>NC_030809.1:14194127-14824326 GCF_001704415.2 Capra hircus
AGTCAGGGTCCCAACTGAAAGCAGATGGCACACTCAAACTAGAATCATTTGAGGAGGGTTTATTTTCTATGGCATAGACAATGTAAAGTGAAAATGAAAGTGTTAGTCACTCGGTCGTGTCCAACTCTTTGCGACCCCATGGACTATAACCCGCCAATCTCCTCTGTCCATGGAATTTTCCAAGCAAGAATACTGGAGTGGGTAGCCATTCCCTTTCCCAGGGATCTTCCTGACCCAGGGATTGAACCTGGGTCTCCTGCATTGCACACAGATTCTTTACCATTTGAGCCACCAGGGAAGCTCAGTGTAAGAGAACCTCAATGGGAAGCATGGTGACCTGGGGCTGGTAATAACTGAGGAGTTGTCACTACATCTAGGCCTGAAGAACAGAGGAGAAAACAGTCACCTGGACCCAGGGGAGGGCCTTTGGTAGAAGAGCAGTGGCTGTCCATCACAGAGTACTGCCAGCTTGTGGAGGGAGCCAGGGGTGTAAATACCTCTCTCTTCTCTTGCCTGTCATCCACAGGCTCCTCAATGAATAGGCCTAACAAGAAGCCAGAAGGCAAAAAGCCTGTAGGTGTAGCAAAACCGGGCAGATCCAGAGCAGGATGAGAGATGGATCCAGAGAGGCAGACAGGAGATGGCCCGAAAGCCTCATCTGGCTGTCTCTCGCATAAAGTCCCATGAAGAGCTTCGGAAGCTCAGAGCTTTAGTACTCTCATAGTTCCCTGTACAGTGCTCACCTCCCTTCCCGGGAGAAGAGCCCCGTGTTGGCACACAGGAGCTAGGAATTCTGAGCATCTGGGAAGAAGATGCTAAACTTGCAGAGAGAAAGCAGCTGCCCGGCCAGTGGACCACGTGGCCAGAGCCCTGGACCCTCAGGCCCTCACCCCGCCAGCTCCTCTGACCCCAGGGAAATCTGTCTGCCGGCTGGTTTGGCCCCAGTCTCAGGCACCACAAGGCAGCAGCTCGGTGACTTCCCTTTCTCTCCGTAGGAGATGTCTGTTTCCTTCTGCAGCCAAGCCAGAGAAGCTTCTGGGATTCCCCACGACTGGCTGGGGCCCAAGAGGGCCCTGAGGACAGGGCTGAGCTGCATCCAAGTATCTCGTTTTGGCCACACAGACACCTGTTCCCTCTTCTTCCTTTACAAAACAACTCACCCTGATCTTTTCAGCCAAAATAGTTTCCTCCCTACCTTTCAAATCCAGTTTAAGCCTTAGAGTCTCTTCAGAAAGGCTTCCTCATTAGCTCGCCTGACTCTGCATTCTCCTGCTATAACGATGATAACAGAAGCACTTCTACATATACAAGAACTAATAAGGCTGCTGCTGCTGCTGCTGCTGCTGCTGCTGCAGCTGCTAAGTCGCTTCAGTCGTGTCCAACTCTGTGCGACCCCATAGACGGCAGCCCACCAGGCTCCCCTGTCCCTGGGATTCTCCAGGCAAGAACCCTGGAGTGGGTTGCCATTTCCTTCTCCAATGCATGAAAGTGAAAAGTGAAAGGGAAGTCGCTCAGTCGTGTCTGACTCTTTGCGACCCCATGGACTGCAACCCACCAGGCTCCTCGGTCCATAGGATTTTCCAGGCAAGAGTACTGGAGCGGGGTGCCATAATAGCAACTCTTATTTACCCAGTGCTTTCTATGCGCAGACCACTTAACTCATTGCCTTGTGGAAACCATTTCACTTAATCCTCACAACCACCTTGTGAAATAGGTGCTATCAATAATAGAGAAGATGTTGTGAACTGGAACCCCTCAGATTGGCCCCTTAGAAGCAATTACTTTATCCATTTCTACAGAGGAGAAAACTGAGACTCAGAGAGGATTAAATTACTAGTTTAAGTTTACACAAGTAAGCAACAGGCAGAGATGACACCTAAACCCAGGGATGACCGGTTGTGAAGCCCAAGCTCTTACAACTGAAATGTTTTACTGCAGTCCAGCTGTGTGCAATCTCAGAGTTAGGTAGTGGCTGGAGGAGTTCCTGAATTTTCTCTCTAACATGTATGTACATGTGCTGGAATCACAGTCAGTGACCCTAACTTATGTACATATAATGTAAGCAACACTATTCCCCAAGTTTTTGCAGCAAACACCACTAGCGCCCCTTTGTGGTTAAATCCGCTTGGTCAGCACTCCAGCTCTCAAACCCTAGTGAGACGCCAAACACTTGAAGATAATTTCATTAGTGATGTCAGAACACATTACAGATGGAATACAGAAAACAAAGGAACCCACTAGGGGTTACTGGTAAGACGCTCATGGTATTAGCCTGCCCCATCTCCCACTGCCAACAAACCATCTTTAGCCACTTGGAAAATTGGCCTTGTTTTCACTTCCTTTGTGAAATGTCTCATGTGGTAATTTTCCCAGAGTGTAAACAAGTCTTTTCACAGTAATCAATTCATTAACTTCTCACAAAAACACTATAAACTAAGTCATGTTATCATCTCCATTTTATAGATGGGGCATCTGAGGCTCAGAGAGGTTAAGTCACTTCCTCAAAGTCACACAGCTGGCAAGTGATAGTGCTGGGATTTGACTCGTTGAGTCAACCTTCTGAACTTAGGCATTTAACAACTGCTACTTTGTAGTTTGACAATAAAGCTAAATGAAGATTATGAGAAAATCCATCAAAGCACTAAAAATGAAAAACATGCTATGCAGGATTGTAGAATCTAATAATCAGTAACACAGATGAGAGATCGTCCACTTAGAATGCGTGGCTGGTTGGATTGATCAGTAAAGGTAACGTGGAGAACAGAGAGCTGAGGAACAGCCATCAGAGTGTCTATGCAACAGGCAGGTAAGCTTAGAAAGCAATCAGGGAACAGACATCCATGGTGGAGGGTGAGTGAGCGACCCCCGAACCTGCAAGGGGAAACTTGAGGATGGTGCTAGAACATCATCAGGTGGGAGGAGTTGGGAGAAGCGACTAGCAAAGTGAAGAAGAGGAGCTCTTCTTTTCCTTCCGTACACCTCTGTTTGCTAAATCCCTATTCTATGCCAGGCACTGCTGCCTTCACAGAGTTTGCAGTCTAATGGGAGAATGTATTAGTACAGTTTTGGTTGCAAGTGACAGAAACCAACTCACACTGGCTTAAGCAAAGGGGAATTTGTTGGCTCACTTTACTGAAAAGTTGATTGGAAGGGTGGACCTCAGGCTGGTTGATCCATGGGCTGGAAAATGTCAGTGGAGGCTTCCCTGGTGACTCAGTAGTAAAGAGTCTGCCTGCCAATTCAGGAGACATGGATTCAATCCCTGATCTGAGAAGACCACATATGGCATGGAGCAAATAAGCCTGTGGGCCACAACTATTGAGCCTGTGCCCTAGAGCCTAGGAGCCGCAACTACTGAGCCCACGTGCTGCAAGTATGGAAGCCCTTGCATCCCAGAGCCTGTGCTCAGCAACAAGAGCAGCCACAGAGATGAGAAGTCCACACATGCAGCTGAAGGGTAGCCCCCACTTGCCGCAGCTTCAGAAAAGCCGGTGCAGCAACGAAGACCCAGCACAGCCAAAAATAATAACATTTTTTAATTAAAAAAATGTCAGTGGGAGTCAATCTCCTCCTACGTTGATCCTGCTGTCCTCTGAGTTTCCTCCATTCTCAAGCAGCTTTTCTACTTCTGGTGGTATCGTGATGGCTGTCCCTGGCTCCAGGTTTTCTTCTTAGCCTGTCAATGCCATCCCTCTTCTAACTCCTGCCCTTGAAAAAGAATTTCTTTCCCATTTGTTCCAGGGAAAACCCTAAGATTGGCTCTGATCAACTACCTTGATTCCATGCCTAACACTGGCCCAGTTATGGGGCTTAAGGATGGAATATGACAACTAGCCAGGCCTGAGGGACAGGCACACCCTCCTGTGCAGCCCTACCCAGACCACACAGATTGAGGAAAGAGGGATGGCTCCCAGGGAAAACTAGAGTGCTAACTAAGAAGCGGGGAATGAATGCTAAGTAGGCAAGAACAACGGACGGCTGATCCAGGGATTCAGGCAATGATCCTGGTGATTACAACAGCGTGTGATAAATGACATGTAAAAGGAAGTGGCTGGAGGAGCACATAGGAAACACCTAACCCAGAGGAAGTAACTGTAAGCTGAGACCTGAGGACGTCTCAGGACAAAAGGGGGCATGGAAGAGGTAAGAAGGAAACAGGTTGTGAAGGTTTCTTGAGATATGTGAAACTGTGTGTTGTTTGTTAAAGTCACTTCTGCTACTGCTGCTGCTGCTAAGTCGCTTCAGTCGTGTCCGACTCTGTGCGACCCCATAGATGGCAGCCCACGAGACTTCTCCGTCCCTGGGATTCTCCAGGCAAGAACACTGGAGTGGGTTGCCATTTCCTTCTCCAATGCATGAAAGTGAAAGGTGAAAGTGAAATCCCTCAGTCTGTCCGACTCTAGCAACTCCATGGACTTCAGCCCACCAGGCTCCTCCGTCCATGGGATTTTTCCAGGCAAAAGTACTGGAGTGGAGTGCCATTGCCTTCTCCGAAAGTCACTTCAGTTGTGTTCAACTCTTTGTGACCCTATGGACCATGTACCCCGCCAGGCTCCTCTGTCCATGGGATTCTCCAGGCAAGAATACTGGAGTAGATTGTGATGCCGTCCTCCAGCAGATCTTTTGGACCCAGGTACTAAACCTGCGTCTCTTACATCTCCTGCATCGGCAGGCAGGTTCTTTACTGCTAGCGCCACTTGGGAAGCCCATGTGAAACTGTGGTCTGAGCATTAAGAGGAATAGTGCGAGTGAGGGTGATTGCCTGGATCATGAACTTGGCCGGAGCACAAAGGAAGGCAAATCGATTTGGGCCTAAGAGGAGTTGAAGATTTCAGTTTGGGATGTTATTTTTGAGGGGCATGAGGGTCATCCTGTTAGAGATATCAAAGAGTCGGTTTAGACATGTGAATGTAGGGTTTAGGAGCAGAATCTCTGGCGGCAGCTCCAGGATGGTCACTGAAGTGTGGGTGAGACATTTCTGGCTGAGAAGATCAAGGTTGAACAGACTTGTTGAAACGGTCAATGACAGACTTCCCTGGTGGCCCAGTGGTTGACTCTGCTGGCCAATACAGGGGACATGGGTTTGATCCCTGGTCCAGATACTTAAGATTCCACATGCCGAGGAGCGACTAAGCCTGTGCTCCCCAACAAGAGAAACCTGAGAACTGTAATTAGCGTAGCCCCCACTCACCACAACTAAAGAAAGCCCACACATCACAATGAAGACCCAGCACAGTCAAAAATAATTTTTTTTTTAATTTTAAAAGTGTGCTGCTGCTGCTGCTAAGTCGCTTCAGTCGTGTCTGACTCTGTGCGACCCCATAGATGGCAGCCCACTAGACTTCCCCGTCCCTGGAATTCTCTAGGCAAGAACACTGGAGTGGGTTGCCATTTCCTTCTCCAATGCATGAAAGTGAAAAGTGAAAGGGAAGTCGCTCAGTCGTGTCCGACTCTTAGCGACCCCATGGACTGCAGCCCACCAGGCTCCTCCGTCCATGGGATTTTCCAGGCAAGAGTACTGGAGTGGGGTTCCATTGTAGCCAAAAATAAAAAAGAAAGAAAAGGACATCCAAATGGCCAATAAGCACATGAAATCAGCATATGAAAACATCATTACTTATTAGAGAAAACACATGAAAACAATGAGATGCCATTACACACCTATCAAAACGAATGAAATTAAAAGGACTGAAAGTATCAGCAAGAATGCCGAACAAATAGAACTGCCAACGGGAGTGTAAACTGGCACAACCATTTTGGAAAACTGGCAGTAATTTATTAAAGCAAAACATATGTATCTGCTTTGACCTAACAATTCTACTCACATATATATAGCCAAGAGAAATGAGTGCTTAAGGCCATCAAAAGATTTGTAAGAGAACGTTTGTAACAGCTTTATTCAGAAGAACAAACCAAATGTCCTTTGTTATATGTTCATTCAATACAATACCACACCACACACAAGCAAGAACTTAGTACTGACGCAGATGAATCTTAACAGTTATGTTGAGTGAAAGAAGCCAGACTGTGTGATTTTATTTATAAAAAGCTCAAATACAGATATAACCAGTTGATGGTGATGGAGGTCATACAGTGTAGCTTCTATTGTGGAAGGGGATGCACCTGAAAGGGGGCCACAGGAGGCTTGCTGAGGTGCTGAAAATGGTTTGTATCTTGATCTGGATGGTGATTATAAAGGTGTTTACAGTATAAACATTTAGCTGTTTATTTAAGATTTTTAAGATCTGTGCATTTGTACCAACACGGAAAACATAGCTAATACTTTATAATAACTCTAAATGGAGTATAACCTTTAAAATTGTAAATCACTATATTATACACCAGTAATTTATATTATATCACAGCATTACTATGCTTCAGGGACTTCCCTGATGGTCCAGGGGTTAAGACTCTGTGCCTCCAATGCAGCGGGGGTACAGGTTTGATTCCTGGTAGGGGAACTAAGAACCCCACACACCGTGTGGTGTGGCCAAAAAATAAAAAAATTATACTTCAATTAAAATAAATACTTTAAAGTTTTTACAATAGTGTGTTGGTTTTGGCCATACACCATGAAAAGTTTTTTAAAAAGAGATTTGTGCACATTACTGTTTCTATTTCATGCCTAAAAAACCAGGAGGGAAGCTTAGCCCCACCTCCAAAAGACAAAAGAAATGATGATAGCACTAATCTGGGCACTATTGATATTGATATTTTACAGTTTGGGATATGAGATGATGTTTCCTAAGACCCAGCTTGATAATGAGATCCCCCAGGGCCAGAAGTCTTTGATTCTGATCTCTAGTGTTCAAAAGCATCTATATCAGGCCCACAGCATCCAGGACTCGTCGTCTGCTCAGAGCAGCACACTCCAGCCCCTGAGTGCTCAGCTCAACACTTTTTTCTGGCATGTCTGCTCTGTGCGAGGCCCTGAGCTGAGAGACGGGAGTATGAAGACGAATAAAACACCATCCCTGCACACTTAAAAGCTGCCAACCAAGAGGTGAGTGCTCCAGAATGAAGGGTTCTTGCAGCAGCCAACTTTTCCATCAGCACATATAAAATAATAATAGTAACAAACAACCACCATTTATGAACTGCCAAGTGCTTTATGCAACAGATTTCCCGTCCCCCCCACCCCCCCCACCCCCACCCCTTAATTGCTATTTAAAACCACAACTGCCTGCAGCTACTTTTTTTCTGTTAGGGGAGTGGCATAATTTTTCTCTGGGTATACAGGATCTTTGTTTAGAAAATACTTAATAAGTTGCTTTGGCATGAAGAATTAAACTCCCCGGGGCTAGGCAAGACAAAGGAGCTGAATTGCTTTGCAAATTAGAGTGGGGAAAACGTGGCAGCAGGGCAAGGGAGGAAGGTCTGAAAACAGGAGAAAGGAAGGAGATGTTAGGAAGTATAGTTAGGGAGATCTGTGGCGTTTTTGTTTTCCCAGATTCTGTTCCTTAGGGTACCACCCCTTTGCCTTCCTAACCTCACACATTCTTCCAGCTTTTACCTTTCAAAAATTACTTCCTCATACCACACACAGCCTTCAAAAGGAATGAGCCAAATCTCTATAGACGTGGGAAAAGGCACAGGATATATTGTGAAGTAAGAAAAAGTAACCAGCAGAATAGATGCTTAGTAGAGTGTCGTTTTTTAAAAAGGAGTTCCAAAGACGTATTTACAACTGGCTACACATGGAAAATTCCTATAAAACTACATAACACTATTAACAGCTGTTACTACTAGGGATAGTGGTAGGAAATATTCAGAAGCTTTTATTTTCAGTTTTTACCCTTTCTACCTTCAAGCATTTTATCAAGAGATTTTATCCCTTTTTCAAAAGCCTTTTCCTCCAAGCAGCCTTCCCTGACTGCTATAGTCCATCAGGTACCCAAGGTGTCCTGCCCTCCTCTGTTGTGACATTTAGACCTTTGTAATTCCTGCTCCTGACCTCTCCCACTCCTCTACCTCCTGCACCCACTGTACTCTCCCCAGCTCCTAACTAACAGGCACCAGGAACTCCTAGGAGAGTGCTTGACATAGCTGTTAACTGAATGAATAAATTCTTCCACCTCCCAAAGAGTTTTTCTCCAACCTTGCTTTGGATCTTCCAGAGAGAGGAAGCACACACAACCCAGCCCTACCTGTGTGTGCTGCTCAGGCCCTGCTCGTGGTATTCCAGCTAACTCTCTGCCCTGAGCAGGGTGAGATGCCCTTTCTTCATTCTAGAGATAAGTGGAAAGGCAGCAGCTGCTGCCCTCTTCAGAGCCTCAGCCTTGAGCGACGCTGAAACACCCAAGACCAGGGCAAACTGTGAGAAGTGTGAGCAGGTGAGAGAGCCAATTACCGGAACTGGCCAGGGCAGCCTGGCTGACCTCAGCAGGAGCAGGGATGGCCCTCCCTTTCCATCTTCCTTTTCTTTCTGGCAGCAGGGGAGGAGGAGACCAAGGCCTAATTGCTTTCACCTTGAGAAAAATCTGCTGTTGACCATGTGCGGAGAGAATCACTCAGTTATACAGCAGGGGCTCCAGATGATACCAGATCAGAAAGGCTGACATTTTCCCTGAGGCCCACGCTAACGACTAAGGGGAAGAGACATCCTTGGCCTACTGCCTCCTCCTTGCTCAAGCTCACCAATCACAGTGTCAGCCCATTGCTGGCATTCTTTCTGCCCAGAACCCCGCAGGGAAATTTCCAAGTCTGCCTGCTCCCCACCAAGGCTGCTGTCACTAAGATGATGCTTTCACTGGGTTTTGCCCAGGTCAGAGTGAGGGCTCTGGGAGAGAATTAGAGCTGTCTCACAGGCGCCAATGGCCAGGTGGACACCTCTATCAATCCAGCCAGCCTCTACCCACCAAGCTCAGACAGGAAAAGTGATGCTGGCCACTGGGACTGCCAGGGAGCGTCACTGGCCAGCCACGGGTGCCCGATTCTGCCCAGACACTTCTAACAATTAAGGCAATGGATGAACTCTCAAGGCTTCCTCCATCCCTGAGGAAAAGCAAATTCAAAAGCCACACAGTGTTCTCAACCCCTGCAGAGAAACAAGGAACGTAATAAAGAGAAAGCACTGTAGCTCAGGACAGCAGTCTTGAAGTGATGCTATGCAGGGAGTCTGCCACCAGAAGCTCAGCATTTGAATCACTGAAAATCACCCAGGAAGTATGTGATACTGCATATGATACGATGAACAACATAAAGTCTAGGAGCACTAGCTAGTCACCTATTGGAGCCCAAGTAGAAGTTTCCTTTAGGAAATTCCTTTTATTTTACTTATTTATGGCTTTGCTGGGTCTTCATTGGGCTTCCCTGATAGCTCAGTTGGTAAAGAATCCGCCTGCAATGCAGGAGACCCTGGTTCGATTCCTGGGTCAGGAAGATCCGCTGGAGAGGGGATAGGCTACCCACTCCAGTATTCTTGGGCTTCCCTGGTGGCTCAGCTGGTAAAGAATCTGCGTGCAATGTGACACACCTGGGTTTGATCCCTGGGTTGGGACGATCCCCTAGAGAAGGGAAAGGCTACCCACTCCAGTATCCTGGCCTGGAGAATTCTATGGACTGTGTCCATGGCGTCGCAAAGAGTCGGACGTGACTGAGCAATTTTCACTTTCACTTTGGGTCTTCATTGCTTTGCTCCGGCTTTCTCTGGTTGCAGTGAACAGGGCCTACTCTTCATTGTGGTGCACGGGCTTCTCATTGCAGTGGCTTCTCTTGTTGCAGAATACAAGCTCTAGAGCGCAGGCTTCAGCAGCTGTGGCACACAGGCTTAGTTGCTCCACAGCATGTGGAATCTTCCAGGACCAGGGACTGAACCCATGTCCCCTGCAAAGGCAGGCAGGTTCTTAACCACTGGACCACCAGGGAAGTCCTCCTTTAAGAAATTCTCAAGGGACTTCCCTGGTGGTCCAGCGGTTAAGACTCCTCGCCTCCACTGCAGGGTTCAATCCCTGGTTGGGGAACTAAGATCCCACATGCCAGGTGATGCAGCCAAAAGAAAGACATTTTTGAAAGGCAAAAGAAGACCACAGCTCCACACATAGGCCATTTCAACCACTTTCTAGCTGTGTGACTCTGGTACCTTTCTTACAGAGGGAGACTGAAGCTCAAAGAAGTGAATTAGTTCTCCCAAGGCCTTGAAAGTGAAAGTGAAATTCATTTGGTTGTGTCAACCCAATGGACTGTAGCCTTCTAGGCTCCTCTGTCCATGGGATTCCCCAGGCAAGAATACTAGAGTTGGTTGCCATTTACTTCTCCAGGGGATCTTCCCAATCCAGGAATTAAACCCAGGTTTCCTGCATTGAAGGCAGATTCTTTACCACCTGAGCTACAAGGGAAGGCTGCGTATAGATTTTATCAAAGCCAGTGGTCTCTTTCCTGTTGATTCTTCTAGCCATCTCTATACTGTTTGACCCTGATGGTCACTACTAAATTTTTTGAGACCTCCTGCCTGCCCCCTTGGTTTTCTTGACTCTGATCCCCTGATACTTCTCTCTCTCTTTCATCTCAGGCTCTTCATCCTCCTTAGCTTACTCCCTATTATTCTGTCGTTTGCTTTCCACATTCTACCTTCTCTCCCCCTGAGAAAGGCCACAACACAGTCAACAAAGCAAGCTCAGTCTATCCTTGATCCTGATCTCAAAGGTATCATTATTCTTCCAGCAACCACAAGTCAAATCCTAGATTCTTTTCTGTTTCCTTTCCTGTCTTTCTGAATCTACTCAGTTGCCAAGCATCTCTATTTTTCCTTCAAAATATTTCTCACATGTACCTCCTTCTTTTCCATCTTTCTTCTTGCCATTCAAAGACCAATACCAACCCAGATCTTATCTAGTTTAAGTAGCCAATTCCAATCTATCCTGAGTATTACAGCTGACCTGAAAAGATCACTTCAATCATACCAGATAGTCTCTTTCCACCACTCTTTCATCTCCACTCAAAATTCTATTAAGGCTGTTTCCTTCCTCCAAAGGCACTCAAAGGCTTTCATATCTGATTTTCTGCATTTGACTTTCCTTCAGGCCCCAAACTAGATTCTTCACCACAGGCACGCCTTCTCCATGTCTATTTTCTCTCCTTTGCATCTGCAGCCTCCTCGGTCTGAAGTGCCATTTCCTGCCGTATTAAAATTCGGTCCATTCTAGCTCAAACCTTCACTCCTCCCGGAGGCCTTCCCTGCCCACTCCAGGGTGTAGTCATCACCTTCTCTGAGTTTCTCTGATGATATTGGTGTGGTCCTTGCGATAGAGCTGTGCCTGTTTGAGGAGTCGGTTGATGCCTACTGGGACACCTGCCTGTGCCTTCAACCCACACCACAGGGCAGAGTTGGCATCTTGTACATCCACTTGGATGACACAGCATAGTGTCATAACAATTTGGAGGTGGACAGACGTGTTCTCATCCTGACATGTCACTTTCCCACTTGTTGCAAGACCAACCTCTCCCAGACTTCCTCATCTGAAAAATGGTGGTCATAATGGCCTCATAGATTTGTTGTGAAGATTCAAAGATAATGAATGCAAATAACTCTGCACAATGCCTGGCACCCAGTCTACATTCAATAAAAGGTAGAGATTATTATAGTTCCTGGCACCTTCCAGTCGAAGTATTACTTATGCATTCCTACTCATTTGCATAGCCAAATAGTAATTTACATAGACTGTGATATTTTACTATAGGTATATCTGCTTTCAAAACAGCTCTCCTTTCCCAACTTTCCATTTTTATAAATGGCACCACTGTTCCAAGGCTCCCAGGCTGAAACCTTGGCAGTGTACTCAGCTTTTCCTGCTCTTTCATGTGCCAAACTCGTTGGCACTTAACCACGGGCTGTCTCTAACTGTTCTGAGAATGTCTTAACTCCCTGTTGAGACTGTAAATGCTTTAAGAGCAAGAGCTCTGACTTACACTGCCTTGGTATCTATTATACTGTCACGGAGCAGGAACTCAATACACATTTGTTTTCTGACAAGATTCTATCAACAAATTAATTTACAGGGGCAGGTGTGAAGGAGATACTACACCAATCTGAAACACTGATCAGATATTCTGTGATTATGTTTTATCCAACATCCCTTCTCCACTCCATGAATTCCTCCTTCTCATTAAGGCCCAAGTCAATAGTCTCCTTGCTGATATCTTCCATAAATATTATTTCCTTTCTTTCATTTAAACTACTTATTTAATTGCATAAGGTTTTAACCACTTTTTAAACTAAAAACTGAAAAAAAAACTGGAGTTCCTTGATGGTCCAGTGGTTAGGACGTGGGGCTTTCACTGCCGCGGTGGGTTCAATCTGTGGATGAGGAACTAAGAGCCCACACACACAAAGAAAGAACCTGAAAATGATACAGGTATAAAATGATGATGAAATTTTTTCCTCTTCGTTTTATTTCTCAGAGATAACAACTGGGAACATTTTGGTGGGTATCCCTCCAGATCTTTTTCTGTTGCATTAGAAATTAATAGCCTCTACTAAGACAGGATATAAATTAAACTTTTAAAAATGATTGTGTTGCTCTGAGATTTTACATGCCCCCCAAAATGACCATTTTCTAGGCCATGGGGAAAAGGGATTAAAATAAATCCAAGTTGTGCAATAAATGAGTAAAATTCAAATGTGTTCCATGGCAATTCGACATGCCTATCACACTGTACCATCTGTATACACCTCTGCCTCCCAGCTAGATTTATACCAGAGCAGTAACTGACTTCCATTTTTATATTCCCAACACCTATATTGCACATAGTAAGGATTCAACACATGTTTAGTGAAGAATGACTTAACTGGGGCAGGGGGGCAGGGTGCAGTGGCCTGGGCCCAGCCATGGGCACCACCCTGGTGGGCCAGCTTGGCCTGCAGGATGTGCCAAAGCACATGGACACGGAGAAGGGCAACAGCACCCTGGACAGTCCAGACTCAAGGCTTCTCCCTAGCCCCAGCCACTGGTCTCTCTCGGGGGCCCAGGGCAGCGAGGAGCTCGAACCAGCCCCCAGGGCTCTGGCCCAATGCAGGATCCCCCCACAGCCCTGAATCCAGCTTCTCTCTCTCCAACCCCCCGGTCTCCGGCTGCTCGCCAAGGTTATGACCCCTGGCCTTTGGCGAAGGAGTGGTGTTTGACCCCTTACCACCAATAGAAGTAAGGTACACATCCTCTATCAAGTGCAACTCAGACTGGCACTTCATCGACAGTGTCCACCTGTCCCTGGGCTTGGCGGTGGCCTACCTGCAGCCAGATCATCTCCTGGATTCTCAGTTGCACGTGGCACATCTACAAGGCGGAGGTGCACTTCCGGCCCCGCCACGAGCCTGCCTGCTGCCTCAGTACCACCATCCTCTATCTGAATTACCCCAGGGTGTTCTGCACCACCACCCTGCATGACAACTGCCGCAGCAACCTGAGGAGGCACCTGTCCAGCGTGGAGCTCAAAGTCAGGGAGTTTCTGGGCGGTGTTTACCTGTTGGAGGAGAGCTGATTCGAGCACGCTGAGAGGCCGGCCAGCTTTCTGGTCCAAGTAGGGTTGGGCAAGGCTGCCCTCGGGTTTCATTCCAGCCCTAGAAGAATCTAATCCAGAAAGCATGAGTTAGTTGCTCAATCATTTCCAAGTCTTTGCGACCCCATGGATTGTAGCCCACCAGGCTCCTCTGTCCATGGGGATTCTCCAGGCAAGAATACTGGAGTGGGTTGCTATTCCCTTCTCACCTCTACGCCCAGCCTGAGGAATAACAACATGTCACAGCAGCTTCTAATTATTGAGGGAATTTGGTTTTTATAATTTTTCTAATTATTTTTTAAAGGAATGTATTTTCTAGTTTGCTATTAACATAGCTTCCCCCAAGGTGTGTTAGTCACTCAGTCGTGTCCAACTCTTTGCTACCCCATGGACTATACAAACCATGGAATTCTCTAGGCCTGAATACTGGAGTGGGTAGCTGTTCCCTTCTTCAGGGGATCTTCCCAACCCAGGGTTCAAAGCTGGATCTCCTGCATTTCAGGCGTATGCTTTACTGTCTGAGCTAACAGGGAAACCCTAAGCCTCATGATGAAAAAATACAAAAATAGCTAGAGCAAAAGGAAAATGGCCACACTTTGAAATAGGGAGAAGCGGAGAGCTCTTTTTTCATTGGTCAGTTTGTCAGAGAAAGAGCAGAAAAATTATCTGAGATGGAAAAAGTAAGCTTGAAGAAATTTTAGCCTCTGGTGTCTTCGCTTTACAAGTGGTGCTAATTCAGTGAGCTGTGACACCCATGTGGATTCTGTCTGTGGAGAGCTGAGTTCCATTCAGGTTTGTTTTTGTTTTTTTAATTTCCATTTGTATTTCCTGTTAACCCAAACCCCTGGAATCCTCTAAATCTGTTTTGTGATATCGAAAAACCCCAAACTACAATATAAGATGCTTTTCAAAGAAGAGAGAAAGGAAAAGTTCATCCTGTTTACAGTGGGGTCAGGTCAGCTGGTGACTGAGTCTGGGGGCAACAGTTTGGTTTCAGCTCCTTCCACAGGTGGGTTCCAAGCTTGGGTTTTGGTGTCATGCCTTGAACTCTTGGCATCTGGTAATGTCTCCACAGGCTTGTGTAACTCTCCTGATATGTATTTTGGGGTTTCCAAATACTTCCCTAATTTTCTCATAAGGCAAAACATAGCACAGGCCCCTTTGGAGAAAAACAGTATTTTGAAAAAATCCTTAGGGAGAACACTTTCTGGGGAGTCCATGAGGAGGGTTTCACTCACAGTGGGAGCTGTCAGCCACACCTAGGACTTGACGCCTCCTGGGAGGAGGTGGACACCGATGTTTCTGATAATCTAGTTCATCAGGGTGAATGTCCTTTCCAGTGACTTTGGGTCAGCACTGCAGAGGAATTCTGCTGATGCCTGAGATCTAAGCAAAAAAAAAAAGAAAAGAAAATTTCACCCCTGCCCCCAACCCAAGTGAATGATGTCACAAGTCAAACACCAAAGCCTGGGTGCTGTGATGACTGTGTGTATGCACTTACACGTTTGTTTTAGGGCAACAGTCATGGCGTTGGGTGTGCACAGAAGAAACTTTGTGAGTTCAGGTGATGGGGCCATGGAAGCAGGGACACAGGCTGGGCCAGGCCAGGGGCCCACGGAAGCCAGGCACACAGGCTGGGCCAGGCCAGGGGCCCACAGAAGCCAGGCTGCTGCTGGCCTTCAGCCGCCTGCCCATCCTGCTTCACACCCCATCCCACCCTGCCTCAGCCAGCCCTTACTTCTTCCTCCTGCCAATCCTTGTGGATTTTTTTTTCCAAACTTTAAATTTTTTGTATTGTATTGGGGTAGAGCCAACTAACAATGCTGTGGTAGTTTCAGGTGAACAGCAAAGGGACTCAGTCATACCTATACATCCCTGTGGATTTTGAGTAAAGAAAGTGGCAGATGGCTTTTGCTCTTCTGATATCAGAGAGAACAAAACTGTGGGTATTTCTTTTGGAGGCATCCAAATAATGTCAGGTGCTTGGGGCTTGCAGAGTCCTGGAAGCTCAGACTCCTGCTAGATCATTGGATTTCTGCTGATGGCTTCCCTCTTTCCTGAAAGCTGAATTGAGAGCTCTGGTGCCACAGCAGGGACTTTTGTTATGAGGAGGGCAAGTGTGATGATAATCAGTGTCATTTAAAGTCATCAAAAGCCTGGAGGGCTAAATGGTCTCCTGTCTTCCTCAGATTTGATAGTCTTTAGCTCATCATGCACCTGATTGGAAGCATCCCTTCTGTGGAGCCTGTGATCGGCTCCATGGTCCCAAGTTTGCCAGCGTGAAGCTTACCAGGGGGACCACTCGAGGGGGCACTCCAGGACCCCATAGTGTCCTGTCATCATGCAGAGCAGCAAATGCCTGCTGCATTTGGAAGAGTAAATTACACAGTATTTATTTGATAAAAAAAAAGGGGGGTTTCCCTCTGACTTCATAATCTTGTCATTTAAAACAAGTGGTAAGTGTAATTTTTAAACCATGGTAAGAGAATTCCCAGGGTTTTGCTCTGACCCAACTGAGATCCTTGATGAGCTCGGGACAATGTTGTGGGCAGTATGGCTGAAGAGACTTCAGGGAGAGAATAGAGTTTTTTGAATATGGCCCTGTGTTGAGATGCACACATGAGAGTTTTTTTATATGAAATACATAATCGAGGTAAGTAGAAGTGAGCAACTGTGGCTGTGTCATGTGAATGGAAAAGCAGATTCTGTTTTGTTAGGTTATTCACTAGGGACCCACCTGTAGTTCTCTTAAATCCTCCCTTTTTCTCCAAATCTGATTTTCTGAAAGTTGCAGAAAAGGAAGCATGTGAAGACTTGAACCAAATGTCATAGATCAGTGGTGGATTCATGTTGGTTTGCAAGGTGGAAGAGATGATTTTTAAACCCACTGATTAAAGACAAACATTCCTAAAAGTGACTGGGAAATACCACTTACTTATGAGTTAAGAAGTTTCCTTTCTCAGACTCTTAAATTATGTCTTTTATATAATAAGGATGATTTGTATTTTCAGAGAAAAGTTTTCTTTTGAAATTGCAGACCTTTGAAAAAGAATAAGTACCTTCTCATTTGATATGCTTCCCATTTCTAACCTTAGGGAGAGTATTTGATGAAAATGCCTTTTTAAATTTATCTTTGACATCTATCCCACTTCATTTTGCTTTATGACTTCTTCACTTAATAATAACTTATCTTTAGGGCCTTCCCTGGTGGCTCAGTAGTAAAGAATCCACCTGCCAATGCAGGAGACACTGGTTTGATCCGTGATTCAGGAAAATCCCACGTACCTCAAAGCAACTAAGCTCATATGCCACAAATACTGAACCTGTGTGCCCTAGAGCCTGTGCTCCACAACAAGAGAAGCCAGCAGAATGAGAAGCCTGCACATGGCAACTAGAGAGTAGCCCCCACTTGCCGCAACTAGAGAAAAGCCCAAGCAGCAACAAAGACCCAGCACAGCCAAACATAAAAATAAATAAATGAATAAAATTATAAAAAAAGAAGCCAGGGACCTCCCTGATGATGGTCCAATGGCTGAGACTCCGTGCTCCCAATGCAGGTGGCCTGGGTTCCATCCCTGGTCAGGGAACTAGATCCCACAGGGCACAACTAAGATCTGGTGCAGCCAAACAAATAAATGTTTTTTTAAAAAAGAAACCAATATTAAAATTAAAAATAAATTATGCTTTAAAAAAGAACGACTTTCATCTCCCACCCTTTTAAAAATGATTCCTGGCTTGATTTATTTTTTAATAATAAACAGATTTACTTTGAAAATTCTGCATCCCACCTTTAAATGATTCAGCTATCAGTCAGAGCCTCAGTAGGACATTGAACTAATTCAAATTATTCAAGAAACTTTAATTAAGGGACTATTCAAGAAGTGTGAGCACCAAAAAGGGAGGTGGAGGTAGCCAGAGGCCAGCAATAGCAGGAAATTATTGCCATGCTTGCTTGAAAAGGCAAGGGGAAGGAAATGAAGTTTCCTGAGACTGGTGAGACCCTGAACCATAGAAGAGGAGTTGCTGATAGGAGCTTGGAAGGATGCAGCCACTCCCAGAAAATAAAAAAAATGTGGCCCAGAGCAGGAGGAAACCCCTGAGAGCTCTCCATGCCTGCACGCCACATTCTTACCAGTGCCTTCCACTGGTGGAACTCAAGTGGGCGACGAGCCTGCATGATACAGTCCTTGGAGATTAGCTTCCTGGGGCACAGGGCAAACAGGGCAAAGAATGGGTGGGGGTGGGTAACACAGAGAGGCACACAGTCCACAGTTACCAACTGCCTTGTTGCCGAGTGATGTCAGCTCAGTTATTCTTCCATCTGGAGCCTAAATCGCAAAGTTAGCCACTAGTGTTTTTCATGCCAGACAGTAGGAAAGTGCCGAAGGAGAAATAATCAAGAGATAAGATACAGTAGCTAAAGACCTTGCTTCAGTAGGCAGTCAGGAGGGGAAGCTGGTACTCATAGCTGCCTTCTTCCACCATTTTTCCATGTTCCCTTTACCTTCTACGAGCACCCTGGCTGGAGGGGATTCTTTACTTGGTGGGATGACCCAAACCTTCATTTCCACAGGATTCATGCCCTTCGTGTTTCTGCCTTTATTGTTTTGCTGTGGTTTTACATTGATGGCTATTGGCTATGGGAATATTAACAGGTAACCTGGTGAAGCCACTGGGAGCAGACAGAGTTCTCCTTACTGCTATTAGTATCAGCAACCTAATTTTCACTAAATGATCAGAATCAGTTGCTTTGTCTAAGGTTGTAAGCCCCTTTTCTGCCATTGACTCAATAGTATGAGCAGCCCATGAGTGGTGAGACCCTGAGCCATAGAAGAGGGGTTGCTGACAGGAGCTGATATCTTGGAAGGAAGCAGCCACTCCCAGAAAATAAGAAAATGTGGCACAGAGCAGGAGGAAACCCCCAGAACTCTCTCTTCCTGCACGCCAAGCTGCAGGAGCCCATGACCGCATACTCTTGAGTCAATAGCAGAAAAGGGCTTACAACACTGGATAGGGCAACTGATTCTGATTACCAAGTGGAAATTAGGTTGCTGATACCAATAGCAGTAAGGAGAACTCTGTCTGCTCCCAGAGGCTTCACCAGGTTACATCTTAATATTCCCATAGCCAATAGCCATCAATGTAAAACCACGGCAAAGCAATAAAGGCAGAAACACGAAGGGCATGAATCCTGTGGAAATGAAGGTTTGGGTCATCCTACCAAGGTATGAGGAGCCCAAGATGACTACTTCCCTGATAGCTCAGTTGGTAAAGAATCTGCCTGCAATGCAGGAGACCCCAGTTCGATTTCTGGGTCAGGAAGATCCACTGGAGAAGGGATAGGCTACCCACTCCAGTATTCTTGGGCTTCCCTTATGGCTCAGCTGGCGCAATGCGGGAGACCTGGGTTCGATCCCTGGGTTGGGAAGATCCCCTGGAGAAGGGAAAGGCTACCCACTCCAGTATTCTGGCCTGGAGAATTCCAAGGACTGTATAGTCCATGGGGTCACAAAAAGCAGGACACGACTGAGTGACTTTCACATTTTCACACAAGATGACCAGGGGGAAATGTCAGCTTCCAATTTAACAGAACCAATTTATTAATAATTCCTGAGTTATTTGGAGGAAGAATTCCTTGAGAAACAGAACCTCAAAACCCACTGAACCCAGAGTTGCAGGGACAGAAAGCAACGTTTCTGAGAGTAAATTATTAAGTATAAATGTTAGATGGTTCACTCCCACTTTCACCCTGGACCTTTGTATTCCAGCCATAGGAGAAGATGGCACCATATATTGCTTGCTTGCTTTCTTAGGGCATGTACCATATCCTTTGACATTACCCCGACTTCGCAGGTTGCGGCCTCTTAGATCACATTCCCAGAAATCACCTGCCTGTGGTTTACTAGTATACATCTATTAATATGTAAGGTATGACATCCGAATTAGATTTTTTTGCTGGTGTTTTTACCATCTTTCTTTTCTTTTTTGGCCACACCATGTGGCATGTAGATCTTAGTTCCCCGACCAGGGATCAAACCCGTGCCCCTACAGTGGAAGCAAGGGAGTCTTAACCACTGGACTGCCAGGGAAGTCCTTTACCATCTTTCTATGAAAGGGGTATTTTAGTTATTTGAGAACACCTTGTATTTTTATCACCCAAACAAACAAAACAACCAAGAAGATATAAACACTCTTGTTCCATAATGATTTTTTTAGGTTACGCAGGTAGACCCTACCTAAGATATTGGCTTTTGCCATGCTCTTTGATGCCTGATCATCACTCATATCTCATCTCCCATTGCCTCACCCCATCTAGTGGAGAACATGTCCGCTAGGCCTACATCAGCAATTTCA
This sequence comes from Capra hircus, assembly GCF_001704415.2. NCBI lineage: Eukaryota > Metazoa > Chordata > Mammalia > Artiodactyla > Bovidae > Capra > Capra hircus. Next base: position 14,213,976 of record NC_030809.1, read on the forward strand.
CAGGGATGTTTTAGATCTCCTATTAAGAACCATTGCTGATGACAACCTTATAATTACGTGGCATCATAAAATGCGATATGCTCTATAATACATCAAAAAGTGTCAGGTAGGCCCTGTCAAGAAAAAAGATAATGGCCCCCAATGCATCTCATCTCATATTTTGATCTGATAACTTAGATTAAACTAAGGAGCAGTTTGGGATGAAAGAAGAGTATGACTTGTTCAAAACTGTAGGAGAAGCATCCTCATTTTAATAATCATCCTCATGTATTTCAGTAGGTACCTATTTCTTGGAGCAAAGCTCTACAACTATTTACAGTTTAAGAGCTTGGACTCAAGACAACCCTAAGCTCCATACCTAATTCACTATTTCTGTGGTCTGGGAAAATTACTTAAACCCTCTGAGCCTCAGCTCTTCCTCTGTGTAAAGTTAACATAATGATAGTCCTTTCTCCTAGGCTTAAAGGCTTATACAGAGCCTGGCATATACTAAGTCCTTAAAAAACATTAATAATTGTGATTTGTAGTATTTACATACTAGGCATTATAGGTGTTAGGCTCTAAGATGAATGAAAGATTTGAGAAGAGAGATTTGTAATAGCAATATTTACCAGGAGGAAAGCACTCTAAGTTGCCTGTAGATTGCCTTTTTAGATGCTTCAGTCATTTTCTCCCCCTCCTCCTGCCCCCTCAAAAGACTTGATAAACTTTAAGAAAGCAAACACAATTGCTTAACAAGCTTTATCATAGCAACTGAATGTTATTTATAATAACACGTTATATAATTTGAGAACAAATTAATTCAATTTAGGCCAACCTAATGATACAAAGAAATTCTGTTTTTATGCTTTAGAAATGTTTCATGGTAGGCATCATTAATGCCACTGTATAATCACAAAATTCAGTATTCAGTGCAGTCACTCAGTCGTGTCCAACTCTTTGTGACCCCATGAATTGCAGCATGCCAGGCTTCCCTGTCCATCACTAACTCCCAGAGCTTGCTCAAACTCATGTCCATCAAGTCAGTGATGCCATCCAAGCATCTCATCCTCTGTCGTCCCCTTCTCCTCCCGCCTTCAATCTTTCCCACCATCAGAGTCTTTTCTAATGAGTCAGTTCTTCGCATCAGGTGGCCCAAGTACTGGAGCTTAAGCTTCAGCATCAGTCCTTCCAATGTATATTCAGGACTGATTTCCTTTAGGATTGACTGCTTGGATCTCCTTGCAGTTCAAGGGACTTTCAAGAGTCTTCTCCAACACCACAGTTTAAAAGCATCAATTCTTTGGTGTTCAGCTTTCTTTATGGTCCAACTCTCACATCCATACATTGACTACTGGAAAAACCATAACTTTTGACTATATAGACCTTTGCCAGTAAAGTAATGTCTCTGCTTATAATTACATCCAATTTATAGAACTAGAGGTCAAAATTTACCAATTTACACAATTTTAGGAGTTTATGGTTGTATCATGGTCTTTAAATCCCTGAACTGGTCACACTTATGGTGCAGTACTTAGAATTCTGGGGTCTCAAAAGAACAGAGTTGGAGGAATCACACTCCCTAACTTGAGAGGATACTACAATCTATAGTGATTAAAACAGTATGGTATACACAAAAACAGACACACAAATCAGAGGACAAGAATAGAGAGCCCAGAAATAAACATACATACTTATGGTCAATTAATAATTTATTTACTAATTAATAAATTAATATGACAAAGAGGTAAGAATATACAATGGGAAAAAGACAGTCTCTTCAATAAAGTGATGCTGGGAAAACTAGACAGCTACATAAGAATGAAATTAGAACATTCTCTAACACCATATACAAAAATAAACTCAAAATAGATTAAAGACCTAAATATAAGACCAGAAATCATAAAACTCCTGGAGGAAAACATAGGCAGAACTTTCTTTGACATAAATCACAGCAATACTTTTTTTTAAATCTGTCTCCTAAAAATAAAGGAAATAAAAACAAAAATAAACAAATAGGACTTAATTAAACTGAAAAGCTTCTGCATAGAAAAGGAAACCATTGAAAAAACAAAGACAACCTGGAAGGAAATATTTGCAAATGATATGACTGATAAGGGATTAATATCCAAAATATATACACAGCTCACACAGAGCAACATCAGAAAACAGCTTGACTAGAAAATAGGCAGAAGACCTGGACAGACGTTATTCCACGGACGAAATGCAGATGCCAATAGACACATGAAAAACGCTCAACATGGCCAATCATCAGGGAAATGCAAATTAAAACCGCAATGAGATATCACCTCAAACCTGTCAGAACGGCCTGTCATCAAAGAGACCACAACTAATAAATGTTGACAAGGATGTGGGGAAAAGGGAACCCTCATGCACTGCTGGTGGGAATGTAAATTGGTATAGTCACTATGGAAACAGTATGGAAATTTCTCAAAGAACTAAAAACAGAACTACCATATGACCCAGGAATTCCACCCCTGGGCATATATCTACAAAAAAACAAAAACACTAATTCAAAAAGATATATGTACCCCACTTGTCATAGCAGCATTATTTACAGTTGGTAAGATATGAAAGTAATCTAAGTGTCCGTCGACAGATGAATGAATAAAGATGTGTGAGACAAATATAGAAAATGGAATATTATTCTGCCATAAAGAGCAAAATCTTGCCATTTTAAATTACTTGGATGGACCTGAGGATTTTATACTTAATAAGTCCGGCAGAGAAAGATAAATACTGTACGTTTTCACTCATATATGGTTTTAAAAAGAAAATAAACGAATATAACAAAACAGAAACAGACTCATAGATATAGAGAATGAACTGGTAGTTACCAGTGGGAAGAGGGAAGGGGAAAGGAGAAAGATAAGGGTAGCGGATTAAGAGGTACAAACTGCTCTGTATAAAACAAACAAGCTACAAGACTATATTGTACAACACAAGGAATATAGCTGACATTTTATCATGACTATAAATGGAGCATAACCTTTAAAAACTGCCCAAGCTATGCAGCACGGCTCAAAAGAAATAATAAAAATAAAAATTGTGGGAAATTCCCTGGTGATCTAGTGATTAGCACTGCACACTTTCACTGCCAAGGGCATGGGTTTAGTTCCTGATCAGAGAACTAAGATCTCACAAGCTGTGTGGCATGGCCAAAATAAATAAATAAGTAATAAAAATTGTGAATCACTATATTATACACTTTGTAACTTATATAATATCATTGAACTATACTTCAATAAAAATTAATAAATTTTAAAATAATTTGGGCTCTTGAGTCAGACTACCCAGGTTCCCAGTGGTCATGTATGGATGTGAGAGTTGGACTGTGAAGAAAGCTAAGCGCTAAAGAATTGATGCTTTTGAACTGTGGTGTTGGAGAAGACTCTTGAGAGTCCCTTGGACTGCAAGGAGATCCAACCAGTCCATTCTGAAGGAGATCAGCCCTGGGATTTCTTTGGAAGGAATGATGCTAAAGCTGAAACTCCAGTACTTTGGCCACCTCATGCGAAGAGTTGACTCATTGGAAAAGACTGTGATGCTGGGAGGGATTGGGGGCAGGGGGAGAAGGGGACGATGGAGGATGAGATGACTGGATGGCATCATTGACTCAATGGACGTGAGTCTGAGTGAACTCCGGGAGTTGGTGATGGACAGGGAGGCCTGGCGTGCTGCGATTCATGGGGTCACAAAGAGTCAGACACGACTGAGCGACTGAACTGAACTGAACTGAACTGAACCCAGGTTCACCCTGGTAACCATGAGCAAGGGATTAACCTTCCTGTGCTTTTATCCTGTCAACAGCAAAATAGGAATAAGAGTACCAGTGTCATAAGGACTATTGTGAGAATTAAAAAAACTTAACAAATGAAGATATTGGCTATTATTACTTCTTATTTCTGTGATTCAAGTTCCTAGGCCCTAGTAAAGAACAGCATGTCCTATCAGAAAAGGTATCTGAAAAGTGCCCTAGTGAGTTTGTCTCAGAAAAAAGCCTGATTACACAGGCAGTGAACCATTATCCCAAGAAATGCAAGCCAACTGTGACAATAAGGAATCATTTTATGTACAACTACTCTAGAAGTTAGGGACAAATTTAATGAGTCAGCTTATTGGAGCACAGAATAAACTGACTGGTCCTGTTCTTTAATAAGCTGGATTTGTCAAGCTTCCATAAGAAAGCTTAAAGTAGGCCCTAAGTCTCTGCCACACTGCACCCCCGGGCTCATGACCTCACAGATGGTAGGATTTAAGTGATCTCAGGCAATTCTGAAGGTAGGTCTTTTCCACTACTCAGAGAGTAATGATTTTTCCCTCGTCTGTTCCTTTTCATCTAGTTAGGGGAGATCAGAGGTGTTCAATGTGCTTTGGGTTTTGTGTTTTTCAACACTGAGTATAATACAGCTCAACAGATTATTATCAAGACTGATTTGAGGATACTAGGGAGAGAAGCAGTTGAGGGCTGGCCAGGCCCCTGAACCATGTCATCCTGCTGCTGAAAGACCTTTGAAAGTCTTTCCTATACAAATTCAAAAGGTTTGCATTTAAAAAAATACAAAACTTAAAGATGATTTCTTTTTTTACAGGATGCATACCTCTAAGACCCAGTCATTCTAAACTTGCGGGTCCTCAAATTCACCAATAATTTGCTCCTTCTACACTCCCTCCAACCCTTCCCATGGCTAATTCTTGAGACCCTTCAAATTCAGCTTAAATGACACTTCTTCCAAGAAGCATTCCTTAATGCCTCAGACTAGCCCCTCTCCTCTGTACTCTCACAGCCCCTTATACCTTACCCCATTCTAGCATTTACTGATACTATACTGACAAGGAGTCCCTGGTGGCTCAGATGGTAAAGCGTCTGCCTACAGTGCGGGAGACCTGGGTTTGATTTCTGGGTCAGAAAGATCCTTTGGAGAAGGAAATGGCAACCCACTCCAGTATTCTTGCCTGGAAAACCCCATGGATGGAGGAGCATAGTAGGCTACAATCCATGGCATCGCAAAGAGTCAGTCACTGAGTGACTTCACTTCACTTCTTCACTTAATATTGACAAGCAACTGCCAGTTTATTTGTCTGCGTCCCCCACTGTTTTGGCAACCTGAGGACAGCAACCCACATCATATTACTATTATGTCCCTAGCAACATGCACAGCTCCTGGCACACAGGAGATGCTCGAGAACTATTTATTGACCCTGACTTCAAACTATACTACAAAGCTACAGCAATAAAAAACAGTATGATACTGGCACAAAACCACATACATATATCAGTGGAATAGAATAGAGAGCCCAGAAGTAAACCCACACATTAATTATATGAGCAGTTAATCTATTACAAGGGAGGAAAGGATATACAATGGGGAAAAGAAGCCTCTTCAATGGTATTAGGCAAACTGGACAGCTATATGCAAACGAATGAAAGAAGACTACTCTCTCACACCATGCACAAATTCAAAATGGATTAAAGACTTAAATGTAAGACATGAAACCATAAAACTTCTAGAAGAGAACATAGGCAGTAAGTTGTTTGACACTGTTCTCAGTAATAATTTTTTGGCTATGTGTCCTCAGGTAAGGGAAACTACAGCAAAAATAAACAAATGGGACTACATCAGACTAAAAGGCTTTTGCACAATAAAGAAAACTATCAACAAAATGAAAAGATCACCTACTGAATGGGAAAAGATAGTTGCAAATGATATATCTGATAAGGGGTTAATAGCCAAAATACACAAAGAAATCATACAACTCAACATCAAAAAGTATAAATTGGTACAGTCACTATGGAAACAGTATGGAGATTCCTCATAAAAATTAAAAGAACTGCCATATGATCCAGTGATTGCACTCCTGGGTATTTATCTGAAGAATACAAAAACATTAATTAGAAAAGAACTATGTACCCCTTATGTTCATTGCAGCAGTATTTACAATAGCCAAGATATGGAAGCAATCTAAGTGCACATCAATAGATGAGTGGATAAAGAATACGTGGTAAAGATATACAATGGAATACTGTGTGCCTGCTAAGTTGCTTCAGTCATGTCCTACTTTGTGTGACCTTATGGACTTGTAACCTGCCAGGCTTCTCTGTCCATGGGATTCTCCAGGCAAGAATACCAGAGTGGGTTTGCCAGGCCCTCCTCCAGGGAATCCTCCCCACCCAGGGACCAAACCCACATCTCTTACGTCGCCTGCAATGGCAGGCGGGTTCTTTACCACTAGTGCTATTTGGGAAGCCCCACAGTGGAGTATTACTCAGCCATAAAAAGCGAAATCTTGCCATTTTGACAGCATGGATTGACCTAAGGGATATTATGCTAAGTAAAATAAGTCAGAAAAAGATAAAAACTGTATGATTTCACTTGGATGTGGAATCTGAAAAACAGACAAACATAACAAAACAGAAATGAGTTAGAGACACAGAGTATGAATAGGTGGTTGCCAGTGGGGAAGGAGGCAAAGAGGGAGGAAAGAAAAACTACGGAAGATTAAGAGGCACAGACTTTCAGTTGCAAAATAAATGAGTCATGGTTATAAACTGTACAGTGTGAGGAATATAGTCAATAACTCTGTAGTATCTCTGAATGGTGACATATCATAACTAGACCTACATGACCATTTTAAACATACGGAAATATCAAATAACTATGTTGTATAACAGTAACTAACATAGTGTTGTAGGTCAATTATATTTCAAAAACAAACTCATAGAAAAAGAGATCATATTTGTGGTTGGTTACCAAAGGCAAGGAATTGGGGGAGGGGGAATTGGAGAAGATGGTCAAAAGGTCCAAACTTTCGGTTATAAGATAAGTAAGTACTAGGGATATGCCAGCAAATTTGGAAAACTCAGCAGTGGTCACAGGACTGGGAAAAGTCAGTTTTCATTTCAATCCCAAATAAAGGCAATGCCAGAGAATCTTCAAACTACCACACAATTTCACTCATTTCACACACTAGCAAAGTAATGCTCAAAATTCTTCAAGCCAGGCTTCAACAATACATGAACCGAAAACTTTCAGATGTTCAAGCTGGATTTATAAAAGACAGAGGAACCAGAGATCAAATTACCAACATCCACTGGATCATAGAAAAAACAAGAGAATTCCAGAAAAATACCTGCTCCACTGACTATACTAAAGCCTTTGACTGTGTGGATCACAACAAACTGTGGAAAATTCTTAGAGAGATGGGAATACCAGACCACCTGACCTGACTGAGAAATCTGTATGCAGGTCAGGAAGCAACAGTTAGAACTGGACATGGAACAACAGACTGGTTCCAAACTGGCAAAGGAGTACGTCAAGGCTGTATATTGTCATCCTGCTTATTTAACTTATATGCAGAGTACATCATGAGAAATGCTGGGCTAGATGAAGCACAAGCTGGAATCAAGATTGCCGGGAGAAACATCAATAACCTCAGAAATGCAGATGGCACCACCCTTATGGCAGGAAGCAAACAGGAACTAAAGAGCCTTTTGATGAAGGTGAAAGAGGAGAGTGAAAAGGCTAGCTTAAAACTCAACATTTAAAAGACTAAGATCATGACATCTGGTCCCATCTCTTCATGGCAAACACATGGGAAACAATGGAAAACAGTAACAGACTTCATTTTCCTGGGCTCCAAAATCACTGCAGATGGTGACTGCAGCCATGAAATTAAAAGATGCTTGCTCCTTGGAAGAAAAGCTATGACCAACCTAGTCAACATATTAAAAAGCAGAAACATTACTTTACTGACAAAGGTCTGTCTAGTCAAAGCTATGGTTTTTCCAGTAGTCATGTATGGTTGTGAGAGTTGGACCATAAAGAAAGCTGAGTGCCGAAGAATTGATGCTTTTGAACTGTGGTGTTGGAGAAGACTCTTGAGAGTCCCTTGGACTGCAAGGAGATCCAACCAGTCCATCCTAAAGGAAATCAGTCCGAATGTTCCTTGGAAGGAGTGATGTTGAAGCTGAAAATCCAATGTTTTGGCCACCTGATGCGAAGAACTGACTCATTAGAAAAGACCCTGATGGCTGCGAAAGATTGAAGGCAGAAGGAGATGACAGAGGATGAGATGATTGGACGGCATCACCAACTCAATGGACATGATTTTGAGCAAGCTCTGGGAGCTGGTGATGGACAGGGAAGCCTGGTGTGCTGCAGTCCATGGGATCACAAAGAGTTGGACACAACTGAGCAACTGAACTGAACGGAACTAGGGATATAATGTACAACATGATTAATATAATTAACACTACTATATGTTATATTCTAAAATTCTTAAGAGTAAATCCTGAATTCTCACTATAAGGAAAAAGTTTTTCTGTTTCTTTAATTTTATATCTATGAGTTGATGTTTACTAAACTTACTGTGATGATCGTTTCCTGTAAGTCAAATCATTATGCTGTCCACCTTAAACTTATACAGTGTTGTGTGTCAGTTTTATCTCAATAAAGCTGGATGAAAAATCAATAACAATAAAACACAAGTTAATTTCTGTACTAAATAATCAAATATTCATTGAATATTGACTGTAATAGCCCTTTTATTGGTCTTTGTGCTAAGAAGGATAGAAGCCAAAGAAAACGCCTTACTGCAACCTGCACGGCTGTGCTGGATTCTGACCCTTCCTACCTCATCCACTTCACTCTTATAGCTACCCACTGTGCTCACTTACTCTCCAACCATTTGGTCTTTTTCTGTTCCTAGAATCCACTCAACCAGTTACGGCTTCAGGGCCCCTGCACTTGCTGGTCCTTTTTTTCCAGAGTGTTCTTCCCTCAACACTGACCATGACTGGCTTCTTCTCCCTCATAGGGATCTTCCAGTACTATCCCACCAAAAGTATCCAGCCCTCCACCCCCACCCCAGTCACTCTATCACAGTATGTTGCTTTATTGCCTTTCTAAAACTTATTTCAACCTTGTTAGTTTACTTGGTGATTATCCCCTATTTAGAAAGAAGCACAAAAGCAGGGACCCTGTCTATCAAGTGCTGTTCTTGAAATAGATGCTTTGGGTAGGTGCGTTTCCCCTTCTGCCAGTGCTATCATCTGTCAAACGTGTTTGAGGATCACTTTAAAAGTTACACAAGTAAATCAGATTCACTACTCTGTAGTCATACTGAATTCTTTATTCGAAATCTTTATCCCAATTTGATTTCTATCTTATTTGCTAACTTTGGCTCTGAATTATTTGTTTCTCAAAATTAAATTCACCCTCAAGCATAAAAAGTTGTCAACTTCAATGTTAAATGCTATTCATGTCACTGCATAAATTGAATGTGTGTTAAAGAGTCAACAGTAAATACATCAGCAACAACAACTACAAAATTGCACCTTTGATAATAGTCAGAAGAATGGGCTTTAGGCTCTAAACACAATTTGAAAAGAGGAATCAAAAGCCTCTGATTTCAATGGGTAATTTCTAGAGTGTTATGCTGATTTAATATGATTATTTTACAGTGAAACCTTATACAATGGAATAACAGTGTTTTCACCTCTGGATTCATTTCTTGTTTTAGTTATTTTGAAGTAGTTGCATTTTAAAGTATTCAGTTTCTACAAAAGAACCCAATGGTATTTAGATTAAAAAGCAACTTGTGTTCTAAACAATTCACTTTCTTCTCTTTTATAAAAATCACTCCAACCTAGCACTTCTCTATTTCACATAGAAATCTCACGCATTCTCACCAGCTCTTCCTGTTCTTCTTTCTGACTAGAATGGACTTTTCATGCTCCAACCCAAGTCCCAGCAAAATTTCATTATTCCTTCCAGGCCTAGCCCAGATGTTTTGTCTATGAGAGCTGCATCCCTCAGAATTAATTCCATCATCCTCTGTTCTCCCAAACCACCTAGGTATAAACTGTATAAGGGCAGAGGCCATGTCTGTTTTCTTCAAGACTGTATTCCCAACACTTAGCACAGTATCTGGCACACAATAGGGATTCACAATATGTTCGGTGAATGAATGAATGCGTTTCTATTACCTAGCACTATTTAATTATTTAAATGTCTTCCTCCCCAACAAGACTGTCAATCTCCTCTGTACTAAGGACCATGGTCTTGTCTATCTTATATCTCTCTGAGATGTGGAGAGGGCAAGGGCAGGGCCAGAAGAAGGTAGTTTTTATCTTGTTAAAACTCCAGTATCCATTCACTTACTCTCAAATCAGCCAGGATCACATCAGACTTCCTGTTTTGCTTTTATCTTCTCTTTAATCCAAAGCCTTTGACTGTGTGGACCACAACAAACTGTGGGAAATTCTTAAAGAGTTGGGAATACCAGACCACCTGACTTGCCTCCTGAGAAACCTGTATTCAGGTCAGGAAGCAACAGTTAGAACTGGACATGGAACAACAGACTGGTTCCAAATAGGAAAAGGAGTACATCAAGGCTGTGTATTGTCACCCTGCTTATTTAACTCACATGCAAAGTGCATCATGAGAAATGCTGGGCTGGATGAAGCACAAGCTGGAATCGAGATTGCCAGGAGAAACACCAATAACCTCAAATATGCAGATGACACCACTCTTATGGCAGAAAACGAAGAACTAAAGAGCCTCTTAATGAAAGTGAAAGAGGAGAGTGAAAAGGTTGGCTTAAAGCTCAACATTCAGAAAACTAAGATCATGGCATCTGGTCCCATCACTTCATGGGAAATAGATGCGGAAACAATGGAAACAGGGACAGGCTTTATTTGGGGGCCTCCAAAATTTCTGCAGATGGTGACTGCAGACCTGAAATTAAAAGACACTTGCTCCTTCAAAGAAAAGTTATGACCAACCTAGAAAGCATATTAAAAAGCAGAGACATTAATTTGCCAACAAAGGTTTGTCTTGTCAAAGCTTTGTTTTTTTCCAGTAGTCATGTATGGATGTGAGAGTTGGACTTTAAAGAAAGCTGAGCGTCAAAGAATTGATGCTTTTGAACTGAAGTGTTGGAGAAGACCCTTGAGAGTCCCTTGGACAGCAAAGAGATACAACCAGTCCATCCTAGAGGAAATCAGTCCTGAATATTCATTGGAAGGACTGATGCTGAAGCTGAAACTCCAATACTCTGGCCACCCGATGTGAAGAACTGACTAATTTGAAAAGACCCTGATGCTGGGAATAATTGAAGGCGGGAGGAGAAGGGGACAACAGAGGATGAGATGGTTGGATGGCATCACTGGCTCAATGGACATGAGTTTGAGTAAGCTCTGGGAGTTGGTGATGGACAGGGAAGCCTGATGTGCTACAGTCCATGGGGTCACAGAGTTGGATGTGACTGAGCGACTGAACTGAACTGAACTGAACTGAAGCTAAACAAAGGGCTTTCCTGGTGGCTCAGTTGGTAAAGAATGTGTCTGCAATGCAGAGACCCAGGTTGGATCCCTGGGTTAGGAAGATTACCTGGAGAAGGGAATGGCAACCCACTCCAGGATTCTTGCCTGGAGAATTCCATGGACAGAGAAGCCTGGTGGGATACTGTCCATGGGATTGCAGAGTCAGACGTGATGGAGTGACTAACACTAATGCACACTTAATCCAAACAAAGCTTCTAATGGCAGAAGGAGAGCCCTAGGAGCTAAAGCTTATTCTCCCCCCCAACCCTAAGCCTGAGTTCAACCGACTGAGTCCAGATGTAGGGTCCCTTTGGCTTCGATGTCTCCAAGTATAACACGAACTCCCTCCACTCCCTGGGTTCCTCCCACTGCCATTACCCTCCCCTACCCACTCTCCACCCTCTCCAACCTCCTCTTCCATTCCCCTACTGGAATGATCCCTCTAAAACTGGGTCACAACTTAAATGCTTAGAGAGTCAGGCTGCTAGAAAAAGGCCCAGGGAGTTAAAGGTGGAAACTAATTATTGCTTGAAGGAGTATAAACATTGTTCCTAGAACAGCTGATGTTTTGAGAAATTTTTTTAAGTTGTTGTTATTCAGTCTTTAAGTCACATCTGACTCTTTGTGACCCCCATGGGTTGTAGCATGCCTGGCTTCTCTGTCCTCCACTATCTCCTAGAGTTTGCTCAAATTCATGTGCATTGAGTCAGGGATGCTATCTAACCATCTCATCCTATGCTGTCCTCTTTTTCTTTTGTCTTCAAGCCTTCCCAGCACCAGGGTCTTTTCCAATGATTCAGCTCTTTGCATCAGATGGCCAAAGTATTAGAGCTTCAGCATCAGTCCTTCCAATGAATATTCAGGATTCATTTCTTTTAGAATTGACCGGTTTGATCACCTTGCAGTCCAGGGGCCTCTCCAGAGTCTTCTCCAGCACCACAATTTGAAAGCATCAATTCTTGGGCTCTCAGCCTTCTTTACGGTCTCTCACATCTGTATATGACTACTGGAAAAACCATAGCTTTGACTATACAAACTTTCAGTGACAAAGTGATGTCTCTGCTTCTTAATGCACTATCTAGGTTTGTCATAGCTTTCCTTTCAAGGAGCAAGTGTCTTTTAATCTCATAGCTGCAGTCACTGTCCGCAGTGGCTTTGGAGCCCAAGAAAATCAAATTTGTCATTGCTTCTACTTTTTCCCCTTCTGTTTGCTATTTTTAAGTTAGGCAAGCCAATTAAAATATATGCACAGGCCAAATATGGCTTGTGAGCCACTGGTTTTCTTCTCTGCTCTTCATCTTTGATGATCTGACCCTGATGCTCCCCATGGACCTTCTATCTCCTTACTTGAGAATCAAGACATGGACTAACTTTTGGGCCTACAACGTCTCCTGCCATTTTCCATGCACCTCCCTAGACCCCAGTCTAGATCATACCATGTGACTTGCCATTCCAGGGCCCCATGCCAAGCTTTGTAATGCTTTCATATCTCTGTATGTGCTGTTTCTATTTCTTTAGTCACTGAGCCAACCACTCTTTGTTGATCAGCCAACTCAGCCAATCCAGTATGTGCCGGTTGCTGGGGACATAACTATAAGCACCACAGACAAATCTCCTGCCTTCATAGGCCTTACATTCAACTGGCAGAGGTGGATGTTACTCAAATAATCACATGAAGAAGTAAATTTAAAATGTGGTAAGTGTTAGGAATGAAGCCCTGAGAACATGTAACAGTGAAAGCTAGACTGATTGGCCCTGGGGATCTGGAAAGGCTTCTCTGAAGCAATGACATTTTTCATAAGTCTGAAGGATAGATAGGAATTAGCTTCCCTGGTGGCTCAGGGGTAAAGAATCCTCCTGCCAAGCAGGAGCCACAGGTTTAATCCCTGGGTCGGGAAGCTCTCCTGGAGAAGGAAATGACAACCCACTCCAGTATTCTTGCCTGGGAAATCCTATGGACAAGGGCTACAGCCTTTGGGGTCACAAAGAGTTGGACATGACTTAGCAACTAAATAACAACAACAACAAAAAGAGGCAGAGTCAGGGGAACTTGAGTGAGGGGAGGGAAGACATATTTGGAGTTTAGGCAAAGGAACCAGAAAGTGTGTAGTCTGGGGGAGGCCTTAGTCTGGCTTGTTTGAGGAACTGAAAAAGAGCTGGGTTGCCACGCACAGGAACTGAGGAGAAGAATGGCATGATATGAAGCAGGAAAGCCAGGCAGGGCTCACCATGCAGGCAGGGCTGGATCAGACATGGTGAGGGTTCTGGTCTTTATTCTAAGGACAATGGCAAGCCACTGACGAGGTTTAACTAAGGATGTTTGTATGCATGTGAGACAGACTGACAAACATGATCATATTTACATTTGGAAAACACTATGCTGGCTTCTGGGTAGAGAAATAGAGAAGAGTGGTAGGAGCAAAAGGAGAAGTTGGGGACCAGTTCAGAGGTTTCAGAAGTTCAAGTGAGGCATCATGGCACCTAAGATGGAGACACAGGTAGGGGAGACAGAGAAACACAGAGAGGCAATATTTATGAAATAAACAATAAAGAGGCTCAGGTATGGATTGCATAGGGTGGGCATAGAGCAGTTAGGCAATAGAGTGAAGTTAAAGACAACTCCCAGATTTCTGACTGGGTGGGGAGATGGGGGTGCTAGTCCCTAAGACAAGGAACTTGGGAGGAGAAGCAGGCTGGTGGTGAAAGCAACGGGGAGAAAGAGAGCTTAGCAATACATGTTTATGAAATGCCTGTTCTGTTCCAGCCTCTGTCTATATATAAAGACAGAAATAGTTTCTGCACACAAGGGGGACAGGCATAAAAAATTATTATAATCCAAATATTACACAGGCCTCATAACCCTGTGAACTCAAACAAAGCCATATGAACACTAATCATTCCAAGTTCCTGTTGTTTCCCCTATGAAGTTCCCTTCAAGTATCTTGGGGACACTTCTAGGGACTTTTCACAAGCGACTGTCAGACTAAGTATTGGGGCCAAGTCATTGGGCACATCAGCCCCACACTGACCCGCTTTGTCCCTGCCCACTGACCCCAGGAAGGGTGACTGCTGTAGGAATGCTAAGAGCACCCCTGGACTAGAGTGAGGCCAACAAGCAGTCTGGCCCTGGAAGTGGATTCCTCCTTAAGCGTTACTGGCACATGATGCTCTCAAGTGCTGGAGCAAGCCTGGGTCTAATTGAAGGAGTTAGTTTCTCAAGTCATCTGAGCCCTGAAGCAGCATTGCTAGTGCTGCAAGTTTGAGTTCTACTGGGGACATGGTGAGTTTGATGGGTCTCTGGGTCATCGATAGGGGGATGTAACAAGAGGCAATTGGCTTCTGGATTTGCAACACAGAAGTGTGGGTTAGAGATCTAAATTCCAGATCATGGAGTAGGGATATTAGGCAGAGGACCCAGCTCCGAACTCCCAACATTTAAAATGCCCTGCCCCCACTTCACCTGGCAACTTTCATCCAAATCTCACCTTCCCTCATTTATGTTGGCAGTTGGCCAGTCACTCCTTCCTGTGCATTCCAGCAGCCCCTGGTATAGTCCTCTATGATTAAGCACTTTTCACACTGCCTGATAACTCTTGATTTATATATTTGTCCTCTTCACTCTACAGTAAGCTCCTTGAGGGCATGGACTCTTATTCAGTGTCGGCCCTCATGCCATTTTCATCCACCACACAGGCAAAGACCAAAACTATGGGAAGGAAGATAAAGGAGATGTAGCACATATGTGCAATGGAATATTACTCAGCCATTAAAAAGAATCAAATAATGCCATTTGCAGCAACATGGATGGACCTGGAGATTATCATACTGAGTGAATAAGTCAGACAGAGAAAGACAAACATCATATAATATCGCTCATATGCAGTCTTTAAAAATGACACAAATGAACTTATCTACAAAACAGAGAACTAGCTTATGGTTACTGGCAGTGGGCAGTGGCGGATAAGATTGTGAGTTTGGGATTGACATTACATACTGCTGTGTTTAAAATAAAATGCCCTTCCATGAAAAAATAAAATCAGGTTAAAAAAAACTATGGGACAAGACTAGCCAGAATTGATTGAGGAGGTGGGAGAAGAAGATGTTGCTAGGTACAGTTTTATTGTGTCATTTCTATGAATTTATGCCATGAGTATATTGATATCAGTGCACAAAGATGTTCTGTAGGATGATGTTCATTGCAGTATCATTTGTAATACCGAAAAGCTGGAATCAACCTACATATCCATCAGAAGGTAATGAGAAGTACTTGGTGGAATAATATCCTACCATGAAAAATGAAGTAGATTTACATATACTGATAAGGGATATTTTAATAGAATATTTCATTTAAAAATAAGTCAAAAATTGTTCATATAGTATACTGCAGTTTGTGTTTAAAAGGACAGACTCACATACAGATGCCTAAAAATGTCTAGAAGTTTACATAAGCAACCACTGAATAGTGGATATATTTAGAAAAGCACAGTCAAGTGAATGGGCCAGGTTTTAAGGGGAATTTTACTTTTCACTCTATTCCTTTCTTATGGTTAGATTTTCCTTAAAACTAGAAGCATATTATTTTTATAATAAAATGTGCTGTTTATTTAACATTTGTAATCTTCTGGGCATTACTCTACTTTGTATAAATGTGCTCTTTGAGTCCTCAAACAGCCTTATGAAGTAGGTAGTAGGGGTATTTTTTGTTGTTGTTTGCCCTTTTGTTTTTGGCTGCATCACAAGGTACGTGGGATCTTAGCTCTCCCACTAGGAATCAAACCCATGCCTCCTGCAGTGGAAACACAGAAGCTAACCGCTGGACCACCAGGGAAGTCGCAGGTGTAGTTTAACCCCATTTTATAAATGAAAAAAGGAAGCACAGAGATGCTAAATAATCAAAGCATATATTTTTAATAATTAAAAAATCTTAGGCAGGGAAGGGATAAATTGGAAGATTGGAACTGACATATACACACTACTATACACAAAATAGATAATAAGGACCTACTATATAGCACAAGGAACTCTACTCCATACTCCATACTCCGTAGGTGGCCTATATGGGAGCAGAATCTGAAAAAGAATGGATATATATATATGTGCATAATGGATTCATTTTACTGTGTGCCCGAGACTAACACAACATTGTAAATCAAATATATTCCAATAAAACAATTTTAAATCTTGGAAAAATTTTAAATATTGAATTTTGGTCTCCCTTTCTCCTTCCATATCCTCCACATATTTGGCACCATAGATGTTTAAGCTTAAACAGATGGACAGAAGAGAAACTCTCCAGCCCAGGGAGAGCTGGAGAGTTCCAGGCTGGAGCCCTTCAACTCTTGGGAACTGACCGCAAAGCAGGGAAGGCAGCCGGGGCCTGCAGATCCTCCATTCATGGATCAAGCACAAGTCAAGCAGCTATGTGCAAAAAAAAAAAAAAAGGTCCTTCCAGCCTCTCTGTTAGGGACTCACATGAAAGTGAAAACAAGCAATAAGGTACTCAATAAAATAGTAACAATGGCCACTATCGCGTATCAAGCACCTACTAATCGCCAGTTCCCGTGCTGAGTGCTTTACAAACACTATCTGTTTAATCCTAACAGCCCCAAGGTAGGTATTGTTATGACCCCTTGTTTATCAAAGAGGAGAAAGCAAGGCTGAGTAAGTTTAAGTAATGCGCTCAATCATCTGGCAGGTAAGCCAGATTTGGACCTAACTTCATCTGAATCACAATGCTCTCAATTAATCTTGCATCCTACACCACAGAAACTGAATGCAGGGAGGAAATAGGGTAGAAGAAACTTCTCTCTCCCACCTCCAAAACAAAGTCTAGCCACAGTCAGTGAAAATGAGACAGATTAGAGAACAGGCCTTTCAGATCCACAGCTAACATGAAACACCCAAAAATCTTCACTAGGCGCTAAATGGAATAACTATCCTGATTCTGCCTATAAACCCAGGAGGTTTACACTGTTATTTGCTAATGTTCACAACAACTCTGCAAGGTAGATGTCATCAACTCAACTTTAGAGAGGAAGAAACTAAGGCTCAGACAGGTTATAGTTTTACTAATGGTATACTGCAAGGACAAGGCATGGCTGGCTTTGAATTTGTCTGCCTCATTCCAAAGTCAGTTTCTTCACAAGGCCATGCTGTTAATACCTTCAGGTGAAGCTGGGGCACAGTATATCGTGGTCAACACAAAATGAAATCCATACCTCCAGTCTTTCAGGACAGAAATTACTCTTCTCTGACCCCAGGGAAGACCCCACTCCACCCCAAACAGAAGGCTGTTGCTTCGCCTACTTGGTGAACACACTGCAGGGTCACAACATAACACCTCAGAGATAACCGTTTTTGTATCTCACTAGGAAGGTTCAAACTTCTCTTCAACCCCACCTTTAGACAAAGTAAGTAAAGGTCTGACAGCCTCCCAGAATGTTGAGTCTAGTCTAGAAGCCCACAGATACCAACCACTACCCAGCGCCTTCTCAGACACTTCTTTATCAAAGTTTTATTAGCCTCAGCTCAAGGTACCTCCAGCTGAGCATCTCATTACAGAGCAAGGACACTTCACACATTTGTACCACCACCACCCAAGCAGGAATTTCAAGGACAGCAGCAGAAATTAATCGCAAGGGAGCTATAAATCCTCTTCACCCCCTTTCCCCTCCTCCATACACTTGCTCTCTCAAATCATCTATTTTTTCACAGTCCACAAATGGATTACTCCCATACCTTAAACACATCTGTGACATTCTCATCTCTGTTCATGTATTCACACTTTCCTTTGCCTGGAATTCCTTCTCCCCTGGCTGAAATCTAACTTCCACTTTGAACTCTAATCCCACCTAATATTTACTTATCTTTGGGCATTTGTCACATTACATCCTTCATTACAATTATCCAAAAACATTCCTTTCTTTTTTCCTCCTCCTTTATTATAAACTATCTATGTGACCTCAAAGTAAGTACTGCCTAGACACTGGAGATAAATATGTGATAATTTATGGAGATTTGTGTTTTGTTCTCATTCCTGCTGGTGATTTATCTCCCTACCCCCAAGAAGGCAGCCAAGCCCTAATGTTCCCTAAGCTGAAGGCTTCTAAGTTTCAAATCTAAAAATCAGCAGTTTTTAGGCTCCCAGAAGACAATTTCCAGAAATGCTTTTGGAAAGCGTGGGTTTATTAGGGGAACAGATCCAGAAGGAAAAGGGATGAGAGCAAATGCTTTGAATGAGAGAAGCAAAAAAAAAAAAATCTGTGGGGGGAAGGGTTAGAGAAGGTACCAAGTGTTAGAGTTTATGGAAAGTAAGGACCTAGCCTTCATCTGCATATAGCACCCCAGGATAAGGAGTAGGCTGTGGGAGACTGTCCACTATAATGCCTTGGCCTTGAGAGCTGTGGTAAGGGTCTATCTCTTTGAGCAAGTGTAGAAAGATGATTTACAGCAGGAGGATTAGCACTCACATCAGAAGAAGCCACCCGAATGATGCAACCATCACAGATTAGAGCTGGCCTCTACCCCACTTTTTTTGTGAAAGAAACACAATCTGCAGAAAGCAGTACTATACGCAGAGAGTTAAAATGCTTCACCTTTCAGACGACTTCTCTGATCAACAACGGCTAAGTCTAAGAACCCACAATACTGGAAACGACAGGATACGACTTCTTGGACTCCCTATTTCGGTCTGGGGCCCTTTTCCTGGCTGGATATTAGGTCTCCGATCTGAACCCTCCCTCTTAGTTTAACTCCTCCAATAGCCTTCAGTCTTTCCACTGACCAGTCCTTCCTCAATGGCCCCCTCCAAGTCTGGCCGCATCTCCACCCCTCAACCCTACGTCAGACTCTCCCTTAGTCGTTCCTTCTTCACTCTGACTCCCTTGTGCCTCTCACCCTCGCCTTCTTCTGCCCAGTCAGCCCCAATTCCCTCTCCTTCCCCTCCCGCATCCCCCGGGAGGGTCTCCTTTCATTCTTCAGTAACCACTCCCCTCCCCACCCCGCCCCCGACCCACCGACTGAGTACAGGCACCCCCCCCACACAGCTCAGCCGTTGGAGGCGTGGCCCCGCGAGTAACAGGTCTCCCGCCCCACACTCCGCGGGCTCGCGCGCAGACAAAGACATTCCACAGCCCCCGCCCCCTCCGTGCGCTCGGCCAGAAGAGGGAGGAGACACGTGTCCCGCTAGCGCCGTGTCACGTGGAAAAGAAACGAACGGAGCCCGCGGCCTCCCGCGCACGCGCACAAGTACCCGGCCTGGAGGGCTCGGAGGGAAAAGGGGAGAGAGGAGGCGACTTCTTCAGACTCCACGGCGGTGCGCAGGCGCCGTGGCCCGACCGGGGACTTTGTTCTCCGCGGAGAGACCCAAGGGCGGTGCCGGTGGCTGGCTGCGCACGCGCGCCGCCTCATTTCCGGTGCTCTCTTTTGCTGGGTCGCTCGGGTCGGCTTCGGTCGCAGTCGCTCCCGCTCTCCCACCCCCGCCAACCGCCGCTCGGGCCGCCAGCGCTCAGGCCTCCGCCGCTACCGCGTCGCTTCCTCGATCCCTTAATCGCACATCTTTCCCAATGCAGCGCCGGGACGACCCCGCCGCTCGCATGAGCCGGTCCTCGGGCCGCAGCGGCTCCATGGACCCCTCAGGTGCCCACCCCTCCGTGCGTCAGGCGCCCCCTCGGCAGCCACCGCTGCCTCACCGGTCCCGGGGAGGCGGAGGAGGGTCTCGCGGGGGCGCCCGGGCCTCGCCCGCCACGCAGCCGCCACCGCTGCTGCCGCCCTCGGCCACCGGTCCCGACGCGACAGTGGGCGGTCCAGCGCCGACCCCGCTGCTGCCCCCCTCAGCCACTGCCTCCGTCAAGATGGAGCCGGAGAACAAGTATCTGCCCGAACTCATGGCCGAGAAGGACTCGCTTGACCCGTCCTTCACTCACGCCATGCAGTTGCTGACGGCAGGTAAGCGGGCCTCTGGGGTCCCTGTGGGTCGCCCGGCCAGCCGGGGGCATGGGTGGTAGCGGCTTTGTTCCTCTTGCTTCCCATTCCCTGAGGACCTCGGCAATCGTGGACTCCTCTCATCTTCATCTTCGGAAGCTTAAGATTCCACGTTCCCATCCCGGCCCAGAGTGCGAGGGAGAATTTCCAGACGGCAGTGGAGGCCCAGAGGGAACTTGGCCATCTCTTAGCGCAAAGATCTTGATGGATAAATGCCGCGTTCCCCGCCCCCTTGGCCGACCCTTCCTCCTCCCCTCTTGCAGCTGCCCTGCGCTCCGAGTGCTCAGATTCTTCCAGAAAGGAACCTTCATCTCCCCCTTCCCCCAAAGGGGAAGCTTATTTGATCGCGGGTGGCTGTCGGCGCCTCAACTGAGAGTGTAGGAGGTGAAGACAGCCTGAGCCGGGAGGGACCGTGAGTGGGGCGGGGGGCGAGGTGATATGGGATGAGACTGGGGTGCCCTGTCCAGCGCCGCGGCCGCAGGGGCCGGTCGGACTTAGCGGTAACTGGAGCTTGAGTTGATTGGAGGCAGGAGCAACCTGTGGGAATCCGAGCTTGAGGTTTTCCGAATTATATTTCCGACCTCGGCAGATAAGATGGTCATTTCTGCCTAGCCAGACGTTTTGGATCCCTTTATTTTATAATGTGTGTTGTGCATTCAAGAAAGGGGAAAAAAATAAACCTAGAGACGGTGAAGGGGTGATAGAGGGAGGTTAAGGATGGTTTGCGTGGCATTCCCAATCAGATGGGGGAAAAAATTGACAGAAGTTTGCGTGGCCTCCTCCCCCGCTCTTCTCAGTAGTGAAACAGACGAGGAATAGTAGTCTTTGTTCTCTTGTCTGTAGACTAGCGCTCCTTTTTTGCGCAAAACTAGCCATCATCTAGTCGCTCTGATTTCTCCTGAAAACCGCCTATTTTGCCCTCTCTTCCTGTTAAAACGGTATCATAAGAGTGTCTTATGATACCTAAATTTTATAAGCAAATAAAAATTCAAAACCTTCCAACACTGAGTGAGTAGTTGGACTCTTCGGCAGGATTGAAATAATGGACAGGCCCTATATGAAAATATCTTTTCCCCTGTGTTTGTTCTCTGTCTCCCAACATTAGAGATCTTTACTTTTAAACAGTAAACAAAGCCCCAGACATTCAAGAATAACATTTAAATAAACTGCTTACGGTTTCAGCTCTGTGCTTTGCTCTTCTATAACACAGTCAGATTGTTTGAAACATTACTGTTCATTGTGTTCTTCTGGCAAACTCTTTGAGGGCAAGGAAAGCTTTTAAAATCTTATTGTCTTGCACATAGCAAATACCAGTTGTTTGAATCTGAAAGCAAGTACATGTAGGTTCAAGAACCTCAGACAATGTTAAAAGTTGACTGGATTTTATTTTTATTTTCTTGCATCTTCAAACAGTCCAGATTAAATGTGTAGAATAAAATAACAAACTTAGAACGGTAAGGTGTTGACTTGGCTTTGAAATTCTAGCTCTTGACTAGTCATCTACTCTTGGGAAACTTTCTGAATCTCACTAAGCTCATCTGTAAAGTGGGGTGGTGAGTTGTGAGGATTAAATGTTGTATAAAAAGCTCTGGCACAGTTCCTTTTGATCTATAATCATTAGCTAATAACTTGCCACCAGTTTTCTCCTAGTTGTAAATTCGTGGTACAGACTTAGGATGAAAACGCAAAAATTTTCTTGCTATTCTCCACACATCAGGTGTCCAGTGCTAGTCTAGTCTTTTAAGTAAAATACGATTTCTTAGAATAGCTATCAAAAACTTAATCCTTATAGTGAAGGTTTTAGTTGCTCAGTCATGTTCGACTCTTTTGTGACCCCATGGACAGCAGCTTACCAGGCTCCTCTGTCCATGGGATTCTCCAGGCTAGAATACTGGAGTGGGTTGCCATGCCCTCCTCCAGGGGAATCTTCCTTACCCAGGGATCGAACCCAGGTCTTCTGCATTGCAGGCAGATTCTTTACCATCTGAGCCACCAGGAAAGCCTGATCCTTAAATAAAATTTTCACCTCTCTTTTACTGCTTAGCTTTTGTCACGAGAGAGCGTGCTTTAATTTTTTTTTTAATTTGAGCTTTTTTCCCCCTCTCACTTTTTAAAAAATATATATATTTTATTTATTTGACTGTGTCAGGTCTTAGTTTTCACCAATAAGCTTCATTCCTCTGTGGCATTTGGGATCTTAGATCCCAGGGCCAGGTATCAAACCTAGGTTCCCTGCATTGCAGGATGGATTCTTAACCACCGGACCACTGGAGAAGTCCAGAGCTTTTTTTATGTCTCTTTTCTTTAACCAGGTTGAATTTTAATTGGAGAAAGGGGGTTGAGGTAACGCTGGCTCACTGAGAGAACTGACTTGGGAAACGTGAATACTTCTCAGTGTGGATGTGCTGTGCTTAGTGGTTCAGTCATGTCTGACTCGTTGCAACTCCATGGACTGTAGCCCGCCAGGCTCCTCTGTCCATGGGGATTCTCCAGGCAAGAATACTGGAGTGAGTTGCCACTAGGGATCTTCCCAACCCAGGGATCGAACCCAGATCTCCCACATTGCAGGCAGATTTTCTGAGCCAGCAGGGAAGCCTGAGAATACTGGAGTGGGTAGCCTATCCCTTTTCCAGGGGAACTTCCAGACCCAGGAGTTGAACCTGGGTCTCCTGCATTGCAGGCAGATTCTTTACCAGCTGAGCTACCCAGGAAGACTCTTAGCGTGGATAAATGTTGATATATGTTGGACCCAGCTTTTAAGGTTTTTTTAAGTTGAGTATAGTTAATTTATTTTAAGATATTTTTGAATGATCTGGAAAAGGGATGTAGTAAAGTTGACCAATTGTGAGGAAGTGAGACTGAGAAGACAATAGTAGTTAAACTCTGTGATGAGGTTATGTGTAGGAAAAATATGACTAACACTATGCTGGATGCTGGACACTGGTCTGAACACTTTACATCAACTATTAACCTTATTAAGAGGAAGTTACTCTTATTATTCTTGCCTTTATTTCTACATATGAGGAAACCAAGACAAGCAGATTAAATAATTTGCCTAAGATAACAAAATCAATAAACGGCATAAGGAAGATTTGAAGTCAGTCTGAGTCTGGATCCTCACACCTAAACCTCTTTGCTCACCACTCCCTCATCCCTCACTATAGTGCCTGCAACAAATTGTACTCAAAAAAATTTGTGTGTGCTAAAATATTAAAAGAAAATCTGAACACATCATAGTCTAGCCAACAGAGAGTGAAGGTGACAAGACCAAGACACAGAAGAAAGAGGAAACCCAGAGAGCATAGCACTTGGGACTGTGACTCCTCCAGGCAACTCTGCCCGTTTCCCAAGAGGTGCCGCAAGACCCAGACCACTCTTGCCTTCCCAGCCCTCCCTCTCCCTTTCGCAGCTTAGCCTTATTTTGTACTTATCAGCATCTGACGCACCATATGTTGTAGTTAATGTGTTTGCTTGTTGGCTACCCCCTCTTTATGACCAAAATGTCAGCTCTACCAGGGCAGGGATCTTTTGTCTGCTTTGTTCACGGCTGTGTCTTCTGTTCCTTTAAGAGTACTGCACAGAGTGGCCTCTTACTAAATAGTTGGTGAATGAATATTCATCTTCATTGCATGATGGAAAAATATCAACACAATGCTGAAGGATTTCAGATTTGAATATAGACTTCTATATTAGCCAAATTGATAATCAACTATGATGACAATTAAATGCATTTGCAAAAGTACAAGGACTCTCAGGGTACCCATGCTTGTTTTCTGAAACAAATAATTTATCATATTATTTGTGTTAAATACTTATGTAATAAACATAAGATGTTTTTATGTATATCAGTGTTCTTTCTCCACTTTTTCTAACTGGGGAAATACAAGTCAGTATAAATGACTCAGAAATAAGTAAACATTTTGAATAGAGTAACAATCCCCAGATGATCTTGAAAGGATACTCAGCAGTTCATTCTCCAAAAGCACTCAGTGCAGGGACTTCCCTGGTGGTCCAGTGGTTAAAACTCTACGCTTCCACTGCCCAGGGCATGGGTTTGATCTTTGGTTAGGAAACAGATCCTGCATGCAGCATGGCAAGGCCAAAAAAAACATGTCAGTTCAGAATATTTTCCAACAAAAACCTATTGAAATTTCAAAATAGTTAATTTCTGTGTTTTATTTACAATGTGCTATAGAAATACATCTTTTTTGATGTATTTAAATACATCTAAGTCATGTCTAATTCTTTGTGATCCCATGGACTGCAGTCAGCCAGACTTCCCTATCCTTCACTATCTCTGGAGTTTACTCAAACTCACATCCATTGAATTGGTGTGGCTATCCAACCATCTCATCCTCTGTCACCCACTTCGCCTGCCCTCAGTCTTTC
Source organism: Capra hircus (assembly GCF_001704415.2). Taxonomy (NCBI): domain Eukaryota; kingdom Metazoa; phylum Chordata; class Mammalia; order Artiodactyla; family Bovidae; genus Capra; species Capra hircus. Next base: position 14,238,673 of record NC_030809.1, read on the forward strand.
CCAGCATCAGGAATTTTTCCAGTGACTCAGCTCTTTACATCAGGTGGTCAAATATTGGAGCTTCACCGTCAGTCCTTCCAATGAATTCAGGGTTGATTTGCTTTAGGATTGACTGATATAATCTCCTTGCATTCCAAGAGGCTCTCAACTGTCTTCTCCAGCGCCATAATTTGAAAGCATCAGTTCTTTGACACTCAGCCTTTTTTATGGTCCAACTCTCAGATCTGTACATGACAACTGGAAAAACTGTAGCTATGATTGTACAGACCTCTAGCAAGACCTATTAAACCCAAGAAGTGGAATTGCAGGGGAACTATAGACCAAATAATGGCAGTCTATATCCACAGTTTCTTCATGTATGTGAATTCAACCAACAGTGAATCAGAAATATTCAGGGGAGGGGGATTCCAAAATTTCCAAAAAACAAAACTTGAATTGGTTTGCAGTGGTTTACCTTGGAACTATTTACACTGTATTAGACGTTATAAGTAATCTAGAGATGATTTGAAGTACACAAGAGGATGTGTGTAGGTTATGTACAAGTACTATGTCATTTTATATAAGGTACTTGAAATCCTCTTATTTTAGCATGGGGGTGTGGTCCTGGGACCAATCTTCTTGGGACAGTGAGGGATGTCTTTGTAGGTATGAATATAAATACTAGGAAAAAAAGAGGCAGCATTTACCATTTGCAGCAACTTCATGGTTGTTTATCCAGGAAAGTAGGAATGTATTGGGAATATGCTCAAACTTTTGTTCATGAATGCCTCAGTAATAAAATGGTGTACCTTATTTCATCATTGATTGGATACTGAGAAGTTTTCAAAATGAAATAGTTACACAGCAGTGAAAATGAAAACTATAGCTGAATGCCACAACATGGAGAGATCTTAGAAATCTAATGTTATATGAAAAGGTCAATCCCATAAGGCTTTATCCATGTGGTACAATATTGTTTTTATGGAACATGTAATACCAATAGTTAACTAAAGTATTGTTAGCATGCATAAATGTCAGATAAAGCAGTTTTTAACAAAACTTAACATGTGTTGACCATACGACTCAGCAATTATATTTGTGGGCATTTATCCCAGAAAAATTAGAACTCGCATTCATAGGAAACTTGTACATGAATGTTCATAATAGCCGAAAACTGGATATAAGCCATATGTGTCCAGTTGATGAATAGTTTCGCTGTGGTACATCCATACCATGAAATACTACTCAACAGTAAAAAGAAAAGAAATGAACTATTAATAAATGCAACAACTTAAGATATCTCAAGAAATTGAGGGGGTGGGGATCAGGCCTTGCAGCTTGTAAGATCTTGATTCCCTGACCGGGGATTGAACCCCAGCCCTGGTGGATAAGCACCAAGCTCTAACCACCGGACAGCCAAGGAATTCCCTCAAGAGAATTATGCTGAATTAAGAAGCCAACCTCAAAAGATTACATACTGTATAATTCCATTAATTTAACATTCTTGAAAAGACAAAATAATTGAGCTGGAGAACATCAGTGATTGCCGGTGTGAAGGAGAGAGGAAGGGCAGTGACTGTGCCTATAGAAGGGCAGCATGAGGGATCTTTGTGTTCTGTGCTATACTGGAATCATTCTGTACCAACACTGGTTGTGGTCACATGAATCTGATTAGAGCATAGAGCTCTAATGCATAGAGCTAAGCACACACGTGTGCACACACACACATGTACATGCAAAACTAGTGACATCCAAATAAAGTCAGTAGATTGTATTTGCATTTTTTGGTTATGATATTGTATCATAGACATGCAAAATGTTATCATAGAGAATAGTGGGTAAAGGATATAGGCAATCTCTTATTTCTTAAAACTGCATGTAAATCTACAGTTATCTTAAGATAAAGTGGTTTGTTTTGTTTTTAAAAGGAAAAAAAGCCCTAAACTGTAAGTTGTACCCTAAGAAAGAGATTTGGGAGACCATGGTCAATAGGCCTGATAAGAGTTGCCTGATAAGAGTAATTCCATATGGGAATTACTGCAAGGAGATCCAGCCAGGCCATTCTGAAGATCAACCCTGGGATTTCTTTGGAAGGAATGATGCTAAAGCTGAAACTCCAGTACTTTGGCCACCTCATGCGAAGAGTTGACTCATTGGAAAAGACTCTGATGCTGGGAGGGATTGGGGGCAGGAGAAGAAGGGGACGACAGAGGATGAGATGGCTGGATGGCATCACTGACTCGATGAACGCGAGTCTGAGTGAACTCCGGGAGTTGGTGATGGACAGGGAGGCCTGGCGTGCTGCGATTCATGGGGTCGCAAAGAGTCGGACACGACTGAGCGACTGAACTGAACTGAACTAACTTGGGCTTTGAAGGATTTTTTTTTTTTGAGCCAATACCCACCCTTAGTCAAGATTGTATGTAAAATACTGTGTCTGTTTTTCTGGGGAGTTAGTCTGTAACGGCTCATGACCCTAAATAAAATTTAAAATGTATAGCTCTGTGTTCTTGCTTTACATAATTAATTTGAAAAATGAATGGAGTGGCTTTATACAAAGTTAATAAACTTACTGGACTTGTGAATCCAAAAGGATTTACCAACAGACAAGATACAGGGCAGAGAACTATAAACTTGGGAATGGTAAAGTTATATGAATTGTTAAGGGAAGTTGGGAGTGTTAATGGTATATTTCTTTAATTTGATATAGTTTATAGATGCCTGTTGTCTGTTAGGCATTGTATGATAAATGGCAGATAGTTCAGTGATGAAGGGGTCCAGAAATGGATAATAGCAGGGGAAGGAGTGCTGTTTTAGATGTTTGAACTAAATACATTGATATTCTGGAGGACGGCGTGACACCTGACCTTTTAGAGCAGATACCCTATGAATCTTGCCCTTCTAGAAGCACTATCTCTAGATGCCTTAGTCAGAAAACCATGACTGTCTTGCTTCTTATGTAGCATTTATTAAATGTTCAGTTAATGGATTGTACATGACAGTCATTTTTAGTTAAGCCAGGCCAGTTGATAAAATCTGTATATAATTTTTTCAAACTTCTCTAGTATCAATATTTTTCTGTTCATAAAATCTTTTTTCTGTTTTTTTTAAAAATCTTACTTTTTAAAAGTAAGAAGCAAGACTGAGGTTTAACAATTTGCCCCAAGGTCACACAGCAAGCATGTACCAGAGTTGGGACTCACACCCAGTTCTGTTTAGCTTCAAAACTCAGGTTTTCCTCTCAGATATATATTTAAGAAGCAGTTCTCATCCTTTGGCTTCCCTGGTGGCTCAGACGGTAAAGCGTCTGCCTGCAATGCGGGAGACCCAGGTTTGATGCCTGGGTTGAGAAGATCCCCTGGAGAAGCAAATGGCAATCCACTCCAGGACTATTGCCTGGAAAATCCCATGGACAGGGGAGCCTGGTAGGCTACAGGCCATGGGGTTGCAAAGAGTCGGACACGACTGAGCAACTTCACTTTCTTTCACTTTCTTTCTCATCCTTTGGCACTTACAATACGGTTGTGATAAGGCCTACCAAAAAAAGAAAGATTAAGTTATAGTAGAAGAAATGCCACAAGACTGGTTGAATTTGCTAATTGACATACAGAATAACCTCGGTTTAAATACCTGCTCTGTCATTAATTTTGTGATGTTGGACAGTATTTCTGCACCTGTTAAGTGAGGATAATTTTCATTATAAAGACAAAGGGAAACCCGAAAGGGTAAGATAATGATTATTGTCAGCATCTGACTCTGAACCAGAGGGGTCACCTCTCTTGTGTTGTTTACAGGATACTTTTTCTTTCTTTGACTCTTGGGACATCCAAGGTCTCCAGAGACCCAAGCAAAGATCTTTTAAAGGAGTCAATTTCACAAAGATTGTCTAGAAGTACTTTTGCCTGCGGGTAAGGCATTTTTAGGAAGCTTCACCTTATTATTTTTTTTTTTTTTCCTTCCCTTTACAGCCTGCTTGTTAGCTCTCCACAAGAAGTGAGGCCAAGGAGAGAAATTGAAAAAAAGATCAGGCAGCTGAACATCTGAGGTGTCAATAGAGCCCTTTTGTGGCATTTAGGTGGATGACAGTGTCTGGGGGTATAAGCTGAACTTCCTGAAACTTTAAAAAATTAGCTCTTTTTTCACTTAAATAAAGTGTGCCCCTCTCTCCCTATTGAGAGGCGATAATAAAAGCATGAGGTTTGAAGTTAGAGAAAGCCTGGGTTTTAATCCTTATTTGGGTACTACTTCAACAGCTTTCTGACTTAGAGATTTAACTTCTCTGAGTTTGTTTCTTCAGTTGTAAAATAGGGATAGTACCAACTGCTTCACCCAGTAATGTTTGAGTATAAATGGGGTCATATTTGTATAGAATTTGATGTATTGTAGGCACTGAATAAAGGATTGGTCCTTCCCCTTCCAAAAGTGGAAGGTGACCCTCTTTGAAGGCTCAAGTTGCTTCTTTTGCTTTCTAGGCTAACCCTGTGATTGATTTATCTTTTCAGTCCTGTTTTATTTAAACCATTGTTCTCTGAATTCTCTAAAAAATGCTTTAACATTATTTTTTAAATTGTAAGGTAAGTGGACAAGGGGATCCTAATTAAATCTACTTCGTTCAAAACATAGCAGAAGGATCTGTGTTTTAAATTTTTGCTTATTTATTATTTGTATTTGTTTGTGCCAGGTCTTATTTGGGGTGTGTGGGATCTAGTTGCCCGACCAGGGATCAAACCCCAGGCCCCCTGCATTGGGAGCAGAGAGTCTTATTTAAACACTGGACCACCAGGGAAGTCCTAGATGTATGTTTTAGAAAGGCCTAATATTCACAGGGCACATTTCAGTGATATTAAACCTTTCTACTGGGTTCAGTTTTTGCAGCTCTGCTTCCTGTGGGAATACAGATTAACATTTCAAGTCTTAGCTTCTTGTTCTGACCAGTTAAAGTTTCTGGAAAGTGATACAAAGTACAGCTGAAGGGCCTAACTAGATGGCAGCAATTAGAACACACAGAGACATAGATGAGATGACGTATATAACTTGTTCCACATTTTTAGAAGCTCCTCTGATTTGAAATGTGGCATCTTTGTTCCTGTAGGACATTTGAAGATTTTAAGTACCCAGTTTACCAGCCCAGAAGCTCTAGAAGAAGTGTGTTCAGAGATGGTAGCTCAAAACCAGTGACTGCAAAGTTAATATTAGCAGTAAGTGGGAAGGGATGGAGGTCAGGATACACAGGCAGTGAAACAGTAAACAAGTGGGGTGTTGAATGAAGCATTTAGTCTGTTGATTGTAAGGTCAAATTTGCTTTCTACTCCAAGTAATGAAAAATAGGAGTGCAAAGAGCACTGTCATTTATGGTTCTTATAAGTGTTTAACATCTCAGTTTAGGCTTTTTAATAAACAGAGAAGCCTTCAGTTTGGAATTCTGAACTCTGTGAGTCTCAGTAACTTTCCTTCATCTGTGTATATCATAGCTAGATTTAGTCTAAACAGTTATTTTTAAAGTTTGTTAAAGGTTTAGATTTGCAGAATGTGTTTAAAGTATTATGTCTTTATATACTAAGGTATATAAAGGTCCACCAGGCTCCTCTGTCCATGGAACTCTCTAGGCAAGAATACTGGAGGGGATTGCCATTTTCTTCTCCGAAGGATCTTCCCGACTCAGGGATCGAACCTGGGTTTCCCACATTTGAGGCGGATTCTTTACCATCTGAGCCACAAGGGAAGCCCATATATTGAACTAGTGGTTTTCGAAGTGTGAACCTTAGGGCAGCAATATCAGCATCACCTGGTCACAGTTTTAAATGCAGATTCCTAACACAATCCTAAATGCAATCCCAGACTGGGATTGGGTCCCAGCAGGCTAGTTGAACTAGCTGTCAAGATGATTCTGCTGCATACTGAAGTTTGAGAACCCTTATCTTTATTTTTATTTTTGGGGGGGGGGCTCCCAAATCACTGCAGATGGTGATTGCAGCCATGAAATTAAAAGACGCTTACTCCTTGGAAGGAAAGCATCCAATTGAAAAGCAGAGACGTTACTTTGCCAACAAAGGTCCCTCTAGTCAAGGCTATGTTTTTTCCAGTGGTCATGCATGGATGTGAGAGTTGGACTCTGAAGAAAGCTGAGTGCCGAAGAATTGATGCTTTTGAGCTGTGGTGTTGGAGAAGACTCTTGGGAGTCCCTTGGCCTGCAAGGAGATCCAACCAGTCCATCCTAAAGGAGACCAGTCCTGGGTGTTCATTGGAAGGACTGATGCTGAAGCTGAAATTCCCAATACTTTGGCCACCTCATGCAAAGAGTTGACTCATTGGAAAAGACTCTAATGCTGGGAGGAATTGGGGGCAGGAGGAGAAGGGGACAACAGAGGTTGAGATGGTTGGATGGTGTCACCGACTCAATGGACATGAGTTTGAGTGAACTCCGGGAGTTGGTGATGGACAGGGAGGCCTGGCATGCTGTGATTCTTGGGGTCGCAAAGAGTCGGACACGACTGAGCGACTGAACTGAACTGAACTATCTTTAAATTACAGAAGATAGGGACTTCCGTGTTGGCCCAGTGGTTAAGACTCCATGTTGCCAGTGCAGAGGGCACAGATTTGATCCCTGCTTGGGGAACTAAGATCCCACATGCCCCTTGGCATGGCCAAAAATTTTTTTTAAATATGAAAGTTAGAAACACTGGAAATGTTGTATAAGGAGAACATTGTGTTAGAGTGTTCCACTGATTTTAGGGCATATAAAAATTTGTTTTATTCTCAGTGGACCATAGTATAATGTTTTAGTTGCTAGTATTCATTGCCTCCATACTCTGCCCCATCTCTGTTAGTACTCCTTTTGTAGCTGTTAACTATTCTTCATTGCCAGCTTCGTATACTGGTACCCCTTGTATATAGACATAGTGGAGATTGGGACCATGTCTAACTGGTTGTGTGGTTTCTCCTATACTTTACAGGGCCAAGTGCCTGGCCCTTAGTAAGTTTTCCATGGTGCTTAGTGATCATACCTATATCTGTCCCTTCATGTGCCTCACCATAGGAAGCACTCAGACACTTGGAATCACTGAATGAATGAATGGAGTTTCCTAATGATAGGAATCATTTGGGATACTAAGGTTCTAGCTGATGAAACTGTCTTAACCTGTGAATTGAAATTACCTTGGTGCATTTTTTCCTTTAGGACACTGAGTGAATTTGGGCTAGAGAGTGTTAAGTAGATATTAAAACACTTCCTAAGAAATGTGCTTTTAGGACTCTCCTGGTGGTCCAGTGGTGAAGACTCTGGACTTCTGCAGGGGACAGAACTAAGATGAGGGCAGAACTAAGATCCTGCATGGCCAAAAGGAAAAGCAGAAAGAAAGAAATGGGCTTTAATTAGCATATTTGCATATTTTATTTTATTTATTTGGCTGTGCCAGGTCTTAGTTGTGGCATACAGCATCTTTTTAATTGCCACATGCAAGATCTAGTTCCCTGACCAGGAATCAAACTCAGGCCCCACTGCATTGGGAGGGAGGAGTCCCAGCCACTGGAACACCAAGGCAGCCCCTCCATGTTACTTTATTCTGTCTTCATAGCAACCTCTTGAGGTAGATGCTGCGTCCATCTTACAAATGAGGACATCAAAGTTCAGAGCAGTTAAACTTTTCAGAGTTCACACAACTAGTGAGTGGCAGAGTAAAACCCAGGTCTTTCAGACTTTGAAGGACTGCTACTATCCAAAGCACTACTGTTACAAAATTTTAATAGGACTCTCAGTTGTGTGTTTAAATTAACTTTGTCTCTTCATTAAGATACAGCTTTGGGGACTTACTTGGTGGTCTAGTGGTTAAGAATCCACCTGCCAATGCAGGGGACATGGGTTTGATCCCTCCAGGAAAACTCCACTTGCCTCAGGGCAACTAAGCCCGTGCACCACAACTGCTGAGCGCCCTCACCTTGGGGTTGTGCTCCGCAGCAAGAGAAGCCACCACAATGAGAAGCAGAAGCACTGCAGCTGGAGAGTAGCCCCCGCTCACCACAGCTGGAGAAAGCCGAAGTGCAGCAACAAAGATCCAGTGCAGCCAGAATACATAAGTAGGATAATAAGATAGGGCTTTGTACTTTTTCTTGATGCAGGTTTTAATTTTTTCCAGTTTGTTTATCCCCCTTTCCTCATCTCACTCCTGTCTAAAGAACATTGGACTGTCTCTGTAGAGGTTTCAGCTGAAAGTAGAAGAGCAAACTGCCCTTACTAGAAAGAGGCTTTGAGACTTCCCTGGTAGTCCAGTGGTTAAGACTCCAGACTTCCAATGCAGGGGACGAGGGTTCAATCCCTGGTCAGGGAACTAAGATCCCACATATGGCAAAGCAGCTAAGCCTGCAAGCCAAAACAAGAGAGTCATGTGCAGCGAAGGATCCCACATGACTCAGAGATCATCCCACATGCCACAACTGAGAGCCAACATAGCCAAATAAAAAGAAGCAGGCTTTTGGTTTCCTAGTCAACTTCATCTAGCTTTGGTCCTGTCTTTATTTGAAATTAAGGCACTAGTCATCTGAACTATTCATTAATATTTGGTCTCATTACACAGTATTCCCTCTTACTGCTTTAAGTAGACTCAGAATTTTGCCTTTATTTAAAAGAACAAAGCTAAATTAAATTTCTGTTTGTCCTATTCAGAAATTGAGAAGATTCAGAAAGGGGATTCAAAAAAGGACGATGAGGAGAATTACTTGGATTTATTTTCTCACAAGAACATGAAGCTGAAGGAGAGGGTTCTGATACCTGTCAAGCAGTATCCCAAGGTAAGGGAAAGAGTGCCTCATTTCTTTGAGTTGGCTTCGTAGTATGAGAATGTGTAGTATGTGGTGTGTCTTGTAGCACCAGCTGTAACAAAAGATTTGCAGAGGTTGTGGGCCTGGTGAAGGTTCTGTCCCATGCTTGTAATGACTGTATCCAGCAGGCAAGACACAGAGGCCTGCAACTAAGAGCATAACTACAGCCAGGAAGGAAATGCGACCATCTTTTTATTATCAAAAAAGGAATTTCCTTCTCAAATGTTTGTTTAGCTTCAAGTTTAAAGGAAAAAAATTGAACCCTAATTGTTCTTTGTCGAAAGATTGAGCTGAAGTTTAAATAAAGGAAATACAACACAAATCCTTGTGACACAACGAATAAGTTAATTTTATTTCTTACTCAAAGTTTTTTGCTCTTGTTTGTTTTTGATTTGGGGTATACTGCTTGTGGTATCTTAGTTCCCTGACCAGGAATGGAACCTGTGACCCTTGCAGTGGAAACACACGGGTTTAACCAGTGAACCACAAGGGAATTCCCAAAGTTTCACTTTTAAATAAATGGTTTCTACTACTACTCCTTTTAAAAAAACAAACCAACTAGTTTTAGTCAGACCAGTACTACCAAAGGGGGGTACCATATTGTCTGTTCTGTTCTAAAGTAACTGCCTTAAAAACGTTTATGTATGTTAAATTACAAAGAATTGTGGAGTGATAATTTGGAAAGAGCACCATACTACATCAGGAATTCAAGTTCCAGAACTGCCACTTTGCAGTTTTGTGCCATGCCATGCTCAGTTGCTCACTCCTGTCCAACTCATTGTGACTGTAGCCTGCCAGGCTCCTCTGTCCCTGGGGTTTTCCAGGCAAGAATACAGAAATAGGTTGCCGTTTTCTCCTCCAGGGGTCTTTGCAACCCAAAGATCGAACTAGCATCTCCTGCATTGGCAGATGGATTCTTTACCACTGAGCCACCCAGGAAGCCTCTTTCCAGTTGTATAACCTTTGGCTAATCAATTCTATCAGTACCACTTCAGTATATCCTTCAGTAAAATGGGAGTGGTTAGTACTCTACTTCCTTTACAGGAAGTATTGAAGATAAATAATACATGTAGAAATATTTTATAGGAACATACACATTTAGAATCTGTCTTTATTTTCTATCAGTTCAATTTTGTGGGAAAGATCCTTGGACCACAGGGAAATACAATCAAAAGACTGCAAGAAGAGACTGGTGCAAAGATTTCTGTGTTGGGAAAAGGCTCAATGAGAGACAAAGCCAAGGTAAGCTCACATTAATGAGGCAAGAAGACACCCGAATGCCTTCCAGTAGCCTAGAGTCCAGTATGGATACCTTATGGAAGCTAGTTCTTACGTGTGTACTGAAAGTGATTCCCTTAAATTCGCATTGGATGTGAGAGATTATAGACCAGTTAATTTACTTTGGCAACCTGAGAAGAACCTTGGTATGCCCTGGTGATTGTTTTCTTTCTGACTTGACTGTGTAGTAATGGAAATAGCAGTAGCAGCTTTGGCCTTAGTAAGCTTATCTAGGAAAACTTGGAAGGGGAGGCTGAATGTACTGAAACTTACCCAGCTAAAGACACTAAATGTGAAGAGCATTCTGTTTCCAGTTAGTGTGGAAAAATGTGAGCAATAGTGTTGTGAGTGCAGGTGAGTTTGAGGATTAGTTGGCTGGTTTGTTTTATAGCCAGCTGGAATGTGAGGCATGCTAAAGGAAGATGTCACAGAAGGAACCATGAGAAATCCTGACAGTAGAACCCAGGCATAGCCCTGTATTCTTTATACTCTCTCTAAGTGTGGAGAAACTTCCCACCAAAATAAAATAGTCTTAGCTTTCTAGAATCAGCCTTTTAGATGGGATATAACCTGCTCCAGCCTAAAAACTTACTCTTTCAGGCCTCCTTGTATGCAGCCTGATTGATGAACATTTAGGGCTGAAGTATAATACTCTATTTAATGAGGTGTACATGAGATTTTTTTCTCTCTATTGTGACTTTTTTCCTTCTCTATACAAGCAGATCAGAAGAGCTGGTGATTAACAGCTCTACCTGGGGTTTATTAATAAAAGCAAATGCCTGGCAATTAATGAATGAGTGGTTGGATGCTTGGCAAACAGCCGTTATCCGAATGGAGACTGGAATTACATTTGTCTCTTCTGTGCCTTCTAATATGAGCTCCAATGAACACACCAGCAATTCAGAACAACAGTTAGCTTTTAGCAGCAGACCAATCGCAGGTTTAGCAGACTGTGTAAATTACTGTACTCCAGAGTTTACTTTTTTCTTACACTTTACTAGGTTTTTCTTAGGTGTTGGAGTCATTTCTTACTGTCCCTTTGGCCTAATGGTAAAGGTGTCATTTTCTCCATAGTCCAAGTGATAATGTTGTTTTTGTGCATTTTCCCACAGGAGGAAGAGTTGCGCAAAGGTGGAGACCCCAAATATGCCCACTTGAATATGGATCTGCATGTCTTCATTGAAGTCTTTGGACCCCCATGTGAGGCTTATGCTCTTATGGCCCATGCTATGGAGGAAGTCAAGAAGTTTCTAGTACCAGTAAGGAAATCCATATCCTGTATCATTTGAGCAAGAGAAAACTAGGATCTTGTGCTTATTGCTAAGGCAGGGGTTCTTAACCAGGGTCTCTGCATAACCTGAAATTGCATATCCAGTTCTGCATTTATGTTCGTTTTTCTGAGGTAGGCCATTACTTGCACCTAGTTCTCAAACCACTGTGCCCCGAGGCCACTCTACCAGTCCTAGTTTTAATGTGATTTTAGTTGTATGCCAGTATCTTTTGTCAATATCTTGGATCCACAGTATGTCTTGGCATTCCAACATTTGGTTAACAAAGATTTAACAAGGTCTTCAATAAATTAAGTATTTTGGTGCTAGTATGGAACCAGGAGGTTATGATAGAAAAATGGTGAAGGTGGTTGTAACCCCCCTGCAGTTAAGGGGTTATAGTGTAGACTCCTGAGAGTCTAGATGATGATAACAGTATCATCTAGTCTGATGATGTGTTATCTGGCCTCCAGTGTTAATGGGTTAAATTCTGACCTGAGTGCATTCAAGACTCTGTCCTGGAGGAGTTTACTCAAGTAGAGTTGATTTGAAGGAGGCATGATGGTTGTAGGCGTTAACTGTTAATGACATTAAACAGATTGGTATATAGCTTCTTTCAGAATGTATTTAAGGCCTTGGAAGAGTTGGAACAGACCAGGTTACCTGTCTTCCTTATTACCACCTGGTCAGAGGTTATTCATTCTTTGAATAAGTAGGAAATGATGACTTTCTGCCTTTTGACAAGACCTGGTAATTTTCAGAGTTAACATACTACTTAGTGTTCAATATTTAATAACCAAAGAAGACTCTGGGACCTTAGGAAGCATTTGGAGTACTATTCAACTAGAATTGAGTAAGCATCATAGTTTCATCACTGAGAAGAGATGATACATAGTTCTTGGTTTTCTTATACATGTAAAATGACAGAGTTGGAACTGTCAGAGGATGTGAGAATTGGCAGAGCAAAAATATATAGGCAGTGTGTCTCTATAATGCTGAGCTCCAAGGATTCCAGCACTGTCTCAAATGTCTAAGCTCTGCTTCTAAGTATGTCGTCATTAGAATGTTCAGCTTGAAACAGCATATTTAAAATACCCTAGAAAAAACTCAGAGCTGGTAAATTTTCCCTTGAGGGGCGTCTTTACTCTTTGAGGTGTGTACTGAAGCATCCTGAGCCATCCGTTTTCTGAAGAACTGCAGAGGAATGCCCATCTTCTCTTTATCATTAATGTCAGCATATTTCTGAAAAGAGCTACATCTCTAAGACTTCCATGTAAGTGGGTCTTCAGAAAAGAAGCCTACCAAGGAGATCTGGGTTTCCTCAGTGTTGCTATGGCAGCTAGAGAAATCTGAGCAAACGGCCCATCATTGGTCACTTGATTCTCTAATGTGAGTCTCACGCAGTAGAAATGTGTAAGGTAGGAAGAGGTGAAGAGTCAGGGGGTGGAGGTGGAGGGAGCATCTCTGTGGCGACTAGAATCTTCTAGAAGCTGTATACACCTGGGATATATAAAAGTGCACTAAGTATTGAGACTGAATGACTCTCATCAGGAAATATGTGAAAAGATTTACAAATGGCATTTGACTCGGTTCTTCCTCCTTGTAAAGAAAACAAATTAGCCTGTTTTTGCATCCGTGACCAGAGCCCTCCGTTTTCCCCTTAGAGACTGGTACAGTAGGAAGAGCACTGGACTGGGAGCTTTATCTGAATCATCTTGGACAAGTTATTATATCACTTTTTTGAGCCTCAGTTTCCTTGTTCATCCCAAACATTTGTTAAGTATCTGGTAGGTGCTGAATACTATGCTTGGGTCTGAAGTTACAGAAATGGTTCTTGAAGAGGTTATAACCTAGTGAGAAAGACAGACAGATATTTTTTAAATGATGTGGTAAGTGCTTAGAGAAGATTACATTGTGCCATGGGAAAAGAGAGAGGAGTTGGCATCAAGAGAAAGTTTTTCAAAAGAGGTAATACTTTTGATTAAATCTTACAAGAATTAGAGTCCTTCAGGTGGACCAAAAAAGGCAACAATATATTGATTAATTGATACATTAATGATTCAAAGCCTTGATTTTGGAGATTCTGAATTAACATATAGAATCTGCCACTCACTAGCTCTATGTCCTTATATTGGTTGTTTTATGCTTTCTGAATCTGTTTTCCCAAATGGGAAGATCTGCCTACTTCAGGATTATTTTGAAGATTAAACTGAAAACCCTATATAAGGCTGATTATATGGTACCCAGCTGTAGAGCTTAATTAATGGTAGTGGCTTTTATTATTCTAGGAAAAGGAAACTGTTTGCAAGAATGGATGTGTATGAGTATGCCGTGTTCTGAACTGCAAGTTGTTCAGCATGGCTTGAAAGGAGGTTATACATGGATAGAGGATGGAAGTGATCTGGAGAGCTAGGCAGGGACCACATCTTGAAGAACTTCATCTGAACGATGAGGGGCCTACCATCAAGATTTTCCTCAAAGAGGTGACAGGTAGCGTGCCATTTGACTTCAGAGAATGAACAATCTGAGATTTCATCTGGGCTTTCAGAGTTATTCTTCACATCCAAGGCTCATGTGGGCTAGATGACTTCTCAGCAGAAGGTAGAGATGTTGCACAATACTCCTTCTCATTATCTTTTATCCACAGGATATGATGGATGATATCTGCCAGGAGCAATTTCTAGAGCTTTCCTACTTGAATGGAGTACCAGAGCCCTCCCGTGGACGTGGGGTGCCAGTGCGAGGCCGGGGAGCTGCACCTCCTCCTCCACCTGTTCCCAGGTAAAAATAATAGAGACAGCTAGAAATGGGATGGAAATCTGACTGCTAGTACCATTTCTATCTTCCTGCTGCCCTTATCTCCAGCTTAGAAGGGGTCTCCGGATGTGTATGTTGCATCAAGAGTAGAGTTCTAGGGTGTTCCCTGGTGATCTAGTGGTTAGGATTTGGCACGTTCACTGCTGTGACCCAGGTTCAATCCCTAATCAGGGAAACTGAGATCCTGCAAGTCATGTGGCACAGCAAAAAAAAAAAAAGTGGAATTTTAGATCTTGGTTACTTTGGCTGTAAGCAGGGGCAGCAGTCCTGCCGAAACTGGTGTTTGTTTTTAACTTTTGAACAGTTTTCAGCATTTTTAAATGGTGTCTGACTTTAGAATTTTACCTTTGCTGACTGACCTTTATGGACTATTCAGACTCTTAAGACAGACTGTCCACTAATAATATATTAGCAGGTCCACCATGGGCCTGGGGAACCTTCCAGAATGGGTCCTTTACCTACCTACACATCCCTCTGTGTTTTTGTTTTGTTTTGTTTTGGCTGTGCTGCACAGCTTGTGGGATCTTAACTCTAGGACCAGGAATTGAACCCTGGCCACAGGAGTGACAGCACTGAGCCTTAACCACTGGACCCCCAGGGAAGTCCCCATTCCTCTGTTTTGATAATAGTCAACTTAAGGCATCATAAAATCTCCTACTTGGCTCCAGCATTTTAAGACAAGTCTGAACATGAAAGTAGCCTATTTATTAAAAATATCCATTTAAAATAAACTCTTTTTTGCAGGGGCCGTGGCGTTGGGCCACCTCGGGGGGCTTTAGTGCGTGGTACACCAGTGAGAGGAGCCATCACGAGAGGTGCCACTGTGACTCGAGGGGTGCCACCCCCACCTACTGTGAGGGGTGCTCCAGCACCAAGGGCACGGACAGCAGGCATCCAGAGAATACCTTTGCCTCCACCGCCTGCGCCAGAAACATATGAAGAATATGTAAGACGTTTGGACCATGTGCCATTTCTTAATAGCTAACAGATTGTCAGAGGAAGTTGAGTGACAGGGCTTTGGCCCTTGATGTAGGTGGCAGGAACTGCCTATAAGGTTTAGAATCTGCCGCCTTCTGTTGCAGTAATTGTTAAACTATGAGAGAAGATTTTTCCATTTTAAGTATAATTTACTATATACATATGTAGATGAAACAGGAAATAAGCTGTGCCTTGATGTGTAGTGTTTTAATAAGGGGACTCCCCCTACTACTATTGATAATGCTGATAAAGTTCAACCTTGAACCTTATTTCCTGCCCAAGCTGAAAGGGTTTTTTTAATTTGATTGATCGTTTTCTAAACCTTTCTCTCTTGACTATTCCACAACAGATGTTAATACTTTAGAGGGAAATTCCATGTTCTGTTCATTCATAAGCCCTCCATATTACCTTACCTACGTTGTGTGATTTTGACTTTTTCTGTTTCATTTCGTTTGTAGGGATATGATGATACATACGCAGAACAGAGTTATGAAGGCTATGAAGGCTATTACAGCCAGAGCCAAGGGTGAGTCAGGCAGTGGAATTGCTGTTTCATGTCCTTGGGATATAGAGGGAGTTGGAAGAACTGGGAGATTTAGGCAGAACAAATCTAAGGAGCAGATGGATCACCTTTGCAGAGTGTTGCCTCTGCTTGTGACATCTGTAAGGCACACACCTGGATCTGCAGATTTGGAAAGCTGTGAATCTTAAATTATAATGCTGAATCTGGGATTAGCATATGAAAAATTCCTTAGCTGTGACTACATGGGAACAAAGGGAAAATGCCTTAAAATTGTTTTGATTAGTTATTTTAAAATGTCACAACTACATTAAAGTTGCATAGAAGTTTAAAAGGGTACTAGATTCCCATTACTTAACTCAGATTTTTTCTGCTCTTTTTTTAAAAAACATGTTTTTGTGTATGTGTATATATGTGTCTTAATTGTGATGGGAAAGGCCTCTCATAATTCGGCAGTGGGGACAAGACAGTTCTTTTCATATTTGCTTATTCTCTTCCAGTGAGCCCTGTGAGTGTGTGTGTGTACACTGGTTAACACTGAGCTTTTTGGTTAAGCTTCTTCACTTTAAATTATGTGCTATTCATTTTTCTTTGCTGTAGTTGTCATAATTTTTAAATGAGTATCTAGTATGTACATGTTTTGGAAATATTTTACGTTTGGAGATGGGGGTAGAATGAACTTTTGTTTGTTTTGCACCCTCAGTAAAATGACTAAAATATGGAAGCATTTGGGAGAAAGGTAAAACTGAAACATGGTTGCTGTATAGCTCTAATACTCTGTCTTTGGCTTTCAGGGACTCAGAATATTATGACTATGGACATGGGGAGGTTCAAGATTCTTATGAAGCATATGGTATGTCTTTATTTCTGTGGTGGGACAAAATGTGCAAGTAAGTGCCCAGGAGAATGCTGGTGATGGGATTATTGGGGGTCAGGCAG
The DNA here is from genome assembly GCF_001704415.2 of Capra hircus. Lineage (NCBI taxonomy): Eukaryota > Metazoa > Chordata > Mammalia > Artiodactyla > Bovidae > Capra > Capra hircus. Next base: position 14,255,266 of record NC_030809.1, read on the forward strand.
TCATACACCTAAGGAGAAACCTCAAAAAGATCAACATGTTGATAGACGTGACACTAGAAATCCTGCTCTTATTTAAATCGTGTGGTGTGTAGTAGAAAGAAAGACTGCTGAAATGAGTTAGGTGTACTCTTGGATGGCTAAGCAGATGTCCTAAACTAGGGCTAAGGTCCAGGTTGACTGGTTGGAGCAGCAGGCTTTTTGGCTGACACTGACTTTGTTTCTGCTTTAGGCTGGGAGATGGCTAGACCTGGGTTATGTTGCTGAGCCTTTGCTGCAAGATACCTAGGCCACATTGATGGATAATAAGAATGGAATCATATCCAACTTCTCTGACCCACCTCATTTTTAAAAACAATTTTGGATCTCATTGTAAAGAATCTCAGTGTAGAGGATATGCTAGCTGAAAGAGACCCAATGACAAGAGCAGTTTGAGGGCAAGAAGGGTGCCTGTTAGATTAGAAACTGGGGACTGGAGCCGGTTCAAGACGGTTCAACTTCCTGACTGTCTTGGAGACATCTCAACTTAGTCCTTAATCCCAAGAGAGCTATAGATGCTGGAATGGCAGCAGGACCAAACTGCCTTTCCTGAGGCCTGGTTGAAAACACATTGCTCAAGCGGTATCCTCAAGAGCCAGATATGGCCCTGTGATAATTGGCCCCAGAGGGAGTGCCGTGTGGCAGTAGATGCAGAGAGAGCAGCCTTTTAAATATGAGGTGTTTCCAGCATACCTGTGGGAAGTCCAGAGACCTTGGCAAGGGACTCAGCAGTTGACAACTTAAGATAGTAGTTGACAGTCTCCCTTACACCTAACTGAAAAGAAGAAAGAGCCTCTTAGGGTTCCCACAGGTAGACTCCTCACCTCCTCAGCATAGTATTTTGCAGCCAGTCAGCTGCTTGTCCAGGGGAACAGTTTTTACCAGCTCTAGCTAAATGGTCCTGGACAGTTGCCATCTGTAACACTGCACTGCTCTGCTCATATGCCACTGTTTAGAAGGGTGGTATGATTGCCCCAGGGTATTTCCCATCATCGGTGAGCAGTACAATGGGACCTCTGTAAGTGTTTGACTAAATTACATTTCTGTTTTGCTAGAAAAAAGGCTGCATTGCAACAGGCAGGCTGCTCCTTGTGCTCCTGGTATGATGCTGCCATGGTTAATCTGTTCTGATTTCTGCCTTTATAAACAGAGTTAGAAAAATATACTGCCTTATTGGTACAGTAAGAAGTCACTTAGAAAGTGATGGACATGTCTGTTGTACTAGAGGTATAAACAGGCTTAGATAGCAACTTTACATCCATGTAGGGGTTTTAGACCTAGAATGATGGAAACAGATGTTTGTGAATGCAAAGTGAAGTCAAGTGAAGTCGCTCAGTCGTGTCCGACTTTTTGCCACCCCGTGGACTGTAGCCTACCAGGCTCCTCCGTCCATGGGATTCTCCAGGCAAGAATACTGGAGTGGGTTGCCATTTCCTTCTCCAGGGGATCTTCCCAATCCAGGGATCGAACCCGGGTCTCCCACATTGCGGGCAGACACTTTAACCTCTGAGCCACCAGGGAAGCCCTAGAGAAATAGCAAGCCTGGGTAAAGTCTGGGGGTGAGCGGAAAGAATAAACTTATAAACACAACTCCCGTTCATGAGAGATCAACTCTAAAAGTACATGATTGTTTTTGCTATAGGCTTTTCCCTGACACAGAGGAAAACCATTTGAGGATAGCAGTCACGTTGTCTAGCTTCTCTGGACTATTGGCACAAAAATGAAATAATGAATTCTCCTAATGAGTGCTGTTGACACATTTGATTGTACTTCCCACCGCCAGAGCAGTGGGCCAGCTCTGCTGGTGGAGGGTTCTTGAAATGTGACCCTTGCTTGCTCTTCCCAGGGAGCCAGAGGATACTTCTTCACAGGCAAATCTGACTTGCTGTTGCATGGAAAGGGAGCTGCCTCTGTTGCTTTCAATCTGAAAGACTTCCAGAAGTTGTCACCTTACTTGAGGCTCTCTCCTGAACTGCTTTGAAAATAGGAAAGAGCATTGCAGCCCCAGTGAGATTGATTTCCTCACTGTCTGAAGCAAGGTGTTGGGTTTATCCAGGTTTGGGGGCTTGAATATAGATCATGCATGTTGCCTATGGACAGCTTCTTTCTTGGACATCACCGCAAGTCCTTTCTGAACTGTTTGCTTCTGGCCATCCACTCAGAACTGCCCTATACCTGGGAAGTTGCCTGAGCTGCTTGGGAGGGAGGGCGAAGCAGAGTAAAAAAGTAACCACAGAGGAGGTGGCAAGGCTTTGGAAGCAAAGCAACATGTTTGGTGATCTTTACCAGGTGACCTACACCTGTCCATTCCAAAATGCCATTGGCACATGGTTTATAAACTGTTCTTGCTTTTCCCCACAGGCCAGGATGACTGGAATGGGACCAGGCCGTCGCTGAAGGCCCCTCCAGCTAGGCCGGTGAAGGGAGCATACAGAGAGCACCCATATGGACGTTATTAAAAACAAACATGAGGGGAAAATATCAGTTATGAGCAAAGTTGTTACTGATTTCTTGTATCTCCCAGGATTCCTGTTGCTTTACCCACAACAGACAAGTAATTGTCTAAGTGTTTTTCTTCGTGGTCCCCTTCTTCTCCCCACCTTACTCCATTCTTAACTCTGCATTCTGGCTTCTGTATGTAGTATTTTAAAATGAGTTAAAATAGATTTAGGAATATCGAATTAATTTTTTAAGTGTGTAGATGCTTTTTTCTTTGTTGTTTAAATATAAACAGAAATGTACCTTTTATAATAAAAAAGAAGTTGAGTAAAAAAAAAAAAACACAAACCTGTTAGTTTCAAAAGTGACATTGCTTGCTTAAAGGTTCTGAAGTTAAGGCTTGTTAACTTTCTCTTAGTTTTGATTTGAGGCATCCCGTAAAGTTGTAGTTGCAGAATCCCAAACTAGGCTACATTTCAAAATTCAGGGCTGTTTAAGATTTAAAATCACAAATGTTAACGGCAGTAGGTGCCACCATGTAAAAGTGAGCTCAGATGTCTCTAAAAATGTTTCCTTTATATAAAAAAACACATGGCGGTTGAATCTTAAGGTTAAATTTTAATATGAAAGATCCTAATGAATTAAATAGTTGATGCAATTTTTAACGTTAATTGATTTAAAAACAAAACAAAATTAGGTTCGTAAAACTGAATTTTTCATTACGTGGGTTTTGAAATCTAGCCCCAGACATACAGTGTTGAGAGATACTTAGTGGGAAGTAGTTTCTAAAGAGGTTGATTTGGGGAGAGGGGCTGGCCACTTGAACTGAATTTGATGCAGAGCTTTTTAGTCATGAACAACCTTTCAGTAATAGTTCTAATAATTAACATTTCAGTATTTCAAAAGACACAGTATTTTGTCCATCTGAGATCCTACACTCCATGAAAAACTCACTTGGACACTGGGGCCAAAAGCTGGTGATATCCTTAAGTTGACGGTTGTCAATATTGAACTGTTCCCAAGGAAGTTAGTCAAGTATGTCTCAACACTAGCATGATATAAAAAGGGACACTGCAGCTGAATGAAAAAGGAATCAAAATCCACTTTGTACATAAGTTAAAGTCCTAATTGGATTTGTACCGTCCTCCCATTTTGTTCTTGGAAGATTAAATGCTACATGTGTAAGTCTGCCTAAATAGGTAGCTTAAACTTATGTCAAAATGTCTGCAGCAGTTTGTCAATAAAGTTTAGTCCTTTTTTAATCAAAGTAAATGTGATGAATTGTCATTTTTTTGGGTGGACAATAAAATAGTTTTCTCTTTCAAATAAACTTAAATTAACTCTAAAGTTAATGGGCTTGTTAAAAGTTGGAGACATTCTTAAAAGTGGTTGGGGGGGATTTTATTTTAAGTTTACCAAAAAAAAAAGTTTATGAGTTGTTAAGTTTTAGTTTAAAAATAACCAAAGCTTTTTCACCCCCTGGAAGTTGTTAAAAGAAGTTTCATCCAATCCTTATCACAAGCTCTGATCTCTGGAGAGAAGAATCAAACTAAGCTAAAACTTGGATTGGTTTCCATACATAGGCCTCAGTATTTAAAGTTCCAGTCACTCTAGTTTGCACCTTTTGTAGAGCCCCTAGGTGGCCCTCAGTGTGACACCAAATCATCTCTGTGAGCTTGGAAAGGGATAGCACTTGTCGGTAGATGATGACAATTCAGCAAACCCTGGGTGCCCTTAAGGGTTTCCCTTCCAATCCCAGAAATGCTGTTAATAAAAGAACTGGGCTGGGGCAGGATCTGGTGTGAAGCCTGGCTCTGTACCTTCTGAGACCAAGAGAGGAAATGATGGAATTGGTTGACCCTGTTTCCGCTCCTCTACATTAATTATTAGGGTTCTCATACCTTCCCTAAGGGAGCAATCTAAACTGCTCGGGGGTGAAAAATCCTCTTGTATGAAGTGCCAGGCTGCCTGCAGCAGTGCATGATGGACATTTTTTTTTTCTTTTTAAAACACACCAACAAAAAAAATGTATTTGTAGATTGTGATAAAGTGTAAATAACTGAATTTTCAACCATGGTTTGAAGTCAGCTTTCAGGGCATTATGTCTTGTTTTGATGAAAAGAGATCACTCTATACCCCCCTTTTTAAAGGAAAATTATCGCAAGAGAATCAGGATGTGTAAAGCTAACATGCATCGCAAAAAACCAAAGGTAACCTAAATGTCTGATTTTAATAGCACATATTTCTCTTTTACATAAACTGTGACAGCAACTTGCATAAACAATTCTTTAGCTGTTAATTTTAATGTTAAAACTTTGCAAAACTTGTTTAATAAAAATAGCTGTAAAAAGAAAAACCATATGCTGCCGCATAAATTAGCCATAACTCTTAATAATCCTGCCCATCACAAGTGAACTGTAATGTAACCTGGGCACAAAGTCTGACATCTTAAATGACACATTGTAAAATTTCAATGACTGTAGTTTAGATCTGCTGCTCCCCAAAGTAAAGCTTTCTGCTCAGCTATTTTAAAATGTACAAGGATTATCCCCTATTAGGTCCCCGTATTGATATTCACAATGAAATGTTACTTAAAATTTCTTTAAAGTTGCATGTTTCTCTCCTGTAATGTGTAAACTGCATGCAGGATCTCTATCTTTTATTTTGTATGTCTTTAAAACTTCCTCTTCAAAATACTGATCTCTTACTTCTCCATTTTCAGGTGGTTGAAAAGTTCTGAGGCATTTCCTGGAATAGAATGGGTAGTGAAGACCCTTGTCAGGTATGTTAAGGTGGCTTTCTATTAAGGATATTGGACTTTTATCCTAACTATAAAATGGTTGTGCCAGGTGGTTTATGCATATTATAGTATATTTCAGTACTTAATATATATACAGTGATAGGAAACATATTACTTCCCAAAGCCACTTATTTCATTTAAGATAGCTCCATGTATTAGAAGTTTTCTTTCATTTTGAATGAGTTGCTCTAGTGACTTAAACTGATTCTACTTTAGACCACTGAAGGAATATCCTGTCATGTATTTGAAGATCATTTATGTTTCTTTCCCAGCTTTAAAAGTTACTTGTTAGACCTGCTAGATCTGATTTTCAAGAAAAGCTAGAAATTTGGATTTTATATACTGCCAGTTGTTTACTGCCTGCTTCGATTTGTGTCAGTCCTTGTAAAACATCTGTGCCACCCAAGTGCTGCCCATCACTTGCCAGTTTGCAGCTTCTGCAAATAGGTTCAGTTCAGTTCAGTTCAGTCGCTCAGTCGCATCCGACTCTTGCGACGCCGTGAATCGCAGCACGCCAGGCCTCCCTGTCCGTCACCAACTCCCGGAGTTCACTCAGACTCACGTCCATCAAGTCAGTGATGCCATCCAGCCATCTCATCCTCTGTCGTCCCCTTCTCCTGCCCCCAGTCCCTCCCAGCATCAGAGTCTTTTCCAGTGAGTCAACTCTTCACACGAGGTGGCCAAAGTACTGGAGTTTCAGCTTTAGCATCATTCCTTCCAAAGAAATCCCAGGGCTGATCTCCTTCAGAATGGACTGGTTGGATCTCCTTGCAGTCCAAGGGACTCTCAAGAGTCTTCTCCAACACCACAGTTCAAAAGCATCAATTTTTCGGCACTCAGCCTTCTTCATAGTCCAACTCTCACATCCATACATGACTACTGGAAAAACCATAACCTTGACTAGACTGACCTTAGTCAGCAAAGTAATGTCTCTGCTTTTGAATATGCTATCTAGGTTGGTCATAACTTTTCTTCCAAGGAGTAAGAGTCTTTTAATTTCATGGCTGCAGTCACCATCTGCAGTGATTTTGGAGCCCAAAAAATAAAGTCTGACACTGTTTCCCCATCTATTTCCCATGAAGTGATGGGACTGGATGCCATGATCCTCATTTTCTGAATGTTGAGCCTTAAGCCAACTTTTTCGCTCTCCTCTTTCACTTTCATCAAGAGGCTTTTTAGCTCCTCTTCACTTTCTGCCTTAAGGGTGGTGTCATCTGCATATCTGAGGTTCTTAATATTTCTCCTGGCAATCTTGATTCCAGCTTGTGTTTCTTCCAGTCCAGCATTTCTCATGATGTACTCTGCATAGAAGTTAAATAAGCAGGGTGACGATATATAGCCTTGACGTACTCCTTTTCCTATTTGGAACCAGTCTGTTGTTCCATGTCCAGTTCTAACTGTTGCTTCCTGACCTGCATACAGATTTCTCAAGAGGCAGGTCAGGTGGTCTGGTATTCCCGTCTCTCTCAGAATTTTCCACAGTTTATTGTGATCCACACAGTCAAAGATTTTGGCATAGTCAATAAAGCAGAAATAGATGTTTTTCTGGAACTCTCTTGCTTTTTCCATGATCCAGCGGTTAGCGCCTATTAATACAAACTAAAAGACATGTTAGGATTATTGAGATATAATTCATATACCATACTATTCACTTGCTCAGTGTACAGTTCAGTGGTTTTCAGTATATACAAAGTTGTACGGTCATCACCACAATCAATTTTAGAAAGTCTTTATGACCTCAAAAAGAAATACCGTGTCCATTAAACCATTTCCCACAGTCCTCTTATCTTTTCTAGGTCTAAGCAACCATTAATTACTTTCTGTCTCAACTTGTTTATTCTAGACACTTCATAAAGTGGAATTATACAATATATAATCCTTTATGACTGGCTTCTTCCACTTGAGAATGTTTTCAAGCCATATCCATGTTGTAGCATGTTGTCAATACTTCCCCTTTTTTGTCAAACACTGTTTTATTATTTGCATGTACTACGTTTTATTTACTGCTTTAGCCAATATGAATAATGCTATGAACATTCATGTACAGAGTTTGTATGGACATATGTTTTTTGTGGGGTTTTTTGACATGTTTTTAACTTTGGGGTTATATATCTTAGGAGAGGAATCGCTAGGTCATGTGGTAACTCTGTTTAATTTCAAAGAACTGCCAAACTTTTTTACACAGAAACTAAACCATTCCTACCAGCAATGAGGTTTCTAATTTCTTCACATCCTTACCAACACTTACTATTTTTCTTTTTGTTTATTATAGCTATCCTATACGATGTGAATTGGTATCTCATTGTGGTTTTGATTTGCATTACTCTAATGACCAGTGTTGAGCATCTTTTCATGTACTTATCCACCATTTGTCTTATCGTCTTTAGAGGAATGTTTATTTAAATCTTTTGTCAATTTTTAAATTGGGCTATTTGTCTTTTCATTATTGAATTATAATTTCTTCATATATTTTGATGCTGGACCCTTATCAGATATGTGATTTGCAAGTATTTTCTCCCATTCTATGAATTGTCTTTTTATTTTCTTCGAAACATGAAGCAGTTTTTCATTTGATGAAGTTCAGTTTGTCTGTTGTTTTCTTTTGCTGCTTATGCTTTTTGGTGTCATAGGTAAGAAGCCCTTGTCTCTTTGAAAGACCTAAAGATTTATATCTTTTTCCTTCCAAGAGTGTTATAGTTTTAATTCTGACATTTAGATCTTTGATCTATTTTGCTTTAATTTTTGTATATGAGGGGGAATTTCACATTCTTTTGCATGTGGATATCCAGTTGTCTCAGCACCATTTATTGAAAAGACTTTTCTTTCCCCTTTAAAGACCGTGGCATTCTTACTGAAAATTAGTTGACCATAGAGGTATAAATCTATCCCCTTTGAAGTTGGTATTACTTAAACTGATTAATAAAATTTGAGGCATACAGCAGCTACTCAATAGCTGATTAGACTATTTTGGCATCATTAAGAGCTCATCACTGGTGGGTCTGGCATTTGATCCCAGGTATGGATGACTCCAAGTCATGCCTGTAACACTGCAGGCTGCTAACGTGGAAACGAGGCTGTTCTAGCTACCATGCCTGGCTGTATGTACTTCTCCAGAGGCTCAGAGGCTGAGCCCGTACATGCCCTTCCCCCACCATCAGCCTCCTTTGCTTCTCTCCCCATCTCCTTCCAGGGTACTCATCAGTGACACTGCTGCTAAAGAAACTCTCTCACCCTTCCTTATCTAGGGATATGGCAGCATTCAAATAGCCTTAGGGTTTGTCCACTCTTACTCTCTCTCCCACCACTTGCCACCTCCTGTCTCAGACTAAAAATGTAGGTGGAGATGGGTTAGCAGCCACTAGGGCTTTCTGGCCACCAAGAGTGAAACAGACTCAGACCGTGTTTTATTTCAGGAACAGCAACCTGAGAGTTAGGGCCTGTAAGGCTTCTTGCCTGCATGTGCAGAATGCTCCTGAACCAATTGAACTAGGAGGATAAGGGTGGTGCTGGTGGGTATTTTGCTCATTTGTTTGAACCTTAAGTAATCCCTCCTGATCGCAAACCCTGAAGCTGTATGTCACCCAAAGATCAAGCAGCACACGGACTCCCTCTTGATATGTTGTCGTGCTTTGCATAAATCTGTACAGGCTACTGTTTGCCAGCAGAGTTACTATTAACTTTAATATACATTTTAACTTTATCTCATTTTATTACTTGTTTATTTCCATTATTGATCTTGACCCCATTTTTAAAAATCACTATTTTATTTATGGCTAAGCTGGGTCTTTTGTTGCTACACATGGGCTTTCTCTAGTTGCAGCAAACGGGGGCTGCTCTCTAGTTGCAATGCATGGGCTTCTCCTTGCAGTGACTTCTCTCGTTGTGGAGCACAGGCTTTAGGCACACAGGCTTTAGTGGTTGTGTGTGGGCTCAGTAGTTGTAGCTCACGGGCTCTGGAGCACAGGCTCAATAGTTGTGGCGTACAGGCTTAGTTGCCCTGTGGCATGTGGGATCTTCCCTGACCAGGGATTGAGCCCATGTCCCCTGCATTGGCAGGCGGATTCTTATCCGCTGCATCACCACAGATAGCCCCATTGACCACCCCCCCTTTTTTTTTTTTAGAGAAAGTGACATAGAGAAAATAGGCAGCTTTGCCAAGCTAAGAGACAGAAAAAGTTAATTTGACTATCTACTGTATGTCTGTTTTTATAAATGAGGCAGCTGTTACTAGGGGAGGTAAAGTAATTTACCGTAGTTGCGTAACAAGTCATGGAGGAGGTACCCATTAGCATTTTGTACACCAAAACCCATTCTCTATGCCAAAAGCATGCTGCTGCTTTAAGATAAACACCATATTTCATTGACACTGAGGGCATGTGTTATGAGATGCATCATGAAATAGTGCACAGAAAGAAAAAATACTGTCAGTTAACCTGACAAAGTGGTTTGTTTTCATGAGTGTTAAAATAAGTCCTGATTTCAGAAATGATAAAATCAGAGAAAAAAGGTCATTATTGCATTTTTGTCAATTCTAACATTCTTTACTGTATGCCATTCACTATCTTCTCCACCTGAAGTAGCTATTTTATCCCATTTTTACACAGTTTAACACACATTTTTCCATAATGGCAACTAGCTTTGGAACCTCTGGGTGGGTTATCCTCTCCCAGGCTCAGTTTTTGTTTAATTTTTATTATTTATTTATTTGGCTGTGCTGGGTCTTAGTTGCAGCATGTGGGATCTTCGATCTGTGTTGCCGTATACAGATCTTTAGTTGGCAGCATGCAAGATCTAGTTCCCTGACTAGGGATCGAACCCAGGCTGTCTGCATTGGGAGCACAGAGACAGTCACTGGACCACCAGGGACGTCCCAAGTCTCGGGTTCATCATCTGTAAAATGGGAAGATAATATTTATTTTACAGTTATATATTTAAAATTTAATACTTACTTTACATTGTTGTGAAGGTTGGGTGAGTTACTGTATAAAACACTCAACAGGACATGTGCTAAGCACCTATATAAACAGGCTGGGAGAGTAGGTTAGTGCTGATTTTGAAAAGCTAAATTTTAGTCAAGGAATTTGGACATTCTCCTAAAGTTTAAGGAGGTATTTTAAGGCCTTAACCAGGAAAGTGACTTGAGCACACTTGTGTTTGCCCTTGCGCTGGTGAGCTGGGGAAGAAAAGGAAGCAGATGGTAAATACTTTCCATATATGCATCACTCCTTTGTGGGAGAGCAAAGGAGGTATTCTCCCCTCCTCATGCCTGTCTTCTGCTCCCTCTTACCTAAAAGCCTTTTTCAGAAAGAATAGCCATCTCTCCTCTCAGATGTTTGGGCTATTTGAGGGAGGGATGTTAGGCCTTCACCATACGTTGAGGGCATCATGCTATATACTGTCATTTTCACCCACCCTGTGAATTAGAGACCAAAACTCTCTGAGTCTTCACTGATGAAAACCACACTCTTAAGGAATTACTAAGCAAAGCTTTGCTTAACCACTTTCAAGTCTTGAATGAATGAAGTCTCTGCCACCATTTCTGAGCTAACTGTCCAGGGAGTATCATATTGCAGCATCTAGGGCAATTCTTACAACCTTGTGAAGTGAGAGTTATCCTGGGAAACTGACATGCACTTGTTAGGGTGACCACGGGGTCCATGAGCTAGAGTCCAGACCCAAGTCTCTCTGCTCCTGGTCTTTCCTCTGCATCTGCAGTGGCCACCAAAAGATTCGCTTACACTGGAAGTGGTTCCCAGCTTTGATACATGGGTTGGGTGGTACCCCTAGCTTGATTTCCAGATTCCTAAAGTTAAAATTTAAGATCCTTCTTTGCCCTCCCTTTTTCTCTCTGGACCCTCATGTACCTCTTGCTCTTTGAATTGTTATTGCATGTTTAAAGCTAGCAGGCGTCTGATGAATATTTAATAGCCTTGAGCAGACAGGCTGCATAGAGCTGTGTGAGGCTACCGCTGTTGGAAGGAAGCACAGTGCACTGCCTGAGTAGCATTCTTTTGTTCCCTATCTTTACCCTTGTAGGCCCCTTGGGAGCAAAGACCTGTGGTGGGCACTGCACCCTAGTCCTGTTGTGGCCTGATGGCTCCCAGTGAGGCTGCATTCAAGCAGTAGACCAAACCCATTTGTTTGGTAATGAGGAGCAGATATATTCACTGACCTCTAAAATCAATTTTCTACCCCTCCGGCTGTATGTCTTCTACTCAGTAGCCTGCTATGGGTCTGGGGCTGAGCATGTGTTCTTTTCCAGTGTTCTGCCAACTGTAGCTCTCTTTTTAAAAGGAAAGAACTTTGTATCTGGAAGGGATTTGAATTTCATGACCATGCTGCTGGAGGTTAGGTCCTTGACATTCCTTGACTACAAATCCAGCAGCTTCTCAGCAATGAGTCTACTTCTCACCCCCAGCCTAAGCTGTGCTGGTTGTCTTTGGCTGTATCTCAGGAAGGAATGAGCAGGTTGGAATTTTTATACAGACACACAAGCTATCACAGTGCTTTTTCCTCACCTAGACCAGGGGAGCTTTTTGCTTCAAAGAGGCTTTCTCATTTCCCAGTCAAATTGGGAGAGGTTGTGTGGACTCCTGAAGAAAGACAGCCCATTTGAGGTGTTTCCAGGCAGAGTCCAGCTAGGCTCTCAGCCCAGATTAATCACCAAAGTAGAATACATTGCTGGAAATTTGGGTACTGTTCATGCTCCTAATACTGCATTAAGATGCCTGAATTAGCTCTGGGGCCTGCATTAGACCACCGCAGGGTAGCAAGTCTCCTCAGCAGGTACGTAAAGCATTTGAGCCAGAAGATGGAGATACAGAGCTAATTCTTCTCTGCTCTCTTTGGACTCCATCAGCCTTCATGCTTCCTACTTACGGCCTCGCTTTAGGTACAAAATGAATGCTCCCAATCTCTCAGGGTCTCTGGGGTTGGAATGTAGGAAGCAAACTCTGCATCTGCCTTTGAAAAAGAGAAATACCTGGTGTTCTGATAATGATTCTTCATAAGCTTCTCTCAGAGATCAGTATAAATGACTCCTCTCATTCTTTTATTTTTTTAATACATTCACTATTATAAACTGGGACAGCTACTATGTGCTAGACACTGGAGAGTCAATGGTAAGTAACATAAAACTAGTCCCTGACCTCATGAAGCTTATAGTATATGTGGGGACACAGACACTAAACGTATTAATCTCTTAAATAGCATAAATCACCTACATTGTGATAAGTGCTATGAAAGAAAAGAATGGGTACTGTGAGGACATAAACGGGGGCTAACCTAGCTCTTAGAGTTTCCTTGAGGAAATGTTTAAGCTGACATCTAGAGTCAGAGTTAACTAGACAGAGAGTTTGGGAGATGGTCTAGGGAAAGGACATGAAACACGTTCTAGGCAGAGAGTAGGGCTAAGGCAGCTTCAAGGTGAGGTAGGAATCTGGGCCTTATGCTGTGCTCATCACTGGAAACTGTTGAATTCAGTAGTCAGAGGTAAGAAGTGGCACAGTTAGATTTCTACTTTTTAAACTTCATTTGCTCCTGAGTGGAGAATGGGTTATGGAGATCTACAAGGAAAGCACTGAGGAAGACCTACACTAGGGTGACATCAGCAAAAGTGTCAAAAAATGAATGGATTCAGGAACTTTTAAGAGAGAGAATGAACATAATTTGATGATTGATTAGGTGTGGGAGAAGAGGGCCCCAAGTTACTGGCTTGAACAACTGGGGGATGGTAGTGCCGTTTCTTTTTTTTAAGATGAGCACAGTTATATTCTTTGGCATGAGATTAGGGCCCTGGCCTGTGCCCCAGGCTTAGGATGTCTCTCCTATCCAATTCTCAGTGGATAATGCTGAGAATCGGGGGCTGGGAAGAACCAGAAAAAGTGGACCTTTAAGCCTAGAATTGGGATACCAATAATAGCTATGAGAAGATGCCTGTTTGCTTCCAAAGGATTTAAAACTTTTTGTTAATCTTTATCTTTTTCACATCTCTGAGAGAGTAGAAATTATTTTCTTCTTTATATGGCTAGAGGTTCCAATGCTTGTGTAGTTAATGGCCCCGAAGGTCTAGTTGCGTCTGTCCCAGATCACTCAGCTCAGGCATGGCCAAGGATGGGAAGTGTGAGGCTCCATTTTCATTGCCTGACTGACAGCAAAAAGAGAGCTCGTAGACTATGGACTTCTTTTTCTACCTATCTGTGTACCTAAAACCTTGTCTAGGATGCAGTGAACTGGGGTTGTGCTGTAGGGTGAGATTGAAAGGGAGGCAGAGTGGTCAAATGGGAGCCTGGGAATCCCCCCATTATGGCAGCTTCACGCTTCATAATTTTTTTGCCTGTGTCTTTGCAGCAATCAAAGGACTCCGGAAACCAGGAGAGCTGTCTACTGTGTCAAGGCTGGCCTGAGGGCATTTGCTGAGCACAGAGAAACCCAGGAGAGGAGATCAACAGTCTTTTCCCACCTACCTCTTGATCTGTCTGATTTACCCACAGAAAGTCAGCTAGAGTCCTCTAAGAGTCTCTAGGCCCAGAATGGAGTCCTTAGGGCAACAGGGGATTGTGATGCTAACAATTAAACCTGCTCAGGACCTGAAAGATTGAAGGGGACTGACAGTATCCTCAACATGGCCTCCTAGATGTGAATAAACTGCCAACTCCAATTGTGTCATTCCCAGTTTGCCTGCTTCCCTTTAGTCTCCAGCAGAACTGGCTGGAGCCCGCTACCACCGCCTCCTGTTTCCCATCCTGCCACATGTGTTTTGTGGGTGCCAGCCTTGGACACTTGCAGAGGTCTCCCAGAGAGTAGCTGGTCACCGCCTCTGTAACAGGCTGAGAAAAGCCATGTAAGAAGGTTCATGTACTTTAAAAGGCAGGTTCTTTAGCCTCAGAGCCTGTTGTTTTTGTTGGTTAGTTAAGTCCAAAAATCTCTTGAAGGATAGGGTAGGGCTTTTCCCACTTAACATCTGGACTATATCCCTTCCCCAGCAAACACTTGGCACTGAGGAGTTCAATAAAGGTTCAGTCAAGTGATGATGAATCCCACTCTGGTAGCTTTCATCAGCTTTGAGAGAGAGCCAAAGGAGGTGTCCTGTCTTAACTCCCACTCTCCTTCCAGCTATATTGGGCCAGCTATTTATCTTAATGTTTTATCTCAAAGGATGGGAAAGTCAGCCTTTGCTACACTTCTGGTTTCCTGTGCCAGTGCCATAGGCCCATAGACTGATTTTACAGAGGGCATCTTGAGAGGTTAAAGTGGAAACATCCCACGGTCCACCAGCAGAAGAAGGTGGTGGTGCTCAATCGTGTCTGACTCTTTGCACCCCTATGGACTGTGGCCCACCAGGCTCCTCTGTCCATGGGATTCTCCAGGCAAGAATACTCGAGTGGGTTGCCATTTCCTACTCCAGGGTATCTTCCCAACCCAGGGATCAAACCCCCGTCTCTTGACTTCTGCATTGACGGGTGGATTCTTTACCACTAGTGCCTCCTGGGAACCCCATTTAAACAATACTATTTCACTTAATCCTCCAATCCACTATACTCATGAGGAAAGAGGCTCAAAGAGGATAAATAACTTGCCTAAGGTTAAAAAGAAAACATGCTATCAGTCCCTGCTTTTGACCTTTTGTAACTCTTAGAGCTTTGAAACAGTAAAACATTGTGTTTGAGAGGTTTATTTAGGGTGACAAACCATCCTTGTTTACCCAAGAGAAGATTCCTGGGATGTTGAACTTTCAGTCCTAAAACCAGGAAAGTCCCAGGCAAACTGAGATGAGTTTGTCAGTCTATGTTTGCACCAAGACCTTCAATCCAGGGTTGGCTGCTCAGGCTTCCTTTTCCCTGATTTCCTGGTCTCCTAGGCCTCATCGGTGGCCAGTTTCTTCGTCTAGCATTTGAGGACCTGCTTCAGTCCAGCAGGCAGAGGAGGAATTTGGGGTGGAAGGGTTCAGGAATCAGATGGTATCTTCATCATGGAAAATGGAGGTGCAGAGCCTGGGTCACTACTTGAGAAGCCAGTGCTAGATTCTAGGCGGTCCTGCCTACCTTCCATCCCCAGATACAGGATATGTAGTTAGAAACCATGGATTTACAGGGCCAAAACCAGACAGATCTAGATTCAAACCCTAGCTCCTCACTTAACTCTCTTTTTCTGGGTCTGTTCGCTCCATAAAAGTAGGATGATAATCCAATCCATTGGATGGGACCTGAAAAGCAACTGAAATGTGTGTGAAATACATCCCACAGGGTCTATGCATAATACTGTTCCACACTCAAGTGTCCTTCCTGCCTCTTTGCTGGCTCGTGTTTCTCACCCATTCCTGTCACCTGTCATGTCTGTCACATACTCCCTTTTCCCATTACCACTTGCAGCCCTAGGGATTTTCCTCAGGGAGCCCTGACCTAGTGGGCTTGGCCCACCCACCCAGCTGCCTTGCATGTCAGTCACCTCCCCTTTGAGCAGAGAAGGAATGACATCAGCTTTTCCCCCTCTCTCCCCATTGAAGCCTCTGGACTGTTTTGAGCCATAAATATTTTAGCTGGGCCTTTCTCTGGCTGTTGCCAGGGTGATGGACTCTCAGGGGACTGGGGTGGGAGTGTGGAGGCGGGGCTCCACAGCCTGGCCTAGCTGGAGAGCGGGCCTTGGAGGGCCGGGTACAGGCCTGGCCAAGAGCCAGCGCTCGCTGCAGTAGTTCTGAAGGCTGTTACTCTGCCTGCCTTCCCTCTCCCAGGCCCCTGAGAGCGGCTCCTGCTGTTTTCCAGGCCCAGTTCTGCCCTTGAACGCTGCTTGATCTTGGGTGGATCACTATATATCTCTCGGCCTTCGTTTCAACAACTGTAACAGAAAAGTCCATTTCACCAGTAAGTGGAGAAGATAGGTTTTGTAAAAATCCTACAAACACGTTTGGTTAGTAAGTTGCGATTGGAGAAGCCTAGGGCCCACAGCCCTATCCGATAGACCTACAAGCTGGGGTCCCAGGGCAATGAGGATGCCACTCTAAAGGCTGAGTGTCAGACACGGCACAGCCTCCCACTCTCCCCCGTGCCCCCTGTTCCTCATGCTTTACCCCCAGCTCCTTTTCTAAGGTGCCCAGGCCTAGCTAGACAACCTGGACTGGCACGAGGGATTCTAAGGAATTCGGTCCTTATGAACAGAGTTAATGAAAGAAAGCCTGTTTTGATTGAAATACAGAAACTGGATCTGGCCCTCACTCTCCTAATGCCCGCCCGCCCCACCTCGCACCCCATCCTAGAGATCTAAATCAGAAGAGTTGCAAAGCTGTAGCTCTCAGCAGCATGCCCCATCCCCTTTGGGATGGCTCTAAGAAACAAAAGAGCCAGAGAGAGGGGTGCCTGGCTCCATGCCCTATCCCTACCATAGAGAAGCTCTGGATTGGGTCCAGAATTCCACATCCCCTGCCCAGCCCTGCCCACCAGTTTTTGTGTGGAGTTGGAAGCTCTGATTCCTTTGTATCGAGCTCCCTCTGGTGATTGAGATGTGCATTGCGTGAAAATAAGATCTCAGACTAAATCGCAGGCCACCCTGAAAGGTGGGATGGTTTGCTCCTACCTAAATTTCTCCTTCTTGACCCTAGCTCCTAGTGACAGCCATTCCATTTCCTAGGTAGGTTGTCCTAGTTCTCTGTCATTAATCCTCACAATGACGTGGGGATTACTCTAATTTTACAGATGAAACAGACAGGTGAAACCAAATCTAAACACCACTGTATGTAGCATGTGGCATTCAAGACCCTCAAGTGATATGAACTTAACCTATAGCTTACCTCTGGACCTTTGCTCATGCTGTTTTCTCTGTTGCCATTCCCCCATTCTTCCAGTATGTTACATACCAAATCCATCTGTATTGGGGAAACTAACAAAATACAACATTTTCTCAAGCTCACACATACTATGTCTCTAATAAGATAAGCCATGGATGAGAACAAATGTCTGAGAATAAGTGGGTAAGTGTCTCTGAGATGTGGAGGGTTGGATGGGGAGATTAACATACATGTGGAAGTCAGAATAACCCAGGAAATTAAAAGAACACGAAGACATCTGGATTCTCTTGTAGTAAAAAAAAAAAAATTAGGTGTAAGTATTCTTGCTGTCAAAAAGGACAAATCTGGGAAACAGGCAGAAATTTAGGTGACATTTCTTAAAAAGTCATCAATCTTAAATTCACGTTAGTTTTCTTGTTACTTCATAATATATCCATGTGTTAATAATAGGTAATACTTAAATAGCATTTACTATACACCAGGTATGTTTTAAGTACTTTACACTGTCTAACTTGATCTTCACCATAATCTCCTAAAATAGGTACTAATATGTTTTCAATTGAAATGTAGTTGCTTTATGATAGTATATTCATTTCAAGTGTACAGCATAGTGATTCCAAATTTTTTTGTTATACTCCACTTAAAGTTATTATAAGCAGAGACTTCCCTGGTGGTCCAGTGGTTGAGAATCCGCCTTCCAAAGCAAGGGGTGTGGATTCTATCCCTGGTCAGGGAACTAAGATCCCATTGAGCCTGTGCTGCAACTGCTGAGCCCACACGCTCCAGAGCTCATGCTCCACAAGAGAAACCCATACGCTGCAACCAAGACCCAGCGTGCCCCAAAAGTTATAAATACTGGCTATATTCTCTGTTCTATACAGTACATCCTTGTAGCTTATTTATTTTATACATAGCAGTTTGTACCTCTTCATCCTCTGCCTTATCTTGCCCCTCCCTCTTCCCTCTCCCCACTGGTAACCACTAGTTTGTTCTCTACATCTGTGAGTTATACTATCCTCACTTTATACTGAGGAAACTGAGGCACAGAGAGGTTAAGTAATTTCTTAGGGTCACGCAGCTCCTAAGTGGTAGAGCCAGGATTTGATTCCATGTAAGTCTGGCTCAGAGAAGGTGCTCTGGGTAACTATAATATTGAAAATACTGCCTTACATTGGTATGAAGAAAACACTCCAGGAAGCAGTATTGTATTTTATGCTGTGGTTTCAGGACCCCTAGAGGTCTGCATAATCTAGGCCGAAAACTACGGATCTTGAGGACAGACATGCCAACCTTGGTCCCGGAATAACAGAACCAAGGAAGAGATCCAAACTCCTGACGTCCAATGACACATGGCTGGCGCAGAGCCAGTGACATTTCCTCAAAAATTAAAGACTCCTGGGAGAGCCAATAGAGATCAAGTTAATCAGGAAATGAAGACATACAGGAGGGAAGTGAGGGCCTCAGGGTCACAAAACAGCTGAGATGTGTGGGCACAGATCTAGAGGACAAAAACCTAATGAACATCCTGCCATCGTACGGTTATTTTCTCCACAGAGGCTGTAGGAGGCAGATGTAAAAGGATTAAGGCCCTAGATGTTTCTAGTAGATGCTGAGATGGAAGTATATATTGTTCTAGATTCTTTCAGTAGCAATTGTCAGACACCAAACTGGCTTTTTGTAACAGAAAAGTCCACAAAGAACAGATATACCTGGATCAAATGATACTGCTAAGAAAATGACTCCTGACTAACTTTTCTGTGTTTCTTTCATTGTCAGCTAAGTTCTCCCTGAAAGGTGGCAAGATAACCACCAAGAACTTCAAGTTTATATATTTCCTTAGCCATCCCACAGAGGGGGAAATTTTATTTCCCAGTAGTTGTGGCAAAGGTCCTAGGATTGCATCTCATTTGGCTGAACTTGGGTCACTAACACACCTCCACCCTCACCCCAGCCAGTCCCTGTAGCCTGACGTGGCAGGGATGGAATGCTTTGATTTGTCAGGCCAGGGGCATCTGCACACACTGGAACTGCAGGCTAAGGCAGCCACCCTAAACTTCATAGACAGAGTGGGAGGAAGGGTAGATTCCCAAGGGGAAATCAGTGTTCATATCAGAAGAAAGAGGAATGAATGCTGGGCAGGTAAAATCAGTAGTCAAACTTTACAAGGTGAGCCGGAGCCACAGATAATGGGTCACATGCATAGTGGTCCATTTGAGTGCCCTTCGCCCCTTACCCTGGGTTAATTGAATACCCTCAAATCAATTAAGCAGGATTTCCCTTGTGGCACAGTAGGTAAGAATTCTGCTCCAGGAAGATCCCCCATGCCAAGGAGCAGCTAAGCCTGTGCACCACAACTTCTGAGCCCATGCTCTAGAGCCCATAAGCCGCAACTACTAAGCCCACACGCCCTAGAGCCTGTGCTCTACAACAACGGAAGCCACTTCAATGAGAAGCCCGTGCACCCCAAAGAAGAGTAACCCCTGCTCGTGGCAACTAGAGAAAGCCCATGAGCAGCAATGAAGACCCAGTGCAAACAAAACTAAATAAATGAAATTTTAAAATGTTTTTAAAAAATCAATACAGCAAACATTTCCTGAGTATTTGCCATGTACGAAGTCAAGTACCTTCCACATAGTAGATGCACAGTAAGACATTCCCCTGCCACCAGCCCTAGTAAGGCACTTACCAGACTCAAGCTATTGCTTCTGCCCTGAGGAATGTAACAGCCAAACTCCTATTCTCAGAAACCAGCTCTGATGTCATCTCTTATGAAGCCTTCCCTTGATTACCTCGCCTGTCAAGGTTAATCATCTTCCATCCACCTCTGAACTTGGTGCGTACTGCTGTTGTTGGGTCATAATTTATTGATTCTCCTCTGCGTCTCTCCCACTAATGAGCGGCACCTCTGTATCCTCTGACCAACATATAATAGATGCTCAGAAATGCTTATTGACCTGAGTTAAAATGAGATCTCATGAATGGCCCAGCTTCAGTCATTGTCTATGGAATATTCCCGAAATCCTTTAGCTTCCCTTACCAACTGGCTTCCTTTCAAGAGCTAGTTTGCCACTACCTAAATTCAACTGAACTGATCCCAAATAAATACCTATCACACACCAGGTGGTTGCCACATGTTGGGGATTCAGTAACTAACAAGATACACTTCAAATTCAGTACTCTAAAGAGGTCAGAACCAGCTCTTCTAACCAGAATCTCTTTGGCTAGAAAAAGAAATCTCAGCCCTGGTTTCTACCCTACTTTGTGACCTGCTTTGTGATGTGGTTGTTCTCCCTTCCTAAGCCTCTTTTTCCCCAGAAAGGAAGGCCTCTTTGTTATTAATATAGCTCTATAATTTAATAGATGTATATATGTTAAACTTCATATTTCCATTTGCCTAGGCTAAAAACCATGGGGCAATCCTTATCTTCTCTTTCTTCCATTTGCACACCTATTTGTGTTTCTTTGCACCTCTATCCAAATTTGTCAATAAACCCTGTTGACTTTACCTTCAAATCCAGACTCCAGTCATGACTCATTTTACCCAGTCTGGTACAAACCATCAATATCTCTTGCTACGATCACTGCCATAGCATCCTGGTCTCCCTGATTCCACCCTTCTGCCCTACAGTCTATTCTCACAGGACAGCTGGAGTGATTCTTTAAAAAAGGAAGTTCAAGCCCTCCAGTAGCTCCCATCTCATTCAGAATAAAAGCCACAGGTCCATTCTTTCTCTCTGACTCTCATGTCTATTCCATTTCAAGCCACATTGGCCTCCTTGCTGTTTCTTAAACACATCAGGAGTGCTTGGTGCTTGTACCTGAGGGCCCTGCCTGGACTGCCCCCTTCCTCCAGATATCTACATGACTGACTCACTCTCTCCTTCAAGCGTTTGTTCAAAAGTCACCTCTATGAGACCTACTGACTACCTTGTTTAAAATTGCAACCTTCCATCCCCCTTTCCTGTTTCCCTCCACCGCAGTCATTCCTTTCTATATTTTTTACTATATTTTTTACGCCCATCTCCTCCCACTTAACTGTAGGCTTTGTGGATTTCTATTAATTAAATACCTAAATCATTTAATTAATTGAATATTGTTGTCTATTATGTGCCAAACACTGCTAATTGATGGAGGTACCAGATGATGGAGACAACTTAGAGGTCTTATGAGGGAAGAAATGATAACAATTACTAGTAACAGCTCATTTATTGAGAGCTCCCTCTGTGTTAAGTGCTTGCCATACATCTTAACAGTAATGACGGCTAACATTTATCAAAACAGACTCTGTTCTACAAGCATTATTCCATTTAATCCTCATCAAGCCCTGTAAGGTGAAAGTTACCAGTAAAGAGCAAGAAACAGGACTCCCAAGTCTTGGAACTGGTAGAATCAGGATTTGAACTAATGTAGTGAAAGAAGGATATTCTTCCTCACATATTCTCAGAAGTGAGAAATAATGCTGAAGCTGAAGCTTCAATACTGTGGCCACCTGATGCGAAGGGCTAACTCATTAGAAAAGACCCTGACGCTGGGAAAGACTGAAGGCAGAAGAAGGGGACGACAGAGGATGAGGTGGTTCGATGTCCAAACTCGACGGACGTGAGTTTGAGCAAGTTCTGGGAGTTGGTGATGGACAGGGAAGCCTGACAAGCGGCAGTCCATGGGGTCGCAGAGTCAGACACGACTGGGCGACTGAACTGAACTGACCATCAGGAAGACTAGGTGGAAGACTGGATACGGCGGTAGAAGGAAAAGGGGGAAATGACTCCCAAGTTTTCATTGGGATGGACTAAGAGCAGTAAGGCCAAAGAGAAAGATGAAAGTCCAATTTGGGACGCGATCAGTTTGAGGAGCCAGTGGATCACTCATGGATGCAGGAACCAAGATGAGGTTCTGGCCCCTTCCCTCGGCCCTGAAAAGGTGCTAGGAGAAGGCAGGCAAGGGAAGAGATGGAGATAGGTTCTCCTCCCTCTCGGGTTTTCCAGCAGCATTTGCAGGAAGGGCGTGGGAGACCGCGAGACAAAGAGCGCGCGGCACTGCCTTTGTCCAGGGCGGTCCCTTTAAGAAGCGCGCTCTCAGCTTCTAGCCCGCCTTGTATGCAAATTTGGCGGCGGGGCGGGAGCGCGCAGCTGATACCCGGGGACTGGGCTGCGGCGGTTAGTCCTCTCCCGGCCGCCGTCGCCTCCGACATATTGCCCGCAGGAGCTGCGGCGGCGAAGCGGAGAGCGCCGGGGGGAGGAGATGGGTGAGCGGCACGGGTCCGGCTTGGCCCGGGAACGGGCGGGCCCCGGGGTCAGGATGGCCGGGCTGCTAATTGCTCCCCCACGCGGACGGGATCCCGGCGAGGGGAGGGGGTGGGGATGTTGGGCCCAGGGGGACCCCGCCCCCTCTTATTTTGCGGGTGGAGCTTCTGTTGTGGGGGCGGGACATTGGGGTGGGCGGGGCTTCTAAAATGCGGAGGTTCCTGGGGGCTTTGATGAGGACCCACTGTCCCGGGCTAGAGTGGGGCGGGGCTGCCGGTGGGCGTGGCCTTCATGCTAAGGGTGAAGCTCCTAGCCTGTAGGCCCTGGTACAGGGGCAAATTTTCTGGGCAGTAGGGGCTTTATACTGGGGAGGTGGGGCGGAAAGGAGACCTTTCAGATGAAGGGAGCCCCCTCTGGAGCCGGGCTTCTGGGCAGAGAGAGCTTCTATTGGCTTGTGGGCGGGTTTTCTGAGCTGACAATTGTGTGTAGGCGGGGCTTCTGGGCTGAGAGGCTATATGTGGGTGCAGAGCTTCTAAAGAGAGGAAGAGTGGGTGTGGGTAGAGCGTTTGGACTGAGGGTGCCTGTGTGGGGTTTTCTAAGCCAGGTACAGTAGCACATGAACAGAACTTTGGCGCTGCTGGGGCTAGTTGCGGGCAAAGTTCCTGGACAAGAACTTTTTTGGAAACGTTGGGGTAAAGCTTCCAGGCAGAAAAGCTAGGGCAAGGGGTGTGTGTGTCTGTGGAGGCTGCTGTGCGGTCATGAGGAGATATGAACAAGGCTTTAACTTTGGGCTTCCCAGGTGGTTCAGCGGTAAAGAATCTGCCTGCCAATGCAGGAGTCACAGGGTTGATCCCTGGGTTGGGAAGATCCCTGGAGAATGAAATGGCAACCCATTCCAGTAGTCTTACCTGGGAAATCCGGTGGGCAGAGAAGCCTGGCAGGCTACAGTCCATGGGGTCTCACTGAACACACACATTAACTTTCAGAAACGACTTAAGTGACTGAGCACACACATAACTTTAGGACTGCGGTGGTGCCTAGGAGCTTTGTGCAGGAGCTTTTTGCAGGACCTGGGAGCTTGGGTTAAATTGCTGAGCCGAGAGAAAGAGGTTGTAGGTCTGTGTTAGGTTCACAACCATGCCATTCTCCCTTGACACTTGCTCAGGCCCTAAATCCTGACTGTGAGAGTTCAGGATGCCCATTAAGCCAGATCTTGGGTCCTGGAGGAATTGTAAGCCTACAGGGACTTGTAGTAGTATCCCAAAGGAGCTGCGTATACCAGCTCGAAGAGCACAGAACCCAGACCCCCATACCATCTGTGACTCTGTGTAAACTGAATTTACTAATCTGGGTAATCTACCTTGCAGGACTCATTCCCTCATCAACATGTTGTTATTGAGCACTTACTCTTAGGCTGGGCACTGTGGTAGAGGGAGGGGATACAGCAGTGAAAGAGACTGACCTCCATTCCAGTGGAAAAGATAGGCAGAAAATATGTTAACAAATGAATAAGATGAAGAATGAACTGTGAAAAGAAAAATGGAAATAAGATAGAGAGTTAAGGAGGCAGATACCTACAGAATGGCAGGGAATGCTGTACTCTAGAGAGTACAGCAAGCACAGAAGGTAGCAGTAAGCTTGGTTTGCTCAAGGAGAGAAAGACCAGGCTGGCTGAAGCATGGGGTCAAGGCAGAGAATGGCAGGAGATGTGTTTGAAGCGGTAGGCGGGGGAACCGATCATGGGTCTCTGGGATTGAGGGACGAAATGAGACACCAGGTTGTTATCCTTGATATATGCCTTCTGGCTTGAGGATCTACCTTATGTTGAGCCCCGCAGGAGGACGAAGAGGTCCCAACAGGACATCCTACTGTCGAAATCCACTCTGTGAGCCAGGATCCTCTGGGGGCTCGGGTGGGGGCCACACTTCCAGCGCGTCGGTCACCAGTGTCCGTTCCCGCACCAGGTAAACTACTTGCTGTCTCTTGTACTTCCCTGTGGGCTCAGAGGAGCAGTTTGGACAGAGCTCTCCCTGACTGAGCCCTAGGATGTGATACCCCAGATGCCAGATGGGGGCTTAAAGGGCAGGGAGCAGCAGAAAAGTCCCTGGGTGAGGGCGGTCCCTGGGACAGACACCTTGGGACATAGTATAATAAACCCAAAGGCCTGGATTCCACTCACAGTTCTGCTCCTAATTCACTGGTGGCTTGGACAAGTTGTCTTCCCTCTCTGGGCCCCCTTCTCCTCACCTTTCCTTTCCTTCCTGGGGAATGTTGGAAAGCCTGAAAAAGATGAGGGAGGGATAGGGAAAGGCTCTGTCAGCTTCTTTGAGAGGCAGAAGAAGTAGGAGGACTCCATCCATCCTTGCTGCCAGCTGCTTTTCTGAGCCTGCCCCACGGTCCTGTGCCTCAGAAGCCCCTCTTGGTAGGGTTCTCCAGTCAGCTTCTGATGTTGTACCCTCTCACCCCCAGGAGCAGTTCGGGGACGGGCCTCGCCAGCCCTCCACTGGCCACCCAGACTGTCGTGCCCCTGCAGCACTGCAAGATCCCTGAGCTGCCAGTCCAGGCCAGCATTCTGTTTGAATTGCAGCTCTTCTTCTGCCAGCTCATAGCCCTCTTCGTCCACTACATCAACATCTATAAGACAGTGTGGTGGTATCCGCCCTCCCACCCGCCCTCCCACACCTCCCTGGTAGGTGCCCAGCTAGGCCCCGCTGTGTGTGCGTGTATGTGAGCGAGTGACACATTTGGTTTCAGTTTAGCTTATCTCGTCCAGCACCCTGTGTGTTTGGCCTCACACTGGGCATGGGAGGTGTAAAAGGAACCGATGACATCTGAACACTCACCCCGATGTGCTCAGCACCACTCTACACACCGTAAGGGCAGCAGAGATGAATCTGACTCAGATTTTGTGTCAAGGAGCACAGAGTCTTAAGTCCTGTGGGGGAGCAGGCATACATGGTTATTTCAAGGAGAGGAATGAGCTCTGTGCAGGAGCGGGGCAGGGGCTGGGTGAGCAGAGCAGGAGGGCTCACACGCCACTCTCTTGTCTCCAGGGACTGTCCCACTTCCCTCCTCTGGGTCCTGTTCCACTCCTCTAGGTATTTTCCTGGTCTGACTCAGCTGGAGGCCTGTGAAGGTCAGAGAGTGGGGACAGTCCCAATGGAAAGGACTGGGCAGGGGGAGGTGGGCACATGAAAAGCCCACATATGGGCAGGGGGCCCACGTGAACCCCAGCCTCTGCCCCCGACAGAATTTCCACCTGATCGACTTCAACTTGCTAATGGTGACCACCATCGTTCTGGGCCGCCGCTTCATTGGGTCCATCGTGAAGGAGGTGATTGGGTCCCAGAGGCTGGCCCGGGGACGTTGGGACTCCCCTTTACCCCCTGGGGGCACCACGGAGGCATTCCCAGCCCTTGATCCCTGAGGCCTTTCCTTGGGGGCTCCCTTTGAACTCGGCTGAAGAGTGTTCATCCTGTTGGCTCTTGGAGTTTTCTGGGTGTCCAGGGAAAGGATTTGCCATGACAGGTTCTGCCCACCCTGCAGGGGAGGGAATCATGGGCCATGCTGGGTGGGATTTGGGCACAGCCCCCATGACCTCCATCCAAGGCCCCATCCCGTCCTATCTCCCCTGACCCAGGCTTCTCAGAGGGGGAAGGTCACCCTCTTTCGCTCCATCCTGCTGTTCCTCACCCGTTTCACCGTTCTCACGGCAACAGGCTGGAGTCTGTGCCGCTCCCTCATTCACCTCTTCAGGACCTACTCCTTCCTGAACCTCCTGTTCCTCTGCTATCCGTGAGTACCCGTCACTTCACCCCTCACTGCCCAGCACCTGCTCCTGACCTCTGCCCCAAGAGTTGCTGGGCCCCGGGCCCCCCGTGCCCAGCCGACACGCAGGCAGCGACAGAACCTTCTCACACTGTCCAATAGCACCACCCTGAGACTAGGATGATTACCCTTCTTTTGCAGGAGCAGAAACTGAGCTGGCAGGCCTAATTGCCCCAAGGTGCCATTGAAGGCGAGGTCAGAAGGGGGCTCAGATCTGGGTGTGTCGCCCACAGCTCCAGAGCAGGGATGCACAGGCTTCGTCTTGCTCTCTCTTCTTTCCTCTTTCTCTGTTTCTTTCTGTTTCTTTGTGCGTCTTGGTGTTTGTGTAACCTCTCGGTGCCTCCCCCAGGTCTGTGTGCATGCACACATCTGTGTGTGTGTGCGTGTTTCTGTGTGGATGTCTGTGAATGAAGCGTGTGTGTGCATGCATGTGTGTCTTCACATGCATATCTGTATGTCTGTCTGTCTGTTTACTTTGCTCACCCTCTTCTTCCATCTTGCAAGAACCCAGATAGTTGAGGATGGGAAGACAGTTTCTGGGAGAAGCCCAGGCCTGCCCCTTCCTGGCCTGGAATTGGGGAGAGCTTTGGCAAGATCTCCACCCTGGCTGTTCCTGGGGCAGGCTCCTGGCTGCCAGGGCATTCACAGTCATTTCCCAACCCCTGGGCTTTCTGGATCATGAACTTCTTCAGGCCAGTCCATCTCTGTTCCCTGGGAAACTCCTCTCTCTCTCCCCTGCATGACCAAAAGGGCACTGTCATGATCGGAGCCCAGTCACACTTGCTTCAGTTATAACTGGGTTTTAATTGTCAGAGGTATGTGTCATATAAAAATATTAAACTTTACAGAGGCTTTTAACATAGAAAATGAAAATCCCACATAATCTCAGTCCTCTAGAAAACTGTGTTTTGCAGTGTGTCCTTCCACATTTTTCCTGTGCAAGTACACACACATACGTTTTTTTAAAACAGAAGTGGGATTAATCCCTATGCATGATATTGTATAATTTATTACATTTTCTCATGGTCATAAAAGGTGGATATTTTTCCATGGCACTATATATGGGTCTGTCTCATTTTTTTATTGGCCTCATAGTATTCCATAGGACTTCCCTGGTGGCTCAGATGGTAAAGCGTCTGCCTACAATGCAGGAGACCCAGGTTCAATCCTTGGGTCGGGATGAGCCTCTGGAGAAGGAAATGGCACCCCATTCCAGTACTCTTGCCTGGAAAATCCCATGGATGGAGGAGAGTGGTAGGCTGCAGTCCATGGGGTCGCAAAGAGTCGGGGCTACGACTGAGTGACTTCACTTCTTTACTTCACAGTATTCCACTGAATAGACTTTCCATCGTGTGTTTTGTTTTGTATTCTATTGGTGGATTTTTGAGTTGTTTCTAGCTTTTCTCTGTTGAAAACAGCGAGGTAGGAGACATTCTTCTCCATACATCTTTGCACATTTATCCAATATTTCTGTATAGCAGATTCCCCAAAGTAGAATTACTGCACCAAAAGGCATGCTTTACATTATAGATAGATACTAACAAATGGTCCTCCAGGGTTGTACTGAAAGAAATGTTAAAAATTGCCTTAATTCAGCCCTTTCTGGACACTACTCAAATGTTACCCAGTGTTCATGTTTTGCTTTATTTTATATTATTTAACTTTTTGAGTTTGTATTAATATGAGACAAGTATATATAATGTATGATCAAATCCAGTAGTGCTAAAAAGCTGATGATGGGAATTCCCTGGTGGTCCAGTGGTTAGGACTTCAATTTCACTGCCAAGGGCACAGGTTCGATCCCTATTTGAGGAACTAAGAGCCTGCAAGCCATGCAGTGCAGCTAAAAACAACTTATGATGGAAAACAGCCTTTAACTCTACCCTCCAGATTTTTAGTCCCACTTCTCATAGGCAACCTCTTTCACGGTTTCTGGTTTTAAGTGTTTTTTGAGTCACCTCCATAATTCTAATGTCCTTGTGCTTTTGTTTATTTCTTTAAATATTTATTGATTGATTTCATAGTGGGGTAATAGGTTTACATCATTAAAATTGCAAAATGTATAAAAGAATGTAGAATGATAAATCCTTCCTTTGACTCCTCTTTCCCAGCTACTCCCCCGTTTCCCTTCTGAGGGGTAACCGCCAGTGTTTCTGGTTTCTTATATATCCTGGAAAAAAATGAATGTTCTTTATATACAAGCATACCACACACACACACAACACACACACGTACACACCCCTACATGCACATGTCCATCAATTTCCTGCAATGACAGTTGAAGGTTTAGTTCACCTTCTATCCATGCTGTTCCTAGTATTTGACAATTATTATTATTTTCAGTTTCCTATTGGTCCTCTTTTTCAATAATATGAGTGTCAGTATTTTTTATTCCATCAGCAGTAGTCAGTGTCTTAATCCCTTGTTGTAAGAATATTGTATTCAGAGCCCTACCCATCAATTCTTTTCCTCCCCTCTTCCTCGTATCACTTCCTGGCAGCTGTACTCTGTTGTCACATTTGACATTTGACATTCACATTCTCCTACATGGAAGACATGTTTAAGTCTTCCATTCTTTGGGCTAATTCTAAAGATTAAAAACCAATAAGTGGCCTTGATATTTTTATGAGTATGAGGCTGTTATTCACTGCAGGACTGAGTAGTGTGCATAGAAAGATATTCTTTCTCTAGTTCCTGAATTCTAATCTTGGGCCTCATAAAAAAAGAATGTTCCTAGTGTCAAGGGCAAATGGTTTCTCTTTCCTTACATGTCATCAATTGCTTAAAATCATGCCACATTTTAGTTTGCTTCATATTTAGATTGTAACTTTCTCATATAGCTGTTATTTTTCTTGGAGCTTCTAATCGCCTTTATTTTTCCTCCTTGACAAAAGAATGATGGGCCTTCAACGTATCCTCAAGTTTATCCAGCCTGTCAGTCATGCTACCTGTTGCCTAGAGTCCATATTTCCCCCCAGAGACATCCCTCCTGGAGCCCTCCATCCTCCTGCTCCAGTCTGGAGTGGCTGCTCTTTAGGCCTGCTGTACAGCTCTCAGCCTGGGACTTTCCTTCGCTGCCCTTCTGTGTTGGATCTACTGTCTCCTGGATCCCATGTCTTCCTCTTTCTTGGTTTTCTCCCTTATTTTGCTGGAGTGCATTATCACCAGGTAATTTCCTTAACAAGGGGTATGTGGGAGGTATATACATTCTTTTCCTAGCATGTCTAAAAATATCTTTATTCTGCCCTCATACTTGATTGATGGTTTGGTCTAATATAGATTTTCAAGTTCAAATTCATATTCTCTCAGAATTTTGAAGATGTTGCTCCATTGTCTCTAGCAGCCAGTGTTTCTAATGAGAAATCTGATGCTAGTTTGATTCCAGTTACTTTGTAGAAGACTTGTTTTTCTCCTTTCTAAAAGCTTTTAAGAATATTCTGTTTATCTTTTTATTATTTGAAATTTCACAAGAATGTGTCTGATGTGGCGCTTTTGTCGTTCCATCTTATCAGTACTTTAGGACTTTTTTAACCCTGAGGTTTGGGTGTCTCTTCAAGTCAGGGAAATTGTCTTCTACTATTTCTTTGATAATATCTCCCCTTCCATTTTTTTCTGTTCTAAGACTTCTCTTCATCGGATGGTAGACCTCATAGATTGGTCATCTGTTTCTCTTACACTGTCCGTCATACCTTTCATCTCTCTCCCTTTCTTCCTCTCCTTTCCTCCCTCCCCTCTTGATTTCTCTCTCTTTCTCTAGCTATCTTTCTCTCTCTCTCTTTACTTTGCCTTTAGGGGGATTTTCTCAACTTCATCTTCCAGCTTTTTTATTGGGATTTTTTTCGGCAATCTTATTTTTCATCTCTGAGGCCTCTTTGTTTTCTGATTGATCTTTTCTCATAGCATTCTGTGCTTGGTTTTAAAGTCTCTTGTGTCCCTTCAATTTTGTCCTTCCGCTGAATCAGCTTTCCTGTTTCATGCTGCTAGTTTGCTAAGTATAGTTACTTTCTTTGGTTGTCTGGTTACAATTCAGAGTGGAGGCTGATCCTGCCTTCTGAGATGACCCACACTCTGTGGAGTGTTTTTCTCTAAATAAATCCGCTTCTTACCGGAAGAAGAATTTTTTAAAGTTGAGGACTGAGTAGCTTGGAATGCCTTTTTTTCTCTCTCTACCATTGTATACCTGAATGGGAGGTTTGACTGGGAGTTCTGAGTATGTGGGCAGGGCACACTGGCTGGTATACTTTGCTCTAGGACCAGTGAGTAAGGTGCTAGTTGTTAGGCTATGGGCCCCCATAGTCGAGAAAGGGAAGAGAGGTATTACTCTGGAATGCCCCCATTGAAGACCTCAATTCCCAGTTTATTCAGTTTCTTTAGGGAAGAATTTTTCAGGACGGGTTGTGTAAGTTGTGTAGGAGAATAAAGGGAATGACTCATGAATACAGATTGTTTTTAATCCAGTTTGTTCAGCCCTGCTTCTCACTTCTACCCTCGATCAAAGGTGCCCACTTCAAGCCAGTCTCTGCTGGGTCACTCTAGACAGATCAGCTCCTGCCCGCAGCATAGCCCTCTCATGACGAATCTAGCCCTACACTATCTAGTTTAGTAATTTCTAGCTGCCTATTGTTATTAAACATTTAAAATAGGCTAGTTTTAATTGAAATGTACTATTGGTGTAAAATATACTCTAGATTCTGAAGACTTAGCACAAAAAAACAAAAAGGAAGTAAAATATCTCATATATATCACAAATAATCATTTTATATGTTGAAATGACAATATTTTATATATATTAGGTTAAATAAAAGAGTATAAAGTTAATTCTTATTTCATCGTGGCTACTAGAAAAT
Source organism: Capra hircus (assembly GCF_001704415.2). NCBI lineage: Eukaryota > Metazoa > Chordata > Mammalia > Artiodactyla > Bovidae > Capra > Capra hircus. The sequence continues at coordinate 14,286,238 of NC_030809.1, forward strand.
GTAAAAGTATATATGTGACTCATATTTCTGTTGGACATGCTGCTGAAGACGATGACTGCGTCATTTGTCAACATGCTTCCATCTGCCATCTAAGTTTGTCAGAATCAGTTATGTACTGATAACCCCCACTCCCGTCCTTTTTGCTGATATGGATTTATTTTCTACTTTTCTTTATTTACTTTCTACATGGATACTGTCACATCTTGGATGGAGAGGATGAAAGAGAATGCATGTGAAGATGTTTCTAACTTTTGACCTGTCAGAGCAGCCATTAGCTGTTATCGAATAATGTAGCTGTATCTGCACTTCCTAGCGGCAAAGCCAAGGACAGTTCTTAAGTACTTGTCCTTAAGTTGGAGTCTGAGCCCTTGTGTGTTCGTGTAGGTGCCCACCCCCTCATTCCCACCGAGTATCCTGAGGAGTGCTTTGGGAATCCCATTTCAGTGTTCTTTTCTGTCCCACAGAATCACTGGCCTCTTTCTTTTCTAAACAAAATTGTACTGCTCTTCTACTCTGCGCCAGACACCATGCTGGGCATTGTTACGAAGATTAACAATTAAAGAGTATTTATGAAAACGTTAGCATAATAGAGAATCAGTACAAGCTATGTCAATTAAAGCAAGTTAAGGAAACCGAGGCTCATAGAGGTTATATGCTGCTGCTGCTGCTAAGTCGCTTCAGTCGTGTCCGACTCTGTGCGACCCCATAGGCGGCAGCCCATGAGGCTCCCCGGTCCCTGGGATTCTCCAGGCAAGAACACTGGAGTGGGTTGCCATTTCCTTCTCCAGTGCATGAAAGTGAAAAGTGAAAGTGAAGTCACTCAGTCATGTCCGACTCTTAGCGACCCCATGGACTGCGGCCCAGGAGGCTCCTCCATCCATGGGATTTTCCAGGCAAGAGTACTGGAGTGGGGTGCCATTGCCTTCTCCGAGAGGTTATATAGTTTGTCCTAAATTATAGCACTAGTAAGTGGCAGAGCTGGGGTTTTAACACTGGCCTGTTTGATCCCAAAGATTATGCTCTTGACCAAAATTCTCTGTTAACTAATGCTGTGCTGTGCTTAGTCGCTCAGTCATGTCCAACTGTTTGCGACCCCATGGACTGGAGCCTGCCAGGCTCCTCTGTCCATGGGGATTCTCCAGGAAAGAATACTGGAGTGGGTTGCCATGCCCTTCTCCAGGGGATCTTCCCAACCCAGGGATTGAACCCAGGTCTCTCACATTGCAAGTGGATTCTTTACCATCTGAGCCACCAGGCAAGCCCTATCTGTTATCTTACTTGAATCTTAATGCAGGGAAAGTAGTAACATTCCCATTAGATAGATCAGAAAGCAAAAACCCAAAGAGGCTAATATATGAGTGCCTAAGAACACTATATCCCCTCTTGGAAGTTCAGAATAAGGGAAGAGAACATTACTATAGATAAGAAAAAGTAGAATTTTCATTGGCTGTAGCTCCTGGTGGCAGCCCAGGGACCCTTCTGGAGCTGTCTGAGGACCTGGGGAAACTGAGAGGCCCTAAGGGCTTCCCAGGTGGCACTAGTGGTAAAGAGCCTGCCTGCCAATGCAGGAGACATAATGAGACATGGGTTCTATCCCTGAGTCGGGAAGATCCCCTGGAGGAGGGCATGGCAACCAGCTCCAGTATTCTTGCCTGGAGAGTCCCATCGAAAGAGGAGCCTGGTAGCCTATAGTTCACAGGGTTGCAAAGAGTCCAACGCGACTGAAGCGATGTAACGTAGCATAAGCTAAAACGAGGAATGCCTGTAAAGAGAACCTGTAAGGACGTTCCATGTGCTGTGCCTGGCAGTTACCTGCTTTAGTTATCTACTCTTCCTAGCTATGAGTCGTCTAATTTCCTCCTTAAATTATATTAGCCACACACTCCATCCCTTAACTTAAGCCTCAGAAGGAGTTTATACTGTTTAAGGGCCTATTTCAGTGCCTAGTACATAATAGACACACAACAAATACTGTTGCTGAACTGTCCCCCTCTGTAAACTTAAGAGCTGCCCTTATAGGCATCCTTGGCCACATCTACCTCTCTTTTGTGGTACCATGTACATTTTTAATTAATGAATTGCTTTTAGTGTTTGTTGAGTGTCTGTCTTGATCTCGGGTACCAGACAGTTCCAGATTTGAACCCCAGCTCTATAACTTCCTTACTAACTGTGTGACTTTTCCAAAGCCACTCCTCCACCTCTCTGAACCACAGCTTCCTCTGCTGAAAAGGGCACAAAATAAGAGTCCCTAACACAGAGTTAGGAGAAACAGAAGAGAGTGCGTGTAAAGCACTTAGTGCAGCGTCTGGAGCTCAGGATGTGCCCAGGGAATGAGTGCTGTCATGACTCCCGCTGGACAGCAGTAGACTCGGAGGGCTGAGACTCGGGTCTTGCCTCCTACCGTATTCCCCCCACTCCATACAGGGCTTGTTCCGTGTGCAGGGCTAACAGGGGTGTTGAATGACTGATCACTGGCTGGGAGGCTGGATAGCTTTAAGGACTGGTAGAACTCCCCTCGGAGCAGCCAGGAGAGCTAAAGCCCAGGGAGGAAAGAAGATTCCTTGGGTGGTTAAGGGTTGGGATCCTGGCCCATGGCCAGGCCTGCCCTGACCACTGTCTTCCCCAGCAGGTTTGGGATGTACATTCCGTTCCTGCAGCTGAACTGTGACCTCCGCAAGACAAACCTCTTCAGCCACATGGCCTCCATGGGTCCCCGGGAGGCGGTTAGTGGCCTGGCGCGGAGCCGGGACTACCTGCTGACACTGCGGGAGACGTGGAAGCAGCACACGAAGCAGCTGTACGGCCCCGATGCCATGCCCACCCACGCCTGCTGCCTGTCGCCCAGCCTCATCCGCAGCGAGGTGGAGTTCCTCAAGATGGACTTCAACTGGCGCATGAAGGAGGTGCTGGTCAGCGCCATGCTGAGCGCCTATTACGTGGCCTTTGTGCCGGTCTGGTTCGTGAAGGTGCGTAGCTTAGCGCAGAGAGAGGAGGGGTCTGCCCGGGACCCCTCCTGCTGCCTCCAGGAGCCCTCCTGCTTGCAGAAACGAGGTTGCTGCTCTTGATGAGATTCCCATCTGTTCTCTCGAGGGCCGGAGTGACTACTGCCTCCCTTTAATTTATTTATATATTTTTTAAACTTTTTCGTTTGTATTAGGGAGAAGGAAATGGCAGCCCACTCCAGTATTCTTGCCTAGAGAATCCTGTGGACAGAGGAGCCTGGTGGGCTGCTGTCCATGGGGTCGCAGAGTCGGACACGACTGAAGCGACTTAGCATGCATGCATGCATTGGAGAAGGAAATGGCAACCCACTCCAGTGTTCTTGCCTGGAGAATCCCAGGGATGGGGGAGCCTGGTAGGCTGCTGTCTATGGGGTCGCACAGAGTCGGACACGACTGAAGCGACTTAGCAGCAGCATAGCAGATTAACAATGACGCAGCCATTTCAGGGGGACAGCAAAGGGACTCAGCCATACATGCACATGTATCCCTTCTCTCCCAAACTCCCCTCCTGTCCAGGCTGCCATGTAACACTGAGCAGAGTTCCCTTTGCTGCACAGTAGGGCCTTGAGGGTTATCCATTTTGAATATATAGCAAGACAGACATGTCAATCCCAAATGCCTCCATTTCAGAGTGGAAAAAACAAGGCTTGCCGACCGAACGTGGCCCACACAAGGTCACCCAGCCAGTGAGGGGCACACAGCATGGTTGTTCACGATACTTAAAAACAGAAAGGAGTCACTTTGTATTCCAGTGTGGCTGTTTCGGCCCAGGCACGTCACAGCATCCCACTCTATCATTAAGTCCAAAAGCCAGATTCATCCAGATCTGGGTGACTCCAAAAGCCTATGCTCCCCCTCTGGCTTGTGCCGCCTTCTGGGAAGGCACATCCCTAGCCAGCTCGTCACATTTCTCCCAAGATGGGCTGCACTGATGGATTGGGGGTTGAGAAGACTTCATGTCTGTTGGGCAAAATGCTAGAGCTTTCTTGAGTAGTAGTATCCTCCTCACGCCTCTCAGAGGTGGCTACTCTTGTCCTCATTTGCCAGATGAGGCAACTAGACTGCAGAGAAGTAAAGTGACTTGCCCAAGGTCACATAGTGACTAAGCAGCGGAGCCAAGATTTGAGCTCATTTCTGTTGAATCCCAGGACCTGTTCTCTGGCTCAGAGTGAGAGTAATTTTTCTTTGTAGAAAACTGAGGACTCTTGCCTTCTAGGTTGGCCCACACTCTGTGAAGTGTATTTCTCTCTAAATAGATCTATTTCTTACCCCCCCCCCCAAAAAAAAAAGAGAAAGCTGAGTAGTGGGCTCAGGGTTTAAGCCCATGATTGAGCTGCCTTTGTTAGGTGTTTGATCTTTGGTGTCAGGGCACCCTGAGGTCTGTCTGGGGCTGTCCTGATCTCCGAGGAAAGAGGGAGTCAGGGAAGGGGATGGCGTGAGGCCGTTACGGGTGTCTGTGGTCTCACTCACCTCCCGCTGCCTCCAGAACACACATTACTATGACAAGCGCTGGTCCTGCGAGCTCTTCCTGCTGGTGTCCATCAGCACCTCGGTGATCCTCATGCAGCACCTGCTGCCTGCCAGCTACTGCGACCTGCTGCACAAGGCCGCTGCCCACCTGGGCTGCTGGCAGAAGGTGGACCCGGCGCTGTGCTCCAACGTGCTGCAGCACCCGTGAGTCTGCCCTTCTCTGCTTAACCCCAGCCCCACCCCGCCCTTGCCATCAGCTCATTCAGTCAGCCAGCAAATAGTTACTGAGCATGTCTTGTATGCTAAGCCTCATAGCCAGAGTAGAATATGGCAGGGCCCAGGAAGGACATGCCCCCTGTCGCTGGGTACCTTGCAGTGTCTTGGAGATAGGAAGGGAGCAGGTAGTAAATTCCTAGACTCGTTGACTTTCTCATTCGCTGACTTACGTACTCACTGCTTGGCTGATGTGCTTGTTCATTTGTTACTTCCCTCCTCCCGCTCACTCATCCATCCAGTCATTGGCTCGTCTACTCTTTCAGCAAGCGTTGCGTCTACCTCATCCATCCCAGGCTTGGTGCTGTGTTTTACACAAAGGAACTTGGACTTTGACCTCTAGGCAGAGGGGAGCTATGACGGTTTTTGAACAGTGGAGGGGTCCATTCCAAGATGTGCCTTAAGGAAACCTTAGTTTGGTTAACAGGATATGGTGCTGTGTTCGTTGATGACATAACCTGGCCAGGGAAGTAGAGCCGCAGGAGGCAAGAGCTGAGATGAGACCCCTTGAGGATTACACCGGCAGGTGTGCGTGATAAGCATGTACACAGGGTTAGGTTGAGTGGGGTAAAAGAGGCCCAGCTGCAGGATGGCACTGGAGTCAGAGCAGAGGCCAATGTCCCTGCGCTCAGGAGCCCTAAGGGGCTGGACTGTCCTCCCCTCAGCCTGGCCCCTCCTTCCTGGTGCTTAGCATTTCTACAGCCTTTCTTCATAGTATTTTCACCCCAGTTACGCTAATTTTTCTGTCTGTATTCTCCCATTAGACTGGAAGCTCCTCGAGGCTGGGACCACCCGTATCACATCTGAGTCTTGTGCCCAGCACGAGGCCTGGCAGAGAAGAGGCCCCTAGACGGGTTTGTAGAGGGAGGCCACAGAGGCTCAGGCTCCTGATGTTGGCCCTCCGTGCCAGTCAAGGTCCCTCCTCTATCCAGGTGGTCCAGAAAGCAGATGGGTATTGCCAAATGGGCCAAAGTAGGGCTTGGCTTAGCTTAAGGTTCTGAGAGAAGGGTAAAAGAGAATGATAGTACATGGCTAAATACAAGGATAAGCCTGTCCATGGCTCACCATGATCTGCAGGTAAGATCCAAGCTCCTTCACATGGCATCTCATGATGAACTGGCTCCTGCCAGCCTTTTTTGCTCCATTTCTCCCCCCTAACCCGACTTATCTTCTGCTCCAGCCAGTCCCAGTCTCTTCAGATCCTCAAATTCTGTCTACTTCTGTACCCAGACTTTTGAATTTGATACGTGTTTTGCCTCGAATGGCCTTTCCAACTTTCCGTTCCTGCTTAATTCTTATTCATCGTCTAGCACGTGGCTTCCTCCAGGAGCCCTTTTCCTGACCCCCTCCAGGACAGGTTCAGTGTCCCTGCTCTGCCTCCACCACCCGCACAGAACTGTGAGCATTGCACCTAACACTTTCTGCTGTGTTTGCTTGGTTACTTGCCCATCATTCCAGGACTAAAACTCTTGGAGGTCAGGGTCCTTGTCTGTCAAGCACTTAGCCATCTCCTCACTCCTGGCAAAATGCCTGGCTTGTGATTGGTCCACAGCAGATCTTTTGTGTTTTTTATGTATAGTTGTTTTGTTGTGTTTTTTTTTTAAGGTAAAATTTCCATACAGTTGAAATGTTTAAGTCTTAAAAAGTGCACAGTTCTTTGAGTTTTGATGAAAGGCATACACACCATGTAACCCATCCCTATCAAGATACAGAACATTGCTAGCCTATCAGAAAATTTCAGCCGATCAGAAAAGAATCAGAAAATTCCTCCTGGCCCTTCCCAAGGACCCCCTCTCTCTGGCAACCATCTTTCATTTCATTTCACCATAGGCTAGTTTTCTCTGTTCTACAACTTCACATAAAGTAAATCAGTAGATATTCTTGGGCCCAGCTTCTTTCATTCTGCAAATTCTCTGTGAGTTTCACCCATTTTATTACAGATGACATGGGTGTGTGTGTGCGCACTCAATTGTGTCTGACTCTTTTGCGGCCCCTTAGACTGTAGCCCTCCAGGCTCCTCTGTCCATGGGATTTTCCAGATTAGAATACCGGAGCTGGTTGCCATTTCCCTCTCCAGGGAATCTTCCCAACCCAGGGATCAAACCTGAGAAATAACATGGTAGCTGTATTTTAAATGAAAGAATCAATAGCTCAATGAGATTGAGCTTCTTGGAGACAGTGATTCTCAGTTAACTGGCCCAGGACGCTTTGGAGTTTCTGGGAGATCTCAAAGAACAATGGAAGAAAATTCAGTGGTCTCACAACCTTCTTCACATGCCCTGTGGGGGCCTCTGTGTGCCAGGCCTCTTGTGTGGCATGCTCTGAGGACACAGACATGAACTGGTCGCCATCCCTTCCCTTCAGTCCTCCCAGACTAGTGAGGGATACAGGGAAATAAATAAATGACAACACATTGGAGAAAGTGGACCAATAGCAGTAGCTTCAGAAACCATTTCAAAGATGCTGAACTCTGTGGGGAGTTTGACAAAGACTTTCTGAAGGATATTGGGTTTTGAAAGATGACATAGAGCCTGCCGGAGAAGGCAATGGCACCCCACTCCAGTGCTCTTGCCTGGAAAATTCCATAGATGGAGGAGCCTGGTGGGCTGCAGTCCATGGGGTCTCTAAGAGTCGGACAAGACTGAAGCGACTTAGCAGCACCAGCAGCATAGAGCCTGCCAGAAGGATAAGGTGTCAGAAAGGGCATGGCAGCTAGAGGGAGCACATTGATGGAGAGACAGGAGCAGTCAGGTATGCTGGAGGAACTAGAGGCAGTTCTGGGTGGCTTGAGCAGGCGCTGTGTGGTGCGGGTCATGGAAGGCCTTACAGGGCCTCGGAGGCCAGGACACACCCTCGGGGCTTGACTCCAAGGGCACCGGCAAGCCTTCAGAGGGTTTTGAGGAGAAACTAGTCAGGCTCATCTTGGTATTTTACAAAGACCACTTGGGCAGTTGCGCAGTGGAATGCCTGGAGGCTAGAAGTGAGGCTGACGGGAGGCTAGATGAAGAAAATGACCCCAGGGAAGAGGGAAAAGGGTTTTCTTGAAATCTGTCAGAGACATGAATGTCAGCCCTAAATCTTCTGATTCCAGTGCAATGAGTTTCTTGCGATTCTTAACCCATTTTACAGAAGAGGCAGCAGCTGCTGCTGCTAAGTCACTTCAGTCGTGTCCCAGTCTGTGCGACCCCATAGATGGCAGCCCACCAGGCTCCCCCGTCCCTGGGATCCTCCAGGCAAGAACACTGGAGTGGGTTGCCATTTCCTTCTCCAATGCATGAAAGTGAAAAGTGAAAGTGAAATCACTCAGTCGTGTCCGACCCTCCGTGACCCCCATGGACTGCAGCCTACCAGGCTCCTCCGTCCATGGGATTTTCCAGGCAAGAGTACTGGAGTGGGGTGCCATTGCCTTCTCCGAAGAGGCAGCTAAGACCCAGAAAAGGAAAGTCATTGTATCTACGTGACAGAAATGAGAGTAGAGCCCTGGTGGTTCCCCCATGCCCAGTCTGTCCGCATCTCCTCGTGTGGGTGAGCTGGACACAAGGAGCTCTGTTGGTCTGTGCCTCCAGGTGGACTGAAGAATGCATGTGGCCACAGGGAGTGCTGGTGAAGCACAGCAAGAACGTCTACAAAGCAGTGGGCCACTACAACGTGGCCATTCCCTCCGACGTCTCCCACTTCCGGTTCCACGTGAGTCTCCTCCACTGGGAAGGAGGGGTGGTGCCTGATCTTGAGGGCAGGAGGGTCAGCTGGGCAGGAAGGTGATGTCATAGCAAGAGAAGGCTATTTTCCATAGTTCCCAAATCTAAAATAAGAGAGTGCACCTGTGCAGTGCATAAAGACAGTCATACAGATGATCACTTGTCACTACAGCACACTTGGTACCCGATCTTTGAAAACTTTGGATGGAGAAGATAATACAATGAAAGGAGGGGTTCCTGGTGGTGAAAACCCTTACAGTCATCATTCTTACTGTGTGCCAGGCCCTGTGGTCAAACCCTCCCGTTCAGGCTTCATCAGAAAGAACCCTGTGTAAGAGAGAAGTACCTGGGCTATCCCAGTTTTCAGGTATTGAAATTGACTCAGAGAGTTTAACTTGTTCCAAGGATGCCTTACTGAGAAACCTGGGAATTACTGGTATTAACTCACAGACTCAGCACAATGAAAAGGGCTGCTCAAAATCATCTAGGCTGGTGAATTTCATTTACTTATTTTACTGTCAGAATCCTTTCTTCCAACACAGTCAAACTAAAGTTCAGTATATAGGACCTCACAGTGCAGCTCTGCTTGAAAGTGTTGGAACTCCCTTTACGTCCCGCTCAACACTCCAGTAGCTCCTAAAAGACCCCCCTGGAACCTGGGGCTCCAAGGAACACAGTTTGAAAAACCATAGGTCTGGCCTCATCTCTTTATTTCCCAGTAGAGAAACCTGAGGTCCAGACAGGAAGGGGACCTGCCCAAGGTCCTGCAGCTGCCGGGTGCAGAGCTGAGCCTGGCTTGCTGGTCTCCTGGGCTCCTGTTCCTTGCCACTCCTCCTCCCATCCTGTCATTAGCTCTTGAGGTGTAGGTACCTTGGCCCCTACAGAATCATGATCCCTGGACGTTGATCATTCTTTCAAATTGATCAGAAAGTTTTTCTTAGTCCTCTGTATTCTGCCTTGCCCTGTGCACGTCAGGTAAGAGTGATATGTGCCCATGTTCCCTGGAAGCTTCTGGCCTAGCTGAGGAATGCTGCACACGCAGTAGTAAAGGACTCAGGCTGTGGAGTCTATAATAACTTTACATGTCTCTGTCATAAAATGCTACATTGTTCAGGCCTGACAGTACCCAGAAGGTCACATACTGCTTTTCAACCAGAAAAAGTTTGATAGGACAAGCCAGACCTCTCAAGAAAAGCTTCTGAGAAAAGGTAGAAGTTGATCAGGATCTTAAACAACTATGTAGGAAGCAGTAGTCATCTTTTTTTTTTTTTAGCTGTACCCACGGAATGTGGGACCTTAGTTCTCTGACTACAGATCAAACCCATGCCCCCTGCATTGGAAGGTGGAGTTGTAACCAGTGGGCCACCGAGAAGTCCCAGGGAGGCAGTGGCCCACAAATAAAGGCAGATAGGTGACAAGGTCCATACCCAACCCCATGAAGTCCGACTCCCCACCCGAGTCTGCATGGGGCCCCAAGAGTTTGACCCCTTCATTGGCCACCCAGAACCCCCATCCAAGAGGCAGATTTCTGGAGCCTGCTTTCCAGTCCATGCCTACTCTCTTCCTGGGCAGTTCTTTTTCAGCAAACCCCTGCGGATCCTGAACATCCTTTTGCTGCTGGAGGGCGCGGTCATCGTCTACCAGCTATACTCCTTAATGTCCTCCGACAAGTGGCACCAGACCATCTCACTGGCACTAATCCTCTTCAGCAACTACTACGCCTTCTTCAAGCTGCTGCGGGACCGCCTGGTATTGGGCAAGGCCTACTCGTACTCGGCCAACTCCCAGAGGGACCTAGACCACCGGTTCTCCTGAGCCCCAGGACGACCCAGGGACAGCATTCAGGCTTCAGCCAGGGGCTCCCTGGAAAGTAGCTGTATGGGAGGGATGGGTGAGGGGCAAAAACAAAAACAAAAAAATCCACCAGAGCTTTGTATTTTTGTTACATACTGTTTCTTTCTTTGATAATTGATGTGATTATGAGGAAAAAAAATTCCTATTTTTATACTCCCAATAAGCCTGTGTCTTGTATTTCTTTCCCCTCTTGCCTGTCAGGCAGCAAGCAGAGGTGTGGGATTCTGGGCCAGCAAGCCCCACGTGTGCAGCCTTCTCCAGTGGAGAAAGGATGAGGAAACACCAGAGATCAAGGTAGCAGCGGTAGCTGCTGTATGCCAGAGGCTGTCCTCCATGTAGTACAGGGCTGTCCTTAATCCCATTTTTATGACAACCCTAGGAGGTAGGTGCTCTCCGTCCTATAGAAGAAAAACAGAAGCTTAGGGAGCTACAGTGACTTGCCCAAGGTAACACAGCTAGGAAGTAGTAGAGCTGGGCCCCAAAACCCTTTGAAAGATGACACTGCTATCCTGATGTGATGTCCTGATTCTCAGCACGCAGTCACTGAGACCCTGCTCCGTGCCAGGTACCACGGTAGATGGTGAAGATGCCAAGACACAGAAACAAACATGTCAATACACGCAGGTGATTATAACAGTTACAAGGTACAGAATGGCTCATGGGAGAGAACACTGAATACTCTCTGGACTTCTTGGAGGAGGGGTCAGTCTGAGTGTATCAGCCACTTCACAGAGGGACAAGAGGAGGAAAAGGTGCTTCAAGCAGAGCAGTAGCAAAGAGATTTGGAACATTCTGGTGTATCCAGGGAGGGTAAGCAGAATGTGGTTCTTAGAACAGGAAAGATAAGGAAAGTGGGGCAGAGGTGGATTGGAGCTGGAAAGGTCTGCAGGGACTGAATCAGGGAGGCTCAATGGCTGTAGGCTAGGGAGATCAAGGCAGTCAATCCTAAAGGAAATCAGCCATGAATATTCATTAGGACTGAAGCTGATGCTGCGATACTTCGGCCACTTGATACAAAGAGCCAACTCATTGGAAAAGACCCTGATGCTGGGAAAGATTGAAGGCAGAAGAAGAAGGGGGTGATAGGATGAGATGGTTAGATGGTATCACTGACTCAATGGACATGAATCTGAGCAAACTCGGAGACAGCGAAGGACAGGGAAAGCCGGCGTGCTACAGTCCATGGGGTCCCAAAGAGTCGGATAAGACTTAGGAACTGAACAACAAGGGAGGGGATGTGAGCAAGGCCAAGGGCAAGAATGGAAATGAAGCTGCTTGGAAGCCCTCCTGCCTCCCCGTGGACCACAGGATGGAGGGCTCAGGGGTTGGCAGGAGAAGAGACAGTTATAGACACTCATCTAGTCTGAGCATGTCCCCTGAGTCCTTGTTCTGCCACAAGTTATACTGGCGCTCCCTTGGTGGTGCATAGAAGACACTGCAGCAAATGTTTTTGGTGCTTTTGTTGAGTCAGGCATTGTGCCAGGCACTGGGACAGAGACAGAGATGAGAAAGATACAGTCTCTTCCATAGACAACCAGGAGAGAGAGACACCTCGTGAACAACCTAGGGTGCCAAGTGCTAAGGAAAATGTGTGTCCAGGGCAAGAGGGAGCAGAGAGGACATAGGCTGACCCTGTCTGAAAATGCAGGGACGTGGGCTCGATCCCTGGTCGGGGAAGATGCCACGTGCCTTGGAGCAACTAAGCCCGTGGCCCTTGAGCTGGTGCTCCAAAACAGGAGAAGCCATTCCAATGATAAGCCCATGCACCACAACAAAGAGTAGCCCCTGCTTGCCATAACCAAAGCTGACACCCAGCAAGGAAGACCCAGCACAGCCAAAAATAAATAAACAAAAATACTTTTTAAAAAGCGTATGGAAAGGCACAAAAGAAGATAGGAGCATACATGGGAAAATGTGGTTTCCCAAATATGAATGGAGCCTGGATTGCCTGGTGGGGAGTTGCCCAAGAAGCCAGTAAGGACCAGCCTAACATGATAAGGTCTTTGCTTTTAAAGAGATTGGGGCAGGGAGTCGGTGTGGAGAATTCCCTGGTGGTCCAGTAGCTAAGACTCTCAGCTCCCAATGAAGGGGGCCTGGGTTTGATCCCTGGTCAGGGAACTAGATTCTGCATACAACTAAAGATCCCAAGTGCCACAACTAAGACTCACCATAGCCAAATGGAGCAAGTGGGAGAACCTGGATACAGGAGACCAGTGTGGAGACAGGTAAAACAGACCAGCAGAGAACAAAGGGGTCTGACCTTGAGCAGTGGCAGTAGGAAGAGGAAGATAAGGCTCCCTTTCCTGACCCCGAATCCTAGAACTGGCGTTTTGAGTTGCTTCCATCAATGGGCTGGGTACACAATTAGAGATGGCAATTTATTGTGACAGGACCTCGGCTCCCAAAAGATAGTTCCTTCTTGGGATCCATGACTTAAAGACATAGCCTTCCTCTGTGTGTTGAGGCGGGGAACAGGCGGACCGGAATGCAATTATGTAAAAAGGGAGGTCTAATGTGTACCAGCCATAAATTTCACGATTCAAAAGGCACATAAGGAACTTCCCTGGTGGTTCAGTGGTTAAGATTACAGGCTCCCCACTACAGAGGATGAGGGCTCGATCCCTGGTCAGGGAACTAAGATCCCACACACCACAGGGTGCAGCCAACAACAACAGCAAAAGACACTTGAACCTCAGAGTCTCAATTTCCTAATCTCAAAATAAGGAGATTATATTCCTTGTTTTGTGTAACTCACAGATCTCTTCATTCATCTGTTTATTCATTTAATAAATATTTATGGAGCACATACACTATCCCATATACTGTGCTAGGTGCTTAAGAGCAGTCTGCCCTCAGAGAGCTTGCAGTAGGGATAAATGAAGCTCTGTCAACTATGTGTCATTTTACTACTTATCTCTCAATAGGATTGTAATCAGGTTTACTTTAGATTTCTTCATTTCCTTATCTCTATATCCTTGGGCAAGTCACTTTACCTTGCCGGATAACTCCTTATTCATATCCAGTCCAGGGTCTATGCGTGGTTTTAACTATTAATACAAAAGGAAGGAATGCCTTTTTGGAAGAAAAAGTTTCTAGGGGAGGACACCTCACTACAAACAGGAAATAGTAGAAGAAGCTGGGAAATCTTAAGCAGCTTAACTTTATTTAGTAGGTGTCCCTCCCAGTTTTCCTCCACCCACTGCTTTCATATCTCATCCCAGTTCCCCGCCTTTAGCAGCTGCGGTCTCTTTAAAAGAGCTCGTCTGTGTGAACTAGAGGTTGGGGCCGAAAGCGCGTTTCTTCCCGGTATTGAATGTTAAGTTGTTTGTCCATTCCGGGCTGCCGTCCTGCAGATCCGCCATATTGTCTGCTGAAGCTGCCGCTGAAGCTGCCGCCGCTACCGCCGCCAAGTAGAAGCGAGCGGAGCCGCGATGGGTGAGTAAGGAAACCAGGCAATTGGGGATTCGGGCTGAGACAGTCTCGGAGCTTGGAGTCTGGCGAGAGCCTATCTCCAGACTGTAGAGGATGTCTGAATCTCCTCCAAATAGATTTGAGGGGAAAAGCCAGGCCGGGAGCGCCGCTCAGGCCAGTTTGGGGCCGGATTAGGGCCCATGCGGGGAGCAGTCTTTGGGGGTTGGTTCCGGGAATACCTTGTCACTTCTGGAACCCCCACGTGGTGGCCCTGGGCCGGATCGCACGCGTTCCCGGAGGCTAGAAAGGGGCCGACCTTCTGGTCTGTGCCGGGCCTGGGCTTGGGGGCCGGGCTCCAGGCGGCGGGACTGGGGGCCGGGCTCCGGGTGGCAGGCCCGGACGACGCTGAGGGAGCCCTCTCCAGGCGTGTGTCTGACCGACGCGCCTATTAACTGGATTCACTGACTCCCCTGAACTTAGGGAAATCCTGCCTACGTCTGAGAGAGAAAGTCCTCTGGCGAAGGTACGCCAGGCGATCCGGCTCTAGGCCTGATAACCAGGGGCAGCCATGCCAAAAGCAGCTTGGGCCGCTGAAGGCCTGGAGAACTTCCCGAGCCGAGGCGGAAATGGGGTGGTTCGGCTGGGTTCAGAGTGACAGCCCTCGTAGTGGTAGAAAACCAATGCCAATACCTCGTAGTCATGTATAGGTCGGGGACTTTAGGTTTCTGGGCCTGGCCCTGATTAGCAGAAAAGGAGCGACCTGTTGCTCTTATTAAAGGGACTCCAATCAGCAAAGGCAATGCTCAGAGAGATTACGATGGCGAAGTCTTTGGACTTAGGGACAGACCCATCAGTGGTACTTCTTCTCCAGCAATAAAAGCTGTTAAATTTGCTAAGCTCTTCCTGTTGTGCAGGCATTGTTCTGATTGCTTTACATGTCACGTTTTATTTAATTTGCACCATCTATTGAGATAATACTGTTATCCCAGATAAGGAAACTGAGGCTTAGGGAGGTAAAGTAACTTAGGCAAGGTCACACAGTAAGTGGCTTAAACCGGGTGGATCGCTCCAGAGCTCTAGTTTATAGCTGCTGTTTTTTGTGGCCTGGCCCTCTAGTGGTTGGGCTGGAAAAGAGGGAAAGAAAGCTTTTAATCCTAGGCAAGAGTTGTAAAGGTGTTTTGTTTTTGTTTGCTAGTGGGCCTGCTTTGAAATCTTTAATCTGAAAGAAACAGAACAACTCCAAGGTGAATTGCTAACCCCAGCTATTGTGGGTGTTTTGGGGGTGGGGAGCTAAATGAGATTCTAAGATTGAGTTTTGTAAGATCCCTGATCCTGAGGAAACATAAATTATTCCCTTGAGCTGAACAACAATGAGTTTAGAATCAGATCTGGTATTATAATCCTGCCTACTACTTCCTAGCTCTCATCCAGAGAAGTCACTTAAATGTCAAATGCAGTAATGCATATGGAAAACATCTAGCACAGTTCAAAATAAATGTTATTTTCCTTCCTTTCTGAGCCTTCCTTTCCTCATCTCTAGAGAGGGGGAGGGGAAGGGGACAGTGTTACCCAGGTGTTTAAGAATTAAATGAGATACCATTGTCTGGAGACTAGTGGGGCTTCCCCAGTGGCTTATCCCAGTGGATGAAGAATCTGCCTGCAGTGCAGGAAGCACAGGAGACCTGGGTTCAATCCCTGGGTCAGGAAGATCTGGAGAAGGAAATAGCACCCCACTGCAGTATGCTTACCTGGAAGTCCCATGGACAGAGAAGCCTGGTAGGTTACAGTCCGTGGGGCCACAAAGGGTTGGACAAGACTGAGCACACAAGCACAAGAGCTCTACAAATATCAAAACAGATTCTTTTTCACCTTCTGTGTCTGTTCCTTTCTTTTAAGCACTCTAGTTTCCAGAATCCTTCATTAAGGCTGATAGGCCTGTTATTTGCAGTTACAAATAACTGCAACTTCATGAATGAATGAAAAATTTTAGGGACTTTTATGTTATAGATTTTGTGTTGGCCTTCAGTTTCAGCAACATTGCTGCCTCAAAAGGGAAGGAGCTAATATTTAGTTTATTAAGCCCAGTGAAGTAAATTTGGCCATGATTTACTCAATTTTTACAGATTGGGAAACCACTTCAGAGAATAGAACACACTAGTTACAGCAAATCCAGAAGTGAGATTCTTACCCATTTTGCTGCAGAGAAACCTCTAAGTAGAATCAAGTTAGTCCTTTTCTGATACACTTTGAAATGGAAGTTCTTCAATAGAGCAGCAAAACCTGACCAGGGTCCTGAAGGGGATTTTTAGTCTAAAGTCAGGTAGCTTCCCCTTTTTCTCTGCAACCCCACTTCAGGCCCCTCCCCCCACCCCATCCCACCTTGCACTTTGTCTTTCTGAATACTTAACTGTTGGTGATGTTTTGTGTGGGTTTTGTGGATTATTGTTTTGTTATGTGTGGGTTGGTTGTTTTTGTTTTCTGATCCTTATACCACAGAGTGAAATGCATCCTTACATTTAATCCTAACATCAAATTCAAGATGGTTTTGTGTGCGTGCTCAGTCACTTCAGTTGTGTCTGACTCTTTGCAATCTTATGGACTGTAGCCCTGCCTGGCTTCTCTGTCCATGGGGATTCTCCAGGCACAAATACTGGAGTAGGTCGCCATGCCCTGTTCCAGGGGATCTTTCCGATGCAGGAATCAAACCTGCATCTCTTAATGTCTCCTGCATTGGCAGGCAGGTTCTTTACCACTAGCACCACCTGGGAAGGTGGTTTTGGTTATCCTCAGGATTCATGTCAATGTATGGCAAAACCAATACAGTATTGTAAAGTAAAATAAAGTAAAAATTAAAAAAAAAAAAAATGAGTAAACAGGCTTTGAGAAGATTTGGTGTTTAGTCCAAGGCTGGTGATCTAAGCCCTAGGTCTGGGGACACTAACACAGCCTGCCTCACACCTCCATGTCTAGACCCTGCCGTACTTCACTGCCTGACCAGCATACTCTCCTCAGGCTGTGGCTTATACTATACTGTTTCTTCTGTGCCAGACTTCACTAGCCTTAACAGACCTTTGTCGTTATTTCATTGCTGTTAGGAGTTTTGTAGGGGTGATGCTTGCACCTCTGGAAGTTATTTGTTTTAACCCTCCTTAGCAGAGACCGCAGACTCTCAAGACTAAGTCTCGGCAGACATTGATTGTTTTTATCAGGTTCCTACCATCCTGCTTCCCCAGTGGTGCAGAAGTTAAAGCATCTGCCTACAATGTGGGAGACCTGGGTTCAATCCCTGGGTCGGGAAGATCCCCTGGAGAAGAAAATGGCAACCCACTCCAGTATTCTTGCCTGGAGAATCCCATGGACGGAGGAGCTTGGTGGGCTACAGTCCATGGATTGCAAAGAGTCGGACACAACTGAGCGACTTCACTTTCACTTTCACCATCCTGCTAACCAGGAATCTGGCAGCACCTTCCCAGCCCCGGGCTGATTGATATAACCCACTAGTCTTGATTGATATAAACTCTAAATCAATCATAATTCTATCTCTCTAGACAGTGATTGATTTAGGCATAGGCAGGTGATACAGATTTTGGCTGATTAGATGTGAAGGGAAGCCTGGAGGACTTCTGAAAAAGCCTTTCTTATTTGCCAAATTTTATTCCTTTTTGCCAATTTATACTTTAACCCAGGTATCTCACCAAAGTTTGAGAACTTAAAAAGAAATGGGAAAGCTATAGTAATAGTCATTACTTCTATAGAACTTTCTATATGCTAGGCACTAAGTACTGTAATACTAGTTCATTTATTTCTCAGATTCTCACATTCTCGTTGAGAAAACTGAAGCACAAAGAGGTTCAATAACTAATGCAAGGTCAGAGCTAGTAAACAGAAAAATCACTTCCTCAGGCAGTATGGTTCTAACCAAAATATGGGCTATTAAGGACTGTGTTCTGCCTCTGGAAAGAAAGGAGCCCTTTTCTGACTCTTGAAATTGCCATTCGCAATGCTGGGAATTCATGAGGCAGAATTTATAAATAAAGAGCTGGCAGTTCTAAGAGTGAGGGTCCAGACGGAAAGAATCTGATCTCTTCGTGATGTTTTGGAACTGTCATTGCCATTGGCCTGTAGGATACTGAAGGTTGCCTCTAGTTTGCTTCGAGTAACAAAACCTTTCTGATAACCCCTGCAGGTCAGGAAGTAATCTAGAACATCCCTTCCAGCCTTGCCTCCCCACCCACCCCATAGTTCCTAACAGCAACAGAGAAGGCGCTAAACTAAGTGCTCCCCAGCCTCAGACTCACTCCCACGTGGGGTCCCTTTCCTGCATTTTTTGTTAATGGTCAGACCATTGGTCTAGACACTAGGGCATAAGAGAAATCTTACCTTTGGTAAGACTGGTTCCTTACTCTTTTCTTCCTTTCCTATATTGGCAGTTGTTGGATACTGTGATCCTCTTACTGATGTCCTCCGTCATCCCTAAATTGTTTTGTGTACGTTTTTCTCAGAGCATAGTCCCAAAAAGGCGGTTAATTCTGTGGTCGTTAAACTTGCTGAGTCTCAAGCTCCTTGATGTGAAAATATAATAATACTGTTTATTAATGTTGTTAATGAAGTGTCAGTGAAGTATCAATACTAGAAAATACTGTAAGAAATACTGTTAGTACTGTAAGTTGTAAAGGTGTCATTATTTCAGAAACTTTCTAAATCTCTTCTGTAACCTCCTGTACCACAACCACTTCTGCTGCAGCAGTATTGCTAAAACACCCATCAGATCTTGTCACCCTACTCCTTAATTTAGAAACGTTCATGGACTCCTTATTGTCTGCAGGATAAAATCATAACTCATAGGGTGTGGTATTGAAGGCCTTCCTACTGACTCCATTTAATATTTATCTACATATGCTTCATTCCACTCAGACGACCTCCTAGGTGTGTATTTCAGCTTTCCTGGTAGAGAAAGTGACAAAAGCAATCCCTTCCCCGCCCGTCTTTTCCTATGGAAATCTTGCCCCTTTTACAAGATCTGGTTTAAAGGCTACCTCCCTCAGGGACCTTTCCGAAATATGTACCTTATGCCTTTCAAACTGGAAGTGAACTATTCTTGTGAATTCTGTAGCACTTTGTTCTTGCCTTTCATATAGTCCTTTTCATATTATATCTTGTGTTACAGCTGTTTCATTCTGTAATTCCATTAGAACTTTAGCCAGTTGCTTAATCTCCAGAGCTTTATTTTCTTCATCTCTTAAAACAGGGATGATAATATCTGCCTCATAGGAGTGTTAAGGTGATTAAATGAGCAAATGCTTGTAAAGCATTTTAGCATGGTGTTTAGCACACCATGCGTACTCAGTAAATGATAACTAATTGCTGTTAGTCACTTTATTAGTACTTAGTATGTGTCGGGCCTTGTGTTAAATATAAAAGAGTAATCAATTTGTCTTTTAGGGGAAGGCAGAAATATTTTTAAGATTTACTTACTTATGTTTGTTTTTGGCTGTGGTGGGTCTTTGTTGCTGCATGTAGGCTTTTCTCTGATTGTGGGGAGTGGGGGCTGCTCCTCCTTGTGTGCGGGCTGTATTAGTTGTGGTCCGTGGGCTTAGTCGCTCCATGGCTTGTAGAATCTTCCCAAACCGGGGATCGAACCAGTGTCCCTCGCGTTATAAGGTGGATTCTTAACCACTGGACCACCAGGGAAGCCCAGAAAGCAAAAGTACTATAAACACTTGTTGGAAACATGATGAGACAGGCGACAGTTATTCATCATTAATTTCAGCAAATGTTTCTTGAACGCCTACTGTGTGTCAGCTACTGTTCTAGGCCTGGATATATAGCAGTGAATGAAACAGACAAAAGTATACTTTTCTAATGAAATCCTAGAATTTAAATTCTAATGGGTAATTGAGTAAAATTAACCAGGTGGAAACTGACAGGCCAACTAGAGTCCCATGAGATCTGATTGATGAGTTCCAGCCAGTTGTTGCCATTACAGAATGTAGGTCTAATGTTGCCTTATTGCATAACTTCCCAGGCCTTTCTACAATCCCTTTCCCCAGAAGTTGGAAATCTGAATTTTCACATGATTTCTTAGTGGATTAAACATTTTTAGATGTTGCAAGCTAATTTTTAAAATCTAAAAACATCTTGGAAATTCCCTGGTGGTCCAGTGGTTAGGACTCTGAGCTTGCACTGAAAGGGGTATGAGTTTGATCCCTGATTGGCGAACTTAGATTCTGCAAGCCACTGATGCAGCAAGTAAATAAACAGATAAATCTGAGAATATCTACTTCAATATAAATAAACGAATAAATAAATGTTTTTAAGAAACAGAATCTAAAAACATTAAGCTAACCAAAAATAGAAGAATATTTGAGGCCAAATATGGCCCCCAAACTGCCTGTCTTATTGGTAAGTTTTGCCTTCACTAATATTCTATATATTTTATAAACTGTCTCAAGTAATCTATGTATTTTACCAGATTCTATGTATTTAAAAAATATTTTTGAGCAGTCCACTAGCTAGAACTCGGCACTTACACTGCAGTAGCCCAGGTTCAATCCCTTAGGAAACTAAGATCCCACATGCTGTGTTACCAAAAATAAATAATCTTTAAGATAATTTTAAGTCTTTTGCTTCCTTAGATCTGATTAGCTGGTCATTATGTTATTTTGTGTTGTTTTATTGTGATGGGGCAAGTAAAATTCTGGTACTTAGGATCATTTACTTCCAGAGACATCAGCTCTGCTGTTTCTTTGTTCCTCTTCCTTGCATCATTAACATTCTCTTCCATTCAGTTTCTTGACAGAACTCTAAGCTGTTTATTTTGTAAATGTTAATTTAGTTAAAACTAGCTATCTTATAAATCCACTTAATGAGTTGCAAACCACAGTGTGATGCAGTATGATAAAATGTGAATGAACTTCTTCACCTGCAGATAAAAGTTGCCAGTATTAATAGGCTAATATGTAATAACAGATAAAAATTGCCAGTATTAATAGGCTAATATATAATAAAGGTAAGCCCTACTAATGTATAAGTACATATTATATACGTATATTAGTAAAAATACGCATGTATGCATTTCTTCCTATGTCCCAGTTGATTTTGTATCTCATACTTTGGAGACCATTATGGTAGTATTTTGAGTGAGCAATCCAATCCACCCCAGCCTAGGGGAGTCAGGGAAAGCCATTAAGCTAATGAGAGCTGACCTATGGATGTGATTTGTCAGCAGCAGGGTGGAAATGATTTCACAAGAAAAAGATCGCTAGGCTTGGTGGTTGGTAGCATTTCGGGGAATGATATTTAAACCTAACCCTGATGACAGTGAAATGCCATTGAAAGGTTTTAATCTCAGAAGTGACATGATCAAATTTATTTATTTATATTACTTGAAAGCTCTGGGGAGAATAAATTAAGACTGCTAGAAGATGCTAACCAGGAGATTCTTTAAGTAGTTGGTGGGTTTTTTTTTGTTGTTTTCTTTTTAATTTATTTTTGGCTGTGCTGGTCCTCGCTGCTGAGCGAGGTCTTCCTCTAGTTGTGGTCAGGCTTTCTATTGTGGTGGCTCCTCCAGCTGCGGAGCACCAGTTCTGGGTGCACAGGCTCAGCAATTGCTGCTTGCGGGCTCCCGAGTTGTGCCTCATGGGCCTCGTTGCTCCTTGGCAGGTGGAATCCTCCTGGACCAGGGATGGAACCCGAGTTCCCTGCACTGGCAAGAGGATTCCTAACCACTGGACCACCAGGGAAGTCCCAGTAGTTAGTTCTTAAGTAGTATGATAGTCCTAGCAAGAGATGTTCACAGAGATTGAGAGATAGTTACAGTAGAGAATGTTGTTGTTCAGTCACTCAGTTGTGTCTGACTCTTTGCATCCCCATTGACTGCAGCATGCCAGGCCTCCCTGTCCCTCACCATCTCCCTGAGTTTGCCCAAGTTCATGTCCATTGCATTGGTGATGCCATCCAGCCATCTCGTCCTCTGACACCTTCTTCTTCTGCCCTCAATCTTTCCTAGCATCAGGGACTTCTCCAGTGAGTCAGCTGTGTGCATCAGAAGACCAAAATACTGGAGTTTCTGCTTCAGCATCAGTCCTTCCAACAAGTGTTCAGGATTGATTTCCCTTAATATTGACTGGTTTGTTCTCCTTGCTGTCCAAGGGACTCTTAGGAATCTTCTCCAGCACCACAGTTCAAATGCATCAATTCTTTAGCACTCCACCTTCTTTATGGTCCAGCTCTGGACCACTGGGGTAGCCTTGACTATACAGACCTTTGTCCGCAAAGTAATGTCTCTGCTTTTCAACACACTGTCTAGGTTTGTCACAGCTTTCCTGACAAGAAGCAGTCGTCTTTTGATCACAGTAGAAACTTTGAATTACCAGGCTTGGTTATTGGTTTCATTGGAAGGCTGCAAGTGGTTGAGGGACAGGGGTGCAATTAAGCATGACTCCTGGGCCTCTTGCCTTGAGCAGCAGAGTGGATAGTGTTGCTGTTAACTGAGGTGAGTGTAAATCTGGACATTTCGAGCAGTCTCTGTGACCTCCGAGGGAAGATGTCCAAAAAACAACTGGATAGAGAAATCTGGAGCTCAAGAGTGGAGCTTGGGGTTGGAGATAGAGGTTTGATCATCTGTTTATTATGTGGTGGCTGAAACTGCTGGAATCACTGATCGTACCTATGAAAAATGTGTATCATGGGAGATGGGCTGACAAGATAACCTTTAATGTACAGGAAGAAATGGATCAGCAGCCTTAATTTGAAGAAAGTTAATGAGTGACTGATGTCTCATAAACCAATGGAGAAGGCAATGGCGTCCCACTCTAGTACTCTTGCCTGGAAAATCCCATGGACAGAGGAGCCTGGTAGGTTGCAGTCCATGGGGTCGGTAGGAGTCGGATATGACTGAGCAACTTCACTTTCACTTTTCACTTTCATGCATTGGAGAAGGAAATGGCAACCCACTCCAGTGTTCTTGCCTGGAGAATCCCAGGGACGAGGAAGCCTGGTGGGCTGCCATCTCTGGGGTCGCACAGAGTCGGACACGACTGAAGCGACTTAGCAGTAGCAGCAGCAGCAAACCAACGGAAAAGAGAAGGAAAGAAAGGAAAGTGAAGTCGCTCAGTTGTGTCCGACTCCTAGTGACCCCATGGACTGTAACCTACCAGGCTTTCCGTCCATGGGACTCTCCAGGCAAGAATACTGGAGTGGGTTACCATTTCCTTCTCCAGGGATCTTCCCGACCCAGGGATCAAACCCGGATCTCCCGCACTGGAGGCAGACGCTTTAACCTCTGAGCCACCAGGGAAGCCCATATGGAAAAGAGTATTTTTTATTATAAAATTTTATTTATTTTTGGCTGCACTGGGTCTTCATTGCTGCCAGCGGGCTTTCTATAGTTGGCAGAGCGGGGGGCTACTCTCGAGTTGCAGCATGAAGGCTTCTCATAGCCATGGCTTCTCTCGGAGCACGGACTCTAGACAGTGGGCCAGAAGTTATGGTGTACCGGCTTAGTTCCTCTGAGGCATGTGAAATCTTACTGCAACAAGGATCAAACCTGTGTCCCCTGCATTGGCGGTTGGATTCTTAACTACTGGATCACCAGGGGCATCTGGAAAGAGGGTTTTAGGAAGAAGGAAATGGCTGTTAGAATTGAGTGCTGCCAAGAGGACCAGCAAAATAAGGACTGAAGTTGAATTTAGCATCGTGCAGTCCATCAGTGTCTTCTACAAAACCAGTTTGACAACATGGAAGCAAATTGGAGTGGACTAAGATGAGAGAGGAGAGACAAACTGTTTCAAGAAGTTTGAAATAAAGAGAAAAGAAGCAGATTAATGAGACTTGTAAAGTCTAGGCAAGAGATCATGAAGATCAGAGTTAGGATAATGGCAGTAGGAAAAAGAGACAGAGTCCAGAAATAATTAGGAGATAAAGCCCCTATTCTTAGTGATTGGATATGAGGATAAGGGAAAAGGAGTTGTCCAGGGTGACTCACAAGATCTGTCTTGAAAAGCTGAGAAGATACTGACTGGTACAGATCCTTAATCCTTTTTATCAGTGTTTTCTCAACCTTTCCATTTATTGTCACCTTTCTAAGAAGCCTTCTTAGGCATCTTTTTTCCCTAATGCATCCCTCCCAGAAAATTTTAAAACACAGATATACTCTATGGTTTTTTGCTTCCCTGATGGCTCCCACGGTAAAGTGTCTGCCCGCAATGCGGGAGACCCTGGTTCGATTCCTGGGTCGGGAAAGTCCCCTGGAGAAGGAAAAGGCAATCCACTCCAGCACTCTTGCTTGGAAAATCCCATGGACGGAGGAGCCTGATAGGCTACAGTCCATGGGGTCACAAAGAGTCGGACATGACTGAGCAACTTCGCTTCATTTCACTTCAGTATGTCTCTGCTTTATACATAAAAAGAGTAAACATAAAACTTACTTTCATATTCAGTGCAAGGTTAAGAGTGACTGAACAAAATTTTTAGATTAAAGTTAAAAGACTATTTACATTTAGCTAAATTTTATAGCTGTATTTGCTGGGTAACTTTGATTTAATTACTTATATAAAGTATATCAAATTGCATATGCGAATTAGTATTTATAAATACAGAAACAAACTAATCAAAACTTCAAAAATTATTTAAAGCTGTTCATTTTTCAGCAAAAGTGAAACAATAGAAAAAGTTTCTTGAAATTATTGTTGCTTGGTATGAGAAAATAACTTTCAACAAGCTGCTGAATCATCATTCGGATAGTTAACATTCTTTATTTTTAGCACTTGGCATAATTAATTGGGACAAATTTTAATTTGTCGAATTAAATAATAAAATGTAAAGTTTCAATTACCAGAACCATGGTCACATACAGAAGCACTGGGGATCAAACATAAATAACATCCACATAACAGGCATGCTCATTGCTCAGACCACCTCTTGTCACATCCCTTCAGAATTCAGCCGTCAGTCAAGAGAAAGTCCCCCAGTCGTGGCCGTCTGTTTGCCAAGGCTATGTAGTACAGGTCTGATATAATTTTTTTTTTGTCAGCCTTTCATGAAGTCAGTGTCAGTGCTGCTCATGGCATACTCAAGAAAATCCAGCAAGAAAAATTAAATACTAGGGAATAAAACATTATCGATAAAGGTTGAGCTTTGGAGGGCCACATACCATTGTAAAATCTAAGTTCTTCCCCTCTCTCATTAACCAGTTTCACCCTTTTGAGTGTATAACACCTCCAGCAGGGTCTGGGATAGAGCCCTGTATAGTCAAATATGATTAATATTTTCTGGCAAAGCATTTGAACGTTGAGTGAGATTAATAAGGGCTGTAAGTAGTCTCATGTTAGTTTTTGTTTTTAATATTTATTTACTTATTTGGCTGTGCCAGGTCTCAGTTGCAAGATGTGGGATCTAGTTCCCTGACCAGGGATCGAACCCTGCCCCCTGTAGTGGGAGCTTGGAGTCTTAGCCGCTGGACCACCAGGGAAGTCCCCTCATGTTAGTTTTATTCAGGTTTTGTTGCTTAAATATATTTTGAGGTTATATATACTAAAAATATTCTTAATTTCAGTGTTCTTTTGATTCCAGAAATCCAAATAAGGGGTTGTGGTCAATGAAGTATATAAAGAATGAATGAGGAGCAGGTTTATGGAGATAATGCTGACTTAAAAAAATTTTGTTTAAAGCATTTGAGGTGCTTATGGAACATGGGTAGAAGGAACACCTTGAGTGTTAGGTATGACTGCAGATATAGATTTGAAAGTCATCAGCTTTTAAATCTTCCAAAGAAGCAATTATTGCAATGAGACGTGATCAGAATTGCTTATTTTGCAGTGAGGTAAGTAGAGAACCAGCCCTTTTTAAAAAATCTGGCTCATTGGTTCTTACAGCCTAGCTTTGGAAGGAATGAAGATGGAATAGAAGGTAAAGATTAAGAGAAAGGAGCTACAGTGTTAGGAGAAAGGAAGAGGAAAAATCATCTATTAGTGGAGAGCAAGGAAATAGAATTGTTCTTTTGACTCTAACTTCCAGGAAATTGCCCTCATGGGGAATTGAAGATTTTCAGGGTAGGATCTGGGACGAAAAAAGAAATACCACTGATTCAGCATTTAGGGCCTAGACACTTTGACATTACCTCATCAATCATACAGGGCTATAAAGTTTATTGTTAAAATGAGAAGCAGAGATTCACAGGAGTGGGTAATTTGCCCATGGTTATTCAGTTGGGATGGGAAGCAGTTCACCTGACTCCCAAATCAGTACTCTATCTCACTATATCATAATGGAAGGAGTTGACAGGGTTTGAGGGGGAACACTGAGTGTCTGTCTATAGTACATCTAATGAGAACAGAGAGGATTCCCTTTGTGTGGCCTCTTAGTCTGTTTCTTCCCAACGTTGTCCCAGGCTCTTTGTACATAGGGCCTCAGAAGATCACATTCCAAAGCCAGCTCCTTTTTGGATTAATGTACACAGGTTAGAGAAATCCTACTTTTAACTTGTCAGAATGGCTGTTGGAAAAGCTCTTTCTCCTATTAACCAAAGGTTGACATGAAGACCTGATCGAAGGATTTGTGTAATTCTCCCACAGGTAATGCAGAACCCTCCTTGTCGGAAGACTGGGGATGAAGGGGTGCAGTGCTGCAGAATGGGGACCAGCAGCTCACTCTTGTGTCTCAGAGACATTCTGCCTGTGGGCCTTTGTATTTATACCTCTCTAACCAAACTGGTCTTGTTCCTCAAACCAGCCTTGGGTTTTCTGATCTCTTTGCTTTGGACTGCTCTCCCTCCCTCCCAATTGCCTTCAGAAATAATAACCATCTAGCCTTCAGAGACTACTTCAGAGCTCACCACACAGTAAAAATAGTTCTCACTTCCACCCTGTGATGTCATCGCACACTTAGACTCTTATTTTTTTTTAATTTTTTGGCCTTGCTGCTTGGCATGTGGTATCTTAGTTCTCTGATCCCAAGCTCCTTGCAGAAGAACTATGGAGTCTTAATCACTGGACCGCTAGGAAAGTCCTTTTTGGTTCTTGATGGTATGAAACTAAAGTAGATTGTAAAGCTTCTTGAAGGCAGAAACTTTAGCAGAGTGCGTAGCACATACATTTTATTAAGTGAATAATAAATCACTTGTTTATATGAGTCAGTTTAGAGATTTAACCATTTGGATTTTTTTCCCCCTTGATTCCTTGAGCAGTATGAGTACTTGGGAGTTATTCAGTGAATGTTTTGGCATTGACTTAAGTGTAAGGTGAGCGCTTTGGTTTTCCTACTTTTAAGTAGTTCATTATAGTTCCTTATAGCACCTAGTGGTAGTGTCAGTGGAGTGTCCCTAGGAAGGTAAGAACCTTTAGATTCTGCACAGTCTACAAGGGATGTTTGGAGCTTTTCTTATGAAGAAATCGGACTACAGCTGTCCTGTTGCTTAGTTGCTAAGTTATGTCTGACTCTTTTTGCGATCCCATGGACTGTAGCCCACCAGGCTCCTTCTGTCCATGGAATTTCCCAGGCAAAAATACTGGAGTGGATTGCCATTTCCTTCTCTAGGGGATCATCCTGATCCAGGGATGGATCCCACATCTCCTGCATAGGCAGGTGGATTTTTTACCACCAGGGAAGCCCGTAGCTATCATAGACCTCACCTGTATCTCTCGCCACCCCTTACTTGCCCGTTTCTAGGTCTGAGCATTGCGTTTATATAGATAGATAGATAGATTCAAGGGCTAAAAGGACTGGTAAATGCTAGGAGAGAATTAAGACTAGAGAACTAGGACCATCAACTATCTGGTTGATTCAGTGCCTCAGAGTGCCATGCTTCTCTTAGGTCTCGAGCTTTGAATATATTAGTTGTGTGTACAAAAGATAGTTTTCCCCACATAATCTTTTAGCCAGACCTCCTGGTTTATAGATTCAGCTTTGTTTCCTGGAGTGATCATTCTTCAGCCCAGTCCTGTGAGGATCTGCCAGAATATGAGCAGCCTTATTACGGCTCCATTATGGACTAATCCAGTTGTCCAGAGAGAAGTCTCTCCCATTGTCTTGGTGATTAGCAGTTCTGACAGGCTTGCAAATAACCCCCTGAGAGCCTCGTTCCGTCAGACTGTTGCAGTACTGTTTTCTTGTTTGCAGTATTGCTTGGTCATAGCTCTGAGAGAAATTCCAGCAGTTTGAAAAACTACTACCAAACCCAGTCCTACCTTGCCAGAAGAGCATTGTATTTTTCACAAAGCACTTTCGTGTGTATTCTCATAGGGCCTTCACTGTAACTCTGATCTGGAGAGGGTAAGGGTAGGAAAATTGAGATCCAGATAACAACAGACTAGTTCCAAATAGGAAAAGGAGTACGTCGAGGCTGTATATTGTCACCCTGCTTATTTAACTTATATGCAGAGTACATCATGAGAAACGCTGGGCTGGAGGAAGCACAGGTGGAATCAAGATTCTCGGGAGAAATATCAATAACCTCAGATATGCAGATGACACCACCCTTATGGCAGAAAGGGAAGAGGAACTAAAAAGCCTCTTAATGAAAGTGAAAGAGGAGAGTGAAAAAGTTGGCTTGAAGCTCAACATTCAGAAAACTAAGATCATGGCATCTGGTCCCATCACTTCATGGAAAATAGATGGGGAAACAGTGGAAATAGTGTCAGACTTTATTTTTGGGGGCTCCAAAATCACTGCAAATGGTGATTGCAGCCATGAAATTAAAAGACGCTTACTCCTTGGAAGGAAAGTTATGACCAACCTAGATAGCATATTCAAAAGCAGAGACATTACTTTGCCAACAAAGGTCCGTCTAGTGAAGGCTATGGTTTTTCCAGTGGTCATGTTGGATGTGAGAGTTGGACTGTGAAGAAAGCTGAGCGCCTAAGAATTGATGCTTTTGAACTGTGGTGTTGGAGAAGACTCTTGAGAGTCCCTTGGACTGCAAGGAGATCCAACCAATCCATTCTGAAGGAGATCAGCCCTGGGATTTCTTTGGAAGGAATGATGCTAAAGCTGAAACTCCAGTACTTAGGCCACCTCATGCGAAGAGTTGACTCATTGGAAAAGACTCTAATGCTGGGAGGGATTGGGGGCAGGAGGAGAAGGGACGACAGAGAATGAGATGGCTGGATGGCATCACGGACTCGATGGACGTGAGTCTGAGTGAACTCCGGGAGTTGGTGATGGACAGGGAGGCCTGGCGTCCTGCGATTCATGGGGTCGCAAAGAATCGGACACGACTGAGCAACTGAACTGACCTGAACTAAGTGACGCCCAAGGCTGCACACTTGTTAAATGGCAGAGCAGAAATCAAATAGTCCGTTCCCGGTGTGCCTGCTGGTGGTCCATCCAGCACAGCTGCCTTCTCTCAGCCTAAGTATTTCTGATGCAAACCCTTAGAGACAGTCTGCTCATTCACATAATGTTGAATTTTTAAAATAGATTTCAAGTCCTACACCAGAACTGGGAGAATTAATTCAAATGGTTGTTTTTGTTTTTCCTTTAAAGTGGCAGATAGCCTTCAGATGACTACCTAACTACTTGCTAGTCCCTACAATTTTCTACTTCCGTTCGTATCTGTCTTGGTATCTTCTGATATTTGTATTCCCTAATCTTAGCAAGAACTGGACCGCATCTCATTGACGGATTTAGACAGGCAATGGTTAGGGTGGTAGAATCCAAGGAGGAACATTGACATTTCTTCCAAGAAATAACAAAGGAGTTCCCTGTGGCTAGTATGCTGTTAAGTAGAATATATGTAATAGAGCTTTGATTTTAGTCAGAAAGATCTGGATTAGCATCTCCCACTTATTATTATCTGAGGCCTTCTGCAAGTTGTGCCTCAATTTTCTCACCTCTAAAATGGGGGTTTTATATGAGCTTAGACTTAAAAACTAAGTGAATTATTACTAAGTCATTACCAATCAAATTTGAATTGTCCCTGGAAACATACCTCTGTAGAGGTTAGAGATGACTTTGGCATTTTGAAAGAGCTTTCAAAGGGGATATCTTGACTTATAGTCCAGATCTAATAGATAAAAACATTCCACCATGGTTAGAAGCTTTGGAAAACATTCTGGACTGGACTTTAAAAGAGTGCTTCATTCACATCAAGCAGTGAGGACACAGATGTGTAATCTTCAGCAGGAGCGTCATGATCCTTGCCTGCCTCGGTGCCTGACAGAGGTGTCCTAGCAGGACATGGAAATAAGTAGCGTGACACATGAGAGGAACTTATATACGGCAATAATTTGTTAGTTTAGTAGGTTGGTTCTGTCACAAAAACTTTGAAGGCGTCTTAGTGCTAAATTCGTTAAAGGACTTGTGTGAATCACGGGATTACCCTAACATGCTATTGCTATCTATAATGCCTAAGAAGAATAGGTATGCATATGCAGAAGAATGAAACTGGACTCCTACCTTACACATAAAAATTAACTTAGTGGATCAAAGACCTAAATGTAAAGAGCTAAATCTATAAAACTTTTAAGAAAGCATAGGAGTAAATCTTTATGATTTTGGATTAACAGCATTTTCTTAGATATGACACTGAAAGCACAAGCTACCCCTCACTACCCCCCCACCAAGAAAAGAAAGATAAATTAGACTTAGTGAGAATTGTAAACTTTTGTGCGTCAAAGGGCACAGTCATGGATAATAAGAATTATGTAAGCGCTCACTCATAATTGCTTTATTTTGGCTGACAGGTAGCTGACAAAACAAAATGCAAGTCAGTTTTAATAATTAAATGATTCTTGGGTTCTGCTTATCTACATTCATCTTTCCTCATCTTCTATACAAATATGTATGTTGCTTTTCCAGATTTCGGGTTTGATATTTTTATTTTGTTGAATTTATTGTAAACCACTTCAGATCTTTTGGAAAACTAAAATTTTTTTAAGTGTTGAGTTTAATATTTGAGAGTATTCATGTGCTGTGCACTGTGCTATAGACTCTTAATCTCAAAGATTTAATGATCTGGAAGTGAGAGGTGATGAGTTGTGACTAAAACAGGGTCATTGATGGTTGTCAGTGGGAATCAATTTATGGTAACAGGTGTCACAGATAAACAAAGCTGAACACTAGTTAAAGTGGTAAGGGCAGGTTTTAATCAGTAATATACTATTGCAATAGGGAAAATTGTGAACTGATTTCAACTTTGATTTGTACAGAGTTAACTTTAAAAGGGAAAAAAAAAAAAGGATGAGGGAAGAAGGGTCGGAGTGAGAGAGAACTCCGTACAGTCAGGGAAATGAAAAATTACAAACTGCAAGGAAGGGGAGGTGGTTCACATGAACCCGCCGGGCTTGCTGCTGGCGCTTATTGAAAGTAGTCTCCTACCCTCCCACAGAGCCTGGGAAGCAGGGCCCTATTTTCAGATGCTAGCTAAAACTGTAAATTCATGCAGCAGCCTTGAGATTTTCCCAGGCAGGCACTTTTAAGTGTGGCTGGGGTCATCTAGCATTGTGACCTTGAGCTGTTAGAAACTATTAGTGTTTTTTATTCACATCTTTATTGGAGAAGGCAATGGCACCCCACTGCAGTACTCTTGCCTGGAAAATCCCATGGGCGGAGGAGCTTGGTGGGCTGCAGTCCATGGGGTTGCTAAGAGTCGGACACGACTGAGCGACTTCACTTTCCCTTTTTACTTTCATGCATTGGAGAAGGAAATGGCAGCCCACTCCAGTGTTCTTGCCTGGAGAATCCCAGGGACGGGGGAGCCTGGTGGGCTGCCGTCTGTGGGTTGCACAGAGTTGGACACGACTGAAGCAACTTAGCAGCAGCAGCAGCGACATTCACATCTTTATAGGCCACGGTTGAGCCTCCTCGATAAAGGGCTCAGAGGAGCCTGGATAGAGTTTAGTTAAGGACAGAATCTTTGGTACAGGT
The DNA here is from genome assembly GCF_001704415.2 of Capra hircus. Taxonomy (NCBI): domain Eukaryota; kingdom Metazoa; phylum Chordata; class Mammalia; order Artiodactyla; family Bovidae; genus Capra; species Capra hircus. The sequence goes on from NC_030809.1 coordinate 14,317,808, forward strand.
GAAAATCAGTTTACCAGCCTGTCGTCTTAGGGGAATAGAAAGTTCATGAGTGACTCTAAGACCAGGTGAATGGTAATGGCATGATTTCTGAACTAGGGAAGCTAGGGGAAGTAACTGGTTTAAGGAGACAGAAAGTGAGGTGGAGCTAGCCAGTTAGGCATTTGAAAGTACACTTGACAGATTGTGACAATAGAGATTTGGAACTTGGTGTAAAAGTGGACGTTGAAGCTAAGGGAGACCATTGGGAACAGGAGGCTGCTTCTGCTGAGAAGGACTAAGGGTAGATACACACTGACACGGAGGGACTGGTGGTGTGAAACGTAGGAGCGGTTAGGAAGGTAAGAGAACTGGTAGAGGGTGGTGCCCTCAGAATCACGGGTAGTTTCAGGAGGGCAAAAGTGACCGTCAGTGACAAAGTAGAAAGTGATATACAATGAATTCTGACAAGGTTACTGGATGCGGCTGTCTAAAATGTCTCTTTCTGAGTCATTTGTGTCCTGAAGTCTTTTTTCGTTCAAGCTTAAGTTTTTCGTTTGTGTGTGTGTGTCCTTACATCAGAGCGTTTCCATTCAGTTTTCATACCCATTCTGGAGGAAACTTATGGTTTCTGGATTTCTAGGAAGAAATCTTTTTAAATTCTGCTTTTAGAAGATCTGCTTCCCTCCAGTCCCAAGGAAGATTCCTTTGCTGTGCAGTTCTTCCCTTACCTTATACTTGTTGGCAAACACGTGTTAAGCAGCTGTTATGGCTAGACCATATATCTGGGACAATGTAGGTGTTCAGTAAGTATTGAGTAGGTATTTGAACAGTGATTCACTCAGCAAATACTTGTATATAGCATAGATGCTGGAAATAGAACAAAAGTTTTTGTAGAACTTACACAGCTGATGGAGGAGAGCTGATACAGATCGTAAATAGTGTAATGAAGGAAATAAAACAGGTGTTCTGACAAAAATGGAGTCGCTTACTTTGTGGTGACAGGGAAGGACCTAGCAATTCTAAAAGCTAGGGAAGAGAATTGTGGGCTGAAAGAAAACAGGAAATGTGAGGACTGAGTCCAGAAACAACTTGATAGCTTCCAAATGCAGAGAGCCATTGTGACAGGGGCATTTGATGACTGAGGGTAAAAAATTGAATGAGATGAGATGAAGATACAGGCAGCGCTTTAAATTGTGAAGCTTTTACATGGGAGCAGTGGTGTAGTCTGGTTTTGTTTTGTGGTGGTAGATTGGGGTTGAGTTGTTGTGGTTGCAGGCAAGAAATGACTTTGGGAAGGGGTGCTGTGCTTGGTCACTCAATCGTGTCCAACTCTTTGTGACCCCAGGGACTGTAGCCCCACAGGCTCCTCTGTCCATGGGGTTTCTCCAAACAAGAATCCTGGAGTGGGTTGCCATGCCCTCCTCCAGAGGATTGTCCCAACCCAGGGATTGCAGGTGGATTCTTTGCCGTTTGAGTCACCAGGGAAGCCTATGAATACTGGAGTGGGTAGCCTGTCCCCTCTCTAGGGGATCTTCCCAACCCTGGAGCTGAACTGGGTCAACTGGGGTCTTCTGTATTGCAGGCAGATTTTTTACCAGCTGAGCTACCAGGGAAGGGGTGAGAGAGAGATAAATACGGTCAAGATACATTCAGGATTTGTCAGTAGATTTGATCAAAGAGATGTGAGAAGAGAAGGAATCAAGGATTTTTTTTTAACCTAGGGTTTAGAAAATACTTGTAAAATGCTCTTGCTGTTGATGAGATCCATCCTAAAGGAGATCAGTTCTGGGTGTTCATCAGAAGGACTGATGCTGAAGCTGAAACTCCAGTCCTTTGGCCATCCTAAAGGAGATCAGTTCTGGGTGTTCATCAGAAGGACTGATGCTGAAGCTGAAACTCCAGTCCTTTGGCCACCTGATGCAAAGAGCTGACTCATTTGAAAAGACCCTAATGCTGGGAAAGATTGAGGGCAGGAGGAGAAGGGGACAACAGAGGATGAGATGGTTGGATGGCATCACCAACTCAAGGGACATGGGTTTGGGTGGACTCCGGGAGTTGGTGATGGACAAGGAGGCCTGGCGTTCTGCAGTTCATGGGGTCGCAAAGAGTCGGACACAATTGAGCGACTGAATGCAACTGAACTGAAGGGTATAAATTAATGACACAAAACTAGAATGTAGGGCATTCATTGAGACAACTAGTCTTTTCAGAGTCAGTATCACAAGTAAGCAAAAGGGTTGGGGGAAAGGAAGACAGGAACATTGTAGATTAAAAGTGACCAAATGTTGAAATAATGATGATGTAATGTTTTAAAAGTACCAAAATTTTGCAATCAACTTTGTAGGCATTCACTGTAGTTATCTGCTAAGTAGACCAGCAAGAAGACAGGCAAAATTTAAGCCAGTCTGTGTTTTCTTATGGCATTGTTGATAAGAAAAGGGACCATGTAAGTTTTAGAATATCTTTAAAAAATGATTGCGTTTATTAGTCTCTGTATCTATCACTTGTGTTATCTTCCCACCCTTCCAATCCCAGCATCATAGTGGGTTTTATACACTTTGGAGGAGTTTTGATTTCATTAATTCCAGTGGTACAGGTGTTCACAAAGGGTCAGATGTACTTTAGATTTTATGGTTGATTGGATTTGTGGTTTAGGGAGAGAACTCACTGCAAGAGAAAAACCTGTATTATGAAGTTGAGTTTCTAAAAGTCATATGGTGGGTTGAGGGGGGAAAATCTCTTATGCAGATGTCTTTAGTACTAGTTCTTATGCACCTAGAGAATTGATTGCCAATAACTGTTTAAACAAGATAAAAATTTAATGGAAATTAGTCATTGGTCAGTAACTGTTAAAGTGAGTAAATAGATCAAGATGGATAGAACCTAGTCTAAGGTCAGGAACCAAATAGAATAGAATTATGTGTCTTTTCAGAGAATTGAAACAAAGCAGTTCTTCAAGGATGGATGAAAAGAGAAGGCTATGAAATTAGAGAGTCTAGGTCCCAGTCCCAGCTTCACAGTTTAATAGCTAAATGATCCTGCGCAAGTCATAGCACCTCTGAACCTGGTCTCCTAGCTGTTAAGTGGATGTGCTCCAATTGACTGATATTTCTCATTGGATGTGGTAGAGTTCAATTAGATGTTGTAAATGGAAACATTTTTTGAAAAGAGAGGTATGATGCTGGGGTTTATTTGATTGTTTGATTGTCCGCAAATGAAGGGCTGTTTATGTTGAAATTAAATTGTGTTTGTCTGGTACAGAAATGAATGTCCCCCAAGAAATAATTTTTTTTAACCCAAAATTGAATGTGTTGTAAAAATTGAATGAGAGTATAGTCCCTGATGTCCTGTTATAACTGTCCTGTTAAAAATCATTAACTCCTTGGGAATTCCCTGGCAATACAGTAGTTAGGGTTTGGCGCTTTCACTGCCGTGGCTGAGGGTTCGGTTCCTGGCTGGGGAACTAAGATCCTGCCAGCTGTGCAGCACCGCCAGTGCATATTTGATAGAGAATTCATTGTGAGAAGTAAATGAGGTACCCAAGCTGAGAAAGCCATTTGAGTCTGGGAGGAATCAGGTTTCTTACATTCCTGAAGGAAGAGGGACTAAGTTTAGCTCATTTTCTATGCCTGAGGCGGTATAATAATATTTTATTAGAAACTTGCCCTCTGCAAAGAGAAGTGCTCACTCAGTTTAGCACCAGGACAAGAGAAGTCACTTTATTTATTTATTTATTTAGGCCACACCTAGAGACTTGTGGGATGAGGGAGCCTGGTGGGCTGCCATCTATGGGGTTGCACAGAGTCAGACACGACCGAAGCGACTTAGCAACAGTGGCAGCAGCAGAGACTTGTGGGATCTTCATTCCTTGACCAGGAACTGAACCTGCCCTCTTGGCAGTGAAAGCATGGAATCCTAACCACTGGACCACCAGGAAATTACCCCAAGAAGTAATTTTTTTTAACCCTAAGAAATAATTTTAAAAGGCTGAATGATTGATTCATAGTGTTAAATACAGACCATGAGTGTAAGACATAGATTGGGAAAATCCTAGACCCAGTGGCTGCCCAGGATGTGAGTTTGAAGGTGTAGCAGTGTCATTCCCGTTCCATACACAGGGCTGTTGGCTATATGTATTATGTCTTTTTCTGAGAAAATATGTATACTTTTAAAATTTTATGAATCTTAAAAATTTTAAACATACCATTGATTAAATGGAGTACTGCAATAATCTGACTTCTCCCTTAGTATGTGACCTTAGACTCAGGTTATTTCTGTATCAATGAGGGCCTGTACTAATTTGTGAAGACTGAATAACAAAATACCACAGACTGGATGGCTTAAACAACAAAAATTTATCCTCTCATAGTTCTAGAGCCTAGAAGTCCAAGATCAAGATGTTAGCAGGATTGGCAAAACCTGAGACCTGTCTTCTTGGTTTTCAAATAGCTGTTTTCATGTTCACGTGATGTTCTCCTGCTATGTACATCTGTATCTTAATCTTCTCTTATAAAGGCACTGGTCATATTGAATTAGGGCCTTATTTCAGTATCCTCATTTTTAAAAAAGCTATCTCCAAGTACAGTCAACATTTTGAGGTATTAGGATTTCAGATTTCAACATATGAATTGGTGGAGGATGAGGTACAATTCAGGCCATAACAGAGTCCACACTTATTTTGTATTATTCTTGCTAGTGCCTTGGCTCTAAGAGCTTAGGAAATGCATGGCAACAGTAGCAGTTATTTCCTAGAAACAAGAGGTGCCAGCAATTTCAGGGACCTATTCAGAGAGTTCTTCAACTAAGAAAACTCAGTCTGCTTGAGACAGGCAGATGTTTGAAAAGGAATGTTTGTATTGGGGATTTCCCGATCCAGGCTCGGCAAGGAAGGGAGTGCATGATGAAAGAAGCCCCTTTGCCTGCTAGTCCCTGAATGAGAGTCCAGCATTCCTTTGGTTGCTGCTTCCAGATGTGCTTCTGCATACGTTCCCCCTCCAATCTAACCTCCCCTGTTTGGCTTCTCCAGTGAAGTCATAAGCAAATATTTGTGATAGTTTCTTGTCACCATGGTGACTAAAGCACAGCCTAGTTCTCCTTCCAAGCTTCACTGTCAGCTCTGCTTGAAGGAAGAGACAGCCCTGTGGGAGAGCCCAGGCTCAGAGTCATGAAAAACCATGTGTCAGGTATTGGGGAACAGCAGTCCATAGCGGTGCCTTTAGGAATTTGTCCTGTGCCTGTTAGTCTCCAGGCATAGGGGTGATCAGGGACCCCAAAGGGAGGCCACTGCATTCCCCTAGAACTTTTTTTTTTAACAGTAAATTGACGTGGGCTTTGCTAAGTGGATGTAGAAACTTGTACATCATGAGACCGCTACTGCTTCTGTGGTTTGCCTAGCTGTTCTCCAGAATGAACAGAGGCACCTTTTCTGAAGTTTCATTTCCTTAATCTCTAGCTCCAGAATTCAGCCTTCTCCTCAACTGCTTCCATTTTGATTTCTTTTTCATGCAGATTCTCTTAATAGACTACTTCCCCCTCACATTTATGTACTTTCTTACTGCACTTGAATCCTCAAGGTCTCCTGCTTGAAGAACCAGCCCTAATTCTACCTTTGGGAGATTTCTTTTTAAGCTCTCATCATGATCACCCCAAAACACTCCCCCAAAAAGGTGATATTAGAGTTAATTGTCCCTCTCTGTGTGCCTCTAAAATTTATTTTTCATCCCTTTTGTGATACTTTAAGTGAGTGTTTCAGATTAGAAATTTAAAGGATAAGAAATGACTGTAAAGGGTAGACCAAGTTAATAAGGCTTCCTCTGCTTATATTTCTACATAATCAGCTTCACTTTTATCAGTTTTTTAAATAGTGACGTAGTTTTTAAAATGTCAATATTGAGTAAGATATGATAAAGTCACTGAGGTCACAGGAGGAAACACAAATGAGGCTTGGCAGGAGGAAGTTTATTATGGGTCCGCGGGCTGTGGGAGGTGGGTTACCACTTGCCACACAGGGTCACAGAGGAAAACACCAGGGTGGTCAGGGGGCAGAAGGGGCACAAGCAAGCAGAAGGTTTAGGCCAGATCCTTTATTGCAGTTTCAGAGGGAAAGTGAAGGCAGGGCAGAATAAACAGTTTAGTATTGGCTAATTTGAATAATTCTGGAGGGCTTTGGGCTGTAAGAGTGGTCTCTAGTTACCCACTACTTTTGGGGCCCTGGGATGAAGCAGAGGAATATTGCCTCCTGGGTATACAGGCAAGATAAAGGAAATATGACTCTGGGTTGGTTCCTTTACAAAGGCATGCTCTTAGACATGTTGTTACCTGTAGGAATTAGCTAGCCATGGGAGTGTCGATCTCTCCTGGGTTTGTAGGTTCCCAAATGGCGAAACATCAGGAACTCAGAAAATAAGAAAATATAATCAATATAATCAGCCCTGTGATGAATGAATACAAGTAGACAAATACAAAATCTCACCAAAAAAACCCAACTAAGATTCTATGTTAATTTAATTGGAGGAGATATGCTGCTATTTATAAATTTTGTGGTAAAATATGACACCAGAGGACTTCCCTGGTGGCTCAGACGGTAAAGCATCTGTTTACAATGCGGGAGACCCGGGTTCAGTCCCTGGGTTGGGAAGATCCCCTGGAGAAGGAAATGGCAATCCACTGCAGTACTATTGCCTGGAAAATCCCATGGACAGAGGAGCCTGGTAGACTACAGTCCGTGGGGTCAAAAAGAGTCAGACACGACTTCATCACACAATTCACCACTTTAATCATTATTAAGCAGCATCCGTTGCATCTACAGTGTTGTGCAACCATCACCACTATCCATTTCCAAGCTTTTCATCACTACAGACAGAAACTTTGTTCCATTAAGCAGTGATTTCTCATTTCTCCCTCCCACTTGTACTGATAATCTCTAATCTACTTTGATAATCTCTAATCTACTTTTTGTCTCCAGGTACCTCATGTAAGTGAAACCATGTAATCTTTACCCTTTTCTTTATCCTTTATCCTGGCTTGGTTTACTTAACATACTCTCTTTAGGGTTCTTCAGTGTTGTTGTTGTTCAGTTGCTAAGTTGTGTCCAACTCTTTGCAACCTCATGGACTACCATGAGAAGCATGCCAAGCTTCTCTGTACTTCACTGTCTCCCAGAGTTTGCTCAGATTCATGTCCATTGAGTCAGTAATGCTACCTAACCATCTCATCCACTGCTGCTGTCTTCTCCTTTTGCCTTCGATCTTTCCCAGCATCAGAGTCTTTTCCAGTGAATCAGCTCTTCTCATCAGGTAGCCAAAGTATTGGAGCATCAGTCCTTCCAGTGAATATTCAGGGTTGATTTACTTTAGGACTGACTGCTTCCAGGAGTCTCTCAGTAGTCTTCTCTCACACCACAATTTGAAGGCATCAGTTCTTTGGCGCTCAGCCTTCTTTATGGCCCAACTCTCACATCCGTAAATGACTACTGGAAAAACCATAGCTTTGACTGTATGGACCTTTGTTGGCAAAATGATGTCTTTGCTTTTTTATACACTGCCTAGGTTTGTCATAGCTTTCCTTCTAAGGAGCAAGCATATTTTAATTTTATAGCTGCAGTCACCGTCCACAGTGATTTTGGAGTCCAAGAATGTAGCATGTGTCAAATCTTCATTCCTTTTTATGGAGGAATAATATCCCATCGTATGTATATGCCACATTTGTTTATCAATTCATTTATTTTTAATATCTTTTAAAAAATATTTATGTTTATTATTTTCTTTTTGGCTGCACCATGTTAGTTGAATATGCATGGGATCATGTGGGATCTCCTTTTCTGACCAGGGATCAAACCCAGGCGCCCTGCATTGGAAGCATGGAGTCTTAGCTATTAGACCACCAGGAAGTCCCATTTGCCTGTTTTTACTTTTTATCCTTTCTTTCTTTTTTTTTAAATTTTTCATTTATTTTTGGCTGCTCTGGGTCTTCATTGCTACACAGGGGCCTTCTCTAGTTGTAGAGAGAGGGGGCTGCTCTCTTCTTGGTGATATGGTTTTCTTGTTTCAGTGACCTCTCTTGTGGAGCGTGGTTAGAGGCCTTCAGTAGTTATGATATGTGGGCTCAGTAGTTGTGGAGCATGGGTTTAGTTGCCCCATGACATGTGGGATCTTCCCGGACCAGGAATTGAACCAGTGTCTCCTGAATTGGGAGGCAGATTCCTAACCACTGCCCCAGCAGGGAAGCCCCATTTGCCTATTTTTAAGTTGAGTTGTCTTTGCTGTTGAGTTGTAGAAACTCTTTATATAGTCTGAATATTAAAACCCTTATCAGATAGATTTGAAAGTTATTTCTCCTGTAAGTTGTCTTTACTTCCTTGTTAATGTCTTGTTGTTTTTTTTTTGCTTGTGCTTTTGATGTCATAGCTAAGAATCCATCGCAAAATCCAAGATCATAAAAATTTACCCATGTTCTATTGTAAGAGTTTTATAGTCTTTGTATATTTAGGTTGTTGATCCATTTTAAGTTTTGTCTTGTGTATAGTATAAGCTAAGGATCTGACTCCATTCTTTTGTATATAACATTTTAGTTGTCCCAGCACCAGTTGAAGAGACTGTTCTTACTCCATTGAATGGACTTAATACACTTGTCAAAAATCAGTTGGCTGGGGAAATTCCCTGGTGGTCCTGTGGCTAAGATTCCCTGCTCCCAATGCAGGGGGCCTGGGTTTGATTCTGGTCAGGGAACTGGATCCCACATGCCTCAGCTAAAACCAGCACAGCCAAATAAGTAAATAAAAATATTTTTAAAGATCAGTTTACTGGCCACGGATGTGTAAGTTTATTTCTAGACTCTCAATTCTGTTCTCTTGATTATAGAATTCTCTCTCAATTCTGTTCTTTTGTTTATCCTTACACCAGCATCACACTGTTTTGATTATTGTAACTTTGTAGTAAATTATGAAATCAGGAAGTATGAGTCTTTCAACTTATTTAAGAGTCTGTTGTTTGGTTTCCACATATTTATGGATTTTCCAGTTTTCTTTTACTGTTTATTTCTAGTTTCTTTCCATGTGGTCAAAGAAGATAATTTGTGTAATATCAATCTTCTAGAATCTACTGAGACTCTGTGCCTTAATACAGTTTATTCTGGAGACTATTCCATGCATTCATACTTGGCAAGATGTTTTTTGCTCTTGTTGGGTGGGAGTGTTCTATGTGTCTTTTAGATCTAACTGATTTATAATGTAAAAGTCCTATTTACTTATTAATCTTCTGTCTAGTTTCTATTCATTATTGCAAGTGGTGTATTAAAGTCTCTAAATGTTATTGTAGAACTGTTTTTCTCTTTACTTTGACTATTGTAACAGTTTTTTACTTAAAACTTTTTGTCTGATATTTAGTATAGCAATCCCAGCTCTCTTTTGCTTACCATTTGCATGAATATCTTTTTTCACCCATTTACTTTCAACTTCTTTGTGTTTTCAAATATACAGTAAGTCTTTGCAGACAGCATGTAATAGTAGATCATGGTTGTTTTTTTAATCTGCTGCTCATCTTTGCCTTTCGACTAAAGAGTTTAATCTATTTAACTCCTCTGTTCATGGAATCTTCAGGCAGGATTACTGGAGTGGTTAGCCATTCCCTTCTCCAGGGGATCTTCCCGACCCAGGGATCAAACCCACATCTCCTGGGTCTCCTACATTGCAGGCAGATTCTTTACCATCTGACCCACCAGGGGCCAGTAAGTATAATATAATTACTTGGGTGTTCACTGGCAGTCCAGTGGTTCAGTTCAGTTCAGATGCTCCATTGTGTCCGACTCTTTGTGACCCCATGGGCTGCAGCGCGCCAGGCCTCCCTGTCCATCACCAACTCCCAGAGTTTACTCAAACTCATGTCCATTGAGTCAGTGATGCCATCCAACCGTCTCATCCTCTGTCGTCCCCTTCTCCCACCTTCAGTCTTTCCCACCATCAGGGTCTTTTCAGATGAGTCAGTTCTTCGCATCAGGTGGCCAAAGTATTGGAGTTTCAGCTTCAGCATCGGTCCTTCCAAAGAATATTGAGGACTGATTTCCTTTAGGATGGAGTGGTTGGATCTCCTTGCAATCCAAGGGACTCTCAAGAGTCTTCTCCAACACCCCAGTTCAAAAGTATCAATTCTTCAGCGCTCAGCTTTCTTTATAGTCCAACTCTCACATCCATACATGACCACTAGAAAAACCATAGCCTTGATTAGATGGACCTTTGTTGGCAAAGTAATGTCTCTGCTTTTTAAGAGGCTGTCTAGGTTGGTCATAGCTTTTCTTCCCAGGAGCAAGTATCTTTTAATTTCATGGCTTCATTCACCATCTGCAGTGATTTTGGAGCCCAAAAAAATAAAGTCTGACACTGTTTCCACATCTATTTCCCATTAAGTGATGGGACCAGATGCCATGATCTTCATTTTCTGAATGTTGAGCTTTAAGCCAACTTTTTCACTCTCCTCTTTCACTTTCGTCAAGAGGCTCTTTAGTTCTTCTTCACTTTCTGCCATAAGGGTGATGTTACCTGCATATCTGAGGTTATTGATGTTTCTCTTGGCAATCTTGATTCCAGCTTGTGTTTCTTCCAGCCCAGCGTTTCTCCTGATGTACTCTACATGTAAGTTAAATAAGCAGGGTGACAATATACAGCCTGGATGTACTCCTTTTCCTATTTGGAACCAGTCTGTTGTTCCATGTCCAGTTCTTAAGGGTTGTTTCCTGACCTGCATACAGGTTTCTCAAGAGGCAGGTCAGGTGGTCTGGTATTCCCATCTCTTGAAGAATTTTCCACAGTTTGTGGTGATCCACACAGTCAAGGCTTTGGCATAGTCAATAAAGCAGAAATAGATGTTCTTCTGGAACTCTCTTGCTTTTCGATGATCCAACAGATGTTGGCAATTTGATCTCTGGTTCTTCTGCCTTTTCTGAAACAAGGTTGAACATCTGGAAGTTCATGGTTCACGTATTGCTGAAGCCTGGCTTGGAGAATTTGGGGCATTACTTTACTAGCATGTGAGATGAGTGCAATTGTACGGTAGTTTGAGCATTCTTTGGCATTGCCTTTCTTTGGGTTGGAATGAAAACTGACCTTTTTCCAGTCCTGGGCCACTGCTGCGTTTTCCAAATTTGCTGGCATATTGAGTGCAGCACTTTCACAGCATCATCTTTTAGGATTTGAAATAGCTCAACTGGAATTCCATCACCTCCACTAGCTTTGTTCATAGCGATGCTTCCTAAGGCCCACTTGACTTCGCATTCCAGGATGTCTGGCTCTAGGTGAATGATCACACCATCGTGATTATCTGGGTCGTGAAGATCTTTTTTGTACATTTCTTTTGTGTATTCTTGCCGCCTCTTCTTAATACCTTCTGCTTCTGTTAAGTCCATACTATTTCTGTCCTTTATCGAGCCCATCCTTGCATAAAATGTTCCCTTGGTATCTCTAATTTTCTTGAAGAGATCTCTAGTCTTTCCCATTCTGTTGTTTTCCTTTATTTCTTTCCACTGATCACTGAGGAAGGCTTTCTTATCTCTCCTTGCTGTTCTTTGGAACTCTGCATTCAAATGGGTATATCTTTCCTTTTCTCCTTTGCTTTTCGCTTCTCTTCTTTTCACAACTATTTGTAAGGCCTCCTCAGACAGCCATTTTGCTTTTTTGCATTTCTTTTTCTTGGGGATGGTCTTAATCTCTGTCTCCTGTACAATGTCACGAACCTCCATCATAGTTGATCAGGCACTCTATCAGATCTGATCCCTTAAATCTATTTCTCACTTCCGCTGTATGATCATAAGGGATTTGATTTAGGTCATACTTGAATGGTCTAGTGGGTTTTCCCGACTTTCTTCAATTTTAGTCTGATTTGGTAATAAGTCCCATGGTTAAGACCCTGCATTTCCACTGTTGGGGGTCCACATTTGATTCCTGGTCACGGAACTAAGATCCTGCAAGCCACTTGGCACTGCCAAAAAAAGAAGTATAACTATTGATAAGGAAAGACTTCTGCCATTTTGTTCTTTTTTCTTTCTTTCTTATACCTTTTTGTCCCTCTCTTCCTCTGTAACTGCCTTTTGTGTTTAATTGGTTTGTTGTAGTGAATTGTTTTCATTCACTTCTCATTTCCTTTGTGTATATTTTTATTTTGTGTGTTTTTTATGTATGTGTGTATATATATATATATATATATATAGAGAGAGAGAGAGAGAGAGAGAAAGATTGTGGGCTTTACATTTAACATCCCAAATTTATCACAATGTAGTTTGAATTGATACCAACTTAATTCAATAGCATACAGAAACTTTTGTTCATTATTATTTTATGCATTTGTCTTTTTAAAATAATTTCCTTGTTTTTCGTTGTGCTGAGTCTTCCTTGCCATGCGCAGGCTTTCTCTGTCTGTGGCGAGCAGGGCCCTCTCTTATTGAGGAGCACAGGCTCTGGGCACACAGTAGTTGCAGCTCTCGGACGCAGTAGTTGTGATGGACACGTTTAGTTGCGCAGCATGTGGAATCCTCCTGGACCAGGGATCAAACCCATGTCCTCTGTATTGGCAGGGGGACCCGCATCTATTCTACCACCAGAGAAGTCCTATGTTTTCTTTTAAATCATATAGAAAATAAAAAGTGGAATTACAAACCAAAAATCCTAGAAAACTGGCTTTTATATTTCCCATGTAGTTACCTTCGCTGGCTTCAAGATACTGTGTAATGTCCTTTCATTCAACTTGAAGGACTCCCTTCAGCATTTCTTAGAGAGTGGGTCTGGCGGTAACAGATTCCCTCAGCTTTTGCCTGAGAGTATCTTGGTTTCTCCCTTGTTTTTGAAGTGCGGTTTTGTCAGATACAGAATTCTTTGAACGTTTTTCTTTCAGCGCTTTCAATATCTATACATTTAAAGATCTCAGTGCCTTTTTGGTGAAAAACTGGCTTGTATGTGATAAGTCACTTCTTCCGTGCTGCTTTCAAGATTTTCCTTTTGTATTTGGCTCTCAATAGTTTGATGATGTTTCTAAATGTAGACCTGAATTTTTCTCCTTGAAATTGAGTATCTTTCTGTGTACATTGATGTCTCTTTTTTTGCCATTATTTCTACAAAATTCTTTCCCCCTTTATCTCCCATTTCTTTGACTCCCATAATGCATATTTTGTGATTTGATTGTTGGAGTTTCATGGATCCCTAGGTGCTCTATTCACTTTTCTGCATTATTTTTCCCTTTCTGCTCAGACTGCATAATTTCAATTTTCCTATCTTCAAGCCTGCTACTTCTGTCTGTTGCCTGCTCAAATGTGCCGTTGAACCCTTCTAGTGAATTCTTCATTTCAGCTATTATATTTTTCAACTCCAGAATTTCTTTTTGGTTCCTTTTTATTTGTTGAATTACCTTCTGGTATCATTTTCCCCCTACTTGAAGAACTTTAGACTTTCTTTAGTACAGGTCTTAGAGCTTCCCTGATAACTAAGTGGCTAAAGAATCCACCTGCAGTGCAGGAGATAAAGGAGAAGTGAGTTTGATCCCTGGGTCAGGAAGATGGCAACCCACTCCGGTTTTCCTGCCTGAAAAATCTCGTGGACAGAGGAGCCTGGTGGGCTACAGTCCGTGGGGTCGCAAAGAATCATACAGGTCATACCTGACTGAGCCCAGCGCACACAATGCAGGTCTGCTGGAGACAGTCTCAGCTTTTGTTTGTCTGAAAAAGTTTAAAGTACAATTAATGAAAGGATATTTCATTATCCTCTTTAACTTTATTTTTTGCTGAAGTTTAGTTAATTTTCAGTGTTTTAGATTCAAGTGTACAGAAGAATGATTCAGTTATATATGTGTGTGTGTGTGTGCATGTGTGTGTGTGTGTTCTTTCTCAGATTTTTTTTTTTTTTTTTTTTGGCTGCACCATGTAGCATGTGGGATCTTAGCTCCCCAGTCAGAAACTGAGCCCATGTTCCCTGCAGGGGAAGAGTCCCAAACACTGGACTACCAGGGAAGTCCCTCAGATTCTCTTCTGTTATAGGTTACAGTATAGGTCCTACAGGATATTGAGTGGAGTTCCCTGTGCTACACAGTAGTTCCTCGTTTGCATGCCTTATATATGGTAGTGTATATGTGTTAATCCCAGACTCCTAATTTTTCTCTCCCCCACCTTGTGCTGGTATCATTTGGAATTTTTGTAGCTTCAGACATGACTAAGCAACTGAGCATGCACATCCTTGTTCATAAGTGATGCAGGAAATTATAGGACCTTCTCTCATATTATCCTTCTTTGGTATTGTTATCAAAAGAATGCCCTTTTTCCAGAAGGAAGTATGTGTAAGAGTGAAGCAACTTATTTAAAAAATTGGTAAAACTCGAGCATTCCCTGGTGGTCCAGTGGTTAGGACTCTGAGCTTTCATTGCCAAGGGCCTGGATTTGATTCCTGGTCAGGGAACTTAAATCCTAGAAGCTGCATATTGTAGCCAAAAAAAAAAAAAAAAACCTTTTCTTTTTTTGATCTCATTTGTAAAACCATTTAGACCTGGCATTTTCTTTGTAGAAATATTGTTTAGTGCTGATTCAGTATATTTAATGGTTATAAGGCTAGTTAGATATTCTGAGTCACTTTTAGCAAGTTATACTATTCTAGGAATTTGTCTTTTCAAGCAAGTTAGCTAGCATAAAGTTGTTCATATTCCTTTTTTTAATCTTTTTAGTTAACTGTAATTATGTTCTTTTTTCTTTTCTAAAATGTGTGCCCTCTTTTGTTCCTGAGAGACCTAACCAGAGACTTGACTATTTTCAATCTTTTGAAAGATCGAGTTTCACCCTTGTTGATTCTCTCTACTGTATGATTTCTCTCTCCTTTCTACTTTTTCTTCCCTAACCTGTGTACCTGTCATTAATGTTCAGACTTTATATTAACTTCCTAAGGCTTATATCCAATTAATTAAATTTCAGGCAGATGAAACACTGGCATGTAAAGGGCAAGCCTTAAAACTTTCAGAAGACATAACAGGGTAGCTTTCTGACCTTGGGAGCATTGAAGGATTTATTAAACAAGACACACAGAAAGAGCTAAGTATTAAAGCAAAACTTCCATTATAGTTAAGAACTTGTTAAAGAACTCCATAAAGTGAAAATTGAAAAAAAGTGAAAAGAGACTAGAAGATATTTGTAATACAAATAATCAACAAATAGTTAATAACTAGAATATCTTAAGAACTATGAATCAATAAGAAAAGGACAAGTAATTCAATGGGAAAATATTCGATGTACCATAAACACATTTTTCAGAGAAAGGGAAACATGGCTAATTAACATAAAATCTAATAACCCTATTAGTAATACAAATCTTTATCCTAGTGAAGTACATTATATTCAGTAGATTGGCAAAAGTGACGGTTCTGAGTAATAGGATGAGTATAAATGAGAGCTCATTGTGTACTGCTAAGCTAATATGAATTGGCATCACTTTGGAAGGCAACATGGTACTCATCTGATGAAGTAAGACTTGATGGTAACACCTGAAACTCCTATAAGACGACACAGGAAAAAAAGACCTTAGTCTTGGCAATGATTTTTCTTTTTTTGGAGGGGGGAGGGTGATATAACACCAAAGCACAAGCAGCAAAAACAGAGATAAACGAGTAGGACCCATAAGCTAGAAAGCTTAAAAGCTTCTGCACAGCACCGCCCCCGCCCCCAAATAAAATGGTCAGCATTTGATGGCTGTTTCTCTCACTGCTTGGAGCCTTAAGTAGTGGGATTTTAGCCTATCATATGTCTAGGCTGACTTACCTTCACTCAGGGCATCATGGGAATTGGGTGGCTGTCTGTCAATGCCTTCTGATTTTTGCAGAGTCAAACAATTAAAAAGAGAGAAATGGTCAACAAAATGGAAAGACAACCTGTGGGAGAAAGTATTTCCTAACTATATATCTGATAAGGGATTAATATCCAAAGTATATCAAGGACTCGGTGATGCCATACAGCCATCTCCAAATCAACCACCACCGAATCAACGGACATGAGTTTGAGCAAACTCCAGGAAATAGTGAAGGACAGGGAAGTCTAGTGTGCTGCAGTCCATGGAGTCACAAAGAGCCAGACACGACTGAGAAACGCCACAGCAACAACGATACAAGGGACTCATACAACTGAATAGCAAACAAACACAAATACTGCAAGTGAAATTGGGCAAAGGATCTGACTACACACTTTTCCAAAGCAAACATATAAATGGCCAACAGGTTCATGAAAAAGATGCTTAACATCACTAATCATTGGGGAAATGCAAATAATGATGTGTTTATACAGTGAAATAATATAGGAAAAATTAATGAAATAAGGCTTCATGCAAAAACATGGGTAAATCTTAGAAATCCAATGGAGGGGGTATAATTCTCAGTAGACTGAATGTAGTATGATGCAGTATTTAGGGGTGTACATATATGTGATTCATAAAAATGAGAGCAAAGATAATGACAATTCATAATAGCAGTTTTCTTTTGGCTGGAGTTGGGATGGAGAAGCCTGGGACAGGGGGAGACCTTACTACTAGATTCAGGTATATTAATCTAGATCTTGGATTTAGTGGTGAGTTGACAGATGCTTATTGTATTATTTTGCTTGGTAACTTAGCATGTTTCATCTTTTTTGTATGTAGCAAATATTCAAGAATAAAATTTTAAATTTCTTTTAAGAAATAGAGGGGTGGCTGTATGAGTTACTTAAAAATATACATCGTATTCCACTGAATTGGGTACACTGTATTTCACCTGCTAGGTTAAATATATTTGCAATTATTCAGCAAGTCATATAACTTTTCTCTCGTCGTGGAAGTGATCGTAGCTTGTGAGCGTTTACCATATGCCTAGTGCTGTTCTAAGTAGTTGTTGTTGTTCAGTCACTAAGTTGTGTCCAGATCTTTTGTGTGGTCCCATGGACTGTAGCCCGCTAGGCTCCTCTGTCTGTGGGATTTCCCAGGCAAGAATACTGAAGTGGGTTGCCATTTCCTTCTCCGTCTAAGTAGTACTTCACATGTGTTAAGCTATACAGTCCCTCTAACAACTCTGTTTTAAAAGATGAGCTCCTGAGGCACAGAGGTTAAAGCAACTTACTGAAGGTATGGCAACCCACTCCAGTGTTCTTGCCTGGAGAATCCCATGGACGGAGGAGCTTGGTGGGCTACAGTCCACGGGTTGCAGAGAGTCAGACACGACTGAGCGACTTCACTTTCACTGAAGGTTGCACAGCTAACAAGTAGAAGAGTCAGTATTGGGACTTCCCTGGTGGTCCAGTGACTAAAGACTTCATGCTCCCAGGGCGGTGGGCCCGGGCTCTATCCCTGATCAGAAGACCTGGGACAGCCAAATAAATAGACAAATTTAAAAAGGGAAGAGCTGGTATTTGAATCCTATACCTTTTAACTACTAAGCTTGTATCAATTGCTGTAACAGCACTTATTTAGTAAACTTGTTAAGGAAACTGTGTTGTTGGTGTGGGGGTGGTAATAGAGCTCTCAGGGGCAGTTATTGAGATTATCAGGCTTCACTGGGAAGCTGTGAGTCCCCCTGAGTAGGGGAGGGTGGGTGGGGAAAGAAGCCAGTGAACAGAAAATGCTGTCCTTTTAAGAGCCTTTGCCAGTGTGTTTGTATCTTCCCTTCTTCCAGAGACCATGGCGAGCCCAGGGAAAGACAATTATCGAATGAAGAGTTACAAGAACAATGCCCTAAACCCTGAGGAAATGAGGCGAAGAAGAGAGGAAGAGGGCATTCAGCTCCGGAAGCAGAAACGGGAGCAACAAGTGCGTTAACCTGAGTGTCCGCAAATGTGCTCTTTAGGGAGGTGGTTCAGCCACCGTGGTTGGCCTCCACCTTACACTCTCACTTTCCCCCTGGGATAGTAGCTTAGCTCTGTGGGCTACTCACCCAGTTTCATTTGTTGTAAAGAAATGTTTGAGAAAGAGCTGTCCCTTATTCCTCTTCCATAATTTCGTGCACCTTGGATCATTTTAATTGTCTTCAATATAACTTTCTAGCGTTAACCCCTTGTTTTTACTCGATAGTTACTGTTAGGTCTGGCTTTCAAGGCCCAGTCTCAAGCCTGGCCTTTTAAGAAGTCTGTCAACCATTCTGGGCTGCCTTCTATTTCCTGAGTCCATTCTTTGTAAGTCTCTCTAGAACTGAGACTGTATTAATGCTTCATCTCTGCCACACATCACCACCAAATTGGTTCCCTTCCCAGGTCTGGATGCTAAACTGCTTTTGTCCACCCTTATTTATCTTCTTTGAAGCCTTTTATATATGTGTGTATAAGGACATATATATGTGTGTGTGTGTGTATATAGGGTATATATAGGGTGTGTATATATTATATATACTTATATATATTATATATACGTATATCTGTGCCCTTTGTAAAGGCACAGAAATTTTAAAAGATTTGCTTATAAAAATGTTCTCAAAATATAAACAATAGATGTAACATAGAACATGTAACATAGAACATTAAAGTCCTTGAATATCTTTCTATATCAGTAGATAAACTTTGGCATTTTCTCATACACTAGCATTTCCTTGACAGTCATGCTGTAATTTAACATTATTAGGTCATTCTTTGTTCCTTGTTTCCGTGCATCATTTCTTCCTTTCCTTTCAGCTTTTTAAACGGAGAAATGTGGAGCTGATCAATGAAGAAGCTGCCATGTTCGATAGTCTTCTCATGGACTCCTATGTGAGCTCTACCACTGGGGTAAGACCTTTGCATGTGCTTCAGGCAAGCTTGAGAAGTACTTGCTTCTACAGAACAGAAATTGAGCAGTTCATATCATCTAGTAGCTTTAACCCGAAGAAGGCAATGGCACCCCACTCCAGTACTCTTGCCTGGAAGATCCCATGGATGGAGGAGCCTGGTAGGCTGCAGTCCATGGGGTCACTAAGAATCAGAAAGGACTGAACGACTTCACTCTCATTTTTCACTTTCCTGCATTGGAGAAGGAAATGGCAACCCACTCCAGCGTTCTTGCCTGGAGAATCCCAGGGACGGGGGAGCCTGGTAGGCTGCCGTCTATGGGGTCGCACAGAGTCGGACACGAATGAAGCGACTTAGCAGCAGCAGCAGCAGCAGCAGCAGTAGCTTTACCAACAGTCATGCTAATCTCTTTATTCTGTGGGCCCTTTTGTATTAGGCTAGTGCGAATGTAATTACAGTTTCGGACCATGAATTTTAAATCATTGTAACTAGGCTCAAACACATCTTTATTAATCAAAACAGGATCCATTACAATCAATTTGTTATTGCCAACAAGAAATAAGTTTTTTTTTTTCCTGTAGCATAAAAATCTGCGCTTCAGGATTCAACAAACTCTGACAAAGCGTTTTCTGCCTCCTGCTGGTTGTGGAAGCATTTTCCCTAGAAAAAGAGATGCTTAAAGAAGTGGTTTCAGTGAGAGGCCAGGTGAACATGGCAAATGAGGCAAAACTTTGTAGCCCAATCCGTTCACCTTTTGAAGCATTAGTTGTACGACATTCAGTCAGGCATTGTCATGGAGAAGAATTGGGCCGTTTTGTTGGCCAGTGCCTGCTGCAGGTGGTGTAGTTTTCAGTGCATCTCATCTATTTGCTGAGCATACTTCTCAGATGTCATGGTTTCACCAGGATTCAGAAAGCTATAGTTGATGAGACAGGCAACAGACCACCAAACAGTTACCATGATTCTTTTTTGGTGTTAGTGGCTTTGGGAAATGCTTTGGAAGCTTATCCACGGTCCAGCCACTGAACTGGTTATCATCAGTTGAAAATCCACTTTTTGTCGCATACCACAGTCCAATCAGGAAATGATTCATTGTTGTCGAATATAATAAGAGAAGATGACACTCCCAAACGACGATTTTTTTTATTTGAGGCATCCACCTATTGTGTTTTTTCACCTTTCCAATTTGCTTCGAATGCCAACGAACCATAAAATGGTCAACACTGAGTTCTTCACCAGCTTCTCATGTAGTTAGATTTAAGAGGATAAGTTTCGATGATCCTCTCGATTGGTGTTGTCAAATTCCGATGGCTGGCTGGCCACTGTGCTCCTTATCTTCAAGGTTCTCGTCTCCTTTGCAAAACTTCTTAAAAAAAAATCAGGCATTTGTAAACAAGAAGCGTACATAAATTACATAAAAATAGTTTTTGAATAGTAGAGTAGGTCATTAGAGTATTGTGATTAGCAGCAACAAAGGAGAGAAGGGGATGGTGATGTGGACGCTCCTGGCGAGTACCAGGGTGCAAAACTTCTTGAACCCACTGCACTGTACATTCGTTAGCAGTTCCCGGGCCAGATGTGTTGTTGATGTTATAAGTTGTCTCCACCACTTTACAACCCATTTTGAACTCAAATAAGAAAATCGCTCAGATTTGCTTTTTGTCTAACATCATTTCTCTAAGTCTAAAATAAATATAAAATAAACAGTAAGTAATAAAACGGGAGCTGGTAATGGACAGGGAGGCCTGGCGTGCTGTGGTCCATGGGGTCTCAAAGAGTCGGACACGACTGAGCGACTGAACTGAACTTAATAAGTCTTTAGCAAAAAAACAAAGTGATGCATGCACATTGAAGTGATGTATAACATGACCACATTTATTCAAGAATGTATTCCAATATCAGGCGGCAGAGTTCAGCAATGCAAAACAGCAATCACTTTTGCACCAACCTAATAACCAGTCAGCTTAAGGAGTCAACTGGGATTTGTCTCTGGTGAAGACACCAGAGGAAACATTTAAGAGGAGTTCTCAGTTGCCTCAGAGGTTAAGAATCACTTCTAAATGTTACAGCTTGAAGCAGCTATGGATTAAACATCTGAGCTGCTGTTGTGCCTTCCTCTTGCCCTCAAGTCTTTTTTTTTTTTTTTTTTTTGGCTATGCTGGGTCTTCATTGCTACACGCAGGCTTTTCTCTAGTGACAGCTACTCTCTGGTTGGGGTACAAGAGCTTCTCATTGCAGTAGCTTCTCTTGTTACAGAGTATGGGCTCTAGGAGCACAAGCTCAGTAGTTGTACATATGGGCTTAATTACTCCTCTGCATGTGGGATCTTCCCAGACCAGGGACTGAACCCATGTCTCCTGCACTGACAGGCAGATTCTCAACCACTGGACCACCAGGGAAGCCCTGCCCTCAAGTCTTTAGAAAGCAGGATGCCAAACAGGATTATGGGCTTATATCTGGCTCTAGTGTTGTGTGCAAAATCATGAACCTGTTTTATGTCCTAGGAGAGTGTGATCACAAGAGAGATGGTGGAGATGCTCTTTTCTGATGATCCTGACCTGCAGTTAGCAACCACACAGAAATTCCGGAAACTGCTCTCCAAAGGTACAAAGCCTAGACTTCCCCAGAGAGGCCTGCATGACTTAGCCTCTTGTTTCCTCTCACTGACCTCATCGATTACTGCCCTTCACTCATTCTGCCCTAGCCCTGCTGGCTGTGGCATCCTTGGACAAGCCAGGCACATTCTTACCTTTGCATGGCCATTCCCTCTGCTTGATACCCTTTAGTTGCAGATATCTGTGTGACAGGGCTTCTCTGGTGGCTCAGTGGTAAAGAGTCCATCTGCCAATGTAGGAGAAGTGGGTTCGATTGCTGGGTCGGGAAGATCCCCTGGAGAAGGAAATAGCAACCCACTCTAGTATTATTCTTGCCTGGAAAATCTCATGGACAGAGGAGCCTGGCAGGCTACATTCCATGGGGTTGCAAAAGAGTCAGACACTACTCAGCAACTAAAGAACAACAATCTGTGTGATAGCTGCTTCATTTCTGTGGTTAGATCCTACCATTCTCAGCAAAGCCTACCCTGACACCCTATCTAAAATTGCCGCTCCCCCCACCCCCTGCAGCAGTTTTATTCTCCTTACCTGGCCCTACGTATTTTATTTCCTATTACAGTTATTACCTTCAAACATAACAGTATTTCTTCTCACTAGGATATAAGCTCTATGAGGACAGAGACTTTGGGTTTGGTTCACTGTTGTATTCTTGGTACCCAGAACTACGTCTGGCACACGTTTTTTGCTCAGTAAAAATTTGCTGTATGATGGGAAAAATATTTTCTTTTCTCCCAAGGACTTTTGTCCTTTGACCTTGGGAGGACTTTTCTTTCTCCCAAGAAAAGAATGCTGATCTTAGAAGGGAAGTGTTTAGACCAGCATTGCACCTTCTCTGGTCATCTCTCCCTTACTTTCTTGCTTGCTTAGATTTAGAAAGCCAAAGGTGAGCATACTTGGATTAGGATTGGCCTTACTCTTTAGATTCTCAGCTCTTTGATACAGTTCAAAAATGACCTGCTATTGTTAAAACTACCTCACCAGAAGGAAGCTTGGGAGTGTTTCTAAGGATGGTCAGGAGTATTTAGGAAGGATGGTGGACTGACCCCAGTGAATGCATCAGCCAGCCCTTCTCCTGACTTCTCTCTTTCCTTTGTCCCTCTCCCAGAGCCCAGTCCTCCAATAGATGAAGTTATCAACACTCCAGGAGTGGTGGACCGGTTTGTGGAGTTTCTGAAGAGGAATGAGAATTGTACGTTACAGGTGAGGCCCAGGGTGGAGAGGTACCAAATGAATGCTCTTTTGCCAAGAAATTGCTAAGGCATGCTTCTGCAGACACATCTGTGAGGAGGAAACATTTAAGGAGATGCTGTTACCTCAGAGGACTTGGCCTCAAGTAAGAGAGCCACAAACTCTTCCCCAAAACAGTCTCAAAGGAAAGATACCAGAATATGACAGATTCATTATTCAGAGGTTGTAATATAGAATAAATATATATACATATGTATGTATGTAAACATATACGTACATAAAACATTCTAGTCCATTTCTAATTCTGGAGTGAACCACTGTGCTTCTCTGGGCCTCTCCTCACAAATGAGTGATGAGCCGCTCTACAAGAACTTATTAGAAATTTGGCTGAAAGGATCCTTGAGAGACCCATCTCACTTTTATCCTGGTTTCAGAAACGAATAAAGTGAAGTGCAGGAAATAAAAACATGGCTTGCCGCAACCCACTCCAGAATTATTGCCCGGGAAATCCCATGGACAGAGGATCCTGGCAGGCTTCAGTCTATTGGGTCGCAAAAGAGTCGGACATGACTTAGCGACTCTGCCGCAACAACCTGCTGAGGTGGTGGGAGAGTAGTAAAGATTTGGTGTTGCTCCCAGGTTTCACTACTCTTCTTTCATTCTTTCTCCTTCTCCTAACTCCTTCAACCTCTCTTCCTCTCTGCCTCTAGGAAAAACAAACCAACAAAAACGCGGCTTGCCCAGGAACTCATGGGGGCTGTGGTAGTGCAGGCCTAGACCTGGAACCATGGAAGCCTAGTTCTGTCTTCCTATTATGTTATGTCACTGCCAGTAATTCTTCCTTTCTTTTAAAGGAGAAAAGGGAAAGGCATGTGTGGTGTTTTTTTTGTTTTTTTTTTTTTTTCAAGTCAGGGGCAGGAAACGTAACTGCTCTGAGCCAGCTGGTAGGCATGGCTGCTCTGTCCAGAATGACCTCTCAGTCATGGCTTTAATCTCACTTTCAGTTTGAAGCTGCCTGGGCTCTAACAAACATCGCCTCTGGAACCTCTCAGCAGACCAAAATTGTCATTGAAGCAGGGGCCGTCCCCATTTTTATAGAGCTGCTTAACTCGGACTTTGAGGATGTACAGGAACAGGTAATACCCAAATTTGACTTAATTCTTGATGATGTCAGCGGTATAATAAAAAATGTATTTTGTCTTTATCCCCAGTTAAGAGGTTAAGAGCAAAGAGCTCCTAAAAACCTTGGGATTTTCTTAGTGATCCAAGCGACTTCTCTTATCCCTAAAGAGCACCTTTGCAACACACCTGAGTGTGTGCTAATGAGATGACTCAGGGTGGGGCCCTAGATAGCTTTCGGAAGGGAGGGCTAGTGATCAGAAAGACCAAATTTGGGATTAGAGAATAGGAACTTTCAGCCCCGCCCCTGCCCCACTCTTCCCACCCCTGCTCCCCAACCTCCCTAGGGATGTTACAGGGGGTAAATATTGGGTTATAAAAGTCTTGAACAGTGAGATTCAGAGAGCGTCTGGGTTGGTGAATGCTCACTGTGCTGGGAAGGTGACATGCCTGGAGAGGGCACAGGAGTTCTGTGCAGCCCCTACGCTTTGCCCCTGCCTTGCCCTCTGCATCTCTAGCTCTTCCTCAGTTGTATCCATTAGAGTAAACTGCTAAACATGAGTAGAGTTTTCCTGAGTTCTGTGAATCGTTGCAGAATGTGGAACTCCTGAATTTATAGCCAGTTGGTAAAAAGTATAGATGGCACCTGGGAGTTGTAACTGTATCTAAGTGAGGCCAGTCTTGTGGGACTGAGCCCCCTACCTATTGAACTGACATGGGTTTCCTGGTAGCTCAGCTGGTAAAGAATCTGCCAGTGGTGCAGGAGACCCCAGTTCGATTACTGGGTTGGGAAGACTCCCCTGGAGAAGGGAACGGCTACCCACTCCAATATTCTGGCCTAAGAGAATTCCATGGACTGTATAGTCCATGTGGTCACAAAGAGTCAGACACAACTGAGCGACTTTCACTTTTCACTGACACGGAATCAGAGAATTGATGTAGAAGAAAACTCTACATGTTGGGTGTCAGGTGGTGTTGGGAAAAAGACACCACAGTACCCATTTTTCAACATCTATGGATCATAAAAACCCTACTTCCAATTCTTGCGCTGGAGTTTTACTGGTTGACTAGAAGTGGAGTGGTACTGGGGATTTTTCCTCTATTAATACATGTAGGGTTGGTCCTATGAGACAAGAAGAATACAAGTTTCCCATCATTTTCTCCTTTTATGGGAGATGAGGAGGTGAGGATAAGGAGGTTTTGGTTTGGTTTCTCTGGCTACAGTACAGCGACAGCCTTCTTTCCCCCCCAAACCCGGGAATTCTCAGAGGAAAAGTCCTCATAGAGCAAGTACTCAATGAGGATGTCAACAAGGAGGGTACTGAGCTTATTTGGTGTGTTTCAGGCCTTGATGGGATGTTTGTCCTGGTTACTGCTGTGTGTCGCTCTGTAGTTGTGAGTGTAAAGTACTCACAGAAGCCACTAGGCTCTGTGGGTGACAGTTCCATCCTCCCTTTTTTAGGCAGTCTGGGCACTGGGAAACATAGCTGGAGACAGCTCCGTTTGCCGAGATTACGTCTTGAACTGTTCCATCCTCAATCCTTTGTTAACGTGAGTAACTACTGTCATCTGCACCTCAAGCATCTGTAGGGCAGCCATGTAGCAGATCTTTGGGGGACAGTTTACCTTAAAATGATGAGTAAATCCAAAAATGCTACAAGTGCATTCTGATTGACAGAGTAAAAGGCTATTGTGCCGCTGGTGTGTGTCTTAAACGCTTCTCGCTTCACAGCACTGTAGAGTCTCCTATTGGTCATACTGGGCTCATTGCTGAACCAGAGGAGAGAAGGAGGTATAGCCCATCTGGAAAAACCTAACTTTCTCTGCAAAATGCATTGATTTTCTATGGGTTTATGCATAGGTACATTGGAGAGCTCTGTTGTAAACCACAGATCTAAGACCCCATGCAGGGTCATATGGATATGCCCATCCCTTCCTCCACGCCCTCAAAGTAGAGCTACATCTAGACCGAAGCAGAGGGAGGAGTTTTTCTCCAGAAGTCACACCTCATAAGCTACTATTAGAACTCTTGTGTGGGCCTGTCACAGAAAATCCATCCGTACTGCATAGCTAAAGCCCCCACACTAAAACTTCATTTAGCATGCTTATTCAAGGTCCAGCTCTCTGCTCTTATTAGCTGTGGGCTTAACAACCACAGCTGGTCCTAATCCCCTAAGAAGATGTAGGTTGGCCCCCTGGACCAAACTAACTCACTTAAATTATGGGTAGGAAAAGACAGTGAGGGGGCTAGAGTCATAGGGGTCTGGTTGGATGTGCTCCTGGGGCTCACAGATAACAGCTCTATGCAAAGGGCATCATTGGTCAGCATCTGGCTTCTCTGTCTCCTTCAGACTCCTTACCAAGTCCACACGACTGACAATGACCCGGAATGCTGTCTGGGCCCTGTCAAACCTCTGCCGAGGGAAGAACCCACCCCCAGAGTTTGCAAAGGTAAGAGAGCTTCTTACCAGTTCCTGAGTAATAGCAGTTTCCTTCATATGGAGGAATTTTGACATGGGAGTTTTCAAGTCTTTGGGGAACCCTCAGAGTCTTGATCCATGGCAAACTGAAAGAGGCAGTCATCAGTGAAGTAGGTGATCTCATGTGCCAGGGTGGTAAATGAAAATGTGGGCCTGATGGCTTAATGTAGTAGAAATCTCTGGGTCTTAGACTTACTCAGTAGAGGAGGGCTCGGACATGTTAGGGTTAGTGGTAGAGCTGATGTAACCCTGTCCCTCTATGAATCCCTCTCTGCTTCCGATAGGTCTCCCCATGTTTGCCCGTGCTGTCTCGCCTACTCTTCAGCAGCGACTCAGACTTGCTGGCAGATGCTTGCTGGGCCCTCTCTTATCTATCTGATGGCCCCAATGAGAAGATCCAGGCAGTCATAGACTCTGGAGTCTGCCGGAGATTGGTCGAGCTTCTCATGTGAGTGATCCCAGTTAGAAAGGGTACAGATTCCAAGCTCAGAACTGCAGTTAGCAGTCTGCTGCCCTGTGCAAAGGTCTGGACCCATGAGTGCTACCGGCCTTGGTGGTCAGCAGAGCTGAAAGCTTGGTGCTGGCCCTCTACTGACCAGATCGCCCTCCTCTGTAGGCACAACGATAACAAAGTGGCTTCTCCTGCTCTGAGAGCTGTGGGTAACATCGTCACTGGGGATGACATCCAGACCCAGGTAAGGAGGAGGAAGAGAGCTGTCTGTGGACAAAATCCTTCCCTGCCGTAGACTTTAGTCCTGGTGGGGGGCAGTGTGATCTAGGAGAGAAAGCATAGGCTTGAAGGAAAAATTCCAACTCTGCCACTTTCTGTATGATTTGTGGGCAACTTGGTTGCCTGTATTTTTTCTATAAATTGGAAGCAAGTCATTATCCATTGGGTGCTACTGAAGAAAAACTAAATGGAATAACTTGACTTACTACCTGGGACATGGTAAAGTCCCAGCTTTTCTGTTATGGTACCTTTGAAATACTAAAATCTTTGGAGCCTCACCCCTACTTTCTAACTAAACCTTTAGGATCCCATGGGTAACCTCATGTTAGTCTTCTGTTAGTAATACCTCCATAGAGGGTGCAGTATACAAGGTTTTTCTATACACAGGCTGGAGAGCTGGTTATTCTTTTAAGTACAGTTCAGTGGCATTAAGTGCGTTCACATTGTTATTTAACCATCACAATCATCCATCTCCACAACTTTTGCGTCGTTCAGAACTGAAACTCTGTGCTCTTCAAATAATAACTTCCCGTTTCCCCCTACCCTCATCCCCTGGTAACTACCACCTTACTTTCTGTTTCTTGCGAGTTTGACTCCTCTAGAAACCTCATGTAAGCCAAACCATATATATTTGTTCTTTTGTTTCAACTTAGTTTACTTAGCATGTTTTCGAAGCTCATTCCATGCTTTAGTAAGTCACACCTTCATTCCTTTCGGTGGCTGAATGATCTTCCTTGGCACACCTGTGCCACATTTGGTTTATTCATGCATCTGTTCATCAACGTTTGGGTTGCTTTCACCTTTTGGCTAGTGTGAGTAATGTTGCATTGAATATTGGCATACAAATCTCTGTCTGAGTCCTTGTTTTCAGCTCTTTGGGATATACACCCAGAGGTGGAATTACTGGGTCATGGAGTAATTTTATATTTAAAGATTTTGAGGAACCACCATACTGTTTAGCACAATGGCTATACCATTTTACCTTCCCACCAGCAATGTACCAGGTTCCAATTTCTCCACATCTTTATCAACAATTGTATTGCCTGGATTTTTTAAGAATAAAAATAATTTTTTATAATAAATTTTAAATCTTATAAGTATTATAATAAATAAGACTATCCTAGAGACTCCCCTGGGATCTGGGGGTTAAGAACCCGCCTTCTAATGCAGGTGACTCGGGTTCAGTCCCTATTTGGGGAACTAAGATCCCACATGCTGTGGGGCAACTAAGCCTGCATGCTGCAATGAAGACCCAGCACAGCCAGGAAAACAGAATAACTGTCCTATGAAGTGTGAAGCTGTATCTCACTGAGGTTTTGATTTGCATTTCCCTACTGATTAATGATGTCTGACATCTTTCATGTGCTTTGGGGCCCCCTGCCTGTTTTCTTTGGAAAAATGTCTGTTTATGTCCTTTGCCCATTTTAAACTATGTTCAGCTTTTTTTTTTTTTTTTAATGTAATCTGGATATTCATCTTTATCAGATATATAATTTCAATATACTTTCTCCCATTCTGTGACTTGTGTAATTCACTCTGTTGAAAGATGTCTTTCGGTGCACAAAAGTTTTAAATTTTGATTAAGTCCAATTTATCTCAATTTGTCTTTTGGTGTTCTAGGTCATTCTTAACTGTTCAGCCCTCCCTTGCCTCCTCCACCTCCTGAGCAGCTCCAAGGAGTCAATCCGAAAGGAAGCTTGTTGGACCATTTCAAATATCACTGCTGGCAACAGGGCTCAGATACAGGTAAGACAAGCAGTTGGCAGATTGAGGAACAGTGGTAGAAAGGCCTGGGATCACGAGACTTTGTGGGATATTGCCTTCTAGACAAAAAAATTTCTCTTTTGAAATTGGGATCAGTGTCTGCTATTGGTCAAAGACTCTGTGGAGCAGAAGCCAGGTTCTTCTGCACCACCTTAGGTATATGGGAAAGACAAAGGAGAACTTTGAGGAAGGGGAATGTGTCTAAATCTTAGCTGATTTGTGTTCTGGATTTGCTTATTCTCCTTGAAATGACTTTTTTCCCCCATATCCCACCCCCGAACCCCTAATTCTTCTCAGGCTGTCATAGATGCAAACATCTTCCCTGTATTGATCGAAATCCTTCAGAAAGCAGAGTTCCGTACAAGGAAAGAAGCAGCCTGGGCCATCACCAATGCCACATCAGGAGGAACCCCTGAACAAATCAGGTACCACAGTCCTTCCCATTGTTTGAGTGACATGTTTACTCTACCTGTCAGCATATGTTACATACAATCTCTAAACTGCCTTTGCTGGGATAAGTCTACTGCTGTTCAGTAGGGTTTAACTGATAAGCTGCTAGAGTGTAGCCTCTTTCCCCTCCTTGAGAATGGACACTTAAGACAAACATTCATCTCTCCTCTGCCTCTTTCTACCCACAAGAGAATTTAAATCTATATAATCCACAATTACTCATACAAATGAAAGAGAACCATTCGATGGCTCATTCGGAGCAGTTTCCTTGAGAAATCATTTTTGACAATGATACTTGAGAGAAGTAAATAGGAAAGCTGTTTTGTGTGAAGATGCTCCCTGATTCTGCTTTCCATTATGAACTTGAGTTGGAGTGGTGGGAATTAGAAAAGTACCTTGCCTTCAGCTTGTAGCTTAGGAAGGGGGAGTATATTCAGTTCAGTCGCTCAGTCGTGTCCGACTCTTTGCGACCCCATGAATTGCAGCACGCCAGGCCTCCCTGTCCATCACCAACTCCCGGAGTTCACTCAAACTTATATCCATCGAGTCAGTGATGCCATCCTCGGTCATCCCCTTTTCCTCCTGCTCCCAATCCCTCCCAGCATCAGAGTCTTTTCCAATGAGTCAACTCTTTGCATGAGGTGGCCAAAGTACTGGAGTTTCAGCTTCAGCATCATTCCTTCCAAAGAACACCCAGGGCTGATCTCTTTTAGAATG
This sequence comes from Capra hircus, assembly GCF_001704415.2. Lineage (NCBI taxonomy): Eukaryota > Metazoa > Chordata > Mammalia > Artiodactyla > Bovidae > Capra > Capra hircus. The sequence goes on from NC_030809.1 coordinate 14,347,576, forward strand.
GACTGGTTGGATCTCCTTGCAGTCCAAGGGACTCTCAAGAGTCTTCTCCAACACCACAGTTCAAAAGCATCAATTCTTAAGCACTCACCTTTCTTCACACTCCAACTCCCACATCCATACATGACCACTGGAAAACCATAGCCTTGCCTAGACGGACCTTAGTCGGCAAAGTAATGTCTCTGCTTTTGAATATGCTATCTAGGTTGGTCATAACTTTTCTTCCAGGGAGTATATTCAGCATATTATAAAACCTTAGGAGAAAAGGATAGCCATTGAGTTAAGCTTTTGAGGATATAGGGTTGTGAATGGCATTTGGACAGGAAAAGGCATAAGTAAAAGTACAAAAATCAGAAACCTAGAGACATTCACGTTTGGCTGGAATGTAATATTCTTGGAAGGGAATAATGTGAGATGAAGCTAAAAAAGCTTAGGAGCCTGATTGTATTGAGAGTAGAGCTTGGACTGTGAAAATTTTAAGCAGGGGAATGATGTTTCAGAGTAGGTAGTACTGTTGCAGGGATACATCACAGACCAGGAGGAGAAATCCGTGGCAGCCTTCTACATGGAAATGAACTAAACCAGTAGTATCGATGGAGTGGAGAGGCTGAGGTAAAGCCTGGGTGTTTATGAGGGCTCAGGCAGTGGAATTGCTAAGAGCACTGACGTGTGTAAAGGAGACCCAGGGACCCCAGAGCACCGCCCTGGCACCTCCCTTACCTTGTCTTGATTTAGAACTTTCCTGGTCTCTGCCCTTCAGGTACCTGGTCTCCCTGGGCTGCATCAAACCCCTGTGCGACTTGCTGACTGTGATGGATTCAAAGATTGTGCAAGTGGCCCTCAATGGACTGGAGAACATCCTTCGGCTTGGAGAGCAAGAGGGCAAGCGCAGTGGCTCAGGGGTCAATCCCTACTGTGGCCTCATCGAGGAAGCCTATGGTATGTGCCCTCTCCCCAGACTAATGCCTGCCATAAGCAGAGTTCAGAACCGTAAGTCCTAGTTCAGAACCTCTGAAGTAGTATATGTATGTGAGGGTGTATGGTCAGCATTGAATGCAAAGTTTTATCCCACAAGTTCCATTTCTTCTGAGGAGCAATAGATCAGATCTCTTTCTGATGGGCTGTACCCAGTAAGTAGGTTATGGTACAGATGCAGAAATAAAGCTCCAGAATTGATAATAGGATAAGGAGCTGGAAGGCATGTTTTCAGCTGAGTTTCTAGCAAGTTCCTTTCTTTTGTTTTTCCATTATAAACAAGCTTATTACAAGATACTAGATAAGTTCTCTGTGCTGTACAGGAGGTCCTTGTTGTTCATCTATTTTGTTAATAGTAGTTTGTATCTAAAGCTTCCCAGGTGGCACAGTGGTAAAGAATCTTTCTGGCAGTGCAAGAGATGCGGTTTGATCCCTGGGTCATAGAGAGCCCCTGGAGGAGGAAATGGCAACCCACTCCAGTATTCTTACCTGGAAAATTCTGTGGACAGAATGTGTCAAAGAGTGGGATGCGACTGAGCAACTCGCATGCACGTGCACACACACGCGCGCGTGCACACACACACGCGTGCGCACACACACACAGTTTGTATGTGCTAATCCCAAACTCATAATTATCCCTCCCCACTCCAGTATTCTTGCCTGGAAAATTCTGTGGACAGAGGAGCCTGGCAGGCTATAGTCCATGGGATCTGACTGAACAACTCACGTGCATGCACATGCACACGTGCACACACACACACAGAATTTGTATCTGCTAATCCCAAACTCATAATTATCCCTCTCCACCTTTCCCCCTTTGTTAACCATAAGTTTGTGTTCTGTCTGTGAGTCTCTTTTTATTTTATAAATAAGTTCACTTCTATCAGTGTTTTTAGATTCCCCATATGTGATATCATATGATAATTGTCTTTGTCTGATTTACTTTATTTAGTATGATTATGTCTGGGTCCATCCATGTTGCTGCAAATGGCATTATTTTATTCTTACTTGGGCCTGAGTAATTTTCCATTGTAAATGTACACCACGTCTTCTTTACCCATCGTCTGTTGATGGACACTCAGGTGGCTTCCATGTCTTGGCTATAGTAAATAGTGCTGCTATGAACACTGGGGTGTATATATCTTCTCTCCAGATATATGCCTAGGAGTGGAATCGCTGGATCATATGGTAGGTCTATTTTTAGTTTTTCAAGGAACATCCATAGTGGCTACACCAGTTTACATTCCCACCAACAGTACAGGAGAGTTCCCTTTTCTCCACACCCTCTCCAGCATTATTTGTAGACTTTTGGTTTGTTTTTGGTTTTTTATTTGTCATACCTCTTGGCTTGCGGGATTTAGGCCTTGGTAGTGAGACTGCTCAGTCGTAACCATTGGACTTCCAGGGAATTCCCTTGTAGACTTTTTGATGATGGCTGGTGTGAAGTGATACCCTCATTATAGTTTCGATTTCCATTTCTCTAATAATTAGTGATGTTGAGCATCTTTTCATGTGCCTCTTGGCCATCTATATGTCTTTGGAGAAATGTCTGTATAAGTCTTCTGCTCATTTTTTGGTTGGGTTGGGTTATTTGTTGTTCTCATTGAGCCATGTGAGCTGTTAATATGTTTTAGAAATTAAGCCCTTGTGAGTTACATCAGTTGCAAATATTTCCTTCCATTCTACAGGTTATCTTTTTTGTTTTGTTTATGGTTTCCTTGGCAAGTTCTGTTAGGGGTACTGGGTTGACTCACTACTCATCTCCAGGAGATTCAGAATGGTTAACAAATCGCCCAGGTTAAACCACTGATTAATAACTGACATTTTAGTTGTTTCCCTTTGGGGCTGTGTAATTTTAACTAAAGATTGCAGCTCTCCTCTTTCAGATCAGAGAGAGACCTGATCATATTACTTTTGTTTATAAATGCTAATAGACCTCAGGGAAGGCAAAATGCATTCATGTTTTATGGACCCATAGTAAAGCATTCCAAGTTCATTCTTGTCCCTGCTTCTTTGTTGCCACCATAGGCTTGGATAAAATTGAGTTTCTCCAGAGCCATGAGAACCAGGAGATCTACCAGAAGGCCTTCGACCTCATTGAGCACTACTTTGGTGTAGAAGATGATGATAGCAGCTTGGCTCCCCAAGTGGATGAGACGCAACAGCAGTTCATCTTCCAGCAGCCTGAGGCCCCCATGGAGGGCTTTCAGCTATAATGTCTGCCTCCAGGGAGGGGAGGGGATGGGAAGCACCACCAACCAGCGGAAAAGCAGCCCTCTGGTGGGCGGGAAACCAGCCCCCCCACCATCAGCCACCACACACCTCTGCTGCCCTGGAAACTGTGCTCTTGACCTGCTCCGACCCCTTCCCTGGAGGGAGCACCCTCTGGACAGACAGAACCATCTGAGGCTCATGTTTGGGTTTTGTGACAAGAAGGGGACGTGTTGGGTTTTTCTTCCTTACACTATATTTTGGCTGCACATATGTCTTTAACCCAGGAGCCCAGGGGTAGACAAAGGAGGACTGAGGTAACCAATTTTGCACCTTTTTTTTTTTTTTTTTTGAATTTTAATTTTTTTCTTCTTTAGTGGTGACTTCCTTCCCTATTATCTTCCTTCATCCTTCCCAGTCCTCTGCCCTGATCTGTGTAACTCTTATCTTGGGGTACTTGAGCAGATGGAATATTCCAGAGGTGAGGGGGGTGGGAGGGGAGGGGAGAAATCCAAAACAAAGTGTTCTTGCTCTGACAGAATATTAATCTTGTATGCTTGGATTGAATTATTTAATTTTTTCTTTTGCACATTTTTTCTTGTATTAAGATTGCTCTTTCCCAGAGCCATGAGTTCCTGGTATTAGGAAACCCAGCTGCCAGCATTGTCTGGGACTAGAGACTGAGGGGGAGGTCACCATGCGAGAAAGGCCCCTCCCTCCCTCTAACCCCTTGCCCAGACCTCTTTAGTTTGGGAGATCCCCTTCACTCTCCTGGGGCACGTGCGCCAGTGGGAGTCAGCGAGGAGGAGCACAGGCCTTCAGACAGGGCTTCCCATGTGTCGCTACTGATCCCATGTTTCCTACCCACCTTCCAGAGGTGTGACCTGACTTCATTTGTTTACTTGAAAATTCCCCTCAGAGTTGAAATGAACCTCTGAGGTAGCTGTATTTTCTCCTAAGCACGCAACAGAGGGCTGTGGTCCTTGCTTTCTCCTGAGGAGAAAGTCCTTGCTCGGGTGACCCATAAGTTGCAGAGGAGGTTGGAGTGAGTGTCATGTATTGGGATAGCCAGGGGATCCTTGCCTTTGGCCTTTCTTCTTCCTCTTCCATAGGTGGATCATGTATATTTGACATGAGAGAATGTCAAAAGTTCTGTATTTTTTTATATTCTGTATATTAGGTAGGTCAATCTTATTTGGTCTCAAGAGGAAGAACTGTCCCTGTAATTTCTGTAAGTAGGATACGGTGAGGAAGACCAAAAAGAGATGTGGAAGTTCTTTGGCTCAGAAAGCCTGATCTTGATCCATCTCTCCTTGGGTTCCGGGCTACCACCTGGACAAACCCTTAGCTCTGGAGCCTTCATATCACAGGTCAGCCTGGTCTGATTGTCCCAGTACCTGAAGGGAGCAAGGGCTCCAGGGCCTGGTGAAGTCTACCACTCTAGTCCTTAGTGCTGAGCATCCTGCTCGCATCAGGAAACCCAGACAGCAGTCTGCCGCCTCGGATTTGCTCTCAAATGCCCTTGTCCACGTAAGTTATCACAGGTGGCTTTCTCTCTTTCTACAGAAATACAGCAGCTTCAGGACTTTTTTGAGAGTGACTGATACCTTCCTGGATTGGGATCCCTGTACATGGTTTGGACATTGCCCTTCCTGTGACACTTTCAATCCCAATGCCTTGCCTTTTCCCTTTGAGTAGAGCTGCTGCAGGGCCTCACTGGCTTGCCTGTATGCGTCAGTGGATTACGTAGTAATGAAGTGAAGCCCAGCTGATGGGGTGAGTGGAGGCATTTGTTGCCTGAGTGTAGGCCAGTGGTGGAGCTGAAGGCACACTCTGTCTGCCCTGTCGCTGCTTCCCCACAGAGATCAGTTAGAGATGCCCTGGTCCAAGCTGTATTTTCCCTTCCCCAGAAACAATGCCATTCTTGCTCCCATTCCTGCATATCCCACCTCTGGCTCAGGTGAAATCCGTGCCACTCTGCTTACAGATAAAAAGTTCAGGTCCTTTTGCCCATTGGTTTTGAATCTGCCCTCTTTTTCAAGTATTGAGATCCAACTCCAGAGGCATTTTCTGAGAAAAATGGTTCGGACTAGTGGTTATCACTGAAAAGTGATAGCAGAGCCATACCACCTAAGTGAGTCAGATGCTACTCTTCAGTTTGGGCATGATAATTACCAAGCCCCACTCTCCCTGGTAGGCAAGGGGCAGGACCCTTTTCACTTGGCCTGCTGACTCCATTACTCCTACAGTTCAAAAGAAAGTCACCCCCCACCCCTTGATCTTGTCCAACAGCCAGAGCATTTGAGTAAGAACTACTTTTGTATCTCTAGCAATAGTTAAGTCCCTGACATTGGGGCCAAATTCTTACTGGGAGACATACACATCCTGCCTTCCCCAGCTGTTCCTACTTTTGCTTCAGATCTGGGACATGTACTAAATAGAAGACTCTTCTGATTATCAGTTACTGCTTGAAGGCTGCTTTCTCCAAGGACTCCAAAGGCTGAAGTGTCTCCCAGGGCACAACCCGAGGATAAATTTCTCATCAGATAAACATGGCCTCTGGGAGCTTTCCTCTGTTAGTGTCTTCTTCAGACTGTTTTCCCATTATATTCCTCTGACCCGTCTTTCAGTTAACAGGTGAAGTTCTTCCAGCCCCCTGAGATGGTAACATCATCTTTTGTGTCCCCTTCTCCTTTGTTCATCTAGGGAAGCAAAATATTGTTTCTTTTTAGCCCAGGCTTGACAGTCACTCTTCGTGGACAGCCCCCATCTTCATGGACAGCCCCCATCTGGACTACAGACCCCGGCCCAGGGTGAAGGCAGAGTTTTCTGACAGATTTCTGAATGGATGTTACAGGGATGGAGGGGCTCCCCAGCCTGCTGTAGGGAATAGCCAGAGATGTGTATTTGAAAGGTTAATGTTTTGGCACACGGTTATTTGCATTTTAAAATCTCTGGTGGGTTGGTGATGATTAGGTGTGAATTACGGGGACAAGGAACCGTTTTCTTAGCTAAAGTGTTCAAGTACTGTTTTGAACAGCTATTTGTTTTTGCCAGCCCTTCTGGACATCCCACACCCACCCATCTTCACTGGTCTTAGAAGACTGAGCTATCCCGTGACTGGCTGGCCTTGGTATTGGCTGCAACCTTGTTAGAACCACACAGGTTCCATCCTCACCTGGCCAGCCTGTTTACTTTAGGCAGTGGGTACAAAGGACCCTTCCAAGGAACAGATGTAGAAGACTTCAGCTTTCAGGGACCCTTTGTGTTCCCCTTTACCTAGAACCCCTAGATCTACTCCCATTCTCTTTTCCCTTGGAAGACTTTCCAACAGCCCTATTTTTTAGAGCTGAACTACACAGATTGTAGCTGCTACTATGCTTAGTCAGGGAAGAGCAAAAGAAAGCTCTCGGGCACTGACTTTCCATTTCCCTCAAGCCAGACCAGTTTAATCTGAAAACTCTAGCAGAATGAACTGGACTTCCATTTTCTCAAGTCTGCCTGCCTTCCCCCTACACACTATAATAGAGTTACCTGTTTCTAGCAAAATAGAAGGGAAGGAGATGAATGCCTATCAATACTTCCTCCTCCCAACGCCCCCTTCTTTGAGGGCCTCTCAGATCATTTGTTCAGGCCACGTCTCTTCTCCCCAAGACTCACTTAGTTTGGTGTCCATCATCTTGAATATTCTTCAGTAGATACATCCCTGGGGCTCATGTTCTGGATTTTCAGTTGAAGTGAGAGAGCCAGATTCTACAGGTCTCTGCAGGCACTACAGGGACCCATAGGGTGCTGGCTGGGGGCCTCCTTGGCAGGCTGGGGAAGGGTGCAAGGCTCACTGCACGAACCATAGGAAAGGCTCACAACCATAGGAAAGGCTAGCAACATCTTCCAGGTAGGACTGTCCTAGCAATAAGTACATGTGAGGCTTGAGAAACTGCTCAGAGTAGGTTTCTTCCACAGCTGTTTCAGGATTGCACATTTTAGACCAATCTTGTCCAGTATTTTTTCTGTCTTTTGTATTTTTCTGTTAAGCCAGCAAGCTGAGAATTGGGCCCTGCAGGGATCCATGTGGTAGGCAATAGCTGTTCTTTGGCCAAGGCCTTCATAAAGGATCCAGTCATCCCATTGACTATTCCCTAGCCCCACCCCCAGATGAAGACCATGGTAAGGGAAGAATTTTGAGGTCAGTACAAACCAAATAAGTCTGTAAATTAAAGCTGTTAGTTTTCCTCTGAGAGGGCATTTTGCATCAGGCCTGGGCTATGTTCAGAATCAAACCTGGCTGTGAGTTAGAAGCACCATTAAATTTTGGACCTAGAACACCCCAGGAAAAAGGTTTGTGTAGTGTGTCGTAAAGGCCTTGAGTGTGTTTGGGCCCACCTTACTACTGGGCCAGCCTGACTGCTGCTATGCACGTTAGCACATACCTGAACCCCTCTGCTAAACTCAAGCCCTGCATCCCTACCTAGGTCAGATGTTCAGCCTCTGGGTTTGGGAAGAGAAAACTGCCATGGTGATAATCCTCAAGCCCTGGAGTTGAGTATTGGCTCTTTCAGCCAGTTTTTTGGGAATTGCCACAAAATTGGTTCGACCACTAAAGAAGCAAATGAGGCGTGAGGTCCCAATTACCCAAGACAGAGCAGATGTCCCTCAAAAAACATCTTGGGTTCCCAGCTACAGACCCTCGGAAGGTGAATCAAACCTGTTTGCTCACTGGTTTTTCTCTCTAAATTTATTTTGCTTTTAAGAACTATAAACTCTAGCTATTGTTTTCCATGTTCTCAGGGCCCCTGGGTAGACAAACAAAGCTTGATGATTTCAGAGCAGATATAGGCCAAGAAACCGTGGCATTGAGTGTGCTGAGTCCAGACAAATGATATTTATATACACATCCAAATTTGAAGAGAAAATGTATTTCTTTAGGTTTCAAACACTGTAATAGATATAAAGCAAAAATAAAAACCTGTTGCAGAGTTCTAAATAGTGTTCTTTGGAGTGATCCTAGACTGGATTTCTTGGAAGTCAATGAAATGAAGATGTTTAAATTTGTGGCCTAACAAGTGGAATTAAGAATTGTTAACAGCCTGCTTCTGCTACAAAGCATTTTTGAAATCAGCTTTATTGAAATATAACTGACATATAGTAAATGGCACATATTTAAAATGAACAATCTGTTAAGTGTTGATAAATCTACATCCATGAAACCATCACCACAATCAAGATAGTGAACATACCTATCGCCACATGCCCCTTGGGAATCCCTCCTTTCTGCCTAAAGCTCAGCAAGCACTGATGCGAGTTCTCACTATGGTTTAGTTTGCATTTTCTAGAGTTTCTATAAGATTTTCACATCCATTTCATCACTACTTCACAGCTCACTGAGCCCAAAGTAGTTCACAAACTACTCACTTTGGTTTACATCAATTCCTAATGTAGCAATTAGACTAGCAGCCAAAAAGTTGATACAACTCAAAAGGAGGATTTTGGTTGGCTTGAGTACATTTTACGTTTTAATTCATTGCCAACATTAAAAGATGCAGCTGTATTTAAAAATACCTGGCACTTCCCTAGTGGTGCACTGATAAAGAATCTGCCTTCCAATGCAGATTTGATCCCTGGTCCATGAATTAAGATCCCACGTGCTGTAGGGCAGCTAAGCCAGCAGGCCGCAGAGAGTCTCCATGCGCCCCAATTACTGAGACTGCTCTAGAGCCCCTGCTTGGCAACCAGTGAAGCCAGCGTGCGCCGCAACTAGAGGAAAAAAGCCTCCCCACCCCCAAATATCTGGCACTCCTGGGCCTGAGTTTCTGCTTGAAGACAATCTGCAAGAGTTCTATTACTGTTCACCACCACCACCAGTAGGCTCTCTGGCAGATACTAATGCTGTTCCCATTTTCTGTTATAGCAAAGGAAAAAGTAACTTTTTACCCATTTTTCTATCAAATTTTCATATTCCTTACCTGTCTGTTTTATTCATTACCTAGCAGGGCTTCCCTGATAGGTCAGTTGGTAAAGAATCCACCTGCAATGCAGGAGACCCTGGCTGGATTCCTGGGTTGGGAAGATTCACTGGAGAAGGGATAGGATACCCACTCCAACTTTCTTAGGCTTCCCTTATGGCTCAGCTGGTCAAAAAAAGCTGGCCCTCAGTGCAGGGAGGGACCTGAGTTCGATCCCTGGGTTGGGAAGATAACCTGGAGAAGGAAAAGGCTACCCCTACCCACTCCAGTATTCTGGCCTGGAGAATCTGGCCATGGACTATACAGTCCATGGGGTTGCAAAGAGTCGGACACAACTGAGCAACTTTCATAGCTGGCCCTTGGAGGCCACTGTTGACCCTTCTCCATGTATCACTCCTCTCACCGCATGCATACCTTGTTCTACTGTTTTTTATCTCTGCATAGAACACCCTATTCTTATACAAATCCATCAAGGCCTGATTCATATGTTACCTCAAGAGATTTCCCACATGCTTTTCTGGAAATAATGAGGGCCTTGGTTTTTAGAGACCTGAATTCCAAACCTTTTTGCGCTTGAGTTCCACCTTTTACCATTATTTCAATACTGCCTCTTAATGTTACTTGGTAGACACTGCCTAAGGGGTGGGGAAGAGCATTGCCCTGAAGTCTCTCCAACTAGGGAAAAATATTTTAACATCTTAAGAGCTGTAATATACCCATCTGAATGCAGACTTCCAAAAAATAGCAAGGAGAGATGAGAAAGCCTTCCTCAGTGATGAATGCAAAGAAGTAGAGAAAACAATAGAATGGGAAAGACTAGAGATCTCTTCAAGAAAATTAGAGATACCAAGGGAATAGTTCATGCAAAGATGGGCACAATAAAGGACAGAAACAGTATGGACCAAACAGAAGCAGAGGATAAGAAACGTGGCAAGATACACAGAAGAACTATACAAAAAAGATCTTAACAACCCAGATAACCTCAATGGTGTGATCACTCACCTAGAACCAAACATCCTGGTATTCGAAGTCAAGTGGGCCTTAGGAAGCATCACTATGAACAAAGCTAGTGGAGGTGATGGAATTCCAGTTGAGCTATTTCAAATCCTAAAAGATGATACTGTGAAAGTGCTGCACTCAATATGCCAGCAAAACTGGGAAACTCAGCAGTGACCACAGGACTAGAAAAGGTCAGTTCTCATTCCAATTCCAAAGAAAGGCAATACCAAAGAATGTTTGAACTACCGCACAATTGCACTCATCTCACGATAGCAAAAGTATTGCTCAAACTTCTCCAAGCCCAGTTTCAACAGTTCATGAACCAAGAACTTCCAGATGTTCAAGCTGGATTTAGAAAAGGCAGAGGAACCAGATATCAAATTGCCAACATCCACTGGATCATAGAAAAAGCAAGAGTTCCAAAAAAACATCTACTTCTGCTTTACTGACTATGCCAAACCCTTGACTGTGTGGATCACAACAAACTGTGGAAAATTCTTAGAGATGGGAATACCAGACCACCTGACCTGCCTCCTGAGACATCAGTATGAAGGTCAAGAAGCAACAGTTGGAACTGGACATGGAACATCGGACTGGTTCCAAATTGGGAAAGGAGTACATCAAGGCTGTGTACTGTCACCTTGCTTATTTAACTTATATCCAGAGTACATCATGCAAAATGCCAGGATGGATGAAGCATGAACTGGAATTAAGATTGCTGAGAGAAATCTCAGATATGCAGATGACACCACCCTATGGCAGAAAGCGAAGAAGAACTAAAGAGGCTCTTGATGAAAGTGAAAGAGGAGTGAAAAAGCTGATTTAAATCTCAACATCCAAAAAATGAAGATCATGGCATCTGGTCCCATCTCTTCATGGCAAATAGATGGGGGGAAATGGAAACAGTGACAGACTTTATTTTCCTGGGCTCCAAAATCACTGCAGATGGTGACTGCAGCCATGAAATTAAAAGACACTTGCTCCTTGGAAGAAAAGCTATGACCAACCTAGACAGCACATTAAAAAGCAAAGGCAGTACTTTACTGACAAAGGTCCATCTAGTCAATGCTCTGTTTTTTCCAGTAGTCATGTATGGATGTGAGAGTTGGACCATAAAGAAAGCTCAGCGCCGAAGAACTGATGCTTTTGAGCTATCATGACAGTTCAAGACTCTTGAGTCATCTCCAACTGCAAGGAGATCAAACCAGTTAATCCTGAAGGAAATCAATACTGAATATTCATTGGAAGGACTGATGCTGAAGCTGAAACTCCAATGCTTTGGCCACCTGATGCAAAGAACTGACTGACTGGAAAAGCCCCTGATGCTGGGAACGATTGAAGGCAGGAGGAGAAGGGGACAACAGAGTGCACGTGAGTTTGAGCAAGCTCCAGGAGTTGGTGATAGACAGGGAAGCCTGGCGTGCTACAGTCCATAGGGTCACAAAGAGTCTGACACAACTGAGCGACTGAACTGAAGAGCTCTAAAACAATGCCCAATTCGCAAAATAATTCAAAATATTCTCTGCCGTCTCAGCCCCTAGACTGATGTTAGGCTTTAGGAGTAGAGCTTTTAGCCAACAGTTCTTGCGATGGTCAGTGACTTGTAAGCAAATGATCTCAACACCTCCCCACTAATGCTGGAACAGAACTCTGTCCAGACCTAGAAAGCTGAAACAAACTACAGAGAACTGAAAAGGCTCTGAAGTGGCCTTTGAGTTTGGTGGGCCTCAAAAGATTTTGTTTTGCCAAGAAGGGAATTTTGGAAGGTAGAACAGCACCTACAAAAACCTAGGAAGTCCAGGAAATAGTAAAAGTATAGATGGAATGAAAAAGGCTGACGGCATGGATAGGACTGGCTGGAAACAGAAGCCATACCAGTTAGGCATTTAATCCAGCACACAGGTTGTTGCCTTTTATTTCACTAATAGACAAATGGATCAAGTATTGCAGTCAGTCTCACATTTGTCTTGTGGTCTCATAAGGAGAAAAGCTTGGCTTTTTTTCCTCTTTAGCCCCAGTGCAACTGGAACTTTGTAGATGGTGCGCCAGGCAGAGAAAACACTCGAATCTGCTGAGGCCAAATTCCCCCTGGCAGGGCACCCTCAGTACCTTCCAAAGAGCGACTCGAGCTGGTAATGAAGATGGAAAAATAAGTTACTTTCCAAGTTATCTTGATTCATCCTCAAGGAAGGCCTACCATGGGTGGTTATTCTGAGTAAGAGGCAGGTAGTCTGATAGTTAGGATGGGTGCCAAACTTCCTGGCTTTGAATCTGCCCTCATCAGTCACTAGCGATGTAACTTTGGACAAGATACCTAACCTGTGTCTTACAGTCCACAGCTGTAAGTTGGGAATAACGAAAGTTACAGTATTTAAGATACTGGGGAAACTAACGTTTTAAAAAAAAAAAAAAAAAAAACTATTAAAAACTTCTATTTGAATACAGAAACTGAAGTCCTGGGAGGGAAAAGAATGCCCAGTCACACAGCAAATTAGTGATGCAGCTGGGACTGAAATACAGGTCTGATGCCTAGCCCAGTATTCTCCTTCTACTCCTCAGAGTTCCTAGACAGTCACAGATGTTCGCATGGACAGAGGAGCCTGGCAGGTTACAGTCTGTGGGGTCGCAAGAGTCGGACACGACTGGGCGACTAAGCACAGACACACACAGATGTTCACAGCAGGAGGGACGGGGTAGTGGAGGCGTGCAGAAAAAAGTAGCCAGCCGGAAGGCTCTAGGAGCTGAATCATAGCTTCTGCGTGATAGACACAAGGTTGACGTGAGTATTTGTGCAGAATGACTGGCTCCTTTCAGACCTCCTGGGTCTGCGGCTCCCAGGACTGGAGCCCTATTGCATCTCGGGAGTCAGGGGTTAGCCCCGACGCATGGAGGGACGCGTAGTCCTTTCCCTCCCCCGCCTTTCCAACTCACCCTCCTCGGAGGCCGCCTTCGCTGCATCTTTCCCAGCAAGCCCCGCGCTAGGGCGGGCTATTGATTGGCTGCGGCGCGAGCAGGAGGCTCGGCCAGCAGCAGTTATCCAGGGTTTCCGGTGCGAGGCCAGAGCGGGCGAAGCCGTCGGGGTGTCGGCGGTGGGGGTGCGTACGGCGGCGGCTAGGGGGAACAACGCGAGCAGAGGGTCTGTGGTCTCAGATGGTTTTGGCCGGTGCGGGGAATCGCTCGGGTTCAATGTGACGGCTCGGGCCTGGGGGGTGGGGGCGGGGGGGCGGGGTGTGGCCTGTGCGCATGCGCGCGGGGGCGCGCGCGGCTCTTGGGCGCGCGGGGCGTGGGTGGCTGCGCGCGCGCGACGGGGGTGCGCCCACGTGGGGCCAGAGAGGCGGGGAGGAACCGGGAATCCAGCGTCCCGCCACGTCAGTCCCGGGCCTTGAGCCTGTTCCGCGTGCGGCCTGTGGTGAGGGGCCAGTGTTGTGCTGGGAAGTGACTTCTGGAAAAAGGAGGCCTGGCTGGGCACACCGGACAGACCAGAGACTGGGAGAACCGCTGACTCCCTCCGGTGAAGGCCTGCTGGTTTGTTTCAAGCTTCGCGCGCCCCCTGATATTGAGATTTCTGATCCAAGTCTGGAAAATAGCAATGTGTTTGTTTCTATAGGATCTGCTCCTAACCTGACATTGCAAACTACAATGAAGAACCAAGACAAAAGGAATGGGCCTGCCAAGCAATCAGGCAACACTTCCAACCCCAAAAACACTCCGGGGCAACCGGAAGCAGGACCTGAGGGAGCCCAGGGGAGGCCCAGCCAGTCGGCTCCTGCGACAGAAGCTGAAGGTTCCACCAGCCAGGCTGCAGGGAAGGCAGAGGGTGTGTGCCAGCTCTGCTTTTCCAATGCGCAGGGGGAGGAGTTTGTGGCGCGCCGGTCTAGCTTCTGGAATTAGAGGCCCGGGCCACTGTTTACCCAGCAGAGAGGAAATGTGGAGAGGAGGCCAATGCTGAGTCTGCGCAGCCCCCACCAGGCGCTGGGGAGTGGATACAGCCTCCCATTCAAAGCACAGGGGCAGACCTCCAGACAAGGCTCTGACAGGATTAAGTCAGGTTGAGGTTGGCAGTCAGATGAGACTTCCAACCAGCAAATCCAGGTTAGAAACACCTCATTCACAAGTGGGTAACTGATGTTTATACTTGAGGCATTTCTGGTGCTTTTTTTTTTTCCTCTCCCAGAGAAGGATTTATTACTTGAAGAAAGTAAAAAGAAAACTTGATTTCCCAAAGCACTCTCTCCTCCGAACTGTTTTTTTTTTTTTTTTTAAAGACAGCACCCAGTGGCTTGCAGGATCTTAGTTCCTACCAGGGATGGAACCTCCCCTCACCCCGTGAAGCCCAGAGTCCTAACCACTGGACTGCCAGGGAATTCCCTGGAACTTTTTTAATATCAAGAGGCAACATTGGCAGGGTGGAGAAGGGAATGGACTAGAGTTGAGATGTAGAGTTCCTGCTACATGATGCCACCCCTGTGTGTTGGATGGTCTGCTTAGTTGATTTCTTTTATGCTCAAAATAAGAGTGGTTGGAGAGTAGTGAGAAATAGTTGGCTTATAGGGAAGTAAACTAAGGCTTAGAGAATTTAGGCAACATTTACCCAAACCAATATGTTTGGGCCTGAAAAATCCCAACCAGCGGCCTAACCATCTTATTTCCCTCTCTGCCCTTCATCCTCTCCTGTAGGAGCACAAGCCAAGAGTGCTCAGTCTGGAGCCCTCTGTGATGTCTCTGAGGAGTTGAGCCGCCAGCTGGAAGACATCCTCAGTACATACTGTGTGGACAACAGTCAGGGGGGCCCAGGTGAGGATGTGGCACAGGGTGAGCCTGCTGAACCCGAAGATGCGGAGAAGTCCCGGACCTATGCCTCAAGGAATGGGGAGCCTGAGCCAGAGACTCCAGTAGTCAATGGTGAGAAGGAGATCTCCAAGGGGGAGCCGGGCCCAGACGAGATCCGGACCAGTGATGAGGTCGTAGACCGAGACCACCGAAGGCCACAGGAGAAGAAGAAAGCCAAGGGTCTGGGTGAGCAGAGAACAGCTACTTGTGAGGGGAGGGAGTTTGGACCTGGCATACCTGGGCCAGCCCACTCTGCAAGGATTCAGAAGAAACCTGACTTCCAGAGGTGCCAAACCACATAGTCTAATCAAAACTGTGACAGTGGGGCCATCATGTAGAGGTGTGCGGTTGTTCATTGCATTAGGGGAACAAGTGCAAACCAAAGGCCAATATACTCTTTGAGAAGATGGGAAGCAGGAGTCATCAGTAGGCATCCTGTGCCATCACCATTTCTAATTTGCTGTGTGACCTTAGGCAAGACAGTTCTCTCTGTTCCTTAGTTTTCACTTCTTTACACAATAAGAGAATTGGACTAGACCAGAGTTGAAAACTCAAATAAGTTAAGCTTAGCCAGAGGGCCCCAGGAGACCAAGAGAATACCTCATTTATCCAAAGGCTTGACTGCCACCTGGTCCCAGTGAGTTAATAGTATGTTAGAACTGTAGCTGGCTGCCTTTTTTAGCCACAAATATAGAGTTATGTGAAATCTCTAGATTTGTAACAGTTGGCAACTAATAGGATAGGAGCCAAACAAAACCCATCTGTGGGTTGGAATTGGCCTGTGTGCCAACGATTTGCATTCTCTGCATTGGTCTCTCAGAGCCTCCGGGGGTTGACACTTCAGGAACCTGTCACAGTGCTATGCATGGTGGCCCCCTCTGACTCAGGCACAGGCAGTGGAGGAGTCAGTCACTTGGGTGGGGATGGAGAGTGAGTGGGTTAAAGAAGCAAGGTGATATTATACCCACATCTTATGGGGTCACTACTCCCTCACCCCCTCCTTGTTATCCTAATTTAAAGAAGTGTGTAGGTTTTGTTTTTTTGAATCTTATGATCAGATATCAAAAGGTATATTTATTTATTGGTAGGGGTATAGTCATTTTAAAGTACACTGTTGGCTGCCTCTGTTGACTGAAGTGCAGTGTTCTTGAGGAGACCTATTCCTTTTGTGTCCTTCCTTTTTCAGAAGGGCTTTCTTTGCATTGAAAGTGAAAGTCGCTCAGTCGTGTCCGACTCTTCACAACCCCATGGACTATACAGTCCATGGACTTCTCCAGGTCAGAATACTGGAGTGGGTAGCCTTTTCCTTCTCCGGGGGATCTTCCCGACCCAGGGATCAAACCCAGGTCTCCTGCATTGCAGGCGGATTCTTTACCGCTGAACCACCAAGGAAGCCCTACTTTGCATTGAAACAGCACTGAATTCACAGGTGGGATACCTTTTTTTCACCTGTAGGTAGAGCAGGCAGTTTTCTTTCTCCCACTCCTGGTGCTCATCTCTGAGATTTCATAGAGACTCATTCTTTTTTTTTTGTGTGTCTTTTTTCTAAAGATCTTTGTGTAATGGGTGGATTGATTCATTGATTGTTTTGGCTGCACTGCGTGGCTTGCGGGATCTTGGTTCCCTGACCAGAGATTGAATCTGCACCCTTGGTAGTAAACACGTGGAGCCCTAACCACTGGACTGTCAGGGAACTGCCTCAGTCCTTCACTGAATAAGTATTTGTTGAGTGTGTCCTCTGTGGTGGGCACTCAGGACGGTACTGGGGCTATACCGGTGGGCAGAACTGAGGGGGTCCCAGCGTTCCTGAGGCACACAGAAGAGCAGGGACGGCAGCCAGGTCAGCAGACGGAAATGTAACGTCTGATAGGTGAGAATAGTGGGCCCAGACCCAGAGGGGGCCTCTAGAAAAGGAGGTACATGCCTTTGCTCCCCGTGCTTTGCAGGAAAGGAGATCACATTACTGATGCAGACGCTGAACACGCTGAGTACCCCTGAGGAGAAGCTCGCAGCTCTGTGCAAGAAGTATGCTGAGCTGGTCAGTGCTCCCCCTTCATACACCCTCCCTGCCCTGGGAGGGTGGCACATTTTTAACTACCCCAGGTTGCATTATATTTCTTCCTATGGTGCTGAATAAGCTTATAGGAGGGGAGCTGAGCTGAACTGGGAAAGGACTGGGTCTTAGAAGGAGATGAAGGTGTGAGGCCAGGAAGCAGAAGGATTATCTGTCAGTAATGAAAAGGCCAACATGATACTCAGAATCATATTGAGGAGAGAAATGGGGAATCCAGGTCTGTTGCTATATATAAGGAAGACGGTAGCAGGTGGGCTGGTCTGTGGAGAAAGTTGGGCAAATGTCGTGGTTGGAGAGTCTTATGAGCTTTGAATCTGTAGTCATAGCTTGGAGAGAAACTGGCATCTGCTGACTGTGAGCCTCTGCTGGTCGGTCCTCGGCGTCCGTTTCTGTATCCTTGACATGGGGCCCTTGGGGTTACTGGGGGCAGTGTGTGACCCACCATCATAGTGTCTAACCTGAGCTGCAGTGGCTGGAGTTGGGTCAACTCTGGAGACCCTGAGTTCCCACAGGGCTCTTCCTCTGTCCCTGTCTCCAGCTGGAAGAACACCGGAACTCCCAGAAGCAGATGAAGCTCTTGCAGAAGAAGCAGAGCCAGCTGGTGCAGGAGAAGGACCACCTGCGCGGCGAGCACAGCAAGGCCGTCCTGGCCCGCAGCAAGCTCGAGAGCCTCTGCCGTGAGCTGCAGCGCCATAACCGCTCCCTCAAGGTGGGGCATCCACTTTTCCTGACCTCACTCGTCTTCAGTAGCTTTCCCCCTAAAAGTAGCATGTGCTTTGGGATAGAGATTTCCTCAGTGACGCTGTGCCTTAGAGCTGCTTTACCACTTGACGTGCACTTGTATTAGGTGAGGTAAAGGTTAAGGTGCTGAGGGAATCCGGACGAGGGGCTTCAGGTTTCTCCATTCCATCGAGTCCCGGGGAGCAGCTCTTCTCCTGGAGGGCTGTCAGGCAGGCCTTTGTCCTTGCTGTGCTTCACCTAGGATGGGGTCAGTCTGATTAAGGCTTGGTCAGTACTGTGACCTCCAGATCGTTAAATATACCCTTTGTGTTTCTTTAAAACTTTGCATCAGTAAGCATGTTTTGCGACTTGTTTTGCTCAGTTTTACTGTATGTTTTAAAATGTTATAAATTTAATATAGATGTGATAGAGAGTAAAAGGTGACAAAAGTCTAATAAATCAAAGGTAATTATTGCCCACCATCCTCAACCCCAGCCCCAGTAGAAACTAATGGGAAACAAACCTGCTTATATGTAGGTTTAAGCGTAGCCTTGTAAGTTTCCTTAGTATAAAATGTAACATAGTTTTGTTTTTTAGTGAAATTATTATACATGTATTGTTTCATAGCCTATTCGGTTTTCTCAGTGCCTCATCTTTCCCTATCGTTTATATAAGCCTGTCCCATTCTTTTTAACGGTGGCATTATATGGATACACTGCATTTAGTCAGTACCCTAGTTAGTGTGTTCTGTGTTGTTTCCAGTTTTTCTCTGTTATAGAGCTACAGTGAAAATTCTTTTTATATATATCCCTGGCTAATTATATAGGATTTATCCATAGGCTGAAGCTCAGAAGTGAAATGTCTAGGTCAAAGAGCATCAGATTTTAATTTTAGTAGATTTTGCCTTCCCACCAACAGTGTCCAAGTGCCTAATTCTGCACAACCCTACCAACCCTGGGTATTATTGAATTTTAACTACTTGGTCAGGGTGAGGGGGTCACAGATGAAAGCACATTTAACTGAGACTAATAGATCCTCCAAACTTATTCTGAGACCAGGAAAAGTAGGCTTCAGGAGATCCAGATTTATTTAGAAAGGCACTTACCTGTAAACCTACCTTTTTCTAGGGAGTCTCTGGCTTGATGTCACCTGTTTACAGAGGGGTCCATTAGTAGCCCCCATTGCTTGACATCTCTTCAGAGCCTGGCTGCTCCTCACTGGGAGAGCAGGGAGGGCTACTGGGAAAGAGCATCCGTGGACTGGTGGGAGAGCCCTGTGAGGCTGGGAGCGGTGGATGATGGAGCTGGGGGTAACTTCTCTGCCTAGGAAGAAGGCGTGCAGCGGGCCCGGGAGGAGGAGGAGAAACGCAAGGAAGTGACCTCACACTTCCAGGTGACGCTGAACGACATCCAGCTGCAGATGGAGCAGCACAATGAGCGTAATTCCAAGCTGCGCCAGGAGAACGTGGAGCTGGCTGAGAGGCTCAAGAAGCTGATTGAGCAGTATGAGCTGCGGGAGGAGGTGAGGGGTCGCCCGGGGATGGAGGAGTCTGGGCGGGCCAGCACCAGGCAGCGCTTTCCAGGCTTCATCCCTTCGCCCATTCTCCCTTCTTAGCCTGGGAGGGATTTAGAGGAGGAACTGAGGTGATGAGAGGAATCTCGCTTGTGACCACACAGCTGGATCCACAGTGCCCTGTCCTGAACTGTAGGGCCAGGTGTCTTTGGGAGTGAAACTGTCCACGTTCTGAACTGGAGTTACATTCACGGGTCATGTATTTTGTCGCATCCCAGCAGGGATTTGTGGCAGCACCCAACTGGACACGTTAATGCTTATGTAGTTAAACTTGTGAGTATTCTCACCTAGGTTTATAATTAGCCCTACAGTGATATGGGTCAAGTTTTTCTGCCTACTTAAGGCAGTTTCAGTTTTCAGAGTATTTTAGAATTTGGAATCACAGGGTAGGAGCTGGAACTGTGTTCAGTCATCGACTCTGGGGTCTGTGCCCTCCAGTTACTTGCTGCTTTGCTGCCCCCGCCACCTGAAAGGGCAGGGCGTCACTCCCTTGACTGGTGTTGACTGCTGTCCCAGGCACTCGAATCCCTCTCTTTGGGTCCCACACTGTCTCTTGGAAGGGCCCTCCTCCTCTTCCCTCTCCTTTCCCCCTGGTACTCCCATTTACTAGGGAGTTGGGCTACAAAAGTGCGGGTTCTCAGTCCAGTGGAGTAATGAGGCTGAAGGTTTAAGTGTATCTGTTACTTGGCTTCCTGGGAGGTGATCTCATCCCGTGCTCATGCCAGACTGACTCAGTGGGAAAGAAACAAGGTGAGGTTGGGAAGTAGACCTTCCAGGGACTTGGGGCCCACCACCTGTGGGACACATGGGAGCCCGGCATGTCATGCTGAAGTGGGACACTGGGCAGCACGCTGGTCTCTGCATGCGGAGCATCCTGTAGCTATTGGGCCTCCCCAAGAAAAGCTCCCGACAGATGGAAACCACACACCCACCCCCGACAATGCTTTCCTGCAGCACATTGACAAAGTCTTCAAACACAAGGACCTGCAGCAGCAGCTGGTGGACGCCAAGCTCCAGCAGGCCCAGGAGATGCTGAAGGAGGCAGAGGAGAGGCACCAGCGGGAGAAGGATTTTGTGAGGCCCAGGCCCCAGGGATGGGGGTTCTGGGAGGAGGCGGGTCGGGTTCTGACTCAGCTCACAGTTAGGTGTGCCCGGGAGAGGTTGTCTGGTTAGGCCAGAGCACTGCTAGCTCAGAAACCATCTGAGAGCAGGAAGCCTCGGGGGTCGTGGTGCGTATAGCTAAAACAGTCCAGATGCAGCCTCTAGGGGCTTCTGATGGAATCTGGGGTCCTGTCTCGGAAATAGCTTCTCAAAGAGGCTGTGGAGTCCCAGAGGATGTGCGAGCTGATGAAGCAGCAGGAGACCCACCTGAAACAGCAGGTAAGACTGGGTAGCCTCCCCCTGTGCCTCCATGGTCCCCAAGCTGAGCCCCATCCGGGGGGAGGGAAGTGGGACCCTCATTCTAGGCCCACCGTGACTCCTGCGTGACCTTGCCAAGCCTTTGTTCTCTCTGAACCTGGCTGGCACCTATGTGGTGGTGATCAGGTGGGAAGGCAAGCTAGAAGGACTTGTTCCTGGTCCAAAGTGTTGTATTCCTTTTGAGGAGGCGGAGACAGAACAGGTGATTTTAATTATGTAATTAGACTTCATTCTGGAAGAAGAGTTTGAAAAGGAACATTACAGGAAATATATAAATCACCCCCAGTCCTACTTTTTAGGCTTAACATTTTAGATTCTATCCTTCCAAATAGATGGGGGTTTTTTGTTTGTTTTAAGGAAAACTGGTATCTCCACAGAATTGTTGAGTCAGGGGGCTAAGGGTGGGTCTGAGTGTGTTGACCAGAAGTGCCCTCCAGAAAAGCCCAGTCTTACTTGTGGGCTTCTCTCTCACCCAGCTTGCCCTGTACACTGAGAAGTTTGAGGAGTTCCAGAACACTCTTTCCAAAAGCAGTGAGGTGTTCACCACATTCAAACAGGAGATGGAAAAGGTAACTGTGGTCCAGATTGTGGGTGGCTATGGGGGTGCAAGCAGCTTCATTCTGAATTGAACACGGGGCCTGCCTTCAGGAAGCCCCCATCCCTGGAGTGCTTCATGTGGCACTGTTTACAATAATACGTGATTGATACCATAGAGGGCTAAGAGTGGGCCGTATTTACCTGGATACACCCTGGGGTGGCTCAGAAAGCGCTGATCTCGCCCCCTTGGGACGGTTTCCCACCTTGGAGACACAGATGCACAAATCGCCTGACCTCCTGATCATTTCCTTCTGTGTGTCACATAACCCAGATGACTAAGAAGATCAAGAAGCTGGAAAAAGAAACCACCATGTACCGGTCCCGGTGGGAGAGCAGCAACAAGGCCCTGCTTGAGATGGCCGAGGAGGTGGGCTGAGTACGGTGTGCAGCCGGGCTGGGGGTGTGTGAAATTCTTGGCCCTTTCCTGTACTTTCTACCAAGAAGGATGCAGTGAGCCCCGAGTGGAGCTGGGATTCATGCGCATGTCTGTCCAAGTCCAGAGGCACCAGCCGTCTCCTCAAGGGAGGTAGTGAGCTTAGTGATGGGTCTGTAGTGGAAGCAAAGAGAGCAAATGGAAGAAAGGGGGAAACAGCAGAGAAAGCAAGGGGTGCCGACGTGTGTGCAGCTGGCATGCAGAGCCGTGCAGATAATTTGATTTTGTGGCTTGAAGGGAAGGAGGAGAAAGTAATTGACGGTGAGGCTGCTGTGCACCAGACCCTGCTGTGAGTGTGGATGCCCCAGCTCATTGAGCTCTCTCAAGATCTGTGAGGTGATGTTAGTAGTCCAGGCTAACTGATAAGGCAACAGACTCAAAAGCCAAGCACTTGCTAAGGCCATCTGGTGAATAAACAGAGGAATCCATCACCTCCAAGCCATGCCCCTTCTCTATACCACACCTGTCTCCAGTTGGCAGCCATGTCTCAGCATAAACCAAGACTGTTCACTCAAAAGGGGCCAGCTTTTGACTCTGGTCAGTGCCCAGCGTTGTTAAAATGTGAATGGTGAATGTTTTCTACCAAGTGGCGGTGGGTGGGCGGCTGATGACATGAAACTGAAGGCCCCATTTCTCTCCCTAGAAAACACTCCGGGACAAAGAGTTGGAGGGTCTGCAGGTGAAAATCCAGCGGCTGGAGAAGCTGTGCCGAGCGCTGCAGTCAGAGCGCAATGACCTGAACAAGAGGGTGCAGGACCTGAGTGCTGGTGGCCAGGCTCCCCTCACTGACAGTGGCCCTGAGCGAAGGGCAGAGGCTGCCAATGCCTCTAAGGAACAGGGTGGCGAGGGGCCCAGGGTTCAAACACCGAGCTCCCCGAGGGCCACAGAAGCTCCTGGCTGCCCTGGAGCACTGAGCACAGACCCTTCAGGCCAAACGGGGCCCCAGGAACCCACCTCCATCACCGCCTAGGGTGCCCATGCCAGGGGGTGCTCTGGGAAGGGAGCGAGCCACTCAGCCAGGCCCAGCCTGTGCGAGGCTCCCGCCGCTGAGGCCCAGGGTGCTCTGACCTGGCTGACATCTGACTCTGCAGTTTTGGATTTTATGGGTCAGTGCTGCATACATACGGCATATGTGCAAGGCCTCATACATTTATATATCTCTAAGTGTAAAACAGGCTTGCATCACAGGTGGGGGTGTGTACACATCAAGTCAGTGCCTCTTCTGTGAGCTGAAGCGTCTTAAAGGGGAGCTGCCGTCACAGGAAGCTGGCAGGACAAGTGTCTTGAGCTTTCCCCTGCCTGATGTGAGGCTCACCCCTTCCTCCCTGCCCTTCAGAGCTCATGACGGGTGACACACCCAGGCCATAACTGTGTTTCTCCTGTTAGTGGGACTTGGGCAGCTCCAGCTCTCCCAGCTCCCCTGGAAGCTCCTTTGCTTCCCTGGAAAAGGGGTCTCCAGGCAGAGCGTTGACAGAGCACTTGGAGCTGGTGATCGGACTGCTTCCCTGCCTAGGACAAGGGACCTGGAGCATGCTCTGTGCAGGGTGACGTGCTGGTAGGGAGCCCCTCAGGTGCCGCTTCCCCTGCGTGCTGGTGGTGCCAGGACCAGGCCAATGATGCTTCGCAGTAGCCTTATCATTCACAGGTGCCTCTCTAGCCTGCACAAATGATGGACGAGATCACCCAAAGGATTCTCTCTGAAGGTCTGGGGTTTTGCTTCCTCTGTGTTTGTTTTGCACATGGCAGTGTATATTGAGGATCTTCTGAGGAGGAAGGGGTGCCTAGCGGTGGTGCCTGGGCTCCCGGCCTCTAGCGCCCCACCCGCCTCAGCACCCTGCCTGGCACCTTGGCCACACTGGTGCTTAGGTTTCCTGCTTGACGAAGTCAGATTATTTATAGTGAGAGAAAGGCAAGGGTCCCCATGGGTTTGCCACAAGCTTACCAGTGGCTTCAGTCCTGGGTGGCCACTGCTGATGCCATCACTGCTGTCTCCACGCGGCAGATACTGGGCCCTGGGTCCAACCATCCCCTTGGCTTGATGAGTCTGCTTCATATATCCATGCCCACAATGTGCATTCTTTTTTGAGATTTGCCCTGATTTTGTTACTCACATAATAGCTGAGATATGCGCTCCTTGACGTCCTACTTGTTCCTGTGTGAGAGCCCCCAGGTCTTGTCCAACAGCTAACGGATAAGAATGAGACTTGGCCGTTGGCTGAGCCCCAGAAGTCCGCAGAATGGCTACAGATAGTTGTGTCTGTTTCTTCTGTACCCCGACTCCCACCCCTCACACATGCTACGCTGCACTCTGAAACACCTACTGTTTGCAAACTTGCCAGTGCATTAGCCAGTGTTTGTACAAAACACTTCTGGGACAGCAGAATGTAGGAGTCTTGCATCAGGAAGCAGGGGTATGTTGGGTTTGGGATACCATAACCCCATCTCCAGCTGGGCCTCAGCTTCACTGTAGCTGGAAGCCATAGACCAAGATGGATTGAGTGGATGAGTTTTTGCTTCTTGCTGTATTTCCTCGAAGTTAGTTCATTGTCTTATAGCTCCCTTCATCTTCCACAAACAGCGCGCTCTTTTTTTTTTTTTTTTAACAGCCCACTCTTAACAGCTCTTAAATCCTTCTCAGGTGATAAGGTTCATAAAGAGTGTGAAGTACTCCTGAATTATGTTAGGACTTAAACCAGAGATGGCAAATGAATGACACACCATTTCCCCTCTTCATCCGTGGGTGGTACCACTAATCATCTGAGTATTTCCTGTTACATTCCTGGTATACCCTCATTTCTCAAGATTCCCCCAGCAGCCAGTGTGAGTGTTGAGACCTGTTTGCCATCTTTGGCTGAGATCCTGCTGTGCTGAGGAACAGAAGAGCTGCCAACAGGGTTTGCTGGGCTAAGGAAGCATGGGAAGAGGCAGATGTTTCTGCCTGCCCCCTTCAAAGAGCAGGGAGGCCAGCAGTGGCCCACAGGGTCACCTGCCCCACTTCAGCTACCTCTTAAAGCCTATAGTGTTGGCAGGGAGGGGACTGCCAGAGCCCAGTATGGTGTGGCAAGTTACAGTCTTCAGAAGCCAAGAATAGCTGCTTGGTGAGCAAGGTGGCCCCAGCTGTGCAGGGTAGAAGCTCTGCTCTCAGCTCAGCCGTCCGTCTGTAGCCATCCAGGCCAGGCTGTAGGTGGGGTCCCATTCTCCGTTGACCAAATCTTTTTAATCACTACAGCTGCTCTGCTTGCTCTGCTTTCCAAAGTCAGCCCAGGTTCCTGGGTGCTGTCCACACCAGCCAGGGTCCTGGGCCAGATGCAGAGGTGGCCTATCCATGAATGAAGGCAAGTTCCTTCCTCACTGGGGCAGGTCTCATGCCCATGACCTCAGTTTTTGGACCAAGAGCTGTGTTGGTTTCTTAGGTTGCTAGCTTTTCCTCTAGGGGACCACCGCGGGTGAGGCTCTGCTGACAGTAACTTGTGTTCAGGGTCTTGTCCAGCTGAGAGCTTCGTGTCCACCAGATTCTGAGAGGTGGCAGCAGCACTTTTTAAAAGGTTTGTTTTCCGTGAGGTTTTTGGACCATGGGCTGCGCTCAGGCACTTTCTATGAGAGAATGTTATGTCTGTAAAGGATGGTTATTTCCCCACCCCTGCCCCCACCCTGGTGTCTGCGGCAGGGGGGCCCAAGCCTGCTGAGGTGGTTCTCCTGCTGCTGCTCCAGCCCTCCCACCTTGCACAGCACAGAGGAGGTCACCCTAGGGACAGCCAGGCACCTGCCTGGGGGAGGGGTGCTGCCTTCTGTCCCTATAACTGCTTCCCTTATGGCCCAACCTGGCCGTCCAGATTTGTTTGAAGCTGTGTTGACAGCTTTTTTGTCTCCTTTTGGTATTCACAACAGCCAGGGACTTGATGTATTTTAAAACCACATTAAATAAAGAGTGTTGCCTTAGTTTTTCTCTTCCAACCTTCGTGGTCCTTTGCTACTTCTGGATCCATCCAGCCATCACTGATGTGTCCAGATCTGTGACATCTCTGGTTCTGCCCTGGTATCGTGCACCTTCCAGGGTGCCCTTCTGCCTTCCAGCGGTCACCACAGGCTTAGGACACTAGCAGATTCTCTCAACTGCCTCAGCAGGGCCTTTGGCAAAGTTGGCATGATGCTTATCAGATACATATGATTTTTTCCCATCAAAACTTGTCCCTGCCCTCTGAGTTCATGGGCTAGTGAGGAGGAAAGGTGCTTTTAGATACAGAAAAGTTGGTTGTGCTGTGGGAGCAGAGAAGAGGTCCTGTTCCCTTCACCAAGGGGATAGAGTTAGATCCCAGAAGAGCCTTAGGACCCAAAAAGGCAAGTGGAAGTTCAACATTTAGTGAGGAAGTGGTTGATTTGGCAAAGCGGGTGCACTGGAGGGTAGTGGGAGGAAATGGGACCAGCCAAACCACCATGAGCCCCTGTGCCAGGCTAAGGAATCTGGGCTAGGTCTAGAGAGAAGGAACCACTGAAGTTTAAATACGAATCAGTCAAGTCTGAGGAAGGCACAAAGAGGGGAGACTAGAGAGTTTGGCATAGGCCAACTAGTGGGGCCCAAATTAAGGGGAGTGGATGCTGCCGCCATCGCCACTGGGCCTGTCCATTGTGGGTTGTATCTCTGGCACTGGCCCAGCCAAGAGAATACACAGGAACCTCCAGGTCCCTTTGATTTCATGCTTTCCGTTCCAAGACCAGAAGCTGCACTTAATGCTTATGAATGGGTGTATTTCTTAACTCCTGTTCACCCACCCGAGGCAAGGTGTAAAAGTTGAGACTGCTGTAAGGGAGACAACCTACTGGTACCTCACCCAGCATCCTGTTCACCTGTGCTGGTCTTGCCCAAAGGATTACATATGAATAATTGCCACACAGCAGAGACAAGTGTCCTTCCCTCCAGTTTCCACAGGCTTGTGTGTCCACAGTGATTGTTGAAGTCTTAATGTCTTCCCTTCTGGAGCAGTCTAGATATTAGAAGCACCTGGGAAAGAGCCCCAATGAGGTGCCTTTGGAAAGGGCGCCCAACCCTCTGGAACTCAGTGAGGCCCAGGCCGAGAAAGATGCTCCTGCTCAGTGGGGGTGGGGTGGGGTGGGGGGAGGGGTAGGTAGGTGCAGTGGTGGTGTGCCGGCCCTGGGGCAGTTATCTGAGACTGCAGGGCAGCCTCCTGTTGCATTAGATGCTTCTCAAGAGACCTGAGCTGGGAGCCTCTGACTGGTCTTTTAATAGCTGCCCCATTGATCTGGCCTCTTGGGGCAGCACCAGCAGCGCTGGCTCAGCCTTCATCAGATACTCAGGTTTCCCTCCTGGGGACCGGTGTCAAGTGCTGGGTTTGCTCTGACCTGATGCTCCCCACACGTATCCCCTAGGCCTGGGGGTGGGGAGAGGGTAGGCTTGGTCTTGTCATTTCGTGAATGGCTGAACACACCCCCATTGCTTACCAGAATGGGTGCTCTGGAGGGAGTGGTATTACCCTCAAAAGAATATTGTTGACCTTTAGTATAACGGGACAATGACTACCTTCCTTCAGGATTGTTAAAAGGATACATAAAATGCATAATAGGGGGCCTGGACTCACTTGAAAGATGGTTGTCTTCTCTTGCAGTTTCTCCTGCTGCTTTTTGTGTTTCATATTTGTCGTTGTTCAGTTACTCAGTTGTGTCCAACTCTTTTTGACCCCATGGACTGCAGCACGCCAGGCAACCCTGTCCTTCACCAGCTCCCAGAGCTTGCTCAAACTCCTGTCCATTGAGTCGGTGATGCCATCCAACCATCTCATCCTCTGTCGTCCCCTTCTTCTCCTACTTTCAATCTCTCCTAACATCAGAATCTTTTCCAGTGAGTCACTTCCTCCCATCAGGTGGCCAAAGTAGGGGAGCTTCAGGTTCAGTACTTCCAATGAATGCTCAGGA
This sequence comes from Capra hircus, assembly GCF_001704415.2. Classification (NCBI taxonomy): domain Eukaryota; kingdom Metazoa; phylum Chordata; class Mammalia; order Artiodactyla; family Bovidae; genus Capra; species Capra hircus. The sequence continues at coordinate 14,375,294 of NC_030809.1, forward strand.
TTGATTTCCTTTAGGATTGACAGGTTTCTCCTTGCAGTCCAGTTCAGTTCATTCCCTCAGTCGTGTCTGACTCTGCGACCCCATGAATCACAGCACGCCAGGCCTCCCTGTCCATCACCAACTCCCAGAGTTCACTCAAACTCATGTCCTTCAAGTCAGTGATGCCATCCAGCCATCTCATCCTCTGTCATCCCCTTCTCCTCCTGCCCCCAATCCCTCCCAGCATCAAGGTCTTTTCCAATGAGTCAACTCTTCGCATGAGGTGGCCAAAGTATTGGAGTTTCAGCTTCAGCATCAGTCCTTCCAATGAACACCCAGGACTGATCGATCTCCTTTAGAATGGACTGGTTGGATCTCCTTGCAGTCCAAGGGACTCTCAAAAGTCTTTTGCAACACATTCAAAAGCATCAGTTCTTCAGTGCTCAGCCTTCTTTATAGTTCAACTCTCACATCCATACATGACTATTGGAAAAACCATAGCTTTGATTAGACAGACCTTTGTCGGCAAAGCACTATCTCTGCTTTTTAATATGCCTTCTAGATTTGTCATAGCTTTTCTTCCAAGGAGCAAGTGTCTTTCAATTTCATGGCTGAAGTCACCATCTGCGGTGATTTTGGAGCCCAAGAAAATAAAGTCTGTCGCTGTTTCCATTTCCATTGTTTCCCCATCTATTTGCCATGAAGTGATGGGACTAGATGCCATGATCTTCGTTTTTTGGATGTTGAGTCTTAAACCAACTTTTTCACTCTCACTCTTTCACCTTCATCAAGAGGCTCTTTAGTTCCTCTTTGCTTTCTGCCATTAGGGTGATGTCATCTGCATATCTGAGGTTATTGATATTTCTCCCCCCGCAATCTTGATTCCAGCTTGTGCTTCATCCAGCCCGGCATTTTGCATGATGTACTCTGCATATAAGTTAAATAAGCAGGGTGACAATATACAGTCTTGACATACTCCTTTCCCAAAGTGGAACCAGTCTGTTGTTCCATGTCTGGTTCTAACTGTTGCTTCTTGTCTTGATCTGAATACAGGTTTCTAAGGAGGCAGGTCAGGTGGTCTGATATTCCCATCTCTTTAAGAATTTTCCAGTTTGTTGTGATCCACACAGTCAAAGGCTTTGGCGCAGTCAATGAAGCAAAAGTAGACGTTTTTCTGAAACTCTCTTGCTTTTTCTAGGATCCAGTGGTTGTTGGCAATTTGATCTCTGGTTCCTCTGCCTTTTTGTAAATCCAGCTTGAACATCTGAAAGCTCTTGGTTCACGAACTGTTGAAACCTAGCTTGGAGAATTTTGAGCATTACTTTGGTAGCGTATGAGATGAGTTCAATTGCGCAGTAGTTTGAACATTCTTTGGCATTGCCTTTCTTTGGGATTGGAATGGAAACTGACCTTTTCCAGTCCTGTATCTCCCAGCTCCCCACCTTTCTCTCCTCCATTTCTGACAAAGCTTCCACCATTTTGCAAGGGACTGTAGCTTCTCTCTTAAACTGATAGGCAGTGAAAGGGTTTTTTGGATTGTCCTCACATAACCAATATCAGCACCGTAATACAAATGGAGACGTGAAGTCCAGTGAAAGAGACAACTCAATTAATGTGGAGATGCTCCTCCCATCTTACTCCCTCCACTCTATAAAAGGTCAGTTTCTCTTTAAATGCAAATTACCTACTGCGAGCTCAGCATCCACCCATTCGTTTCCCTAGTTGGAGAGAGCTGAGGGTGGAGGGAACCGGCACGGAAGCATCACTCCGGACCCTAAATCTTCAGGTTAGTTTCCCCTTTGGGGGTGGGTGCAGAGGCGGAATGACGCTGATCTCTCGCTCCATTTCGGATCCTGGCTCCCAAGCTGAGAGATCTTTTTGGCACGCGACTTTAGAGACTGATTGTGGAAAATAGATCCCAGGTCGCCACCACGCATTCCTAGGGAGCTGGGGCTCCCGCTGTAATTCTCTCGCGTCTCTAATTGGACTAAGCTGGGGCTGGGCCAGGCATTTGACGCGCTTGTTTCCCCAGCACCACACCCCCTCAGTGCCTGCCTGATTCGTGCGGATTTAAATACTTATGCCCCAGGCGCCACCCCAGAGTGCGGAGTCGGGCTTGGTGGTGGAACCTGGGAGTAAGCGGCTTGGGGAAACCCCGTAAAGGGCCTCCAGACCTCAGGCCGAGGGACCTCCGCGGACCTGGAAGCCGAGGGGGCAGGCCGGGAGGGAGGCCGAGTGGTGCGAGCTTCAGCGCAGCCTTTGTTGGAGGCCCAGCCTGCCGGCTGCCCTGCCGTACCACCCGGCCCTCTCTGACTACAGCTGCAGCCAAGAGGGGACTTCCCGACTGGGGAGGGTGAAGCAGCTGGAAGGCTGTCCCAGGGAACTAACGGGAGTCTCCTGGTTTTACCGTTGGAGGTGGGGTGGAAGAGAAAGGATGCCAAGTGTCTAAATGCGGGGACTGAGCCCTGCTAGCTCAACCACTGATGCCCATCCTCTAGGGGTCCGACATGGGGTCTTCCCAGGTGATCCCATGCACGTTTTGATCCCCTTCTATGCTGAGGTTCGTCAGGGTCTGTCCAGGCAGTTGCTGAATAGAACCGGAGTCTAATTAAAACACCCCTAAACCCCAGCTGGGCTCCTGCCAGCTCACTTCCACCCTGACTCCCCCTACATTTCCTCCGCCGGCTCCACCCCCTCCGCTACAGGGACTGGAAACCCCGGGAGCAGCTGCAGCCCGAGAATAGTGTCTGGTCCAGTCCTTTCAGGCAAGACCTAGGTTTCAGCTAAGGCTCGAGGGCAGAGGAGACCTGGATTGGGCCATAGGTCTTTCAAATACACAGCTGTGATCTCAGCAGTAGGTGCTGGCACCTGGCCTTGCCCATACTGGAATGATGAGGGGACAGTCAGAAGGACCTGGGGCCATCCTTTGCAGTTCTCCGGGATAGGTGGATGGAGGGATGCCTTTGCCCACACCACCTCAGTGGGGCTGCCTCCCTCCCAGGGCCTGAGGCCTAGCCAGCATCCAATGGAGGACAAGAAGAAGAAAAGGAGTCCCAAGCCCTGTCTGACCCAGCCAGCCCAGCCCCCAGGCACACTACGCAGGGTCCCAGTGCCCACAAGCCACAGTGGCTCCTTGGCCCTGGGACTCCCTCACCTGCCATCCCCCAAACAGCGGACCAAGTTCAAGAGGTAGGTACAGACGGGAAGCAGGGCAAGGAGGGAGGGACCCTAACTCTGGCCTGAGCCCTGTGGGCAGCAAGGTAAAGTGGGGTTTAGCCTATAATTTCTGAGCAGGAATCCATGCCTTCCCTGGGGCTCCCCCTCCCTCCACTGGCCCGAGAATTCAGACCCAGTCCCTACTTTCAGGTGTGTTGGGAAAAGACCAGGTGGGTCACAGGGATCACCCAGTGTGATGATGCACCTCGGAGCAGGGAGTGTGCAGACTTCCAGAAGTGAGTCAGAGAAGGCTGTTGGGCACACTGGAGACAGGGACTGTTCTAAGCGGAGGGGCCTGCCTGGCAGAAGTATGGAAGAAAAATATTGCCTGCAAGGTTCCAGGAATCACAAAGTGGTCTGGTGGTCCCGGAGTGTCATGGGCCAGGAAATGGTGAAGGGATACTCAAGCAAACGATTTGAGTTCGCCTCCTACCCCACCTTGCCTGTCTACCCTATAGTGCTCCCACTAAACACACGTTCCTCCTCTGATTACTATGTTTCCCTGTGCCTTGGCACCGCCTGCCTAAGAGGCATGTTTGGACACGGCCACGTGAGCGTAGCGGAAGCTCAGGGCTGGGACAGGAATAGTAGGAAGTGCAGTTGGAGAGGCATGGAGGCCAAGCTGGGAAGGTCGTGCAGTGTTCTCCTGTGGGCAATGGAAGATTCAAAAAATGGTTTTTATATACAAGAGGGGCAGAAAAATGTTTTTGGAAGTGGTAAAATGGCTCTCATGGCAATAAGGAAGTAACTGTCCCCAAATTCACTGAGGACCAGTAAGGCCAAGTGATCACAGGAGGATTGAGTGAGGGGTCAGACAGGAACCCAAGAGCCCTGCTCCAGGTGTGGTTCTGGCTGTACCACTGGAAGAAAACGACTTCTTCTGACCTCTCATCCTCACCCCTCTTCATCCACTTGCTTCCCTTAATGCATCCTAGTGCCCCAGACAGGGTCAGAAGAACAAACATCCACTTATGTTGACAGGTGGATAGAAAGATGAATTAGTGCATAGACAGATGGCACAAAAGACCTGGGGTACCTGGCTTCCCCCACCCTGTGACCGTGGCCACGCCCACTCACCCAGGGTAGGCAAGGAGAAATGCCGCCCCGTGCTGGCAGGAGGTGCAGGCGGCTCTGCAGGCACGCCCCTGCAGCACTCTTTCCTGACCGAGGTGACCGACGTCTATGAAATGGAAGGGGGGCTGCTGAACCTGCTCAACGACTTCCACTCAGGCCGGCTGCAGGCCTTCGGTGAGTCCTGGGGGTGGGGCTGGAGGGGGAGGCTGGGACGTGGGTCCCAAGCTTGCTCCCAGAGCTGACAGGTGCTGTCCAGGGAAGGAATGCTCCTTCGAGCAGTTGGAGCACGTGCGGGAGATGCAGGAGAAGCTGGCCCGGCTGCACTTCAGCCTAGATGTGTGTGGAGAGGAGGAAGAGGAGGAGGAAGAGGAAGACGGGGTGACGGACGGGCTGCCTGAGGAGCAGAAGAAGACAATGGCTGACCGCAACCTGGACCAGCTGCTTAGCAATGTGGGTCAGGGCTGGGGGCTTCAGTTCCTGAGGGCACCAGAGGGTGGGAGGGTGCATGCTTCCAAGACCATTCCTGGTCCCTAAGTGAAAAACTGGGGGTGCGTGGAGGCAAAAGCTCTGGGCCTCTCAACGCCCACCAGAAGATGAGCCCCAGAACATCCAGAGTTTGGCCTGGTGCCCTCCTTACAGAAACCCCCCTTTCCCTTTCTGTTGACAGCTGGAAGATCTTAGTAATTCTATGTATCCTTTCTAGGGAACTTGACAGTGGGTGTCCTCCACTCCAGATATAAAATCAGCTTCCTCCTCCCCACCACCCTGCAGGAATATTTACAGATAACCAACGTCCTCACCCCTTTCAGAATTAGCCCCCAACTCCCCCTACCCTGGTAGAGGTGCAGAAAGAATTCCCCAAATGTTAGGTGAAAGAATAGTGGTTGCAGGAAATATGTTCTACATACTTACCAAAATATTTTTAGGCACTTTAGCTTACACCAATCTATGACAAAGCTTGTCTGATGTCTCCCTATTCTTTCAGCACTGAACAATTATTTTTACTGATCAGATGATCTCCCATCTAGTCCTAAGAGAAGTAGTGCACACACACCTGCATGATCTAAACCAAAAGCGAAGGGGGTAAGGCACCTGGCAAGAGGGGCCAGCAAGGGCTGCAACCCTAAATCACGGACCACCCCAGAGTCCCTGACCCCCGCCCCTTTGCACAGTTGGGGAAACTAAGCTTGCGCAGGCTGGGACAATAGGGCTGGAAGGACCTGGGGTCCAAAGCATCACAGTCCTTGACCCGCACAGACAGAAGCTGCACCTGGCCGAGAACGCCGAGCCCGAGGAGCCGTCAGCTGTGTAGGTGTTAAGACCCAGGCCTTGACTGTCCATTCTCATTTCCTTCAAACTGTGACTTTTTTACGGACTCGAGTGGGTGTTTCGCGGCCCCCCCAGGTGCTATGGGAGAGGGGGGCACTGAATGGAATTAAACCAGAAGGAAAGAAAGCGGTGTGTGTCTTCTCTCTTGCGCCTTCTACTCGGCAGGGGCGCCCGGGCCCCAGCTCTCGCAGGGACGCCCCTGCGCAACACACTTCTGGTTTGGGAGGTCCCGCTCGGGCGGTTAGATTCCCCGGAGCTGCTCGGGGTGTGTGGGAACAGCACCGGCTCGCCGGGTCTTGGCTGGAGCCCAGAGGAGGCCACGGAGACGGCGGGGCGGGGCCTGAGCCCGTCGGCCCGCGGCGCAGGCCGGTGACGCGCTGCGCAGGCGCCGGGCGGGTCAGTTTGCGCCCGGATGGAGCGGGAGCGGTTAGTTCGGAAGGTGACGGCGCTGCAGGTGCGGGGCGGGAGGCTTGCCTGTGATTCCCCGCTACGGGTTCTCGGACTGGGTGGGACCTATGGACCAAATGAGGCTCTCACGTCTAGTAACCTGCCCGCGTGCCCACGTCCGAAGCTACCGACCCACCCCACGGGCCTGAAAAATGTGGGGACCCCACGGATTCTCGGAGAAGGCGATGGCACCCCACTCCAGTACACTTGCCTGGAAAATCCCATGGACGGAGGAGCCTGGTAGGCTGCAGTCCATGGGGTTGCTAAGAGTCGGACACGACTGAAGCGACTTAGCAGCAGCACGGATCCTCCCGCGTCCCCCCACCCCCACCCCCAACTGCCACCACAAGCTCTTACGCGATCAGGGAAAAGGTGGGAAGGGCCTTCAGTCGAAGAATTGTGCTGGATGCAGCCCAGCACACTCCCTCGAACCCCCAGAGCCCCAACGCACAGCGTCACCTGTCCTTTCCCCGGGGCCGGGTCCCCTCTTGCAGTCACGCCGATGACCTCTCCAGGAGCGTTCCCCAAGATATCCCCATGTTGCAGTGATAAGGGTTTTCTCTCCCCTCGTTCTCCACACCAGGCCTGCATCCGGGGCTTCTTGGTCCGACGCCAGTTCCAGAGTCTTCGAGGTGAATATGAAGCTATTGTACAAGAGATCGACGGTGATCTGGGCACGCTTCAGTGGACTGAGGGCTGGATTCCCAGGCCCCGATTTCTCCCAAAGGTACTACACACCTAGAGGTAAAATGGGCAAGGGCATTCCATGTTACCTGCCGACAAGCGTTCCTCAATGGAAAAGGGAGCAGACTCACCTCCTCACACCCCAATTCTTAGTCCTCATCAATTGGTATGCTAAATCAGAATGTCCAGATCCTTGGAGGGTTTAGCCTCGGGGCTCGCACACCTTTGATTTCTCAGGAGGCAAAATTCTGTCAGACCTGGAAAGCCGCTAGAGAGAGGGCACCAAATCCAGAGCAGGAGCTATGGAGTCACTTCGCACATAAAGAGACTGAGAGAGAGACCATCCAGGAGGATATGCTACTGAAGAAGTCAGGAGAGAGCTTCACAAACGCCAGCAGTCTTCCCTGCAGAGATGCCAGTGCCTGGCTTCGGGATGAGCAGAGCAGGAGGACCAGGAAACCAAGCCAAGAGACCAGAGACGCGTCAAGGATGAAACACCCAGGTACACCTCTGCCTAGATCAGGGCAAGCCTCTGCCCTCTGGGCCTAAGCATTCCCATCTGAAAAGTGAAAGGCTTGTGCTAGATAAGCTGCATCCCTTTCTTCCCTCCTGGTTGGGGGCGACTTACGGGTGCATAGGGGGAAGGTGCCAGGGTCTAAGGACTAGGCCAGTGCCCAGTGCCTGTCCCCTCAAGGATTTCTCCCTTCATCCTCCTTCACAGAAGCTGCAGGTCCAGGACTGTCCCACAGCCAGACTGAGCTCCAGGAGCTCCAGAACCACCGCAGCCACTTGGCCATGGAGCTGCTGTGGCTACAGCAGGCCATCAATAGCCGTAAGGAGGTAGGCACTAATTTGGAGCCTTTTTTGCACATTTAGAGCCAAGGGTGGTGGTGAGGGAAAAGCCTCCTGCCAGGCCCAAGCAGACCTGCCTGGTACAGTGTCTCTTCTTTTCTCTAACAGTACCTAGTTCTCAAACAAACACTGAGATCCCCAGAAGTGAACCAGAACAGACATGAGCCCAACTTGTGCCAAGATCATGGGGGACAGAGCTGTGAAAAAGCTAGATCACAACCAGGCCCACCGCTGGAAGACCAGCCCTACAGAGGCAGGACCCTTGGAGAGCCAGGCCATGTGGATGCCTCCTACTGGAGGCTCAGATCACAACCCCACAAATTCCCAGAAAGACTGGCCACTCCAGATAAAACAACTGCTGGGGCCAAGTACAGGGACCCATCCTACAGATGGCCTGGGCCACAGCTGCCCACACCATCGGAATACCAGGCCACAGGGAAGAGGCTCACCAAAGAGCAGGACTGTGGAGAAGAGATCTCTGGAGAGACCTGCCTGCAGCTGACAACACTTCTAGAGGATGAAAGCCACAAAGAGCTCAAATCTAAGGGCTCCTGTCCTGGAAAGGCCAGGACACAGCTGCCCACACTCCATGAAGACCCAAACATTGAAGACAGCTCTCCCAGGGGGCCATGCCAGAAAGAGCCTGATTGGCAAAGAGCTGTGCCACGAGAGTTGGGCGTCTCAGAGGACCATGTCACCTGGGATGGGTCTTTGGCAGAGCATGGTGGCCTGGATCTCTGGAAAAATAAACCACCCAAGGGCCAGACCCCCAGTGATAAAAGCTCCATAGATAGAACCTCCAGTGAATCTAGCGATGAAGGATGGCAAAACCAGAGGACTGTACCATGTAGGTCAAGGCCCCCTGAGAAACTGTCCACAGGGTCAGACCACACAGGAGAGGATCACTGGAGGGGCAGACAGTGGGAAACAGGACCAGCAGGCTAGACCCTGGGGAACCAGGGAGGACCGGGTTCCAAAGGGCGATGCTATGAAAGGGCAGTGAGGGAGACAGGACCTCATCCTAGCTCCCTGGTTCCAGTTGTACCTCCTGCCCCTGCCCCTGGGTATTGGTGGCTAGTGAGGCCAAGAGAAGCTGGAGCACAGAGCTGGCACCAGTAGAGGGAGAAGGTAGGAGGCTACTTTCATCCTCTGCCTGTGGTTCAACCCACATTTGGGGATAGGGAGCAACCTGGGGCAAGTCAAGTTGGAGAATAAAGGTTGAGAATAAATAAAGATGGAGAATAAAGGTTTTCATTAGATTCTGAGCCTGGTTGTATTTGTCTTCTGCCCCTGGTCAGGACAAGCTTCTGGGACCTCCTGTTCACTTTCTGCTGACATGGGGCATCCTCTCCAGAGCTGGCCGAGAGCCACAGCCCAAGAGCAGACTAGCATCCTTGGGGAACAGCCCCCCAATGCTGTTGGGCTACAGTGGCGGGGAGGCTCTGAGAATCCCTGCCCCGACCCAGTACTGAACATCTGTGTTTCAGTGTGATCTCTGCCACTGCCCCTCTCACTGAGCCCTGGCTCTTCCTTCATACCTAATGACCAGACCCACCCTACTCCTGTGAGGCCCCACCAAGAGCAGACCGGATGAGACCCTGAATGCAGACAGGTGCTCCTATGGAGGCTCTCCCTGCCTTCCTGGGTAAAAAGGCAGGACTCCACCTCTGATTGGCATTGCTCCCAACCCTGTCTTAGTTGCCTGGCAACAGCTCTGCGTCTCTACCCACGGACATACAATGGCCGGTGGCAGTCCAGCAGCCAAGAAGGTAGTGGTGTATCGGAATGGGGACCCCTTCTCCCCAGGCCGCCAGCTGGTGGTGACTCAACGCCGCTTCCCCACCCTGGAGACCTTCCTCTGTGAGGTGACATCGGCTGTGCAGGCCCCAGTGGCTGTGCGTGCTCTCTACACCCCTTGTCATGGCCACCCTGTCACCGACCTGGCAGACCTGCAGAACGGAGGGCTGTATGTGGCTGCTGGTTTCGAACATTTCCACAAGCTCCCGTGAGTGGGCTGGGGGTGGTCAAAGAGCCTGGGGAGGGAGGTAATAGCAACAGCAACAGTCAGTACTGACCAAGTAGCTCACTCATGAGACATTAACAGTCCTGTGAGGCAGGTGGTCTTATCCCCAGTCTTTGGAAGGGTAAATCAGGATAGTCCCAAGCTGCCTAGGAGTAGACAACACAAGTGGCGCCACTGTTCAAGTCAAGAGTCTGACGCTGATGATCATGCCTATCCAGCCAGGACCAAACCATGGGAAGAAGAACATTCTCATGCTAGCTGAGCCCCCTTTTCCAAAGGCTCTTCCTGATGGGATCCTTATCACTCCCATCACCACCACCACCAAATACTCTAAATCCATCCATAGGCATCCCATGCTCTCCAGTAGGCTGGGATCACCCTTTACAGGGTGTGGCTGTGCTTTCCAAGATGGGAGACTAATTTCAGTGTCTGAGCTTCCAACTCAGATCTGGCTTCCAGGTCTTCCTCCACTCTCAGCTGAGAGGTTGCTCGCTGTAACCTAAGGAGCCAGGAGTTGGGAGCTAGACAGACTTAGAATCTGGGCTTGGTCACTCCCATGTTACTTAGGGAGTCCTTGTTCTGTCTCATACAAAATGAGATGAAACCACATACCCCATGAAGGAGAACATCTCTCTGAGATACAGGAGGATTTAGACCTTTAATTATATGGTTTGTGCCCTGGACTGGATGTGCAGCCTGATACATGCAGGGCCTAAGGCAGGTTCAAGTATCAGCATCTGTTTCTGGACTGAGATGACTTGAGACTGTTTCACTGGGAAGGGAGACCTGGTGAGCTGGGCCCCAGCCCCGCCCTCTGGCAGCTGCTGGGCTGCTGAGTTCCCCCGGCTCCCCAAGATGACCTGTGACCTCTCTGTCCTTTCAGCTATTTACCCCCTGGAGGGAAGGATCCAGGTGGGAAGAGCAGCAGACTGGCAGTGAGTCCTGGGGCAGGCCAGCCCCCAGCCCTCTGTTCTCCCCCTCCTCTGGGACGGCTCCCACTTTGGTCTGGGAGGTCAGGGGCCCCAGAAGCAGCTGGATCTGCGGCTCTCCACACCTAGTCTGGAGCCAGCTGCTAGCCTTCCCAGGGTGCAGGATTTCAAAATGCTGTTCCCTGCGCCTTTTGCAACCTTTTATCTCCAGGCTGTGGTCCTCAGAGGAAAGAGGACACTATAAAACAGAGGGATGGGAGGGGGTTAAGAATGTGACTTAGGGAGTACCCTCTGGTAAAAGGTGTGACAGTCCCACCCTCCTTACCCCCTCTTCCGCCCCAGTCTGGTTCCTTTCCCTCACCCTACCCACCTTAGACTGACCTACCCCTGACCAAAGGCCTCAGTGCGTTCCTGATGGGTTTCAGGGTCTTCCCATGACTCGGCAGCTGTGTGATGGGGCCCTTGGACGGCAGCTACCTGCAGGTTCCCCCTGCTACATCCAGTGAGTGCCTGTGTTGGGGAGGCGGGGGCATAGATTTTTGTTTCAGTGAGGCCAAGGAAAAGTAGGTGGATTTGTTCCAGGAGCTCCTGGTGACTGGTAGGGATGGGAAAAGTCCAACATGCTTACTGGGTGAAGGGGGACCCATGCACCGGGTCTGACTGTCTTCTGGCCCCAGTGCCATCCTCCTCTCACGTGTAAGGAGTTCTGAGGACCGTTCCCCTTACCAGGCTGCTCTTTGTCCCAGTGTGTTCAGGAATGGGGACCTGTTAAGTCCTCCGTTCAGCCTGAAGCTGTCCCAGGCCGCCAGCAAGGACTGGGAAGCAGTGTTGAAGCTCCTGACGGAGAAGGTGAAATTACAGACCGGGGTTGTGCGCAAGTGAGTCTGGGGACTGCGGAAACCCGAATGTCCCCAAAGGGAGCTGCCCTACTGGTTCTGGCCTTCTTGGAAGATGAAAAGGCCAAAGGAAAGCATGTTTCCCCAAAGGGGACTTCTTTCTGTGCCAGAGGGAAAGGCCCTTCCAACCCAGCCCTTGGAGCCAGGGTGGAGCCTGGGGGACTGGCCCTGGTGCCCGGAGGACCAGCAGCTGCCAGGCACCTTGGAAGAGCTGTACCCACCCTCTCACAGTCTGCTGAATATCAATCCACCTTGTTCACTGGCCCTTATTGTACTCACCTCTCTCCCAGGCTCTGCACCCTGGATGGGCTCCCACTGTCAGCAAGGGAGGCTCTGGTGAGTGGCCATTACTATGTGGCCGTTGGAGAGGATGAGTTCAAGGCCCTCCCCTATCTGGAGCTGCTGGTGCCCAGTCCCTCACTGCCCAGGGGCTGCTGGTATGTATATATGAGGGGGAGAGGAGGCAGGTTAGAGCAAAGGAAGCCACCCTGATTCCATGTCCTGCTCTGCCCCCTATAAGCCTTCTCTTTTTTCACTGCAGGTATCCCCCAGGTCCAAAGTCCAGGCCGCACAAGCAGGTGGTAGGTGACCCAGGGTGTTGTTGGGGGGCGGGAAAGAAGGAAGTGACTAGCTTCCCACTGAGGCTCTGACCTTATTGTACTGTATACTCTCAATAATTTTGTGAAAGAGTTATTCCCATTTTCTAGAGGAGAGGCTGAAATTCAGAGGAGTGGTGTGATTTGTTCAGGGTAACACAGATACTGACAGCAGCCAGACCAGGACCAGGTCTGAAAGCCAGCTTATCTGGGCTCTGTGAAGATCTTCAGGACTCTGAGTTGCTGGACCTGATGCCAGATTGGATGCTGGGAAAATCAGTATATCTGGCATAGCAGGGTCCAAAATGCTTGTCAGCTTCCCGTCTTATCCCAGGCCTGAGCCCTCCCAAGAGATGAGCCAGTGAGTTGAGGGTAGGAGGACACAACCTGATTTCACTGGGCATTTAGAACACCAGGCATCATCTACTATGTCCCTGGATAAAGCAGTCTGATGGAAGAGGGAGCAGGGAGGGAAGACGCAGGCTGTGAAGGTGGATGGCTTCTCCTCTCCCAGCTGCCAAAGGCATCAGAGGCATCCACACCTGGACTGGGAGTGGAGAAGGCAAGGACAGCCTGCAACCACGGCCGACGCTCAGCGTTCCCCCTGCAGGGCCACAGGGCACAGGCAAGCCAGTCCTCTCCGGACGGAGCCAGACAAATGGCGCCATCCGCTTTCTGTGCCAGACCCCAGCGAGCTACTGAGCCAAGAGGCATGCGCCCCACGCTCTCATTTCCACCAGGCGAGGGGACCCCAGAATTCAAGGCCTTCTCAGCCAGCCCCTGACAGCGACGTGGGGTGGCAGCGACGTGGGGTGGCAGCGACGTGGGGTGGCAGCGACATGGGGTGGTGCCTGCTGGGGATGACACAGGAAGGGGAGGGAGTTCCATGGTCCAGAGCTGGTCTTGACTTCAGCACAACTGTCTCCTACCCCCTCATGTGCATAGCCAGTCCTTTGCCTTTTCATGGGGGCCTGGTTTACGAAAAGAAGCACGTGAAAACTCGAAGCCATGAATTTCAGGGGTGGGATTTGGAAGGGTTGGGGATGGGGGCCAAAGGCCTGCCTCCGAACTAACCTCCATCCTCGCAGGTCATGAGCGAGGCTCAGGGCCAGGGAGGGGGCTGATAAAGTCTAGGGAAAGAATGTTGAGGGCTCCTCAGCCTCAGCGTCGGTCTCTTGCCTTCCACATCAGGAACCAAGGGAGTGTATGTGGCTCCCCACCCAAGGAAGGAGACGGCAGGGGCCCAGGAAGTAGCAGATGATGAAGACACCCAGACAGAAGAGCCCTGGGATCAGGTGGGCTGGGGCTGGAAGCCGTGTGTTGGCTTTTGTTTTGCTTGTATGGTTTGTTTTTTTTGCTGTACCCTGCAGCATGTGGGATCTTAATTTCCCAACCAGGGATCAAACCCACACCCACTGCATTGGAAGCCAGAGAAGTCCCTGGAAGCCACATGTTGGGACAGGAGTTCTGAGCTGGAAACCAGCAGCCCTGGGTCCCAGAAACAATTCTCCCTTGTGTCTGTGAACAAATCTAACCTTCTCAGAGCCCGAGTTCCTATGTTAAATGAAATGGTGGATCCAGATTTCTGGTCTCTTCCTTTCCTGGGTTGGGAAACCCCAGGCTAAAGGCTGGAGGCTGGACTGGGGTGCTCAATGGCTCCGTTCTGTGTGGCCTTCCTCCTCCCGCCGACAGCACAGATAGTGGAAGAGGCCCTGTTCCTGGAAAAACAGCCTGAGGCTGGGGCAGCTATCTCAGCCTGATGCCTGCTCCACCATCTTGAGATCCAGCAGCTCCAGCCAGGAACTGGGGAGCTTCATTCTGCAGTCACCTTTTATCCTCAGCCTCCAGCAGCCTGTTCTCAAGGAACCAGCGTCTCCTCTGCGCTCACAGGGTATGATGCAACCCCTTCAGTCTGGCTCTTCTGCTCGTAAACCTACATCCCCGTCTTCCTTTCCTTTCAGAGCAGAGAAGCCCCAGCTACAGAGGCCGTTTCCTTATGAGAGTCTCTGGCCAGAGAAAGGAGTAGACAGCTGGGTTTGGGGGACAGACCACAAACATGGGAGCGGGTCTGTCACAATAAAAGACTACTTACTAACCTCCATCTGTTTACTACAGATTTATTACAGACAACTGATTCAGTGACTCAACAACAACTGCTCACCCAGCATTGCTCCACGCACTGGAGTTGGGCAGTGCCGGGGCCCACAGGCGTTTGAGGGAGGCAGGCAGTTGAGGATTTACACCCACCTCATGGGAGGGACAGGGAGGCTAACAGCCAGCTCCTCTCCCACATGTCATCTGCTATTCTTACGCACTTTCCCCTCAGTTCCCCCCTCAGCCAGCGAAGGCTGAGCCCTGGAGGCCTCCTGCTTGCATTTCTGGCCCAGAGGCTGTAGCTGGCCTTCTCCTTGCAGCTGGGGTTCTGCAGTCCACCGCCCAGCTGCTGGGATAGTCCAGGTCAGGCCATAGTAACAGTGACAGCTCTGGGGACCTGACGAGACAGCAGAGAGAGTGCTGCTGGGGCACGAGGGCTGCTGAGGGTGAGGGTGAAGTCTTTTGCACTAAATCTGAGTGGTTGAACAGCACGTGAAAGTTACAAAACCCTTTCACTCTTGTTCTCTTATTATGATCCATGAGGTAGTTATTATCCCAGGAGGTGAGGAAGCTGAGGCTGGGGCTGGGGCTGGGGTGGGAGGCCTAATTCCCAGGCTCACTGCCTCCACCTCATGGCCCAGGGGTTTCCTGGAGATAGCAGAGCTGGAGGTGGCCTTGGTTCACTCAAAGTGCAGACAGTTGCCCTTGGGTCTTGGTCACTGAGCTTGTGATGCAGAGTGTAATTCCTGCCACGGTGAGCACCATGCCAGCAAATGCTCCTGGGATAATGGGTAGAAATTGAGAAGCTCTGAGACTAGCCATGCCAGTAGTAGCTGACACAGGGCTGAGGGAAGGGCTCAGATGGGAACTACCCAGGGGAAGGCAACTCTGATGGCAACAAGGAGGCAGGAGAGCTACAGAGGAAAGGGCAGGATGAGGGAAGAGCCTCTCCTCACCTGGTCACAGGAAAAAAACTAACCCAGGGGTGTCAAAGTCCAAGTAGTGGCTTCCCAAACTTGCAGTGTCCTGACTTACGTTTTCCACCAATATCTTCTCCAAGGACCTTCCCAACAATCAGTGTAAAGATGATGGCCAGAGAGTTACTGATGGGCACAGCTAGGGTCAGATCTGGGTGATCAGAATGAAAAGAATCTCTGAGATGCAAAAAAAAAAAAAAAAAAAGTCTTTCTAGGCACAAAACACTTTCATTACATCATCAAGACCGTTTTAAAAAAGGTGTCTCATGACCCCAGTTTTCAGATAAAGTCACAGCCAAGCTCAGGATTCAAACCCAGGTCTCCTGACTTCAAATTCAGTGCTCCCTCAGGATTCCAGCAAGAAAACCTAAACTACAAGGTCTGGGACCATCTTGGTTTGCTGGTAAGGATGAGGTCGTTGCAGTCCAACAGAACTACTGTGATCTCAAGGACATCTGGACAGACAGGTACCCCAAACCCAAAGGCTACAGTAGCAAGAGTGCAGTAACGCCAAACACAGCGCCACTTACCAAGCACACGGGTGCTCTGTGTACACATCGAGTCAATCTTCATAACAACAATGCAGGAAGCGCATTAGCATCATAATGGAAACAAAGGCTCAAAGACACCACGTAAATAGAGGCCAACAGGATTTAAACCGAGGTCTGCCTGACTCCAAAGGTAGTAGAACTAAATGGGTAAGGACAAAGCAAAACAGCAGGCGAAGCACATTTGTTTCTGTTTCAGTTCGGGCTTGGGCCTCATGGAATTATGTAAGACCAAAAACGTCAGAGATAGGAACGGGCACAGGACACGCCCCACAGGGCTGGTTCTTAAGTAGAGGTCACCACAGTCCAGGACCTGTTGCTTAGTTTTGAAGCTCTGACTTCAATAAATGAAACTTCAAAAAGACTTAGCGGAGTTAACAATACTCTTAACTTAAAATGTATTACACTTAAATTTTGTACATTTGAAGCTATTTAAGAAGACAGATTTTATGCTGTGTTCTTAAAACACATACCAAAAAATAAATAAAACCAAAAAAACTAATGGATAAATCAGAAACTGAGTTACTTGTTTGCAAGACTCATAACTGCCAGGCAGGCTGTGCACGTTGGCTCCTCAGCACATTCTTTCCCAGCCCTCCCAGGCCTCACCTGTTCCAGGCAGAGGAGGAGAGAACTGCGCAGCTGCACATCCCCTGCGAGGCGCGGCCATGGCTGCTATTGGCCATCCAAGAAACGGACACAACTGCCGCCTACTCAGAGACCTTTCCTTAACCTTACACAACACAGAATGTAGTAGTTGCTAAAGACTGGTTGGCAACAGTAGATGGGAGAGGGAAGCAGCATAGTGTGAGGAGAGAATAGGACACTGGAGTGAGGCAGACCCAGGTTTGCCTACGTGATCTTGGCTAGATCAGCCAAACGCTCTGAGCCCGTTCCCTACCTGAAAAACAGTGGTAGCAAACTAACAGCGTCGTCTTACAAAAGGGTTGTTGTGAGATGAAATATGATAACATGCGTATGTCCTTGCCTGAATAAACAGTGACCACTGTTCTGATTATTAGAATGGATACAGGCAGGGTAAGTGGTGAGGTAAGAGGATCCTGAAATTCCAGTTTGCTCAAAACTTGGTAAAAGGCTAACTGCAGGCATTTTTCCAGAGCACTCAGTGTTCTGGGCAGCAGGGAGTGCCAGAGGCTTTCAAACTTTCTTTTAAATGAAGTCTTATGAGAAGCCCAAAACGTAAAACAGATGAAAGTGGAGTGATGCTAGTTGAAGCTGACATGGCAGATCTGGAGGTGGGCCTAGCCCCTCCCATGACTTCTGAGGGGTTTTCCCAGGGTTATTTGGGGTCCAAACTCCCCTCAAATCCCTGGGGGGGGCGGTGCCCAGGTGAGACTCCAGGTGAGTTATAGCAAAGTTATAGCAAAAACTTCTCTTAGCAAAGTTCAAGAGCATAAACTTTAGCAATAGATGGCTTCGCATCCTTCTGCACTGACATGCTGTGGGACTTCAGAGATGAAATAAGTTGCCCAAAGTTTTGTAACTTCATTGCCTTGGTGGAGACAATCATGTCCATTTTATAAGGTTGGGCTGAGAATTTTTTTAAATGTGTAAAACTAGAACAGTATCTGATGCAGGAGAGGGCACACAACAATAGGGGGAAAGAAATTTATCCTTATAGAGCTCCTCCAGTCCATCGTGCACCAGGTACTGCTCCGGATGCTTCTCAATACTGAACTCAATTCTCTCGGTGCTATGAAGTCAACCATAAAAAATCGAGGTTCAAATAAGAGACTTGCCCAAGGTCAGCCAGGCAGTTAGCAGTGGAAGCAAGAGTGTCAAAGGCAGCCCTTGGGGAATTTGCTGTCGGTCTGGTGGTTAGGACTCTGTGCTTCCACTGCAGTGGGCCTGGGTTTGATCCCTGGTCAGGGAACTAAGATCCCATAAACTGCATGGTACACACACACACACACACAAACCCTTCACACAGCCAAAGGAACTTTCTTTCTCTGCTGCTGCACAAGATTGCCAGGCTTCAAACCAACCCTGTGCCTGGCAGCATACTCATAACCAAACCACCATACTCTACTGCCTAGAGAAGAGGGTGCAAATATGGAACCAATCCCTCACTCATGGCAACAAGGTGTTTGAGACATTCCCTCCATCCTAAGTATAGCGGTTCTAAGCCAGAGACCCACCTGCTGATGCCAAGGTGAGGTAATAGAGAAGGGAGCCACACTGGTTGAGAGAAAAGGGCATCAGGTACTGGAAACAGAAGAAAACTGGTCAGTGTGATTGCTTAACTGAGCAGGGCTGCCTTCTTTGAGCTTCGAGATAAGCCTTTCCTTGGAGGGAGGGGTAGCTGTAAGGGCTAGGGCCCAAGCCATCTGAAAAGGACCCTTCCAGGGCAGAGGGAACATCACTGACTGAACCCCATGCCTTTGCCCTGAAGGCCCTCCCCCTCAACCCCGCTGGTTTCTGTCCTCCCCATCCTGCAAGTCCCTGAGCGCCAGTGTTCCTGTCTCCAAGAAACCTTCCCTCAGTCGCCTAGCTCCAGCCTCCCTCCTCTGAACTCACAAAGCACTTTGTCTGTACCTCACTCAAAGCCCTTACCCCTGAGAGGCAGTTGTGTCTATGACTTTCCCACCAGCCGAGACTGGCAGCACTGAGCTCAGAAGTAGTACTCTAGATTCTCCCTTATGCCCCCCTCCCCAGGGCCAATTTAAGCCCTAAGCCCTCCCTCTGGAAAAGTCTGTTGTAAGGATCACCATAATAAAATATTACTAGCGGCTCAGGGCATCAAAGACTTGAAACCTAATTGTAATATGTATAAGGCCCACTGCTAACTGCTTTAGTGCCTCACCTCACTTAACCCTCACAACTGCCCCGTAAGACGGTTACCCTTATTATCCCCATTTTACAGATGACGAAACTGAGACTCAAGGCAAACAAGACTCATCCAAGAGCTTCTGGCGAGTAAGTGGTGGAGCACAGATTTTGAGCCTGATCTGTTTGACTCCAGAGACCAAATTCTTAGCTGCTACCCTCTAGAGAGGACTCATTCACAGACGCACCTCGGGATTCAAGAACAAGGTTTTCATTTCCTGCAGCAACTGCCGGGCCCAGGTCCGCTCATGAACCTGCTGCAGGCGAGAGGAGGCCCGCTTCAGCAATGGCTGTGTGCCACCCCACAGAGCAGCCACGAGCACCAGAGCCAGCACCTGCCCTGGATGGAGAGACGAGTGACATCCCCCGCCGCCCCACCGCACGGCCTTAGCCCTCCTCCGGTCTCCCATTCCCACCCCGCCGCTCCCACATCCCTTCTTTGCTCTCCGACGCCCCGGGTCTGATTGGCGGGTAGGACAGGCCCCGGGAAGCCGGGGAGATGGATCCTGGAGCCCAGGTTCGGGGTTGTAGCAAGGGTCGGGGTTAGGTGGTGGAGGGGGAGTAAGAAATGAACTTGGGATAGCAGTCTGGAAGCGAGGGGAGGGGCGGGGCCCGCTTACCCAGGGTCGCCGCCATGGCAACGCCGATCCTCTCCACTTCCGGGAACAAAGGGGGCGGAGACTCGTAATCCGGAAGTGGCGCCAAAGCCTCTTCCGGTTCTACGCACGTTGCCGCTTTCCTCGCGTCACCGCCGGGATGGTGAGTTCTCCTGTGTTAAAGGTATTGCTGTAGGGGTCCGTGCTGGGGTAGGGGCCAATTCTGGGCGCTGACACTGCCGTCCTGTCCCCACAGAAGCCGATCCTGCTGCAGGGCCATGAGCGGTCCATTACTCAGATTAAGTACAACCGCGAGGGAGACCTCCTTTTCACGGTGGCGAAGGACCCTGTGAGCGTCGGCTGAAGGGCGGGCCCGCCGGGACCTTGCGGAAGGGGCCCGGGAGCGGGCGAGTTCATTCTCCCGGGGCGAAGGGTGGACAAGCTAGTTTTGCTGCGAGAAAAACCGAGGAGTGCCCTGTTCTGAGAAGTAGGGAGAGATCAGCCCGGGGTTTGGAGGGCAAGAGCATTACACCGATAGATGTGGGAAAGGACTCCATTGTTGATAGGAGGAGGGAGTAGCCAGGGAGAAGAAAAGCAAGGGTACCTTGTGGAAAGGGGACGGGGACGTGGGTCATCTTGCTCATGGGGCGGAGAGGAGCTCATTCCGGGGAAGAACAAAACTATTCTACAAGGATAGGGGAACAGACCACCTGGAGAAGGGGGAAGTTGATCCTGGGGCATCGAGGATAAAGACCTTAAAGAAGGTGTCCTTGGTATCATTTCAGTCATCCCTCTTCCTGCCACTCACTCACTGCAAACAGCCCCTTTGAGTACTGCATTTTGAGGCACCTCCATATGGAGAAAGTTAACCCTAGTGGCTAAACGTGGGGGCTGACACACCTGATTTGAATCCTGAGTCCTGTATTCACTAGCAGTGTGACTTTGAACATGCCATTTAACCATTATAAACTTTAAGAGCCCCTTTTTACAAAATATGGGTAGTAATAGTACCTCCCTCTTGGGGTTGTCTTTAGAATTAAATGAGATTATTCAAATAAAGAGCTTACTTGAATAAAGAGTGTTTGTGAGTACCATATTAATGTTAGACACATTTTAAATTCCTTAGACATTATTTTATTGGAGTCTCACAGCTACTCTTTGAAAAAGGCGTTATTGTCCTGGCCAGTTTACACGTGGGAAAACTGAAGTTCAGAGGGGAAAAGCACACATTTCAATAATACAGTGAGATAGTAGCAGAGCAGGGACTGGAACCCAGGTTTCTCTCCTACCAACGGCTCCCATTTGGACAGAACACCAAAACACTACTCTTTTGCTAGGCTGATACTCAGCTTGACCTTTTATTCCTCAAAGGGTTTAGGAGTCTGGGGAAAGGCTGGTATGATGGAGACTTTTTCGCAAGCAGGAGGAGAATCCAGGAGTTGGTCTTTTTACCAGCAACCTGCTGTTCCCCAAGAGATGAGCAGGGGAGGGTCGAATCTGGCCTGGCTAGAAGCTTCTGGGGCAAAATAGGCCATGGCTCTGCCCACAATGCCTATCATCCTGTCACATTGTCCTTGATCCTCCAGATTGTCAATGTATGGTACTCTGTGAATGGTGAGAGACTGGGCACCTACATGGGCCATACCGGAGCTGTGTGGTGTGTGGACGCTGACTGTATCCTTATCTTTGTTCTGAGTCTGTGCTCCCAGGGTCTGCCAGCAATGGAGAAGCTGCTGACCTGAAGCTGAGAGTTTGAGATGCTCTGGTGGGGTCTGGAGAATGATGCTACCTACCTCCTACTCCTTGGTCTGTTCACTATTTCGGGGAACATTTAGGACAGGTTCCAGTTCTGAATGAGGAGGTTAGGATGAGAGAAGGAAGGCTCTCTGGTGCTGAATAGGGAGATGATTCACTTGGCCTTCCAAGAGGACAAGGACTCAGGTGAATTCTGTTATGCTTCTTAACACCCTCTTCAGGGGACACCAAGCATGTCCTCACTGGCTCAGCTGACAACAGCTGTCGTCTCTGGGACTGTGAAACAGGTAAGGCTGGATCCTGCACTTTTTCAGCAGCGAGGACCTACAATATACTTATTGAGGCCAACAGGTTCTGGGGAAATAGAGATAAAACCAGAGATGGTTCCCAGTCTAGGGAAAAAGAGACAAGAAAATAAGGAGACAGAGGTGAAAAGAGGCACTCCAGTGAGATATAAGCCTTGTTAGAGGTAGCACAGTGCACTATGAAAGCTGAGGGGGAGGCACCTGAAGGCTGAAATGGGGATGGGATCAGCCCGGGAAGGCTTCCCAAAGCAAGTGTCATGTGAGGCGATCGCTGTGGCAGATGCAAGAGTGGAAGCACAGCAAGTGGCATGCCCAAGTCATCTGATCTGGCAGGAGCTCCTGCTTCTTGGGGGTGAAACAGACAGCAGTGGAGAAGCTGAGGCAGGCTAGGGCCAGACGGGCCTTGAATTTGAGCTCAGGAACATGACTGTTCTGTAGGACTTCATGCTGGGGAGGGTCCTGAGCAGGGAAGAGCCTGTTCAGTTCTTTTTTTTTTTTTTTTTTTTAATTTTTGGCCACACCCTGTGGCAACTGGGATCTTAGTTCCCTGACCAGGGATTGAACCCACACCCCCTGCATTGGAAGACAGAGCCTTAACCACTGCTGGGGAAGTCCCCAAGCATGTTTAGCTTTGGCAAGCCCAGGTAGCAGTGGGGAACATTGCAGGAACAGACAGAAGACAGGGGAGCCTATTGAACGGCTCCATTTAGTAAATATTTTCTGGGTACCCAGATCTCTCCCAGGTCTTTGCTGGGCACTGGTGACATGCAGAGAAGTTAGAGCAGGTCTTTGCTATGGAGAAGGACATTCTCCAGAGGTGGAGACAGATACAATGTCGTCCGTTGTGAGTGCCACAGTGGCGGGATGTCTGAGGAGGGACTGTGTGGAGAAGTTAAAAGACCTGACCCAAACCACAGCAGCGAGGGAAGAAGATGGGCGGGGGTGCTAGAGTCACCAGTGCAGGAGGAACAGTGCATTGTAATGGTAGGCGGGGGTTAGAGCATCTTCCCGGCATCAGCAGGGGGCAGGGACTAACCGAGACTCTGCCTGTTCCCAGGGAAGCAGCTGGCCCTGCTCAAGACCAATTCAGCAGTCCGCACCTGTGGCTTTGATTTTGGGGGCAACATCATCATGTTCTCCACAGACAAGCAGATGGGCTACCAGTGCTTCGTGAGCTTCTTTGACCTGCGGGATCCAAGCCAGATCGGTGCGCCACAGTTGGGGCACAGGACTGGGGCTGAGGTGAGGGGCACGGCTCCAGAGCCCAGGGCCTGACATGTGCTGCCCTACACAGACAGCAATGAGCCCTACATGAGGATCCCTTGCAACGACTCCAAGATCACCAGTGCCGTCTGGGGACCTCTGGGAGAGTGCATCATTGCAGGCCACGAAGGTGGAGAGCTCAACCAGTATAGTGCCAAGGTAAGGTGGATGAGGCCTACGTCCATCAGAATGATTCTCTGTGAGAGGCGGGATGAGCCTGGGGGTTGAGAGCGAGGGCCAGACTCACACAGACTTCACCATTTTCTAAGTATGTGATCTTGGTCGTATTACATAACTTTACGGAGCCTGTTTATCTGTAAGATGTTTCAAGCATCAGATGACCTCAGGTGTTTGAAAAACTTGTCATAGAGTACTCGGGCATGTTACCAGTGATCACAATTAAGCGTTTCCCTGCCCACACTGAGTGGCAGGCCCCATGCTAGACTCAGGACAAAGAAGGGAATCAGACATGGACCCTGCCCTGGGAGACAGGCTGCAAACAGTTGGCACATGGGTCAGGTTGTGAGCTGTGCCACTACTGAGGTCTCAACCAAGTACAGAAAGTGCCCTCTGTCACAGAAGAGGTGGCATGCACATTAAGCTGTGAAGAATAAATGGAGCTTCAAGCCAGAAGAGGGGGTTGCTCCACAGACAGGAGCAGTGTGTGCGGAGGCACAGAGTTGAGGGAGTAGGCAAATGCTTCAGGAATGGGAGTTTGGCCTCACTGGAATGCAGTGTTGGGGAAGGGGGACGGGGCCTAGATTGCGGAGCTGTGATTTCCCCTTAGGCAGGAGGAATCTTCAAATGGTTATGATGATCAGGTTTTCTCTTATTTTTTAAAATATTTGTTGGTTGATTATATATTGGCTGTATCGGGTCTTGGTGGTGGCACCCCAGAGTGTGTGAACTCGGCTGTGGCTCTCAGTCTTCATGTGGGATATTAGTTTTCCAACTGAGGATCAAACCCACATCCCCTGCATTGTAAGATGGATTCGTAACCACTGGACCACCAGGGAAGTCCCAGGTTTTTTCCTTTAGAAAGCTCTCACAGGCCAGATTGGAGAATGCACAAAAACCAGGCAGTAGTGACAGGGATGTGGGGCACCTGGCAGGAGACATTCAGGGTGACCGGTGAGAGGGAG
Organism: Capra hircus; assembly: GCF_001704415.2. Classification (NCBI taxonomy): domain Eukaryota; kingdom Metazoa; phylum Chordata; class Mammalia; order Artiodactyla; family Bovidae; genus Capra; species Capra hircus. Next base: position 14,398,846 of record NC_030809.1, read on the forward strand.
GGTGACCGCAAGGGTGGGGTCCAGGCTGTCTCAGATTTCTCACGTGGGCTCCTGGGTTTCTGGGGAATGCTGGGATGTGATATCGTAAAGGTTGGTCAGTCACTCAACAAGCACTGGCTGTGGTCCACCAGGCCTACCTTCAGGAAGGGAATGGGAACCAAGGTCAAGGCCATGAATAGTGCTTGATGCTAGCGAACAGTGGAGCTGATCTGTGCCCTCAGGTAGGCCTGACTGCAAAACTGGTGCTTGTTCCCCAAAATGGAGGCACCAGATGCCTCCCTACCCTGTGTCCATGGAGGAGACGAAGATAGTCTTCCCTGACAGTGGGTGAAAGTAACTCAGGGAAGGAGATGGCAGTCTTCTGAGAGTCTGTGTGAGGCCCAGTGCTTGAGGCCGTTTAGTCATCTTCACAAATGTTTGCAGAGCGCATGCCAGGCGCCCATCACTCAAATTCAGGTAAGACCCAGTCCCGGTGTCCTCGCGTCAGGAAGACCCCCTGGAGGAGGAAGTGGCAGCCCACTCTGGAATTCTTGCCTGGAAGATCCCCTGGACATAGAAGCCTGGGGGGCTGCAGTGCATGGGGTCACGAGGAGCTGGACATGACTGAGCACGCACACACAGTGTCCTTACAGGGATCCTGGGGACTTGTTTGTTTGTTACTAGTCCTGACCACTGGACCACCAGGGAATTACTCCTAGGGGCTTTTAATAATCTTGTTTCCTAAATAGAGAAATCAAGGCACGGAGAGGTTGGTTGTTTTTTTTTTTTTTAGGCCATGCTGCAAGGCTTGCAAGATCCTGGTTCCCCACTTAGGGATTTAATCCAGGCCGTCAGTAGTCAAAGCACTGAGTTCTAACCACTGGACCACCAAGGAACTCCCACAGAGATGTACTTTTAAGGGCAGATTCTAAAACTCTTTGTACTACATAGTCTGGCAGGTTCTGTAAGTGGGAAGGGAAATCAGATGAAAGAGCCCTTTGAGAAGACCTGAAAAAAGGCTGGATGAGCATCGGTCCTCATGAACTGTGCCCAAGACCCTGCGAGGGAAGGAGATGCCAGTGGGTTCTGCCTTTTATTGGTTTTGAGATCTCCAAGTCACACCACCTATCTGAACCATAGTTTCCTTTAAAAATTGTGGTAAAATATCCACTTCATAGGATTGTTGTGAGGATTAAAAGAAAATAAGTGTTGTTAAGTGCTTAGCACAGTGCTTGGCAGATAGTGTTGCTGCTGCTGCTGTTATTCAGTCACTAAGCTGTGTCCATGTCTTTGCAACCCTATGGGCTGCAGCATGCCAGGGTCCTCTGTCCTCCACTATCTTCCAGAGTTTGCTCAGATTCATGTCCATGGAGTCAGTGAGGCTGTCTAACTATCTCATATTCTGCTTCTGGCAAATAGTAGCCATTCAGTATTTTTTGGAAGAAGGATTAAATGGAACTGCTCTACTGTTACATGATGATTAATTAATAGGTGTCACCATAAGTGTGTGTTTTCCTAGGTGGACTAGCAGTGTTTATGAAACCTGCACACTTGGGCCAGATTGGGCTTGGTAGTGGGAGTAAATGTTGATTCAGGTGATACTAAGGCAGACCCCACCTGACCTCCCCCTCCTTCATGGGACGAGAAAGAGTCCAGAATTCTGGCTGAGCCTGGGGTGCTGGGAATGGAGCTGGTCAGAGCCTCCCTCTTCTGTCCGCAGTCTGGGGAGGTACTGGTGAATGTTAAGGAACACTCCCGGCAGATCAATGACATCCAGTTATCCAGGGATATGACCATGTTCGTCACTGCATCCAAGGACAACACTGCCAAGGTGAGCCTGGGCAAGGAGTCTGGCAGGCCTGCTCCTACCCTCCCGCAGGGCTCTCATCTTCCCCCAAGAAGACTCCTTTTAGAGACATCTCCTCTGCCTTCTCTCTAGCTCTTCGACTCCACAACCCTTGAACACCAGAAGACTTTCCGGACAGAACGACCTGTCAACTCAGCTGCCCTCTCTCCCAACTACGATCATGTAAGGAAACCCAGCCAAGCTTCCTGCTAAAGACTCCTTGTTTCCAGGATCTAGCTGTTTGTCTAGCAATTAAGAAAAGAGCTTTGGGGGAAAATAGTGTCAGGCAGAGAGGAGATCTCAGAGCAGGAACAAAGGTGAATGATGGGAAGCTCTGGGGGCAGGGCAGGAGGTGGCTGAGGGATGTTTGTTCCTTACCCTTAATATCTTCCCAGTCTGATGTAGGAGATACTAAAGGCTTTTAGGGTTGGGGGAAGAAATGGAAAATGGACTTGCCTGCTCTTTGGGCCCATCTAGAGTTTCTTCCCTTCAGGTGGTGCTGGGCGGTGGTCAGGAAGCCATGGATGTAACTACCACCTCCACCAGGATTGGCAAGTTCGAGGCCAGGTAAAGGGGGAAGGAGAGCTTCCAAACAGAAACATCATGAGGTGTCTCTCACAATGGCCACAAACCGGATAACCAAGGAAACTTTCCTTAATTCACTGGCTGTTGGGAGTGCAGCCAGACTGGGGGCCCTCCTGTGACAAGTGTCTGATACAATAGTTAAGAGCATGAACTCTTGGGCTCACTCTGAAGCCCTGCACATCATTGGAGTTGTCTATGCCCAATCACCCTTGACTGTCTAATGGGCACAGTGATACTATACTTACCTCATAACAGTATGCAGATTAAATAAGTTAATAGTTGTGAAGCTTTTAAGAGCACTGCCCAGCACATAGCAAGGAAGACATTTGGGTCCAGTCTTCTCCCAACTTCATCTTGTTTTGTTCTCATTCATTTCCCCCTTATCCCAGTTTCCCTGCTTTATAGTTTTGTTTGGGGAATGGTTCCCGTTGACGTGTTTTCGTAGGAGATGGGGACTGAATGAACTGTTGCTTCCCACCCTGCTCTTTCCTCCAGGTTCTTCCACTTGGCCTTTGAAGAAGAGTTTGGAAGAGTCAAGGGTCACTTCGGACCTATCAACAGTGTTGCCTTCCATCCTGATGGCAAGAGGTAGGGCCTGGTGAAGGGGGCTGAGCCAGCCCTGGTTTGCCCACCTCTGCTCCTTTCCCACGTCCTGTCCCCCAGGCCTGCTTCCCAAAGGGCAGGCCTCTGACTGGGCCCTGGCTGTCTCTTTGCAGCTACAGCAGCGGTGGCGAAGATGGTTACGTCCGCATCCACTACTTCGACCCACAGTACTTTGAATTTGAGTTTGAAGCTTAATAAGCCAGACCTGGGAATTCCCTGGTGCTTCCTCTACAGGGGGCACGGGTGATCTGCAATCACCATGCAGCCGCACACACACACAGGGAAGCCGGACCTCCGTCTGAGCCAGGGTCACAGGAGCTTTTGGACTCTATGAAATAAACTAGTTTGGAAATAAATGGTTTCTGGTCAGATGTTTGATCGTTTTCCCTTCTCAGTGACACCCCAGCCAGCTGATACCAATCATGGATGCCTTTATTATTTGGACCTTCCGCCTATACTTTGGACACTTCACATGTGGATCCAGGCTGGGTTGTAGGCACTCTCTTCCAAGATCCAGAGGTGCTGAGGGGCCTGGAGAGCTTCCAGGAACATCTCAAACACCATCTAAGGACCAGTACTTAGGGTCCAGCCTCAGAGGCTGAATCTGTTGGCTGAGAGCCTTCTGTCTTCTCCTGATCTGTCACTATTTGCCACACTTTCTCCCACGCTACCTCTGAAGGCTCAGGTGGACGGGTCCCGCGCAGAAACAGGCCTGAGGAGGAAGAGGACAGGTAAGGGAGCTGAGCAGAGGCGAGAACTCCCCCAGGGAGGAGGAGGAGGGTCACCTTGCCACAGTCGCAGGCTCTGGGGCTCCGCCGAGGGCCAGATAGCCAGGGGGTTGGGGACGTAGAGCGGGTTCCGGAGCTTTCGTTGCTCTTTTGGCTGACTGAGCCCAGACCACAGGGAGTGTGTTCGAGTTCTCACTTCACACAGGCATCTGGAGGGAGTGAGACCATGAGCTTCCAGACTTGGCTGTATAGGATTCTGGGTGGGGACCCTGGTTAGTAGGGTGACAGATCCCCCAGGGCAGTGATAACACCTGCAAATGTTACTGGGAGTCAGATCCTGAACTATGATAAAGCAGGAACAAGGCAAAGTCCTAGCTCTTAAGGAGTTCTGCTTATCTTTGCCTGAAAGGATCATGGAAGGCTAATTAAGAATGTGCCATTTGAGGGATTTCCCTTGCAGTCCAGTGGTTAAAAATCTGCCTTTCAATGCCGGGGATATGGGATCAGTTCCTGGTAAGGGAACTAAGATCCTACATGCTACAGAGCAACTAAGCCTGGGCACTGCAACTACTGAGCCCATGTGCCACAACTATAGAGTGTGCACCACAAAAGATCTCCGTGACGCAACGAAGATCCCACATACTGCAACTAAGACCTGATGCAGCCCAATAAGTAATGAAAAAATTTAAAAAAATGTACCATTTTAGCTGGGTCTAGCAGCAATTCACCAGGTGTGCAAGAACATGGAAATACAAAAACAAAAGGAAGTGGGAAAGGGCTCAATATGAATACTGATAGGTCTAGACTGACGAGTTTAAAAGAGAAAAAAAAGATGAAGATACTATAAGCAGTGAGGAAGCTATTCCAATGGTCTACATGGAAAGGAAAGTCTGGATTAGGGAACTAGAAGGGGCCTTGGATGGGAAAGGACAGAAAAATTCTTAAAAGAAAAGCTGAATATGAAGGATGGGGAGAGAGGTAAAAAGTTTCTAACCTGGATAAGCAGAATTAGTGAAAACAACAGGACGGGGAGGCCACTGGGCAAGAAAAGATCACTAAACATATGATCGCCTTCCTGGAGAGGACTGAACCCTCCCTCCCCTTGTCTCAGTCTGATGAAAGAAAGATGGCTAATGGGAGCAACAAGTCAACCAAATAATGAAAGCAACTACCACTTGTGTGCCCACTGTTAAGTACTTGCTAGGCTTTAACTCAGCTAATCCTGTCACACACACATATAGCCCACCTCTAAATTATGGTGACTGTTATGATCACCTCCTTGCTACTATGGAGAAGGAAATGGCAACCCACTCCAGTATTCTTGCCTGGAGAATCCCATGGACAGAGGAGCCTGGTGGGCTACAGTCCGTGGGGTCTCAAAGAGTCGGACACAACTGAGCGACTTCACTTCACTTCACTTCCTTGCTACTGATGAAACAGACTCAGGGTTGCTTTTGATCATCCATTAGGTGAATGGTGAGCCAGACTTTGAGCACAACAATTTGACTCCGCTTTCAACGTCCAATCTATTGCTTCACTAGAATCAACCCTGCAAAGTGGTAGAGAGCCCCAGAAATGATTTTGGCAGCAATTTCCCCGTTCAGTCCTTGTTTTTAAGCTAGGAGTGCATGGTTCTTGGCTGTGGACAGGGTAGGTAGGTCTGAAGGACAGACCGTGGACCCACTCATTTCTAACTTTGCAGAAGTTAGGGAAACATGTGAGATCCGGAGGCAGGAGCGGAGAAGACACACGGTTTTTCTACAAGAGAAACTCAAAAGGGAAAGATACCTTCTTTTTTGGAGGGGAGGGAGGAGGGGCAGTCTTAGTTCCCTGACCAGGGATTGAACCCAGTCCCAGCAATGAAAGCCCTGAGCCCTAACCACTGGACCACCAAGGAATTCCCAAAGATGTCTTCTAAGTAGATACCCACCCCGCCCCTGCCTTGTGCCTGCCCTCTGGCCCACCTGGACAGCCCCTTAGCTCACCTCTCCTTTTCGTTGTTGCACAGGAAGGTGCCAAAAGGGGAGGCATAGGCGTGATCAAACAGCGCCAGTAGCATCCCCTCCCCAAACTCCAGCGACAGCGGGAACTGGCGGCCCAGCTGCCACACACAGTCCAGGAAGAGGAGAAAGGTGGGGGCCTCGTGTTTGGGGCGGGCGTGGGAGAAGGCTGAGTGAGCACAGCGCAGCTGGAAGGGGTGGCCAGCCTGGGGAAGGGGCAGAGTGATGGGCATGAGGAAGTGGGGTTTCTGGATAGAGGGGGGTAGGGCTGGGCTGGGCGGCCACTCACCTGGACCCACTCTCGCTCTATTAGTTCCTGGAATCCAGCCATGGTCCGGCTCAAGGGGTCTAGGATGAGTTGGGCCAGTGAAGTGATGAGCAGGGTGCTGTCTGTGCCTTCAGCCCCATGTACCAGGACACAGGCCCCTTCCCTGTGGGCCCAGGGCTCATCAACAGTGGCCTGTTCTTCCCTGCCTGGAGTGGCCAGGTCAGGAATAGAATGGCCCCATTTGAAGGCTACCTTTGCTTGCTTACTGAGACATGGCTTTGCATCCAGGCATGGAGAGCCCTGCCCACCCTGCCCTGTTCCCTGTCTTGTAGGGCGGTGGTCTTACTGTTCCATGCTCTGGGCTGCTAGGCAGGCGGTGCTCAGAGTCTCCTTCACATGTGACAGCCAGCGGCAGCTCTCTAGTCGATTAAGCCAGCGGTCCATGCTCTGCTCCAGGTCCCCGCAGGCCTCCACCAGGCGCACGAAGCTCTCCTGTAGGGGCCGCCCCCTGTACAAGCGGGAGTCTGGTCATTGTTCCTCCAGTCTAAAGCTCTGGTGAGCACAGCCTTGGAACAAGGGCTCCAGGCCAGTGAGGGAGACACAGAGCCCTCAGAGGAGCCCATCTGACAAGAGGGACACAAGACCCTTTGGAGAGCCCACCTAATCTGATGGAAGTGACTCCCTAACCTTGAGGATTCCCCAATCTGCTGGAGGAGACCCAAGACCCTTTGGGGAAACCTAGTCTCTTGGAGAGGCATAGCATTGCCTCCTGGAGAAACAATACTCTGTTGTTGTTTAGTCATTATGTCCGATTTTTTGCGACCGCAAGCAGCATGCCAGGCCTCCCTATCCCTCACTGTCTCCCAGAGTTTGCCCAAGTTCATGTCCATTGAGTCGGTGATGGTATCCAACCATCTCATCCTCTGTGCTTCCCTCTTCTCCTTCATGGATCACAGCCTTGTCATGGCGAAGGGGCTTATGTAACTCAATGAAGCTATGAGCCATGCCATGCAGGGCCACCCAAGACCAGCAGGTCATAGTGGAGAGTTCTGACAAAACATGGTCCACTGGAGGAGGGAATGGCAAACCACTCCAGTGTTCTTGCCACGAGAATCCCATGAACAGTATAAAAAGGCAAAAAGATAAGATATTGAAAGATGAGCCTCCCAGGTTCGAAGGTGTCCAGTATGCTCCTGGGGGAGAACGGAGGGCAATTACTAATAGCTCCAGAAAGAATGCCCTAGGAAACTCCCAATTTGATGAAGGTGTCACAGTCCCCTTGATGTACCCCAGCCCAATGGGAGCTACACAGTACTCTCTTGGGAGAACCAGTCTGACAAGAGGTATAGAATACTCTTTGGATTCTGGAATCTTCCCAGGAACTGTTCTAGATCACCAGGAACCTTCTGCCAGAAAATCTAATTGGTACTTTTTTCAGGCTTGTTTAAAAGCCTTCAATGACTCCCCATTGCCTTTAGGATAAAATCTAAGCCCATAATCATGGTACTCAAGACCCTTGCTCTGGCCCAGGTCGCCCCTTTAGCCTCCCTACCTCCACCTCACGCTCCACACTCCCACCACACTGTACTGTGCGTGCAAAGTTGCTCAGTCGTGCCCAACTCTTTGTGACCCCGTGGACTGTAGCCCACCAGGCTCCTTTGTCCATAGGATTCTCCAGGCAAGAATACTGGAGTGGGTTGCCATGCTCTCCTCCAGGGGATCTTCCTCGACCCAGGGATCGAATCCACATCTCTGCATTGGCAGACTGGTTCTTTACCACTAGCACCACCAGAGTCCAAAACAGGGCAACTGGCTAGGCTGCCTGCTGCTACACACCTGGAAGGTCTTCCACCTGGAATGTCCTTCTCCCAGCCTCTGGCTTGCCGCTCCTGTGTTTCAGATCTCACTAAAGCACCCTATTCTCAGGGAAGCTTTCGTAGGATGACCTGTTCTAAGAGGGGAGTGCCTCCAGTGCTGCTGCTTATCACACTGAACTATAATTGCCCGTTTACTGCTGATCTGCCAGCCATGTCTGGGCTGGCCACCATCTCAGCCTCTCTGCTGGGTCAATCAGTCAAATAAATGAATAAACAGTTTTGTATTCTGGATAGGGGAGCAGTCCACTCTCCTCAAAGCACAGAAGTCCCTCAGGATCTCCTCTTGGTACTACCAGCACCTGGAGACGGCGGGAACAGATAACAACTGTGTGGGTACAGCCCTCAGGGCACGGCTGGGACCAGTGCAGAGAGAGAGAGAGAGAGAATGTGTGTGTATGATGAAGCTGTTCCTGGAAGACAAACTTCAGTTTAATGTAAAGAAGAAATTTCTCTTTTGAGGCAAAGTTGGGATGCCTAGAGAGGAAAGAGCTTTGTCAGTGGGTGCCTGCAAGTGGCCATGCCCACCTGGCAGGATGGCTACCAGAAAAGATCAAACAGTCTTGGAAGTTCCTAGAAGACGCCAGTCCCCCACCCCCATCCATAAAGAGTCCTAGAGGAAAGACCCTAGGCGGGCATGAGAAAGCCCCTTACGTCTCCAGGAGCCGGTGCAGTCGTTTCCAGCCAGGGTAGGCAGCCTTGGCCTCGGTGCCTCCACCAGTCATGCGGGCCTGTTTGGCGGCCTGGGGCGAGCGCGTGTCCACGATGAAGCCCCGGGCCCCGGGCCGAGCCCCCGCCAACACAGCTCTCAGCAGGTCCTCGTCCTCAGAGCAACGCCGCTTCTGGGGCCCAGTCAGGGGCTGACCGGCACGTAGCAGCACCTGCAAACAGGGATCCAGCTCCAGAAACTGTACCCACCCAGGCTTGGTTCAGGAACTTCGCTCAGAGCATCCCTTGGGCCGCGTGTACACACTGGAGAGGATCTAGAGCTGGCTGGGTCAGGCTAGATGGAGCTCAGGAACCTTACGGCCTTCGAATCGGGTCTCAGTGGGTTGTGGCCAGAGCGGGAAGGGACCTGAGAGTAGGCCGTGGGCGGGTCACGGGTGGACAAAAGAAGAGGAGGTTTCGGGGAGGGGGCCAGACCAGCCGGAGGCGGAGCCAGAAGCGGGAAGACTCCGAAACTGCGGAGAAGGGCGGGGTCAGCACCGGTGAAGGCAAGCTTGAGCCGAGGGGGCGGGGCCATGTTCCGGCAGGGACCGCAGAAGAGCCGGCCAGTGCAGAGTGGAGCCAAATAGGGAGGCAGAGGGTCCTAGCCGCGGAGTCTGGGGAGGGGCGGGGCTCACGGTTCCGCTGGGAGCGTGGTAGTAGCTGAGCACAGGGAAGCGGCCTCCCTGGCGGAAGCGGGCGCTACGCGCCAGGGCACTGTCGTCCACCGCGCGAGGCACGATCACGGCGCGGGGGTAACTGGGGCACAAGCTGAAGTCCTCGTTCGCCTCGCTCAGCCGCCACGCGTTGGTCTGCGGCACAAGGACGAGTGAAGACCCGGTCTATGGCACCCGAGGAGTGCCCAGTCCCCGCGCCCCTTCCAGACCTGGCTCTCCCATATCCCCAGCCCCGCACGACCGCGCCCACCTCGCGAGCTACTCGCTTGTAGTAGCATTCGGGAGGGTGGAAGTGCCAGGCGTCGCCTAACCTCAAACCTTTGGGACGGTAGAAGAACGGAAAGGAGGTGATGACCGATTCCAGGGAGGACAGCGCCTGGGGAAGGAAGTCAAGAGATCTGGAAAAGATCGGAATCCAGCCCTCCGTTCCGCAGCTGCTGCCTCTCCACGCATTCCAGACAACCCTGCATCCCCTTCTGCTCCGGACAAACCTGGACGCTGAGCCCCGTTGAGAGGTAAACCCTGCTGACTCCTCCCGTTATGGGATAGGGCAACTTAAGTGCCTCCGTTGCATCCTTGGCATACCTCGATGGAGCGGGCGATGTCCAGCGTGGCCTCCACGCCCTCTATGTCCAGCTGCAACACTCGCAGGTCCTTACAGCGCAGCGTGATGGTGCCCGAGTCACCCGCGACCCTGGGAATGCACAAGCTTTAGGTTTAATGTCCACTGACCCAGGGGGAGGAGAAAGGAGTTTCTTAGGATTGTACGTTATGCAGCGGGGCACGAGCTCCAACTACGCTAGCCCTTTTCCCTCTCCCTGCCGAGCCACGCGCTCCCCGACTACGGGGACGCCCCCGCCACGTCTCACCGCTTCTCGATGGAGTCAACATTACGCAACAGCAGCAGCCACAGGTCTGGAGTCGCCTGGGGCCCTGGCGACAGCAGCAGGTGGTGGCCGGTGATGCAAAGCGTGCCACGCAGTGGGGGCTCCTCCGGACCCCGCAGGAGCTCGGCTTGGGCCTGGCCTGTGCGGATCAGCTCCGCGAACTCCATTCCTCCAGCGGCCTGACGCCCGGCAGGGCTGGACTCCGAGCGTCAGGCGGGGTGAGCGCGGGCTCTGAAAGGGACAGGAACTGGCTGGGTAGCTGGCGACGCCGGCAGGACAGCTGTTAAGGAGGTCCCTTGGAGGAAGAAATCTCACAGTTTCACAGGAATTCCCCCACCCCCACCCCACTGCTAGCACTTCTTAGTGAGAACCCCGGGACTAGAACCTGTTAGGGAAACCTCAGTTTCAGCATCTGTGAAATGGGGGAGAAAAATCTTGCTAAAGTCCTTTAAGACCTCGTGTCTGGATCGCAGGAGGCATTAAAAAAAAAATCTCTAAGGTGCTGGCACTCCCACCGATTTAAAAAACAAAGAAAAATACCCGTCTCTTCTCCTGTACCCTGGTGGGAGGGGTGGAAAGGGTGAGTGTGAAACTAGGAAGTGTCTGCATCCTCTCCTGCAGCTGAGGCTGGGTGGGGAAATCCCTGGGTCCACCTTAAATGCAAGCAGCTGTTTAGCTGGCACCCCTCCCCCACCACAGCTGGCAGTCCCTGCCTGAGGGCGCCCTCTTCGGGGGGCCACTTCTGGTATAGTTCTGCCCTCTGGAGCCCCATCCCTCATCACTCCATCCTTTGACCAAAGGGGAATTGCCTATACACTGAGCTGGGCCCTAGAGACCCAAGGGTGTTTCCTTCACAGGGTTTTCAGTCTGGCAAGAGACACACTTAAGCTGGTAAATTACAAGAGCTTAAATCTATTTACTGGAGGACCCATCCATCCAGATGTTCTTTTATTTCTTAAACAAGGATGCCTACAATGTGTTAAGTGATAATCACTAAGAAAAATAAAAGATACTGCTGCCTTTAAAGAGCCTTCTGGTGTACTAGGTTCCAGGCTTTTGTGTGTATGCAAAACCCTTCTTTCAAATAATGAAGAAATCGTAAGTGGATTCCCCCCACCACACACACACACACACACACACACACACACACACATACATAATATAAACACAAAGTTGGAACTGCTCTATAAAAGGAACTAGATATAAAGAGTATAAATTGTAAAATTCCAGACCAAGAGCATTAGCTGGGATGGGAATTCATTAACAATGCAAATTATAGGCCCTACCCCAAACATACTGAATCTGAATCTCTGGGAATGGGGCAGTCTATTTTGATAAGTTTCCAGGGGATTAGGATCCATGTTAAAGACTAAGAAACATTGGAAAGTATACAAAAAGGCAAAACTAATCTAAGCTGTCAAAAATTAGGGCAGTATTACTGAAACTGGGTTCCCCAGAAACCAAGTTCCCTTACTGAGTTTATGATTAATCACTCTATCCAAAACTTTTTTATTATTTATCCCCTTTGTCTAGTCAAAGCTTTGGTTTTTCCAGTAGTCATGTATGGATGTGAGAGCTGGACTATAAAGAAAGCTGAGCACCAAAGAATTGATGCTTTTCAACTGTAGTGTTGGAGGAGACTCTTGAGAGTCCCTTGGACTGCAAGGAGATCCAACCAGTCCAGCCTAAAGGAAATCGGTCCTGAATATTCATTGGAGGGACTGATGCTGAAGCTGAAACTCTAATTCTTTGGCCACCTGATTCGAAGAACTGTAAATTTGTAAAGACCGTGATGCTGGGAATGATTGCAGGTGGAAGGAGAAGGGGAAGACAGAGGATAAGATAGTTGGATGGCATCACCAACTCAATGGACATGAGTTTGAGTAAACTCCAGGAGTTGGTGATGGACAGGGAAGCCTGGTGTGCTGCAGTCCATGGGGTTGCAAAGAGTCAGACAAGACTGAGCAACTGAACTGAATTGACTTCAATTCTGCGCTGGTGCTGGTGCTAAGTCGCTTCAGTCGTGTCCGACTCTGTGTGACCCCATAGATGGCAGCCCACCAGGCTCCCCTGTCCCTGGGATTCTCCAGGCAAGAACACTGGAGTGGGTTGCCATTTCCTTCTCCAATGCATGAAAGTGAAAAGTGAAAGTGAAAGTGAAGTCGTGCCCGACCCTCAGCGACCCCAAGGACTGCAGCCTTCCAGGCTCCTCCATCCATGGGATTTTCTAGGCAAGAGTACTAGAGTGGGGTGCCATTGCCTTCTCTGCAATTCTGTGCTAGATGAACACTAATCAACCAGAGTCGGAAAACTCCCTGGTGGTCCAGTGGTTAAGACCCTGGTTGGGGAACTAAGATCCCCCATGCCTTGTGCCTAGGCTGAAAACCAAGCAAACAAAAAAACCCCACAGAGTCAGATGTCTAAAATTGCTATTGTTGATAGTATCATTAAGGTACTGAAATTGCTATCCTAGGTGTCATCATTAACATACAAATTCAAGCTGTTTCTCTAGGACAAGGTGATCTCATCAGCCCCTAGCCATGGGCCACCTGGCCAGATAGTCATAAACCAGAGACATTCCTGTATGCAGGTCAGGAAGCAACAGTTAGAACCAGACATGGAACAACAGACTGGTTCCAAATAGAAAAAGGACTACATCAAGGCTGTATATTGTCACACTGCTTATTTAACTTATATGCAGAGTACATCATGAGAAATGCTGGGCTGGAAGAAGCACAAGCTGGAATCAAGATTGCCAGGAGAAACATCAATTACCTCAGATATGCAGATGACACCACCCCTATGGCAGAAAGTGAAGAAGAACTAAAGAGCCTCTTGATGAAAGTGAAAGAGGAGAGTGAAAAGGTTGGCTTAAAGCTCAACATTCAGAAAACTAAAATCATGGCATCCGGTCCATCACTTCATGGCAAATAGATGGGAAAACAGTGGAAACAGTGGCTGCCTTAATTTTTCTGGGCTCCAAAGTCACTGCAGATGGTGATTGCAGCCATGGAATGAAAAGACGCTTGCTCCTTGGAAGGAAAGTTATCACCAACCTAGACAGCATATTAAAAAGCAGAGACATTACTTTATCAACAAAGGTCTGTCTAGAGTCAAGGCTATAGTTTTTCCTGTGGTCATGTATGGATGTGAGAGTTGGACTATAAAGAAAGCTGAGCCCTGAAGAATTGATGCTTTTTGCTGGAGAAGATTCTTGAGAGTCCCTTGGACTGCAAGGAGATCCAACCAGTCCAGCCTAAAGGAGATCAGTCCTGGGTGTTCATTGGAGAGACTGATGCTGAAGCTGAAACTCCAATACTTTGGCCACCTCATGAGAAGAGCTGACTCATTGGAAAAGACCCTGATGCTAGGAAAGATTGAGGGCAGGAGGAGAAAGGGATGACAGAGGATGAGATGGTTGAATGGCATCACTGACTCAATGGACATGGGTTTGAGTGGACTCCAGGAGTTGGTGATGGACAGGAAGGCCTGGCGTGCCATGGTTCATGGGGTCGCAAAGAGTCGGACATGACTGAGGGACTGAACTGAACTGAATTGAAGAGACATTCTGACTCTGAAACTACTATTAAGAAATGTCACAGAAACTTCACAAGGTGATGATTAATCCCAGCCTCTTTGCTCTTCCCCTTTTTTTTTCTTTTCTTTCTTTCTTTTGGCCATACCACGTGGCATGCGGAACTTCCCCAACCAGGGATTGAACCCATGCCTACTGCGGTGGAAGTCTTAACCACTGGACCACTGGGGAAGTCCAGTTCTTCCCCTTTAAAAACAAAAAACAAAAACCTAACACTCAAAGACCAAGTTGATGTGGATCTGAGACTTGTCTCTCACTCCCCTGCTTGCCCCCACTGCAATAAACCCTTACTTTGCTGCAAACACCCTGTCAGAGTTTGGCTTTCTCAACTGTAGGTACATGAGCAAGCTATGCTTGGTTACATTACCCTTAGGAGAGTTGGTCTAGACCAGCAACACAAAGGAGCTTCCTGGGTGATGGTAATACTCCTTTGCTTGATCTGTTTACATCAGTGTGTTCAGTTGGGGAGAATTCACTAAGCCATGTATTTATGACATGTAAATTTTTCTGGGTGTGTGTTATATTTCAATACAAAGCTTTAAAAAGGGAAATACTCTGGTTGAAGCCCTGGGAGGGGCAGGGAGAGGAAGGTCGAGGAGGCCATCCACAGCTCTGCCCTTACCCGGCACACAGTCCTTGTGGGATTTCCAAGGGAACCTAAAGTTCCTTACAATATAGCTTGAAATCACTGATCTGTCCCAACAGAGTCAGTGACTTGTCCAAGGTCCCACAGAGCCAGCACCTGAACCCAAGTCTCCTGACTCCCAAATTGAGGATCTGGACACTATTCCTTTGCTAAAGGGCCACAGTCATGAGTCAGGACTGGGGGCAGTTTGTCAGCCTCCTATCCCCTCCCCAATCCCTTAACTTGGGTCTTGGGAAGAGGGCCAAGACTCTGGTGTGGACGATGCTTTTCTTATCCTGGAGCAACTTCCTTTCTGGGAACTGGGTGTCTCCTTTTGGGCAAAGACAATAAATTTCATCCAAGGGGCCAGAGGCGCAGGGCTCCTCCTGCCCCCACCCGGATGGGTATCACGTGGCTCCTGGGATAGCAGTCCAGGAAAATCCCAGCCCTGGCACACTCAGCCTCCCACACTCATCTGCTTACCCTGACACACTCAAGCCTCCCTGACCCACCTTGAACATTCACCATTGCACACTCCCTGGCACATTTCTTTCACCCTCAGCTTCTCCCACCTCTTCTTGGGTCATACTGCCAGCCTTTCCCTAACCCCAGAGCTGCAGCCTTTCCCTGTCACTGCTCACCCCCTACCATGTCCCTGGGACCATTAAGATTCCAGGCAGTGGGTGAAGACGAGGAGGATGAGGAAGCAGAGAGCTTGGACTCTGTGAAGGCGCTGACGGCCAAGCTGCAGCTGCAGACACGGCGGCCCTCATACCTGGAGTGGACAGCCCGGGTCCAGAGCCAGGCCTGGCGCAGGGCCCAAGCCAGACCCGAGCCCGGGGGACCTGGGGCCATTTGCGGATTCGACTCAATGGACTCTGCCCTTGAGTGGCTCCGACGGGAGCTGGTGAGTCTGGTGGGGTGGGCAACCTTGCAGAGGGCCTTGAGGGCAGTCCTCAGGGCCCAAAACCCCGGGTATGGGGAGGGGATGAGAATGACCCTGCCTCCAGCAACTGCCCTCTTCTGTGGCTTTGTCCCAGGGTTGAGGAGCCAGGAATGGACTTGTCCAGTGTTTTATTCAGGGAGCCTTACTGAAGAAGGAGTCCATCAGTCTACTGATCTTGTGCTCCCGTGGCTCAGGACAGAGTCCTGCCCTTGGGGGCCACCAGGGATGGCTGGGGAAGGCATGGCCTCCCAGTCTCCTCTGCAAATTGCTATACCCCAAAGATACAAAGGAGGCACTAACCACGCTGTCCCCAGAGGAGGCCAATATTAACTAGGTGGCTCTTAATCTAATATGTCCAAATATAAAAATGTCCAGCCTCCAGACTGGAGATTCCATCTAGTTGATCTAAGATCAGGCCCCAGGTACCTGTACTTGTTTAGCTTAGTTTTAGAGCAAGATCTATGAGATGGGCTGTATAGAGCTGGGGTATGAGGGGGTAGGAAGGACATAGCCAGGGCAAAGCCCCCGGGGTGTTGACCGGAAGGGAAGAATGGAGGTTCAGCGGGCTCATGCCCCCTCTCGGCCGCAGCAGGAGATGCAGGCACAGGACCGGCAGCTGGCAGGGCAGCTGCTTAGGCTGCGGGCCCAGCTGCACCGGCTGAAGGTGGACCAAGTCTGTCACCTGCACCAAGAGCTGCTGAACGAGGCCGAGATGGAGCTGGAGCTGGAGCCCGGGGCCGGCCTGGCCCTGGCCCCGCCACTGCGGCACCTGGGCCTCACCCGCATGAACATCAGTGCCCGGCGCTTCACCCTCTGCTAAGGGATCCCTGCGTGTCTCCTGTACCACCCGCTACCCATTCCCCAGCCCACCTGGGACGAAGGAAGAGAGGGGCGCCCCAGAGGAGCCAGCACCTGGAGAAGGGTCGGGGTAGAGTTGGGGAGATGCTCAGCGCTCTGGGAGCTTAAAGCCCCGGCATCCTGGGGCCCTGCTGCCCGGAAGGGGGAAAAGGGCGGTTTGGAGGAAGGGGAGGAGTTCACAGACCCTTAGTCTCCTCAATAAATCTCTGCTTCCCAACAAGGTCTCTGCAGTCCTTTATTCAGGCCCGGGTTCACTGTCTCTCTGGTTGCTAAGGCCAGGGAGGGGTTCTACCTCGGGAGAGGAGACTGGCCTTGCGGGTAGAGAAGCTTTGATGGATCCTCACCTCCCCCACAGCTCCACTTCTATTGCTCTGTCTCATCAAGATGAGGACTGGAAAAAAATGTAACAGTCTAAATCACCCCTATGGAATGTGACTCAGATAAATGAGCAGCTGAAGAAAGCAGGATCTTGTAGACCTGGGTTCAATACCAGCTGCAACATTGATTCTATCAGACCTGGAGGAGCTCTCTTAACCCCTGCAGCTGTCTCTTTATCTTTACAATGGAAAATCCAACTCCACAAGCAGTTAGACACATCTTAAGTGAGATAATGTACAGTAAGTCCTCAATAAAAAGTACATTATTATCATTAGCCCCAGTTGTGTTCTTACTGTGGTTCTGGGGCCCAGAGATGAACTGTGAAGTGCTCAGGTTCATAGCAAGGGGGTGGGGCCTGCAGCCGGGACTCTGGGCTCTGTGTCATTCTGTAGGCCTGTTTTTTAGGTTTTTTTTTGTTTTTTTTTTTTTTTCAAAAAAAACTTCGTGTTTCTCAGCTTTTGTTTCTGTGTCACCCTCTTTGTCTGACTTTCCAACTCAGGCTTCCTCTTCCCCCCACCCATTTCCTGTCTCCCCCTTCTCTCCGCAGCAGCTGAAGGTGCATACAGCGTCGGCTTCCACCTCACAAACCCCAACAATGCTCTGTGGGCTTCCCCTCCCCCAGCCTGCTGCCTCAGTGCAGCCTCAGGCGGTGGCAACAGGCTTCTGTCTTCCGATGGGTGCGGCCAAGGCCCAGCTCTTGGGCCCGAGAGAGGCCACCTAGAGTTCCTCGTAACACTGGCGACCTGGCCCTCAGCCTCTGACGTACGCCACCCTCAGCCTGGCTCCTGGGGAAAGGGAGATTGTTGGCCTGCTTCGTGCTTGTGACAGGGTCCCTTCCTCCTGCTTGCAGCAGAAAGTGCTGCCAGTCTGTTGCCGGCACCGGGGGCCTGGGCAGGAGTGTTTGTTCTGCCTCCCACCTGTTGCAGGAGGTGGTGTCAGGCCTTCGCCTCTGACAGAGGCTGTGGCCTTGTCTCTACCTGGGTTAGAAGGGTTGCCCTACTCTCCAACCATAATTAGGGGGTGTTGTCCTGCCCTCTGCCCACAAAAGAGGCTGTGACTCTGCTCCCTTAAAGACACCGGGTTGTCCTGTCTGCTTCCTTGAACAGCCTGTTGTCCAGCAGACTGTCTGTAGGAGGGGTCTTAGCCTCCCCTCTGCAAATAATAAAGCTGTTCCCCATGCCCTGAGATGGCATGGCTGTGGTTCCATTGTGTGGCTAGCAGCTGTGTGCCCCTGGTATCTATCTATCATCGTATCTGCCCTCCAGTGATTTTACAGGGATGTTGTTCCCCCTGACTCTGAGGGGATGTTACTTTTGCCCTCTGACTGTAGTGCAAGGATCACCTGGCTCTCAGACTGATAGCCGTGCAGCTTGCCCTTCACTGAAAGCTGAGTGGGTGTCTCCTTGCCTCCTGCTCACTGGGGCTTCAAGGCGGCCCTTGAATCTCTGGTCCAGGTGCTCCCTGGACGGGGGGCGGAGGAAGTTCCATCCAATATTCTCCTCTACCTCCGGGTGCCACCTTCGGGGTGAATGGGGCCTGGACTGGGGTGAAAGGACCCTAGAGGGCTGAGAGGCAGGGGGCGATGGCAGCAGGAAGCTTGGGGTGCTGGAGGCTTGCGGTTGGGCTGCTGGGGCCCGGTTGGCTGCGGAGCCCTCAGGAGGAGGCAGGAAGTCAGGGTGGGACGTGGGCGCGGGGAGACAGCCGGTGGCTACGACGGTGAGGGGAGCCGAAGCTGTGTCTGGGCAGCCGGGCTGGGCCAGGAAGACCATGTGAATGGGGCCAGGGGGCTCCTGGGCTGGGCAGGTAAGGAGTACCGGGAACAGGGGCCTAAGGGCTGGGAGTGGGACCTTCGAGCAGAAGGCTGCAGCTGGGCCTAGGGTCAGGCTCCCCTGGGATGCGCAGCCTATCAGGCTGGGGTCAGAAACACCTGGAGGTCAGGTGGGAGGCAGGCTGAACAGCCAGATCGCCTCTTTCCTGTGTAGTTGTTGCCTCCTGCCTCCACCACACTGCCTGCCATCAGAGCCCACCTCACTGGGAGCCTTTTCCTTGGGGATCTGTTAAGTACTGAAAAGGCCTTCAGAAATCCCTGCATCCAGCCCCTCATCCCATGATGGATAAGCCTCCTAAGCCCCGGACTGGGCAAAGTGCTCCCTCCCCATAGTCCGTCAGCAACGCAGAGGCAGAGAGGGTGATGGCCCTGGGAGAGGTGATGGCCTAGGATGTGATTCCCCACTGGAGCAAGGTGATAGACAGGCTTGAGTCAAGGGTCCCAGGAGTCCTTCCACTTGCTGGTGTAGACCCCAGTGACAAGACTCTCTTGAGAGAGCGAGGGGAATCACCCAGAGCATCCGGACAGACACGTGAGGAGTGACTTTAGCCTCGACCCACACTGCTTGAGAGAAGGAGGGGGTCTTCCTTTGGGAATGGATGGGCATGCAAGGGAATATTTATCATCTGGGATGAGGACTGGGGCGGAAGTGTCTGACAGGACTCCGGGATGTTGGGGGGTGAGAGGATGATGGGAGAAGGGAAGAGGAAGGGCTATTTTTATCCTGGACAAGGGTGCTGTTGACCCTGGGCAAGGACCGTCAGGATTTCCATCTGGAAAATTGCCACGCCTGCCCCTGCCAAGTGTCCACAGGATGTCCTTTCCTCTTCCCTTTGCTCCTTCCTGCCCCCTACCCCCGCCCCTGCCACTGCCTGATTAGGGCCAGTGGGTCCTGCTGGTTCCTGCTTCAGACCCCAGGAAGGTGGAGGCCCAGGGAGGCAGAATCAGCTCCTTGTCCATCCCCTCAATTTTAGCTCTCAGCCTGTAGTTTATGAGGGTAAATCCCCACCTGAGCCACACTTTCCAGGTTTCCCCTGCCTCCCCCACCGCCACTGGAGTTTTTCTTGAAACAGTTTCCACTGTCTCAGCCATGTCGCAGTCTTTCTTTCGTCCCCAGCTCCAAGGCCTGCAACCTCTCGTGGGGTCTGGAAAACAAGCTGGGTCTTCCCTAGACTCATCCAGACCCTGGACTGGCATCAGCCGTCCCCCACCCTAGCCTGTGCTGAAGGATGATTCAGGGTCCCTCGCCCTCAAGGCTCTGGGACAGAGGCTCTTCTCAAAGGGAAAAAGGGCCAAGTGATGGAGCAAGAGAATGAGCGGAAGCTCCAGAAGTCGAGAGGAGGCCTTGCTTGGGTGATCGGAAGGCTTCCTGGAAGAGTCAGGCGGCTATGAGAACAAAGGCCCATTTTGCAGAGTACCTAGGATATGCAGCTAAGGTCACTGTCTCTGGGTTGTTCCTTGGATCCTAGGAGGGCAGAAACTTCAGGGCAAGACCAAACACAAGAGAGCCAGAGGGTTTGGTGTAGCGCAAAGGACATGCATTTCACAGTCAGGCTGACCCAGGCACAATTCTGGTTCTGCCATTTCCTTGAACAAATGACTTCACCTCTCCAAACTCCAGTTCCTTTATTGGTAAAGAGGCAATAATAAATCCCTCCTTACAGAGTGCTGGTGGGAAATCAAAGAGAAAATGGCTGTGATGTGCTGTGGGTAGTAACTGGCATGCCGAAGGTGCTTAACAGAGGTTAGGCAACCACTTCTCCTGCAAATGGTGCACCCAAGGGTGTGAGTGTGGTGGGGGTGTTGGGGGGTGCTGTCCGTACCCGGAATTACTCCTACTCAGCACCTTGGTAGGCCAGTGGGCAGCCCATTCCTTCACACTTGTGGTGTAGCTTTGCAAATGAGCTTGTTTCCTGTGTGTTCTAGTGGGTGTGAGAATTTTAGGCTGGGCCACAGGGTCTATATTGGAGGAGAGTCCCACACATACCTTCCTACAGACACATAGATACACACACACACACACACACACACACACACACACACACACATACACATGATCCTTCCCTTCCTAGCCCAAATACCATTCATATCATCACTGGAAAATGTAGGTGTGCATGGATGTTCAGAGGCAGAGGCAGGGACCACATATATATCACACATCAGTTCAGTTCAGTTCAGTTCAGTCACTTACGACTCAGCAACCCCATGGACTGCAACACACCAGGCCTCCCTGTCCATCACTAACTCCCGGAGCTTGCTCAAACTCATGTCCATTGAGCTGGTGATGCCATCCAACCATTTCATCCTCTGTCACCACCTTCTCCTCCCACCTTCAATCATTCCCAGCATCAGGGTCTTTTCCAATGACTCAGTTCTTTGCATCAGGTGGCCAAAGTATTGGAGTTTCAGCTTCAACATCAGTCCTTCCAATGAACACTCAGGACTAATTTCCTTTAGAATGGACTGGTTGGATCTCCTTGCAGTCCAAGGGACTCTCAAGAGTCTTCTCCAACACCACAGTGGGATCCTATAAATCCATGCACACACCCACAGACTGATGGCTTCAAGGCCAAGCTCAATTCAGTGAAAGCAATACTGAGGGGAGCTGAGTTTGTGGGTGGGATGGAGGCAAGTGGGGCCTCCATCTGGGTGTTAGTTGGAAGGTATCTGAGCTATATTTCCAACGCTTGGTCTAAAGAATGCTAGTCCCACGAGGCGCCCAGAAAGGAAACACTTCTGGGTCCAAATCAACACTGCCTCAGCTATGAAGTGTCCCATGTGAAATTTACCATCAGTGTTGGCTTGTGGAAACTCTGAAAGTCTCCCCAGAGAAGGCGGCTGTTTGCTTTTGTCTAACCCGGTGTTCCTCAGACTTCGGTGGTTGCAGAACCTTTTTTCTCGTATCCCTAGTTCCTCGCCTGCATCTCTGGAGAAAAGGGGAGCAGTGGAAGGACAGCTGTAAGGTTGATTCTTCTCAAAGGACTATGTCTCTTACCAGAGTTTTTGCGTTGGTGGGGATTTGGTTGTTTCTGTTTTTCAATTATAAAATTAGCACATGGCTGCTTCTAAAAATTCAAACAGTAGGGACTTTCCTGGTGGTCCAGTGGCTAAGGCTATATGCTCCCAGTGCATGGGGCCCAGGTTCAATCCCTGGTCAGGGAACTAGATCCCACATGCCACAACTAAAGATCCTGCATGCTGCAACTAAGATTCTGTGCCATTAAATAAAATTAATAAATATTTTTTAAAAAAGTTTAAACAGTACGGAGACATATACAGAAATATAAGAAATGCAGCTCCCTTCAATCTCACCCATGGGCTATGCTCACTGTGAACAGTTTGGTGTACAACCGTCCAGATTTTCCCCTACGTGGCCATTAAAAAGTGTATTAGTTAAGAACTTAATCCCTAGAGGCAGATAGCCTGAGGTTCAGCCACTTATTTCTATCACTTATTTGTTATGAAGCCTCAGACAAATAGCTTTACCCCATTTGGGCCTCAGTTTTTGCATCTGTGAAATGGAGATAATAATAGCACTTACTTGATAGGATTATTATGAGAATAACATGAAGTCATGCAAATGAAGGCTTAGCACAGAATCTGGCTGAAAAGAATCCCCTAGGTATCCATATTCAAATGCAAATAGGAGGATTCCCTGGTGGTCCAGTGGTTAAGAATCAGCCTGCCAATGCAGGGACACAGGTTCTATCCCTGTGCCCCCATACACATTTGCTTTCACATGCTGCTGGGCAATTGGACAGCAGCCCCCACTCTCCATAACTAGAGAAAGTTTGCACACAGCAACAGAGATCCAGTGCAGCCGAGAATAAACACACAAGTAAATAAGTGTAATATTAAGAAATGAATGCAAACAGGCTTATACTCTACTTTCTGTTCTGTGACTTACTTGTCATGTTATCTCTGGAACATCTTTCTATGTCTATGTGGAGATCTTCCTCACCTTTTCAGTGAAAGTGAAAGTGAAAGTGAAGTTGCTCAGTCGTGTCCGACTCTTCGCGACCCCATGGACTGCAGCCCACCAGGCTCCTCTGTCCGTGGGATTTTCTAGGCAAGAGTACTGGAGTGGGATGCCATTGCCTTCTCCAAAAACCACCTTTTCAGTGGTTTTAGCTAAATATCGTTAACTTGGTTAGTGGGCAATGTGGTGATTTTAAGATGCTGCTCCCTGGACAGTATTGCTGTTTGGCGTTGTTAGTGTTGTCAGGAGTCCCAGACATTACTGATCAGTGAGCTAAAGACAGGCCTTACTGCCTCCTGTGAAAATAGAATGACCCACCAGAGGGGCACCCACCTCTGTCACAGAGGGCAGAGTCAAATGGACAGGAACCTCTGACTATTCACCTGTGTGTCCCCAACTCTAGATCAGAGCCTGGCACATAAGATATACCCATTAAATTGTAATTGGTAGGCTGGCCAAGTAAGAAAGTCGTGCCTCCTCTAACCTACCAAGCGAGGCCTAAGCTCAGAGCTCTGTTTCACAGTGCGGCATTTCCCCAAATACCTCATCATTGATGCAGGTGAGTGATCTTAGGGGGTCATGAATGAACATGTGCAAATGTGAATTTAGGTATCATACCATGTGTTTATTTTAATATACACTGATTTCCATTTATAGATGGTGATACTAATTTTCCATTTTTTTAAAAAAAAGTACATTTGATTTACCGTGTTCTGTACTCGTTTTCCATTTATGGTAGCAAAGTTTTCATTTGAGGTAAATATATTAAACGTGAAAAATGGTCTGTGGAAGTGCCAAAAATCAAAAAGGAAAATGAATATGTTTAAGGCTGGGGTCATGAAATACCCATGCTGGCCTCAAATAACAATTTTCACTTACTTAGTCCTTACTGTGTACCATGTTAAGTACTTTATTATATGAGGTCATCTATAGACCACATATTATGTTCACAACAGCCCTGGACTCAGGTCCATTTTTAATTTACATTTTGAAGATAAAGGAACTGAGGGAGGTTTACGTTCTTTTTCTTTTTGGCCACTCTGCGAGGCATGCAGGATCTTAGTCCCCTGGCCAGGGTCCAGGGATTGAACCTGTGCCCCCTGCAAAGGAAGCACAGAGTCCTAACCACTGGACCACCCAGGAATTCTCTGAGGGAGGCTTAGACAGGTGTAGTAACCTGCCCAGAGGCCCTCTATCAGTGAGTGACTGGGAGGCCTTGGGAATGAACTTGGGTGACTGACACGGACATGGTGAGCTGAACCTCTCTGATCGGCAGACTCCCAGAAACTTTAATAGAGTGGTGCAGATTGCCAAATTTTAAGTAACACTTCGTCCTGATAAAACCCACATGATGCAAAATACAGACAGAGGTACATAAGGAAGGGGACTCAATAAGAAGAATTACTCAATATTTACAAGTTACTAGTTGGAGGACCTCTACCCAAAATACAAGCTTTAGAATAATCACTCTATTGCCCTTGTTTATGGCAAAAACTAACTAGGAGAATCAGTTTTGTGTTCAAACCACTACCAGTTTGTGAGACTAAATCCATCTTATTTGCATATAAGAAAAGACCCATCCTTTTGTTCTCCGTTTTTGTGAACTCTGTGAACTCACAGGGTTTATTCCAAACCAGTATTATATCAAAGAGGAACACGTGAAAAAGGAAGGAATTCAGGATGCATCCCTGTTTTACCCACTAGAAATTACTTGCCATGCCTGTCAACCCTGATTCTCAAGTACCATGCTAAGGGTTCGGCAAGAGCATCCACAGCCCAGGCTCTTCACTGAACATATGCATCTTCGCCAATAATCAAATCTTGACCAAAGAAAAAGGCCAAGAAAATGCTTTAAATTATTCCCAACAGATTTTGCCACAATGTGGCCCAGAGTACGGCAGTAGCCTGGGTCAGTGAAATAGCTTGCCTGCTCTTGACATACGCATTGCCCTAGCAAGAAGCTGGCACACATTTTGGACAGAATGTTCAATAAATGAATAGGTTTACAGTTCAGGGGAGGGAAAGTCTCGTATTTTTTTTTTTAAGGGGACAAAACACATTCTAGGCCCAGTCAGGTGAGACAATGTCTATGGAGCTGGTAAAAGTGAACGAGCTGGCAAGAATCAGAGCTTGTTATGGTTTTTTGTTGTTGTTGTTTTAATACTGATGCTTTATTATTAACTAAAGTTCATACTATATTCAGGTTTAAAAAGTAATGAATTAATTTGGCTGAGTCGGGTCTTGGTTGCCACACGAGGGATCTTTAGTTGCAGCGAGTGCGATCTACTTCCCTGACCAGGGATCAAACCCAAGCCCTCTGCCTTGACTGCTAAGTGGAGTCTTAACCACTGGACCACCAGGGAAGTGCAAAATAGAGCTCATTGTGGTATGATTCGTAAACAACCCTAGGATCGGAAAATTTGGTCCAGGAACTTCATGAAGTCTGGGATTTCTGATCAGTTCTACACAGAGTATGAGCAGGGAGATTACATGGGTGGAGGAGCCTGGCAGCCTGTAGTCCATGGGGCCACAAAGAGTCAGACACCACAGGGACGAAACAACAACAATGATGAGCAGGGCACTGTGTGTGTCGGGCTCTGTGAAGAGAGACAAGAAAGATGGGACCTGAAATCCAGCCCTCGCTCCACTCTCCAAGTTTGAAACCCCCGGGAGGGCTGGCCCTTTATAACTGGCACAAAGCCCTCTGTGGACCGTGGACAGATCTTGAATTTGACCAAGAACATTACAAACACCAGTCAGAGAAGGTCTAGAATCTACAAAGTTCCTCCTATTGACCTTGAATTCTTGAGTTGGGAGAAAAGAATGTCCTGTTTCATTCACCCCAGAATCTGCCTTTGTTACTGATTCTGGGAGTCCCGGTGATTCTCTGGATCTGCTTCCTCTTCCTTTTTCTTTCTTTCTTCATTCCTCTCCTCTCTTACTTTCAATGAGAAATTTATATTAAGCTTTAATTTTTATTTTCTTTTTGCTAACCTCATTTATTAACCTGGTTTGATCAGACTAGAATGGGACCCATATTTTGTACGAAGAAATATATGCATATACAACCTCACAATTACATAGGGACCTGTACAAACCATATACGCCCCCATTTCATTGTACAGCCATCTGCATACATGGACTCCTACACACCCATGGGTATGTACACATGACATGATGCTCAATGATTAATGTGCCTCGGTAGGCACAAACTTGTATTCACCAGCCAGAGAAATGTATACTCAAAAACATGCATTTTAGGGGACTTACCTGGTGGAGCAGTGGATAAGAATTTGCCTGCCAATGCAAGGGACATGGGTTCAATCCCTGGTCCCAGAAGACCCCGCATGCCGAGGTGTGACTGAGCGCATGAGCCGCAACCGCTGAGCCCACTCGCCTAGAACCTGTGCTCTGCCACAAGAGAGGCCACTGCAGCGAGAAGACCACACATCGAAGCGAAGAATAGCCCCCACTCACCGCAACCCAGAGAAAACCCGAGCAAAAAGCAACGAAGACCCGGCACAGCCAAATACCTGAGAAATAAATAAACCAAAAACATGCATTCGAGATAGATGGAGAACTGTCTTGGAGGGAAAGGCCTCTTGACAGCGCAATGTCACATTTCTGATGGAGAGTAGACTCTATTCCGTCAGACCTCCTTCCCTGCTCCTTTTTCTCCATCACCTCTCAGGATTCCCTACACTCTTTAGATTTTCCAGGAAGTGAAGAACAGAGCAGAGTACCTGAACAGAGGAGGTAGGGGACTGATTGGAATTCTGCCTCTGCCAAGAGCCCTCATGTGCTTTGGGAAAAACCACTTAGCTCCTCTGCTCTGACACCATCTCCATCTTTAAAATGAGGCTGATGAATTACACTAGTGCCTCTTCTTTTATTTATTTATTTATTTTGGCTGCGCTGGATCTTAGTTGCAACTCTTGGGAGTTTAGTTGCAGCATGTGAACTCTTAGTTGCGTCGTGTAGGATCTAGTTCCCTGACCAGGGATGGAACCCAGGACCCCTGCATTGGTAGCAGGGAGTCTTAACCACTGAACCACCAGGGAAGTCCCTACACTCTTACTTCTAAACTCTTCCCTCTAAGGAGTTACTTGCCCTTCCCCTGTCTTACTTTTCCCTCTTCCCCATGGCTCTCATGATTTTGAGGGTTTTGCTGACTAAATTACCTCATTTAGGTACTAATTTTGTTGTTTCTAGTTCAAATGTTAATGAGAGACTTAACTAAGTATGCACTGTGTGTGTGTGTTCAATGACTCAGCCGAGTCCGACCTGCATCCGACTCTGTGGGACTCCACAGACTGTAGCCTGCCATGCTTCTCTGTCCGTAGGATTTTTCCCAACTGGAGTGGGTTGCCATTTCCTCCTCCAGGCAATCTTTCCAACCCAGGGATCAAACCCATGTCTCCTGCATCTCCTGCATTGGCAGGCAGATTCTTAACCACTAAGCCACCTGGGAACCAAGTGGCTAAGCCACCAAGTATGCATTGAAGAAGCAATAATGCAATTTGTCAAACTGAGAAGCAAATCACCTGCAAGCCTTCAGTGTTATTCTGGGGCCTCATCGGCGCATGTGGCTGAGCCACTCAGCAGAATTATGTCTGACACTGCCAGGTCTTGGGGTCTTCTGATTGCTGCCAGGTCTTATACCCCAAGACTCACAGTTCTGTATAGGGCAGGGCCTGAAACCTGAAGCCAGGGCTCCGTGGGCACTAAGCAAGTCACAGAAGAAACACTAAGGGTCAGCTACCCAACAGAGTTACCAAGTACCATTTTCCTTTATTTAACACAGCTTGGCTTTGTCTCACTCCCGGCCCCAGTCTTTTATTTAATCGACGTATAGTTGATTTACAATATTGTGTGAGTTTCAGGTATATAGCAAAGTGATTCAGTTATGCATATATCTATTTTTCCGGTTCTTTTCCATTATAGGTTATACAAGATACTAAATATAGTTCCCTCTGCTATACAGTAGTCTTTGTTATTTATTTTATATGGAGTGGTGTGTATCTGTTAATCTCATATTCTTAATTTATCCCTCCCCTCCCCCACCCCTTTCCCCTTTCGGTAGCCACAAGATCGTTTTCTGAGTCTGTTTCTGTTTTGTAATAAGTTTATTTGCATTGGTTTTTAGATTCTGTATATAAGTGATATCATGAAATATTTGTTTCTCTATTCCTGGCTTACGTCACTCAGTATGATAATCGTAGGTCTATCCATGTTGCTGCAAATGGCAATATTTCATTCTTTTTCACCTGGTCCCAGTCTTCAGGGACGTCATCATGTCCTTTCTGGCAGGTCCAGATTTACCCAGGGTATAGGTCCTGCCTGCATGTTTTCCTGGCCCCTCGCCCAAGGCCAGGTGGCTCCTCTTCTCCCCTCGTGTGACCCCAGCCTGGACCACGTGCAGTATTCAGCCCTAGATTCATCATAGATTTCTTCTGCAGGTCTGCCAGCCTCTCCTCACTGCTGCACCCCAGTTCATCCCATTTTCTCAACCCCAATCTTTTCTCATCTTGCTCTTACCCTTTCCAAAGCCCCTGAGAATGTCAGGCCTAGAAGGGACTTACTGATCCAAGTTGACATCTTATCTGGTGTTGGTGTTCTCTGTATAGTATAGCCAACTGGTGGTTTTCCAAGGGCTGTTTGACTATCACAAAAAACAGGTTGCTCAGGACCTCAGACCCTAGACAGTCAGCTCAACTAAGGCTGGTTCCAGAACATAAACAGTTCTTTTCTGGAGGCTTTTGCTGTTAATCAGTTCTAAGCCATAATAAAAGTAGCAATCGAAAAAATAAAAAAGCCATTTGCAGCCACAGAGCTGAGCAAGATTTCTCAAATGGCTCCCCAGGACTCCTAAAGTAGGAGGGGAAGAGTATATGTGCGAACACCTTTCCTTGAAAGTCTCTTGATTTGGCTTAAAATTTCGTGTACACTTTGTATTTTCCTCTATTTGTAATAGATCTTTTTGTTTAACTATGTGAATAAGGTTTAACTATGTGTTTAACACTCATGCTTTGAGAGGTATACACCCTTGACTTCCGGTACCCATGAAAGGTTATAAGTATCTCAGTTCGAAGAGACATGAGCTTATCAACTATACTCCAATATAAAATAAAAATTATATATATATTAAAAAAGAAATGTGAGCTTAAAGCCAAGAGGATTATTTACCAGTCATATTCTTCCACTTTCCAAAGCAGGGCTTGGTAGGGCAGAATGAGCACTCGTGGAAATCTTTCTAAGCTCTAAATCAAGCCAGCATTTATCTAAGCTTCTGAGGAAGGGATGACAATTCCCGGCTGACAGAGAAGGCAGAATGAAACTAGAAAATGATTTCAGCAAAGTGACACATGAGTATTATTCCCAGAATTTGAACATAACTCCAGGGACTATCCTTGAATCTTTTTTTTTTTCTTTTTTTCTTTAATTGCATTCTAATTGAATAGGTCCTTAAGTCTTACTAACTAAAAAACCACCACTGCTCCCTACTTCCAGTTGACCTCAGCATGGATTAGCAGCTCTAGCTTTGTTCTTCCCGTAACAGTTGTCTGAGTTTGAGCAGAACTTTCTGGTCCTCTGTTTGCTCATCTAAAATCTGAGGTTAGACTTGGTGGTTTCTAAGACCTTTGCAAATGGGAGAATCTGTGCATTAACCCTCCACATACCAGTCAACATTTATTAACAAGAATCGTCCTGGGTGATGGGACATTCAGGCAAATAACACACAACCTCTGCTCTTGCTGAATCCCTAATCTCACCAAGCAGGTAGGAAAGGCACATAAATTAGTGTCATCTTGGCACTTGGTGGAAGTTGATGATTGTGGCTGGTGAGAGTGGAATGTCGTAGTACCAAAGAGCAGTGGGGATTGGGGAGGTTTCACAGAGAAGATGATGTCTGAGCTGAACCTTGAAGACTGAGCTAGAGTTCAATAGATGGGCAAGAGTATTCCCTGGCAGGTGAACCACACATGCAAGGCATGTTGTAGGAACAGTGTGAGCTTTTTGGAGAAGAGAGATTCTGCGTGCGTGTGTGTGTACACGTGTGTGTGTGTTGCAGAACAGACTGAGGAGATGGATTTGATCTTGATATTAAAGGTTCTTGAATGCATAAATTAATTTATCTGAGGACTGGTATTTCCAGGCAGTCCAGAGGACCAGCCCTGGGGGAGGAGGTACTGTAGGGACTCCTGGGGACTTCGGGGTGAGATCCCCACTCTGCTTCAGGCAGAACAGCTTCACTTTTACCTGCTTTATCTACGGGTTCCGCTCGATTTCATCTGACAAAAAGTTTCCACTGCTAAAGCAAGCAAACAAATACAAAAAAAATATGTATGGCCAATAGAGCCATTGAGGGGTTTTCTGCTAGGGAGAAGCAGAAAGAAGCCTCTGAAGCAGACTTTGTGGGGCTTTGGGGGAGCAGAGGCCTGATGGCTGACATTCAGCAGAGAGGGTCCCTCATTCAGCGTCCTTGGCAGCAGGGGGTACTTGTAATTAGGAGATGAGGCACACACCCCTGACTGGTAGGGGAGGATCAAAACTCAGGTCTTCCCTAGGGCTGGGGGAAGTGTGTGTGATCTCTAGTAGGTAGTCCCCCAACTTGGGGGATGGGCTGAGAGAGTGAGAGAGGGGAGAGGCAGGAAGTGGGCAACTAGACTAACAAAGGTGCCTGTGGCGGTTTACCCAGCCCAGGTGGGAGGGCGGGGCCTAGGTCTCAGCAGGGGGCCACGTGTGACTTTATGGGGAGCTAGGACCCCATTTCAGCTTTTCTGCGCTGGAGAATGGCGGCTGGGGGGCTGACAATCTCGGGCACTTCTGGAAGTTCCCAGGGCTAGGCCCTAGCATGTCTGATGTTCGGGGAGCCTTTTCAGCCCCCTCTCCATTCCCCCAGGGACCATGGGCTGTAGCTGCAGCTCAAACCCAGAAGATGACTGGATGGAAAACATCGATGTTTGTGAAAACTGCCACTACCCCATAGTCCCACTGGATGGCAAGACCACGGTAAGAGGCAAGACAGGGGGCTTGGTGAGGGAGTCGGGTGGGATGCAGGCGTGGGGAGAAAGGAACAGATCATCCCTACAGGTCCTGGAGATGACAGCGAGCCCCCTGCCACACAGAAAGGAAAAGAACCCCAGAGAGGGAAAGCGACTCTTCTAAGGTCCTACAGCAAGTAGTGGGCAAATTCAGTGAAAAGATCCAGCCAAGCTGAAGTGAGGGAGAGCAGGAGAGTGGGGAGGCAAGCCAGGGTCTCACCCAGTCTTCAGCTCTCGGACTTCTCTCATCCCACACCCACAGCTGCCCATGCGGAATGGCTCTGAAGTGCGTGATCCACTGGTCACCTACGAGGGATCCAACCCCCCAGCTTCTCCACTGCAAGGTGACCTCAACCAGCAGGGCCTGAAAGACAAGGCCTGTGGATCCTTGGTTGTCAGGGTCCATATCCTCCCCCATCCCCAACTTATAACTCCTGAACTCACCCTCCCAGTCTGCTCCAGAAGTCTTCTCCCTGACTGCCCCTGTCTTTACAGACAACCTGGTTATCGCCCTGCACAGCTATGTGCCTTCTCACGACGGAGACCTGGGCTTCGAGAAGGATGAACAGCTCCGTATCCTGGAGCAGTGAGTGACCCCCTTCGCCTGCCCATCCTGGGTTATCTCCAGTACCGCAAACCCCTGCGGTCCCGGCTTGCAGTGGGAGCTCTGCAGACAAAAATGGGAGGCTCCGGGGTGCTGAGCTGGAGGGTGGGGTGGCATGGCCTAACTGGGGGCTCCGACGGAGGGTTTCCAGCCGAGTCCCAGGCTGTGCAGACCATGCTAAGTGCCGCCGTCGCGCAGGAACGGCGAGTGGTGGAAGGCGCAGTCCCTGACCACCGGCCAGGAAGGTTTCATCCCCTTCAACTTCGTGGCCAAAGCGAACAGCCTGGAGCCCGAACCGTGAGTGGGGACGCGTCGTGGGAATGGTGGGACGCAGATCCAGGGATCTCGGAGCAGAGGAGAGGTGCTAGGGGTGGTGGCCGTGAATGCTTGAGGGTAATGGGGGAAGACCGGACCAGAGGACCCATGAAGACTTCGCTTCTGCCTTGAGCAGCTGGTTCTTCAAGACCCTGAGCCGCAAGGACGCTGAGAGGCAGCTCCTGGCGCCGGGGAACACGCACGGCTCTTTCCTGATCCGGGAGAGCGAGAGCACTGCGGGTGAGCGAAGGGGGCTGCTGCGGGGCGTCGGGAGGGGGCCGCGGGCTGGGGCCGCTAGCCGAGGTCCGGGGTGCGAGGAGCCCGCGGGGATGGGGGGCGTGGGAACCGCGTTGGCGGAGGGGCGACTCGCTGGAGGCCACCCCTCCCCGTCTTTTGCGTTCCTTCATCCCTTCTTTCGTTCAGGATCGTTTTCACTGTCGGTCCGGGACTTCGACCAGACCCAGGGAGAAGTGGTGAAACATTACAAGATCCGGAACCTGGACAAAGGCGGCTTCTACATCTCGCCCCGCGTCACTTTTCCCGGCTTGCACGAGCTGGTCCGCCATTACATGAGTGAGCACGCACGGCAGGACTCTTCACCTGGGCCCTACCCTATCAGCCTGTCTCCCCCACTTCCTCTCGGGGTCCCCCTCCTCTCCCCCCACCCCGCCCATCTCTCAGCATGCTCCTTCATTCCCCCCACCCCCACTCAAGTGGGTGAGGGGCGGTACCTTGTAGCCTCAGGGGTCAGGTGACAGCCCCTGCCTGTCCATTTCCCCCGGTGGGGACTGAGTGAGCCCCCCACCTCCCAGTTCCGCCTTATTGACAGCCCTTCGCCCCTCCCTCGACCTCATAGATACTTCGGACGGGCTGTGCACACGGTTGAGCCGCCCCTGCCAGACCCAGAAGCCCCAGAAGCCGTGGTGGGAGGATGAGTGGGAGGTTCCCAGGGAGACTCTGAAGCTGGTGGAGCGGCTGGGGGCTGGCCAGTTCGGAGAGGTGTGGATGGGTGAGTGAGGCCCTCCAGGACTGTGGGCAGGGGGGGAGGGGAGGCGTCTACCGAAGACCTGAGAGTTCTACGACAGTACCTTGTTTCAGGGCAGCTGCCTGGCTCTGGGTACACGGGCTGCGAGTGACCCTCCCAACCCTTTCCTGCCCTAGGGTACTACAACGGGCACACGAAGGTGGCAGTCAAGAGCCTGAAGCAGGGCAGCATGTCCCCCGATGCCTTCCTGGCCGAGGCCAACCTCATGAAGCAGCTGCAACACCAGCGGCTGGTCCGGCTCTACGCGGTGGTCACCCAGGAGCCAATCTACATCATCACGGAATATATGGAGAACGGTGGGCGCCGCCGCCGTGCGCGGCCGCTGGGGGGCGCTGCCGTGTCCTCTGCCCCCTCCCGGAGTTGGGAGGAGATATGCGAGGCTCTGCACTGAGGTTTTTCTAGAGGAATTTTGCTGAGCCCTCAAAGACTCACCTTCAGGGGCGACCAGAGGGTGTGTGGAGAAGAGGGTGTGCTGTTTGAACCGTATCTGGGAGCCCAGCTTGAGGTGGCAGGCTCTGGTTGTTCAGCCGCTCAGTCGTGGCCCTCTCTTTGCAACCCCATGGACTGCAGCATGCGAGGCCTTCCTCTCAGGTTGTGGAAGAGGACTTAACGCCCATTTTCTCTCACCTGCAGTACTGTTTGCCTTCTTCAAAGCCTTATCTTGATCTAAGGATGCTTGATCTCAGGAGATGAGTAGCCCCTTTTCTATATATTCTCCCCCCAGCCTTGGGAGGTCTGATCTGTTCCAAGGCCCTCTTTTTCAGTTCTTGGTGAGCTTCTCCCTGACCCTTCTCCCACTGTTGGACAGATTGAGAGCCCAAGGAAGGGGAGTTTAAATAAATAGGAATTTCTAGGCCCAGCTTTGGGCCAAGTCTCTGTCCCGCCTCTGGAGCTCAGTTCCCCCAAGAATACCACCAGAAATCTAAACAGGTTTATCCAGAAAATAGTAGTCATTGAGGGCTCTGACTTCTTGGGTTGGAATCCTGGCTTGAGGCCTGTGTGGCCTTGGGCTGATCACCACTTCTCTCTGCCATGGTTTCCTCGTCTGTAAAAATGGTGATAATAATGCAATAGTAACTTTCTTATAGGATCTTTGTGAGGATGAAAGCTAATGCATATAGAGCAGTTAGACAATGTCTGCTGTATAGTAATGGCTCAGTAAGTTTGTTGTTATCTGGCTCTGATTCTTTGGGAATATAAGATCTATCCTTCTTTCAGGAAGGGAAAAAAGCTAATTGGTTAATGGATTCTGAAGATGGCAAATAGCAGGCCACCTTCGATTGGTAGTTGCTTGGAGCTCTGTGTTGAGAAGGATTCTGAGGTTCATTGGGAGTGAGCACTGGGATTGATTAGCAATATCTGCCATGGACACAGTGGAGGAATGACAGTGTCTGTCCACATATTCGCTGCCTTTGGGTGAGGTTTTGTCTCAGTGACTAACTCAGCACTCAAATGGGGACATTCAGGTTGTTGTCATCTTCACACAGGGTTTTAATCTCTTGAGAAGGGCCAGTGGTTACTAGCTCTGTTCCAGCCACTCTAATCCCTGGTCTTCTCCTAGTTATCCTCTGCTACCAGAAAGATGGTCCCTCACTCCCTCATGATACCTATTTTCATACTCCTCTTTTCATATATTCAGCATACATTTATTGCTGTTTACTGTGGGCTAGGAGGAGCTTCCCACATGCTTCAGTGGTAAAGAATCCTCCTGCCAATGCAGAAGACGCAATTTTGGTCTCTGGGTCAGAAAGATCCCCTGGAGGAGAAAATGGCAACCCACTCCAGTATTCTTGTCTGGAAAATCCCACAGAAAAAAGGAGCCTGGTGGGCTACAGTCCATGGGGTCCCAAAGAGCCAATACAGCTCAGTGACTGAGCATGCAAGCACTGTAGGCTGGGAATATTGATGGACAAAATAAGAATCTTGCTATCAGAGAAAACTTGCTTTAATTATGCACCCTAGGAAAACCAGTTCATGCCATAGGAAAGTCTTAGCAGGTAGATGATGATGATGATACAATTTATTATTCTTAGTACAATCTAGAGAGGGTTTTTAAAGGAAGAGTCCAGCTGAGCCATGGCCAAAAAGAAACTGTAGCAAAAGAAATTTGACAAAGAGACTTTGGAGTGGGAACCCAGTGGTCTATGAGGAAAATCTCACAATTATCTAGGATAGATGGAGTGAAAGAAGCAGGAGTGGAGGGCAGAGAAGAAACTGCAGATGTGGACTATGCAGGGCTTGGATGCCTGGCTGAGTTCAGGTTCCACCCCACTGGTGACAAGAAGCTTGCAGACCCCTCCAAGTGGCATCTTAGTCCCCAAGAAAAGGGCATCACACATCTTAGGCACCCTTACTCTGAACACACACTCCTCCATTTTCAGCTCTTACTCTTCCTTTTCACACATCAGACATGGCTTCTAGACCCCTAGTTAGGGGAGAAGGGTCTGGGAGCTTTCCCCTGGGGCAATTTGAGTCAGCAACTCTTGCTTCTGTCCACAGGAAGCCTGGTGGATTTTCTCAAGACCTCCGAAGGCATCAAGCTGACTATCAACAAACTCTTGGACATGGCAGCCCAAGTAAGGAGACTGGGGAGGGGCTGAGCATGGGCACAGGGCGATGGGATCCAGATGTCTGGCCTAGGACTGCTGACCTGTACCTGGTCTGCAGATTGCAGAGGGTATGGCATTCATTGAAGAGCGGAATTATATCCACCGTGACTTGAGGGCTGCCAACATCCTGGTGTCCCATAGCCTGAGCTGCAAGATCGCAGACTTTGGTCTAGCACGCCTCATTGAGGACAACGAGTACACAGCCAGGGAGGGTAGGTATGGGATATGAGGGAAGTCAGGGGTCTCCGGGGTCTGGCCTGGCAGACCCAGTGACCTCACTGCCCTCCCTCCAGGTGCCAAGTTTCCCATTAAGTGGACAGCACCAGAAGCCATTAACTATGGGACATTCACCATCAAGTCGGACGTGTGGTCTTTCGGGATCCTGCTGACGGAGATTGTCACTCATGGTCGCATCCCTTACCCAGGTCGGGGTCCAGGCAGGAGCTGAAAGGGTGATGGCAAAGGGCAGCAAATTCATGTCCTTCTACTTCCTCCTGGGCTCAGAATATGAACCTTTCCAGCTGCTTCCCCTCTATCCTCCTAGGGGTGGCACTTGTGCACCCCCGATCGGGTGCCACATCTCCTAGGTCTGGCTTCCATTTCTATCCCTGAATCTCTCTTCCTTGAATAATCCCAGCTCTTTTCTTTAACTCTAACACAGGCAGCCTAGTAGGTAGAAGAGGATCTGGTCTGAGAGGCAAGAGGCCTGCTTTCTTTTTGCATTTTTTCCCAAGTTTTATTTCTTTATTTTTTGGCCACACCTTGCAGCATGTGGGCTCTTAGTTCCCCAGCTGGGGATCAAACCTGCACCTGCTGCATTGGAAGGCAAAGTCTTAACCACTAGACTACTGCGGAAGTTCCCGGAGGCCTGCTTTTTATTACCATCTGCCACTGATGGTTTCTGTTTGACTTTGATCAGATTATTGCTTCTTTCTCCACTTGTAAAACGTGAGGTTAGAACAATATTTGACCCATATGAAACACTCAAGAGTGTTAGGTTTTATTATTAATCACTTTGGGCAAGTGACTTTGGGCAGGTGACTTTACCTTTCTGAGCCTCAGTTTCATGATATGAGAAGCAAGATTATTTTTGAAAGAGCTTGACTCATAGTAGATGCTCACGAAACACTGACTTCCTTTCCCTCTGAAGCCTTCCATGTAGAGTGAGAGAGATGTGTAAGCAGCCAATTCCCACTCTCTCCCACTCCTCCCTCTATCTCCTCGACAAAGTTCTTTACTGCTGAATTCAGCCAGGACAGGAATGGAATTTTTTTGGAAGGAACTTGCTAGGAAACGCTGGGGAAAGGAAACAGAACACAAAGACAGGGTCGGGAGCTCGTGCAGCCCGGTGGCCAGACTTGGCAGAAGCTTCCCACATCCTGAGCAGTGTGCACAGAACTTTGCTCCTGGGAAGGTAAAAACACCTTAGAATTAGGTGTGAGTATGTGAGTATGCAGGCCTTCCCTGGTCTGGACTTGCCCCATCGAAGAGTTCAAGGGCAGCACTGGGGCTAGAAACATGTTCTTGTCATCCTGCCAAGAGCTCACACTGCTCCCTTAGAGAATTTTTCTACCAGAAGAATAAAGGCAATGAAAGCACGATGATAAATGGCAACTGACGCACAGTTTCAGGGTCAGGGAGACTATGGGGAGTAATGGGGACCTGGGTAAACTTGCGTCTGCGCCAGCAGATGGTTGCTATTAAGACACAGGGGCCCAAAAAGCAGAGCTGTGTTTTTTCAAGAGAAGTCAAAGCTTGGAGTTTTAGGAAAATTTGCCCATTTCCAAATATTGGTGATGATTCAGATTGTTTAAAAACACAATAAGGGGCCAAGTCAAAGTAGGTCTGTCTGTGGGCTATATTTAGGCTGGGTGTAGCCAATCGGTTTGCACCCTTGACTCTATCCATCAGTGTTGTTTCCTAGCCTGTCTTTCCATGCCCTGATTTTTAAATGTGAGGGCCACATAGCTAGAGGCTCCCCAGGGGCAAGGCCTGAGGAAGAGAGGTCTCTATCGACTAGGTTCCAGTTTGAAGCTTTGTAGGAATAAAACTACTATTTTGCTAGGACATCTAGGAGTTAGGCTTCTCTTCTCAGGAGAATGAAGGAGAAACCAGAGGCCACACAGGTAATTTAGAAACAGGGGGCCTATTTCTGCTGTGACCATTCAGTTCTCCAGAGCAGCATCTCTTGGGGTCCACATGTAATGGGCCTTGCTGGTGGGGCCAGGATCAGTACAAAGGGAAGGAACTGGTCCAAAGATGACTTCATCTGGGTCATAGAGGGGCCTAGTGAATCTTCTGTGCCCAATGAAGGGTCTGCCTTGCTGAGGCCCAGGATCCACCTGGCTTCCTGATGTAGCATCTCATGTGCCTGTTTCCAAAGCTGGAGAAACTTCTTCATTGTCCTGGCTGTGGGCCCTCATCCTGCGCTAGGCCCTGATGGCTTCATCCTTCCCCACCAAATAATAATCATCACAGGTGTTCTTTATGCTCCATCTCCTCCTCCAGGCACCATCCTCAGGGCTGTGTACACACTTTCTCATTCAATCCTCACAACATCTCTAGGAGGTAGGAGCTCCTATTATCCCATCTTCCAAATAAGGAAACTGAGGCTCAAAGAGGTTCAGTGAGTCACTCAAGGACTCACAGCCAAACACGTCTGTGTTACTGCATGTTTAAGCCATAGCAGACACTCCAAGTGGCATGACTGACCTTTCGCAGGTACTGCCAGTATAGCCTTACTATCCTTACCATCGATGAAGACCAAGATCCCTTTGGATTGGTGCTCACACCATACCTGTTGTCAAATATCTTCTTAACCATCACCCCTGCCTCTGGGCTTCCGAAGCCTGGAGCCTTGACGTCAGTTCTCCCATCAACCTCTAGGGATGACCAATCCTGAGGTGATTCAGAACCTGGAGCGAGGCTACCGCATGGTACGACCTGACAACTGCCCGGAGGAGTTGTACCAGCTTATGATGCTGTGCTGGAAGGAGCGCCCGGAGGACCGGCCCACCTTTGACTACCTGCGCAGCGTGTTGGAGGACTTCTTCACGGCCACGGAGGGCCAGTACCAACCCCAACCCTGAGGGGCCTAGGTGACTGGGGCTTGCAGCCCTCCCACCGTCTAGCCAGCCTGGCTGGGGGAGGCGCAGTTCCTGTGTCACAGCCATGTGGCCTGTGCACATTTGGACTCAGCATGTGAGTCCCGCCCACGTGCGACACATACGCTTCTCATGTCTTGTACATGGGATCTGTAGCTGGGTGGGCTCTGCACATGTGTCTTGTACCTGTGTGGCCTGTGCATATATGTCTTGGACACTTGTCCAAGTTGTCCCTTTCTGGGCGCCCCCCTGACTTCCAAGACCACCAAAGAGAGGAGAGAGGCCTGTGATTAGCACCTGCTTCTCCCTGTCCCCCTTTCTGTTCCCCTGGTCATCAAGATGCTCTCTGAGAGCTGAGACCTTATCTAAAATACCTCTGTGTGCTCCTCTTTCGTGTTGGCACACATAAGGAGCTCAATAAATACCTGTTGGTGAAGATTGTACATCTTTCTGCTCCCCATTCCAGTCTCCTCTTCCTTGCTGGGGGGAGTGGACATTCAGAAGATAGAAACTGAGGCACCCCGAATTGGGGTGAAAGGTGGGAGGGATGAAGGGATGTCTGAACTTTTTCCAGCCCTGCTGATGTTGGGTGCCAAGAGGAGGTCCTTATACTTTGCTGTATGTGTTCTTTGAACCCCTTCAAACCTCCACCCCAAAGAATTATGGGCACCCTACCCAGAACCTCCTAGAGAGTAAATGTGTCCCAAGACCCTTCCTTTCCCATTGTATAAGGGTGACTGCCTTTTCCTTTTTACAGCTACTGATTCAAGAGCTATATGTTCTGATTCACCTTTAAGGTGTTTTTAAACACTGAGTTAATCCACTCACTTAACAAATATTTATTGAACATTGTGCACTAGGCCTGGAAAATCCCATGGACAGAGGAACCTGGTGGGCTGCAGTCCATGGGGTCACGAAGAGTCGGACAGGACTGAGCGGCTTCACTTTCACTTTTCACTTTTATGCATTGGAGCAGGAAATGGCAACCCACTCCAGTATTCTTGCCTGGAGGATCCCAGGGATGGGGGAGCCTGGTGGGCTGCTGTCTATGGGGTCACACAGAGTCGGACACGACTGAAGCGACTTAGTAGCAGCAGCAGCAGCATACTTCTCCCTTCATGTCTAACAAATCATTGGTAAAATTTACTAGGTTATAGATTTGTAGTTTACTAGATTATAGATCTGGAGAAGACAATGGCACCCCACTCCAGTACTCTGGCCTGGAAAATCCCATGGATGGAGGAGCCTGGTGGGCTGCAGTCCATGGGGTCGCTAAGGGTCGGACATGACTGAGCGACTTCACTTTCCTTTTCAGTTTCATGCATTGGAGAAGGAAATGGCAACCCACCCTAGTGTTCTTGCCTGGAGAATCCCAGGGACGGGGGAAGCCTGGTGGGCTGACGTCTATGGTGTCGCACAGAGTCGGACACGACTGAGGCGACTTAGCAGCAGCAGCAGCAGCAGGCAGTGGATAAGGTCTCTGGGGAGCTCACAGGGAAGATAGACAGTAAGCATCACAAAGAAATAAATGGCATGGTATGCTGCAAGGTGATAGCACTAAGGGGAAAATAGAGCAACAAAAGGGGAATTAGGAGTGTCATATTTGGGGGAGGTTTGTAGCTTTAAAGGGGATACACTAGGAAGGTCTCATAGAGAAGGTGAATTTTGAGCAAAGATTTGAAGGAGTTGAGGGAGTAAGTGGTATAGGGGAGGAGCAGTCAGGCAGAGGGAACAGCCTGAGGCAGAAACTTGAGACAAAGGGCAAGAAACTTGCAAAGGGCAAGCTCTTGAGACATAAAGGCTGCCTGAGGGAGGAGGATAGATCCCATGAGGCTTTAGGGCCTGTGGCTTCTGCAGGAGCCATTTTGAGACTCACATTTTAAAAGTATGGCTCTTACTGCTGTCTTAAAAATAGATTGAGGGCCTTCCCTGATGGTCCAGTGGAAGACTCCATGCTTCCACTGCCGGGGGCATGGGTTCAATTGCTCTTCTGGGAATTAAGATCTTGCATGCCAAGGCACAGCCAAAAAGTAAACGTGTGCTGTGTGCTAAGTCGATGCTGTCGTGTCCAACTCTTTGTGACTCACGGGTTGTAGCCTACCAGGCTCCTGTCTCTATGGGATTCTCCAGGCAAGGACACTGGAGTGGGTTGCCATTTCCTTCTCCAGGGGATCTTCCCGACCCAGGGATCAAACTCCAGTCTCTTATGTCTCCTGCATTAGCAGGCGGGTTCTTTACTTAAATTAATTAAGTAGAGTTTCTCTGGTGGCTCCATGGTAAAGAATCCGCCTGCCAGTGCAGGAGACACGGGTTCCATCCTTGATCTGGAAAGATTCTACGTGGTGCAGAGCAACTAAGCCTGTGCTCCATAACTACTGAACCTGTGCTCTAGAGCCTGGGAGCTGCAACTGCAGGCCCTGCGCCTTAGAGCCCGTACTCTGAAACAAGGAAGCCATTGCAATGAGCAGCCTGAGCACTGCAACTAGACAGTAGTCTCCGCTCGCCAAAATTAGAGAAAAGCCTGCACAGCCGTGAAGACCCAACACAACCAAAAAATTAAATTTATTAAAAAATTAATTAATTAAAAAAGAAAATAGACTGCGTTAGCAGTCAGTTTATAAAACTGGGGCGGTTTTGCAAAAAACTCCAGATTTCTGTCTTCTCTTGAGAAAAGAGGAAGATTTGGCTCCTTTGGGTTTACCTGGCCTCATGGAGCTGAGTAATGGCCACCGCCTTTAGGTGGGGCATGAGCTTTGCCTTTCACACCCTATTGCTCTCAGATTATGCACCTAAGTGTTAGTGGCTATTTATCATCATGCTTGTGCTATGGTTTTTATAATAAAGAGGCAAATGAAAAATTTTTGCATACCATATTTCTCTTACAAAGTGTGAAAATTAAAGATGCCTGAAGATGGCAGTGTGTTTGAAGAAAGATGGGAGGACATATTTCTTTATGAAAGTAAAAAAAAGAATCCAGTTTTAAAAACAAGCAAAGTACCTGACTCAAACCAATATAACTATAATACACATCCACTCATTTACACCACCTTCCTGACCTCTGTAGGCATCCGAGTTGGTGATTCCTGTTCAGCATTTTATAAAATGCTGCCACACCCACGACCTCATCTGATCCCACCTTCCTCCTTTTTTGGACATGGCTGCAGCCACAGAGTTGATGAACTTTGTTTTCTTACATTCTCCATTTTACTAAGCGGGAAATGGGGACACAGAAATGTTCCTGGCTGGGAAGCAGCAACACAGAACTGGGAATAGTTTTTTGGTCCTTTGCTGTTTCTATAATAGAAGAGCCCAACAACACACCTAAAGGTTGGACAAAACCCCTAAGCCAACCCTCTGACCGGACCCCTGGACACAACCCTACCCTCACCCCATATAAGGAACAAGCTTCACCCCCTCACCCCGGGGCGGTGGGGGGTGGGGGCGGGGGAGCTAGCAAGCAAGAAAGGAAACCTGTTGTTTGTTCTTGCTCCCTGATGTTGTCGGCTGCTGCCCTAGGGGCCCCAATAAAGCCTTGCCTGAAAAAAAAGTACCCAGTCTTAGATCTCCTGTTACTTTTATAATTAAAGGCTCAAATGCAGTTCCCCTGTGAGGAATACAAGTGCCCAGGCTGTCTTTAGACTAAGTCATGTCTGACTGTTTTGCAGCCCCTCTCCTCCACCAGCCTGCTCCTCTGTCCAGGAGACTTCCCAGACAAAAATACTGGAGTGCGTTGCCATTTCCTTCTCCAGGGGATCTTCCTACCCAGGGATCGAATTTGTGTCTCCTGCACTGGCAGGCAGATTCTACTGTAAAGAGGCATAAAAATGTATCTTATTGACTGTAGAACCATAAGTAACTTACTTGGCACACAGTAAGCACTCACTAAATATTAATGTTGTAGTTGCCTCTTTAATAGCCCACCATAGTGCTTTTCAGCCTTTAGCTTTCAATAACGATTGACTGATTGATCTAGTGCAGTGGTTCTCAAGGATTGGGTTGGGGGCACTTTTATACTTCCTCAATCCTCTCCTCCTTGCCCTGGCGACATTTTGCCATGTCTAAGTACAATATTTGTTGTCACAGCTGCAGAGGGCTGGGGGAGTGCTACTGGCATCTAAGAGTAGTGGCCAAAGTGAAAATGTTAGTCACTCAGTCGTGTCCCACTCTTTGGGACCCCGTGGACTGTAGCCCGCCAGGCTCCTCTGTCCACGGAATTCTCCAGTATCCTTATACCGGAGTGGGTAGCCATTCCTTTCTCCAGGGAATCTTCTCCACTCAGGGACTGAACCTGTGTCTCCAGCATTGTAGGCAGATTCTTTACTGTCTGAGCCACTAGGGAAGCCCACAGTGCACAGGATGGCCCCCCACAACATATTTGGGTATTATCCAAAATGTTAATAGCTTCAGTATCTTTAGAAACTCTGCTCTGGTGTAAGCGACAGTTTCCTCCCATCTAAAGGCACTCCTTAGCCCGCCTAGGAATTGCATCAGGAGTAAGAAAGGACTGCATTTGAAAAGAAAGACCGCATTTGGAATAAGAAAGGCTGGGTTCTGCCACTCTGATTTGTGCTTCTGGAGTCGAGTAAGCGTTTTAAAAAATCTGTGGTTGAAAATTGAACGTGATTATTGTGTGACTCCGAGGAAGTCACAAAGTTCTCAACTTCGTTATCCTTGTCTGTAAAATGCGGATGAAAGGCCCCCACTCCAAAGCCGCCAATAGGAACAACAGAGATGACCGAGATAATGTCGGTAAAGCTATGGCACAGTCCTTCGTCTACAGCAGTTTCCTGTCGTTTGTCAATTTATTTCTCCTCCTCCAAACTTAGCTGAGTGACCTTGCGCAAGTCACTTTCCATCGTAGGCCTCTGTCAAATGAAAGTTGGCCTCTGATCGCCAAGCAGTCTCCCAAAATGGAATGGGACACCCAAGTTAGCAGGCCCACTTTCTTCCCCCGGGACGAATGGTACGATCCCGGGGCAGCCCCACCCCCCCCCTGTCGCGGAC
This sequence comes from Capra hircus, assembly GCF_001704415.2. Taxonomy (NCBI): domain Eukaryota; kingdom Metazoa; phylum Chordata; class Mammalia; order Artiodactyla; family Bovidae; genus Capra; species Capra hircus. The sequence goes on from NC_030809.1 coordinate 14,441,933, forward strand.
CTTGGTACAGGCCCAGGGGGCCCTCTGAGGCCTCGCCGGGCTGCCCTTGCCCCCCGCCGAGTTCCGGGCCGTCCCAGCGCCGCTGATTGGCTGGAGCCGTGCCCGGGCTGCGCGGCTATAGGTGAGCCCGGGCGGGGATGGGCGGAGCACGCTGGAGGCCCGCCCCCTGCCCGCGGGTCGGACGCTGAGCGGAGCCACCGGCGGGAGGGCGGACGGACCGATTGACGGGAGGGACGGGAGGCGAGCAAGATGGCGCAGACTCAGGGCACCAAGAGGAAAGTCTGTTACTATTACGACGGTGAGCACAGTCCTCGCGCCGGGGGCGGGGCCGGGCCCGAGCCGGGCGGGATCCGGGAGAGGGAGCCGAGGAGGTCTGAGGGGGGGAGGCTGAGGCGTTTGGGAAAGGCTGAGGGAGGAGGCTGAGAGAAGGAGGCTGAGGCTGAGAGAAGGAGGTCGAGGCTGAGGGCAGAGGCTTGGAAAGGTTGGGGTTGAGGGAGGAGGCTAAGAGGAAAGGAGGTGGAGCTTGAGGGAGAAGGCTGAGGGGAAGGGGGTCGAGGCTTAGAGGGGAGGCGGGGGCGGGGGCGGGGGGGGTCCGAGGTCAGGAGGGTCGCCTGGGGAAGCGTGAGGTCACCTTGGTGGGGAATTCTGAAGTCTGATGTGGAGTTTACGGCGGCCTCCTAGAGAGGAGGCTGAGTCCGAGGCAGGAGGCAGAATCTGGTGAAGAAGATTGCCGGGTGACATGTTCTGCTGAGAATCCTAAGATCTCTCACTGCCCCTTTCCTTCCTCATCTCTTCTGGTGAGAGGCCTGCAGGGCTCAGCACCTAGAGGTCACCAGCTCCCCTCCCCCTGTCTCCCAGCGGGCCCTGCGGTTGCTGCTGGGAAATGGGACTCCTGGGGTTGGAAGAAGAAGGATGCAACTTGTTAAAACAAACTTTTTCGTTGAACAGAAATCTGTGGAGCAGCAGCTTCTTCTGTTCTAGGTATCGTTTAGGGGCTGAGGCCAGGAGATGATCTTGCCACCTTCCTTTCACTCAGTCTGGAGGAGCATATAGACCATGACAGAAAAATTGCTCTACACTGTCAGGTTGGGAGGAAGGACAGCTCAGAGTTTGCTGGAAGCACAGCGAAGTATCTGCCCAGCCTGAGAAGTCAGGCAAGGAGGTGCCATCTCAGTTAGGACCTGAAAAGCAGGAGTTATTAACTAGGCCCAGGAAGGATAAAGATAACAACAAGTTGAGAGGTAAGAGAGAGGCGAGCACCTTTGAAAAATGGCTGGATGTACAGTATGTTGGAGGCATAAATTTGAAGGCACAGTGTTAGAAGGTGTAGAGCAGGGGTGAGAAAAGGGTTGCAAGTGATGAGGCTAGTAAATGGGGACTAGATCACGAAAGGCTGGGCGCACCACCCTAAGAAAGTTGGATTATATTCGCAAGTTGGGCATTGGTGAATCACTGAAGTCATATTCAGGTTAGTGACATCATCAGATTTATTGTACCTTAGAACTATCACTCTGGGACAGAAGTTAAACGCATGAATGGAGAAGTAAGGAAAAAGGCAAGGATCCCAAGTATCTAGTTTGGGCAGTTTCATGCTGAATGTAGAAGGCCATTTCAGTTGATAATGTTGGGTTTTGTTTTTTAAAGAAACATTCGTTGAGATGTCTGGGGGATATCCCAAGTAGAGGTGTCCAGTAGGCAGTGGCCATTCAGGTCTGCAGTTTAGAAGACAAATGAGAAAATAGAAAATTTTGATGATTGTCAGCATACATACATACAGCTGATAATTTTAGTTACAGAAGAGGATGCAGTTACCCTTGTATCCCATATAAGAAGTTGTACAGGGTGAAAAAAGAGGGTCCAGGGTGGGATTCTAAGGAGGTGGACTGAGAAAAAGTCTAGTGTTCTTCATGCTTTGTACTCCCGGGTGTGTAGAGTACATTTGTACATTAGTCACTGTGTATTGGAATTGCCCATTTACTTATTCATACTTCTTACAGACAGTGAACTCCTTAGGGAAAAGGATCATGTTTTGTCTACCTTTGTATACTCAGGCCCCCAAAACAGTGCCTAGCTCATAGTAGATTCTCAAAAAATACTGTTCATAAAGTGAATAAAGATACAGAGGGAATGACTTGAGATGTAAGTGAACCAGAGAGTGTTGGGTTACAGTAGCCGAAAGAGGGAGGGAGTGGCCAATTGTCGGCAAGAACTGTTTCCTGTGCAGCATTTAGAACTGAAGTTAAATTGCTGTAGACTGAAGGGTTGAGTGAAGAGGAGGCATTAGATTGAACTTTTTTTAAAATCATACCACTCTGTGTGTAGGGTCTTTGTTCCCGAACCAGGGATTGAACCTGTGCCCCCTGCAGTGGAAGCACGGAATCTTAACCACTGGACCACCAACGAAGTCCCTTTGAAAGGAAGCTTGTTGAGACAGGGAGAGGCTTGTTGATAAAGAAGAGATGTAGTGGCTAAGAGTTAAGTATGTGCAAATTTTTATGGAAATTAGGGAGAGGTTGAAGATACTGGGGAGAGGGGCTAGTAACGATGGAGGTCCCTGAGGAGAGATCAGGTCAGATGGAAACCAGAGCACACGTAGGGACACCCCTCTTTCAAGAGGCAGTTCCTTTGGGATGAGAGGTTAAGTGGCAAGAAAAAACATGTTTGAAGGAGAGAAGATGGAAAGCGGAGGGGGCTTTTAGAATGAAGTAAGAAAATATTCCTTTTCGTGAGAGTGGGGGAGGGCAGTTGGATAGAATAGGCATCTTGAAGAGAGATAGCTGTTATGAAAGAGGGAGCAGGTAAAAACATTTGAAGCCTTGCTGGGCAGTGGTGAGGGCCCATTTGAAGCTGGAGTCTGTGACTTCATAGCTTTATCAGTTTGCACAGTTTTGTGATCTCCACATTCTCAGTTTAAAAAGAGAAAAAGTGGAAAGGCCTCCATCTTTAGAGAAGGGTGATCTCTTCCTTTCTGAGAAACTACTTGTGAGTTTCTCAGTGAGGTCACTAGTTGGGGGTTGAAATTTGGCTCTGCTGCTCAAAAGCTTTGAAGTATTGGGCAAGTCATTTTACGTTTCCAGGCCTCAGGCCTCTCCCCTATAAAATGGAGAAACTATGAGAACAGTGTAGAAAGCCCTTTTTAGTAAAGTTTTAAAAAGTTTGAAACAGCTGGACTGGTTCCAGGACCCCAGCACAGGTATCAGAAGGATGCTCAGGTTCCTTAAATAAAATGACATAGTACAGTAGGCCCTCCTTAGCCTGGGTTAGTGGATGGGGAGGGCCAACTCTTATCTATAAGGATTTTTTTTTTTTTTAAGTCTCTCAGCAATCTGATTAAAAACTGTTAAAGACAGGATAATGTGTTTGGGCCCCACCCTCAGGTACTCCCTTAGCTTTCTAGATAAGTTATCTCAATTCCCCAAGTCTAAACCTTGGCTGGATTCTGGGTTGATAGGCAGGGGAGTTACTAGGGATCAAGACCTATACCAGAGAAATGGGTAAGCAGGAATCCAATTTGTATAACATAGCAATGACCTTGTGACTCTTGACTGCCCACAAATTGGGTCTGCATCCAAGACTTGGATTTACCTGGTGGCTCGGATGGTAAAGAATCTGCCTGCCATGTAGGAGACTCAGTTTCAATCCTTGGGTCAGGAAGATCCCCTGGAGAAGGGAATAGCTACCCACTCCAGTATTCTTGCCTGGAAGACTCCATGGACAGAGGAGCCTGACAGGCTCTGGTTCATGGGGGTCACAAAGAGTGGGACACAACTGAGCCACTGACACTTTCACTTTCTGAAAGTCTCAGCCAGTGCCTTGAGAACATGTTCTACCCAACCCCATAGTGGTAAGCTTGTCTGAGGAGCCCTGGGAACAGACATCTCTGACTGCCTTCCCTCCTACTGTATCTAAAAGTCTGTCTGTATGGGACTGTTGGATGCCGCTACATGCTGTGCTCTGGCTTGTGACTGTCTCAGAACACAGGCCTCACTAAAATGAAGAGGGTGAACACTAAGGAAATCTAAATAAAGTATGGACTTTTAGTAAATAATTATCAATATTGCTTCATTAATTGTAACAGATACTTTCTGTTTCACTAATGTAAAATGTTAATAGAGGAAATAGTATAGTATCTAAGAACTTTGTACTTTGCAATTTTTCTGTAAACCTAAAATTGTTCTAAAGAATAAGATTTATTTAAAAAGAGAAAGGGACTTCCCTGGTGGTCCAGTGGCTGGGACTCTGCACTCCCAAGGCAGGGGGCCTGAATTCAGTCCCTGGTAGGGGAACTAGATCCCACATGCCGAAACTGAAGGTCCAGTGCTGCAATAAAGATCTAGGATCCTGGGTGCCAAAACCAAGAAGACCTGGTGCAGCCAAATAAATATTTTTAAAAATAGAGAAAAGGATGAGATCCTAAATATTCAACTGTTTAAAAGTTTCCTATTATCACAGGCCATGTCTGTGGTAAAGAGAAATGGAGTACAGCTTGGATGCTCTTGGTGGCATTCCCCACAGTGCATTGATCCCTGGAATGAAGCCTATTTCTGGCACTACTAAATTGTTGATTAAGAGGTTGGGACCCTTTGTTTCACTGGTAATGCAAGATCTGCCTCATCCTAGTGAACTTCCAAGGAGAGAACTTTGGATGTGCAATTCACATGATTTTGAAATATTTTCCCAGGAACTTGGTACCACCTAGACTACAGAGCCCTTTAGGTTAATTGCAAACTGAAGTAGGTACAAAGGTTTTGGTTTTGTTTTTTTAAATTTTGAAAATTTTGACCACCCCACTTGGGCATGTCTCAGTTCCCCAACTAGGGATCAAATTCATGCCTCCTGCATTGGAAGCCCAGAGGCTTAACCACTGGAACACCAGGGAAGTCCTGCTGATACAGTTTTTAACATCCTGGATTTGGAGTTAGAAGGGTCGACACTCAGATCATTCATTAGCTGTGTGATCTTGAGGAGGCACATAACTTCTCTGAGTCTCAGTTCATTTCCTTGAATCTTTATTCAGCCTGTGTGATGTACAGGGTACATTTGTCCTTGCCTTCAAGGAGCAGTCTTGGAGATATAACACGGATATGTAAATAATTGAGATACAAAATTAAGTGCCATGTATAAATTGCATGCAGAGGAAAAGACCATTTATTCTGATTAGGACTATGGCTGGAGCTTTAGCTAACCTTTGTAGTGTGAGGAGGATGCTCAGAGAAGGAATGACATTCCAAGTCAAAGAAACAGTCTGAACAAAGGATACTTTGGTGTGAAGGTGCATGCGTTCAAGAAGCTGATAATAATCTAGTGTGTTCATAACAGAGATTGGCAGTTCAACTCAGTTCAGTTCAGTCGCATCTGACTCATTATGACCCCATGGACTGGACTGTAGCACGCCAGGCTTCCCTGTCCATTACCAACTCCCAGAGCTTGCTCAGACTCCTGTCTGTTGAGTCGGTGATGCCATCTAACCATCTCATCCTCTCATCCCCTTCACCTCCTACCTTCAACCATTCCCAGCATCAGGGTCTTTTCCAATGAGTCAGTTCTTCGCATCAGGTGGCCAAACTATGGGAATTTCAGCTTTAGCATCAGTCCAATGAATATTCAGGACTGATTTCCTTTAGGCTGGACTGGTTGGATCTCTTCACAGTCCAAGGGACTCTCAAGAGTCTACTCCAGCACTACAGTTCAAAAGCATCAATTTTTCAGCGCTCAGCTTTCTTTATAGTCCAACTCTCATGTCCATGCATGACTACTGGAAAAACCATAGCTTTGACTAGATGGACCTTTTTTGGCAGAGTAATGTCTCTGCTTTTTAATACGCTATCTAGGTTGGTCATAGCTTTTCTTCCAAGAGATTGGCAGACTTTCCGTAAAGGGTCAGATAGTAAGTATTTTAGGCTTTGTGTGCCTGGGAGGGCTTCCCAAGTGCAGTAGTGGTAAAGAACCCACCTGCCAATGCAGGAGACTTATGAGATGTGGGTTTGATCCCTCGGACGGGAGGATCCCCTGGAGAAGGAGTTGGCAGCCCACTCCAGTGTTCTTGCCTGGAGAATCCCATGGACAGAGGAGCCTGGCAGGTCAGACATGACCAAAGTGACTTAGCATGCATGTGCCATATGGGTGAGTCTCTGTAGAAACTATTTAGCTACTCAACTCTGCCATTATAATGTAAAAGTAGTCACAGATAATAAAACTAATGGGCATTGTTGTATTCCAATAACATCTTATTTAGAAAAATCAAGCAACCAGTTAAATAACCCAAATTTGCCTGCTAACACCTAGAGCAGAATGTGTGTGTGTATGTGTATGTGGTGTGTGTGTTGGGGTAGGGTGGTTGTGGTAAGAAGTTGGAAAAATAGATTAAGAAAGTCCTATTGAAGTTGTTCTTTATGCTTTATCCTATAGAAAATGGGGAACCATTAAGGATTTTTGAATAGGGGAGTGATGTTATCAAAGCTGTATATTAGGAAAATAACTGGTATGGCAGATAGTTTGAACTGACAGCAGAGGGACCAGTGGAAGGTTATTGCTATGGATAAATGAAGAGATGGTGAGTTTATGGGGCTTCCCTGGTGGCTCTGCTATGGACAGAGGAGCCTGGCAGGCTACAGTCCGTGGGGTTGCAAGAGTCGGACACAACTTAGCGACTAAACAACCAACCAACCTCGTGGCTCAGTGGTAATCTGCCTGCCAGTGCAGGAGACATGCGTTCAGTCCCTGATTTGGGAAGATCCCACATGCCTCGGAGCAACTAAGCCCATGTGCCACAGTCATTGAGACCGTGCTCTGTAGAGCTGGGAAACCACAGCTGCTGAGCCCACGTGCTGCATACCTTAAAGCTTGTGGCCCGCAGCAGAAGGCACTGCAATAAGAAGCCTGAGCACCACAGCTAGAGAGTAGCCCCCATTCTCAGCTAGAGAAAAGCCTGAGCAGCAGTGAAGACCAGCACAGCCAAATAGAAAAAGAAAATTAATGGATAAGCTAATTTTTACAGAGATGATGAGTTTAGTCTTTAATCTATAAAATGGGAATAATACTCCCTGTCTTAACTATTTTCCAGGGTATTTGTGAGAATCCAGTAAGAAAGTGATTGCAAAAGTGCTTTGACATCATAAAGTGTTCTGATGTGCAGGAGGTGAACTGTGACTTACAGTAATTCTGAGTAGTGATGATTATTCTTTCTGTTGTGGGAGTGAATTCCTTGGAGACAGTGAGGTGAGTCACCTCACTGGCCGCTGTTCCCCAGTAGCTTTGGACTGACCCCCTCACATTGTCTAATGTCTTTGGGTTCTAAGGGAAAAAACTGGGCCAGACAGACATCCTTAAGTGCTCATCTCACTACAGTCCCCTGCTTTTTGTTTTCTTTTGGAGTTACCCTTCCTTGATGTGGGAGAGAATCTTGGAGCCTAGAATGAACCAGACAGAATTTGCCTAGAAATTTGTTGTAAAAATCTGTGGGTTCTCCTGGGAGTATGTGTCTAACTGTGTCACTGAAGCTGTCACTCTTTCTTCTTCAGGGGATGTTGGAAATTACTATTATGGACAAGGCCACCCAATGAAGCCTCACCGAATTCGTATGACTCACAATTTACTCCTTAACTATGGTCTCTACCGGAAGATGGAAATCTATGTGAGTTACTGGGAACTTCACCCCTCCCTAGCCTCTTCAGCTCTGGTTCCCCATATATCATTTATTATCTCATTTTTTTCAATTACTCATTTATGAATTGTGTTGAGTGACTGTTACGTGGCAGACATTGTAAATGGTAGAGATTCTTTGTTTTTTAAGGTGCTCACTCTAGTGCTGGTGAACAACATGTACACAAATTGTACTAGAGTGTGTAAGGGCAACGACTTAAAAATGTGTAAGATTCAGAGATATTGAGGTGGAATGTGGAAGGGAGCCTTGGAATGTTTCCTAGAAGTGATAGCTAAGCGGTGTTTTAAAGATTAAATAGAAATTAGCCTGGAGTTCAGGAGGGGACTAGCATTCTAGGCTGAGGGAAGAGCATATACAAAAAGGCAGAAAGGTAGGAACAATACGATGTGTTTAGGGAAATGTAAGTAGTTTAGTGTGAAGTATTGCTGCAGTATAAAGTTGGCAAGTGTGAGAGAGGGGAGCTAGAGCTGGAGAGGTCAGCAAGAGTTGGATGTGCTATATTAAGCAGTTTTGCTGGGCCAGGGTAAAAAAATCTAGTCCCTAAAAACTAAGTGATTGGAACTGTGCTGAACTAGATACCAAGTCTCTATAGTTACTGGAGAGTATGGACTTTCTAGCCATTTGGCCTGGCTCCAGCTGATGTCTTTTGCCACATCTTCCAGTTTTCCCTGGTGGCTCAGCAGGTAAAGAAATCTGCTTGCAATGCAGGAGACGCAGGAGACATGGATTCCATCCCTGGATTGGAAAGATCCCCTGGAGGAGGAAAATGGCAACCCGCTCCAGTATTGTTAACTGAAAAATCCCATGGGCAGAGGAGCCTGGTGGTCTGTAGCCCAAAGGGTCACAAAGAGTCGGACACTACTGAGTGACCAAGCACATAGCGGTTTTTAAAGAGAAGCCAGAACTCTGGATTATTACATAGAGTCTTCAAGGTTTAAAATGTTGGCCCAAGTTTGTTGGAAACATGTAGGAACAAAAGTACATGAACATATCTGTGAGCCAAATTTGGTCCAGAGTTTCCCAATTTGAACTTTTCTGGAGGCTGTAAAAAACAAAAGAAGTGTTTATTCAAAACGTTCTGTTTATTTGTTCGGCTGTGCGGCTCTTAGCTATGGCCCACAGCATCTTCCGTCCGCGTGGTGGTGTGCTGGCTCTTCAGGTGCAGCATTCAGGGCCTTTCACTGCGGCATGCAGGACCTACTTCCTAACCCCGGGATTGAACCCAGGCCCACTGCATTGGGAACGTGACGTATTAGTCACTGAATCACTAGGGAAGTCCCAAATGAAGTATTTTGAATGAGAAATAGGAATAGGCATGCATTTTAGAAGCAGGGAGGCTAAGTTAGGAGGCTGTTGCAAGAGTCCAAATGAGAAAATAAGGAGGGGCTAGGGGCCTGTGTTGCCTTATGGTTAGAATGTAAGAGTTCTTGAAGTTTGTGCTGACAGCTTACGTAACCTAGCAGCAGCAGCATCCTTCCCCACCATTCCAGAGACTGAAAGGAGAGGAATCTTCTGTCCCAGGGGACCGTGTCATGTCTCTGGAGCCCCTGGAGGCAGCTGGGGAAGCAAGGAGGGAAGGTAGACGGAGGAGCAGATGGAACTTGGGACCAGAGAGCATTTTCAGGTGTGAAGGGCATCTGGGAGTGAAAAACATAAAAGATAGCAGAGGTTTTCAGGGACTCCAGGGAACAGACTAGTATTCAGATACAGAGAGGGTACCTGAATGTGGAATAGTAAGCACCAGGGCTCCACGGGGCTGCCTGTTGCACATCTCAGCCATGCTCACCTGGCCTCAGTTTGCCTCCCTCCCTGCCACGCCACCCTCAGAACCCTCCATTTCAGCCAGATCAGATTCTGCCTCTTTCCACCCCATTCTGATGGGGAGGATTATTTACTCCACCTGGTCATATGTTTCTCATTTTCAAGAGTTGCGTTAAGCACTGTTTCTTTTTTTCATTCAACAGATTTTTGTTGAGTACTTGTTATAACCCAGGGACTTTATTAACCTCCATGAGTGATACTGATATATTAATAATAAAAAAAGGGTCATATCTTTAAGTGAGAGGAGAAATTAACTAACATTTATTGAAGATTGCTAGGTACCAAGCCAGGGCTACTGTTATTTACTTAATCTTTATAGCAACCTTGATTTTAATCACTCTCCACTGTGCCTACCCTACACTCTATTTTTATTAAAGAAGAAAGCCCTTCCTAGCAACTTCCTAACAGTTTTCCCTTTAAGTCTCATTGGGTCATTTGCCCTACTTAGACCATTCACCAGCAATTTGATCCTTGGGGCTGGGTATACCCAACCAAATTGAGATCTGTTAAAAAGAGGGAAGGGAGAGAATAGCTCTTTGGGAAGTAACCAACCATGGCTGTCATAGGAGATAATAATACCTTATTGGAGATTACTTCATCTGTGTGGTATTCTTATTGTAAACTAAAGCAAAAGCCCAGTGTAATCTCTTGCTGAAATCGCTAGACCATGTTCTCTTTCATGTGATCTTTTTCCTTTTCTGGTTCTATCTTTTTTTTTTTTCCCCTCAAAGAAAAATTTTTTTAAAAAATCTTTCGAAAAAAAAAATAAATAAATAAATAAATAAAAAATAAAAATCTTTCGACCATACTGCAAAGCTTGTGGAATCTTAGTTCCCCGACCAGGGATCGAACCTGTACCCGGAGCACAGAGTCTTTACCACTGGACCACCAGGGAAGTCCCTGGTTCTAGGTCTTTATTGAGTATGAATCTTTAGTCCTCTTCTCGCAACAGCGTTTCTCTGTTGATCTCTTCTTTCTTCTCCTTTCTCTGGGCTATGATCCTAGCATCCCTTTCCCAAAGGACAAATAGCCATTTATTTTAGTGTCTGTCCTGAAATTAATGGCTTTTGAGAGTTAACTCCTGAAAGAAATTCCCTAGACTTCTCATAGAAGTTTCTATACCTGAAGGAGACAGATTGAAGTCTTTTTCACACAATTTCACCTTCTTGGGTTCCTTCTCCAGTTCTTTCTCTGCCCATCTAATTAATCTCTCCCAGAATCAAATCCTCACTTTTCAACCAGGCATCTTCCTATTGACATAATTAAGAATCCTGCTCTCTTCCTTGCCTTGGATACTGATTTTGTATATTCCCAGGCTTCTTACTCATTGCCTTCTGTTCCTTTTTTTAAATGTTTTTATAAAATATTGCGTAGATCTGAAAGAATTTTTATAAAATATATGTAAAGTATAAAGAATCACATTATTATTAATAGTACCTTGTTTAAGAAAAGGAATATTTCCATGACTGTTAGAACTCCTGTCTGTCCTTCCCTGATTCTGTCTTCCCCAGACTTAACCTTTGCCCTGAATTTGGGATTTATTATTTCCTTGCTTTTCTTTATAATTTTACCAGTGTATCCTTAAATGATACATATTTTACTTTTACATGTTTGAATGTTACATAAATGGAGCCATTCAGCATTTATTATGTGACTTGCCTTTTTTGCTCAGTGTGTTCCTAAGTCATTCATGTTGATGATACATATATTTATTTTCACTGTATTTCTAAAGACTATACCACAGGTTGTCTATTTTATTGGTATTGGTGGGCTTTTGGTTTGTTTCTAGTTTTGAGCTATTACAAACACTGCTGCTATGAACATTCTTTTTAAAATATTTATTATTTCTGGCTACACTAGATATTAGTTGCTGCACGCAGGCTTCCTCTAGTTGTGGCAAGCAGGGTCACTCTTCTTTGTGGTGCATCAGCTTCTCACTGCAGTGGCTTCTCTTGCGGTGGAGCATCGGCTTTAGGTGTATGGGCTCAGTAGTTGCGGCCCTCAGGCTCTCCTGGGTTCACCAATTGTGGTGCATGGGCTTTGCTGCCCGGTAGCACATGGACTCTCCCTGGACCAGGGATCAAACTTGTGTCCCCTGCATTGGCAGGCAGATTCCTAGCCACTGGACCAACAGGTAAGTCCTGAAGACTCTGGAACATGTCTCGTGGTGCACATATGCTTGAGTTTCACCAGGTGGTGTGCTCGGAGGATATAGGCACACAGTCGTCCTTATTGCTATTCGGCATGCAGATAATGCCAAGATGGTATTTCTCTTGTTACTAGTGAGGTTGAGGATCTTTTTACAGATTTCCCTACTGAAGTTCCCATTCAGGCCTTCTGCCCATTTTTCTTTTTGATTGTCTGGTTATTCTTGTGTTTCTATTGTAATTGGCTCTTCAGGTTAATTGTTTTTCTTGGCTTATGAACATCCAAAGATTCATGCTTGGCCATCTTTTTTAAGAATTTACTTTGTTTATTCATTCACTTTACTTAAATATTTTTTTAATTTATTTTTTCCTAATACTTAAATATTTTAATAATGCAATGAACATCCATATTCCTACAACCCGATCTTCTAAATTTTGTGATTACTATTCTTTTGCTTATATTATGTTTATCGTATATATATATGTGCCTAAATGATATATAGTATTTATGTACTTGTTCTTGAAATTTTTTTTTTAATTTTTAAATTTATTTATTTATTTATATATTTTTTTGTTCTTGAATTTTTTAAAAAGGGTTAGCATGCTATGTGTAGTCTTCTGGGACTTGCTTTTGTCTCACAATATATATAATTACTAAAATCTATCCAACTTGTTGCATATAGCTATAATCCTTTCCTTTTTCTCTGCTGAATAATAGTTTATCATTTCAGTATATCATAATCTTAATTTGTATCTCTGTTTTTTTAAATTAATTTATTGTTTTGGCTGTGCTGGGTCCTCATTGTTGTGTATGGGCTTTCTCCAGGTGCTGTGAGCAGGGGCTACTCTTTCTTGTGGTGTATGGACTTGTCTTGTTTCAGAGCATAGGCGCTAGGTGCCCGGGCTTCAGTAGTTGTGGCATAGGGGCTTAGTTGCCCCTCAGCATGTGGGGTCTTCCCAGGCCAGGGATTAAACCTATGTCCCCTGTGTCTCTACCACTGGACTACCAGGTAAGTCCTGTATCTAGGTTTTTAATGTTAGGACCAGTTTTTCTGTGATACTCTTAGACATGTCTCTAAGTATATATATGCAAAATTTTCTTATGGCTCTTTATCTGGGGGCAGAATTTCTGGACTATAGGATTTGTGAATATTAAATGCCAAGTTTTTCATTGTGGTTGAATGAATTGGCAATATATAACAGATACCTTGATTTACATCCTCTCTTATGCTTGGAATTAGACTTTAAATTTTGCCAATCAAATGGGTGAAAAAAAAAAAAACTATAATTATGGTCTTGATTTGGTTTTTTTGGGGGCTGTACCACATGGCACATGGGATCCTCGTTCCCCAGTTCCCTGACCAGGAATTGAACTTGTGTTCCCTGCATTGGAAGCATAGAATCTTAGCCTTTCGACTGCTAGAAGTCCCATTGTTGATTTGCATTTTGCTAGTGACCAGTAAAACTGTATGTCCTTTGCTATAAGTATCTTCATTTCTTTTGCCCATTTTCCTCTGGGGTCATTTGGCTTTCTTTTTCTTACCAATTTATAGTAGTTTTACCTCTCTCTTTTTTATTTTTGGACCACGTGGCACATGGGATCTTAGTTCCCCTACCAGGGATTGAACTTAAGCCCTCTAAATTGAAAGTGGGGGATCTTAATCACTGAACCTTTTCCACCAAGAAAGTCCCCTGTAGTAGTTTTTTGTTTTTTTCAATGTATTTTGGTATATGTAGTTCATTGTCAGTGTACTGTTATAAATATTTTCTACTCTGGTTTTGCTTTTTCAATCTAATGTATCCTTAATAAGCAGATTCTTGATTGTAACATAGTCATATTTATTGTTTCTTTTAAAAGAACTTTTATGTCTTAAGAAATGCTTCCCAACCCATAAGGTGTTCTCTCATGTTAATTTTTAAAAAATCTTCATAGGTTTGCCTTTCACATACAGATATTCACTTATCTAGCGTTGACGTTTTAACATGATTTGAAGTAAAGAAACCACTGAAATTTTTCCCCTATATTCTCCAGCTGATTGATTGAAAAGTCTGTTGTTTCCCCACTGAGCTAAGTGCCACCACTTTTATATCTGAAATGTCAATATTTATTAATTTATTCCACAAATACTTATTAAGTACCTACTTTGTGCCAGATCCTACGTTGGAGTCTGTTTCTGGGCCCTGTGTGCTCTTGACTTTGCCTCTCTTGCCCTGGCCAGGCTCCTCTGTCCATGGGATTTCCCAGGCTGCTGCTGCTGCTGCTGCTGCTGCTGCTAAGTCGCTTCAGTCGTGTCCGACTCTGTGCGACCCCATAGACGGCAGCCCACCAGGCTCCCCTGTCCCTGGGATTCTCCAGGCAAGAACACTGGAGTGGGTTGCCATTTCCCTCTCCAAGGCATGAAAATGAAAAGTGAAAGTGAAGTCGTGTCTGACTCTTAGTGACCCCACGGACTGCAGCCCACCAGGCCTCTCCATCCATGGGATTCTCCAAGCAAGAGCACTGGAGTGGGGTGCCATAATAGCTTTTTATGAAGTCTTGATAGCCAGTATTAAGTCCTCCCACTTTGTTTATCTTTTTAAAAAAAAGTGACTTGCTACTTGCTTTTTGTACTCTGAACAAATTTTAGAGACCTGGGTTTGATCCCTAGGTTGGAAAGATCCCGCAGAGAAGGGAATGGCAACCCACTCCAGTATTCTTGCTTGGAGAATTCCTTGGACAGAAGAGCCTGGCAGGCTATAGTCCATGGTATTGCAAAGAGTCGGACACAACCGAGCAACTGACATTCCCTCTTGCACTTGTCATAAATTTTAGAATTAACTCATCAGTGATACAAACAAATCTCCTAGGATTTTGGTTGAAATTTCAGTGACTGTACATCAGCTTAGGGAGAATTGATATCTTGAGAATAGTAAGTTTTTGAATCCATGAACATTGTATATGTATATCTCCATTTAATTACGTCTTTTTAGATTTCCTTTAACTTCTTTATTATGAAATATTAACACAGAAAACTGCATAAAACAAATATGCAATTTAACAAATTGATGTAAACATACGCATGAACACCGGCTAGTTCAAGAAATAATAAAGCATTGCTGGTACCTCAGAAACCTGTTCCTTCCTGATTGTAGCCTCTTCTTTTCCCCCAGAGGTAACTAGAATTCTGACTTTTCTGTTAATTGCTTCCTTGCTGTTGATCATAATTCAACTACCTAATTATCCATTTTAAAATAATATAGCTTAATTTTGCTGAATTTAATATAAATGGAATTATATATGTATTTTTTGTGTATAGTTGTAGCTTGTTCATATTACTGTATAGTAATTAATTGTAGAATATACCATAATCTATCCATTCCACTGTTGAGAGGGAGTTGAGAATTAGGCTATCAATATAAAGTTTTATAATTTTCTCCATAAAGATGATGTACCTCTTTTACTAGATTTTTTTCCCCATTACTTCATTTTTTTAATGCTATCATAAACTGTATCTTTTGAACTTTTTATTTATTTATTTTTAGAATTTAACACATGACTTTTCCTTTTATTCATAAGTTCTGAGTATACATTTTGGTGTCACAAAGTGAACTTTTTTATTTTTTAATTGTTTTCAGTTCAGTTCAGTTCAGTTCAGTCGCTCAGTCATGTCTGACTCTTTGCAACCCTATGAATTGCGGCACGCCAGGCCCCCCTGTCCATCACCAACTCCGAGTTCACTCAGACTCACGTCCATCGAGTCCGTGATGCCATCCAGCCGTCTCATCCTCTGTCGTCCCCTTCTCCTCCTGCCCCCAATCCCTCCCAACATCAGAGTCTTTTCCAATGAGTCAACTCTTCGAATGAGGTGGCCAAAGTACTGGAACAGCTTTAGCATCACTCCTTCCAAAGTAATCCCAGGGTTGATCTCCTTCAGAATGGATTGGCTGGATCTCCTTGCAGTCCAAGGGACTCTCAAGAGTCTTCTCTAACACCACAGTTCAAAACCATCAATTCTTTGGTGCTCAGCTTTCTTCACAGTCCAACTCTCACATCCATACATGACCACAGGAAAAACCATAGCCTTGACTAGACGGACCTTTGTTGGCAAAGTAATGTCTCTGCTTTTTAATATGCTATTTAGGTTGGTCATAACTTTTCTTCCAAGGAGTAAGCGTCTTCTAATTTCATGGCTGCAGTCACCATCTGCAGTGATTTTGGAGCCCCCCAAAAATAAAGCCTGACACTGTTTCCACTGTTTCTCCATCTATTTCCCATGAAGTGATGGGACTGGATGCCATGATCTTCATTTACTGGTATATAAATACTACCAGCTCAGCTGGTAGAAATCCACCTGCAATTCAGGAGACCCTGGTTCGATTCCTGGGTCGGGAAGATCCCCTGGAGAAGGGATAGGCTGCCCACTCCCATATTCTTGGCTTCCCTGGTGGCTCAGACTGTAAAAAATTCACCTGACATGCAGGAGCCACTTGTTCAGTCCCTGGGTTGGAAAGGTCCCCTGGAGAAGGGAATGGCAACCTCCTTCAGTATTCTTGCCTGGAGAATGCCATGGATTGAGGAGCCTGGCAGGTTACAGTCCATAGGGTTGCAAAGAGTCAGACACAACTGAGTGACTTTCACTTTACGTCACATAAAAATTCAATCCTTTTCTCTTTTTTAATTATTACTATTATTTATTATTATTGTTTTGGCCACACCCCATAGCATGCAGGCTTAGTTCCCGATAAGGGATCTGACCCATTCCCCCTGAAGTGAGGGTGCTGGCATCCTAACACTGGACTGCCAGGGGATTCTCAGTGCCGTTCTTTTCTATTTCAGCGTATGTCCAAGGTCCCTGAGGATCTGATTCTGCTATTAGTTGTTTCTATGACTTCTTACCTCTGGTGCTTTGTTTCCTTGTGTTTTGTGATTTTTTTTTTTAAATATTTATTTATTTGGCTGCGTTAGGTCTTTGTTGCAGCGTTCGGAATCTTCTGTTGTGGCGCGCAGGCTCCCTAGTTGTGGCCTGTGGGCTCAGTGGTTGTGGCATGTGAGGTGAGTTGCTCCATGGCGTGTGGAGTATTAGGTCCCTGACCAGGGATTGAACCTGCATCCCCTGCATTTCAAGGGGGATTCTTAACCATCGGACCGCCAGGGAAGTCCTCTTTTGTGATTTTTGATTATGAGGTCATATTCCTTGAAACTTTGTGGCCTGGGATGAGATAGGTTCTTAGGCTGAGATTTGCTTTTACTTTGTAAAAGAGGCAGCTTTTGAGATTGGCTTTGTCCTTCAGAGGTATGGGATAGGGATGAATTTCAAATAGTAGAAAGGCTTAATCAGAGTCACTGTGCTGGGAAGCTCTGTAGGTCTTGTTGAAGAAGAGTTATTTTCTGGATGATTATGTTTATGAAAGAGGGTAGCAGGGAGGATTAGCTTGGGAAAGGAACCCTGTGAAGTTCCTTGATTACTGTTGTTGTTCAGTCGCTCAGTCATGTCTGATTCTTTGGGACCCCATGGACTGCAGCACGCCACACCCTGTCCTTCAGCATCTCCTGGACCTTGCTCAAACTCATGTCCATTGAGCCAATGATGCCATCCAACCATCTCGTCCTCTGTCAACCCCTTCTCCTCCTATGCTGGCCTTTAAAATTGAGTTTAAAGTCACCTTGATTACTGTGCTAGACTTTAAAATCTTTTCTTTTGTCATTGAATGTTCTAGAAGAGGGCATTGACTTTTTAAATATTTTTGTGACACCATTATGGAAAATGGATCGGAAGAGGGTTAGACTGGATATAAATGGAACTGATTAGGAGACCAAAAAATAATCCAAATGAGAGTTAATTTATTGTGACAACAGATTTTTATTGAGCACTTGCACAAGCTGTACAGCGTCTTAGTTCCCTGACCAGGGATTGAACTTGGGTCATGGCAGTGAAAGCTTGGAGTCCTAACCACTAGGCCACCGGTGAACTCCTCCCCTGTCCTGTGTTTGTAGAATACAGTCAGACCTGCTTCTGGCCTCCCAGAGTAAAATAAGCAGCTCAGTTTCTATACAGGGTGAATGTGATGACAAAGAAGTACAGGGTTCTCAGGGGAGCACTTCAGAGAGTTACTTAACTGAGACTCTGGGGGTCAAGGACAGCTTTCTGGGGAAATTAACTTTTCAGTTGCAACCTGAAGGTTGCATAGAAGGATGTGAAGAGAACAGTATTCTAGACCATCGCATGTGCAGAGGCCTAAAGATGGGAGAGAATTTCCTTAGAGAATCGCTAGTAGAGTTGTACTCAGCAGATTGGTACAGTCATTTCATGAGAAAAATTCCGCCCCTCAAACATTCTTGTTTAAGTCACGAAGTATTTTTAAGAACTTTATGTTAGCATCCATCCTTTGAAATAAATGGAATTTAACCCAGAAGACCCTGGCATTTAGGCCCAGATTTCCTCACTAGTTTTTATTTGTTTGTCAAGTTAGCTAAACTGCCTGGCTCTTACAAGTGCTTTGAATTTGGTATTCCCTAGGCTAGAGCATAAAATATTTTAGGAGGATTCTAGAGAGGTGAGCAGGGACCCAATTATTTTGTTTTTTCAAGCCAAACTAAAGAATTTGAGCTTGATCTTGTGAATAATGAAGCCACTGAAGGGATTTTAGAGGGTAGTGACAGGATTCAGTTTGAATTTTAGATTACTCTGGCTGTACAATTGAGAATAGATTCACAATTGTTAAGGTTAAGGGTGTGATACCAGTTAGAAGAATGTTGCCAGTGACCTGGGGATGGAAGTGGACAGGTTTGACAGAGACATTGGCAGTAGTTTCAAGAGAAGTTGAATGTTGCAGATGAGGAGTCAAGGGTGATGCTCTGACTTTCGTCTGGAGCAACTGAATGGGTGGTAGGGAGAATAGGAAACCTGGGAAAGAGGAGCATAGGAGAAATAAGGTGGTGGATGCAGTCAATATTATGGAGGCGGGGGAAGAACCATTGTGGAGGTATAATGACTGGCAATGGATCGAAATGGAAGGCAAGAAGGACAGGGTTAAAGATGACACTTGACTAACAAAAACAGCATCAGAGTAGTTCTGGAAGTTAAGTTTGAATGCCTCTAGGCTCTCAACAAGTTGTTATGTCCAGTAGAATTTGAAGTCCCTGTAGGATTTGTGAGCAGAACTGGCTGGGAAGCTATTGGAGTTGTGAATCTGAAGCTTAGAACATCAAGACGGAGTGAAAGTCTGGGCGGTCAGCTATCTAGAAGGTGATCACCAAAGCAAAGCTTTGACATTGTCAAGAGTGGAAAGGGCTTAGTATAGTGAAAACAACTTAGTATTTGGAACTAGTACTTGCTTCTTTCACTATGGGTTTGTTTTGTTTTTTAGTAAAAGATTTATTAAAAAAAAAAAGATTTATTTATTTATGTCTGAGCTTGGTCTTCCCTGCTGCTTTTGGGCTTTCTCTAGTTGTAGTGAGCAGGGGCTACTCTTCATTGCAGCGCACGGGCTTCTCATTGTGGTGGCTTCTCATGTTGCTGAGCATAGCCCTAGGCTCGAAGGCTTCAGTAGCCGCGGAGCTCAGGCTTAATTGCTTTGTGGCATGTGGGATCTTCATAGACCAGGAATCGAACCTGAGTCCCCTGCATTGGAAGCAGATTCTTAACTACTGGACCACCAGGAAAGCCCGTTTTTCATTCTTAATATTCATCAATAAAGGAGGATTAAATGAGAGTCGGATATCTCTCTATCAGTATCTAGAGCCAGACCTCTGGGTTTTTATTCCAGCTTACTAGCTGTGTAACCTTGGGCAAATTATGTTTAACCCTTCTCTGCTATAGTTTCCTTACTGCAGAGTGAAGATAATAATAGTATGAACTTTAAAAGGTTGTCTCATACTGGGTAGCAATAAAGTGCCTGAAACAGTGGCTGGCACAGAGTAAACAATTACTGTTAGCTGTTTTGAGAATGCTTTATAAACTGTAAAAATATGGGTTATTAGAAAAGAAGAGGGTTATCTTTGAAGGAGACCCACCTTTAAGGGATGAGAGGAAGAGAACTTTTATTTTTATTAAATTTTTTGGCTGTACCAACACAGCATGTGGAACTTCCCCACTCGGAGATTGAACCCACGCTCCCTGCAGTGGAAATTCAGAATCTTAACCATTGGACCACCAGGGAAGTCTTTTTCTTTTTTTTTTTAAGTAAAAATTTCTTTGGGAGAATTTTTAAAAAGAGGACAGGCTGAATCAGAATCTTGGGATAACCAGGAAATTACTATGTCAAAGAAGTTTCTTTTTTTTTTAATATTTATTTATTTGGCCTCCCCCAGGCCCAGTTACAGCATGCTGGATCTGCATTGTGGCAGGTGGGATCTTTAGTTCAGGCATGCGAACTCTTATTTGCAGCATGTGGGATCTAGTTCCCCAACCAGGGATCGAACCTAGGCCCCATGTCTTGGGAACAGAGTCTTAGCCTCTGGACCCCCAGGAACGTCCCTCAAAGAAGTTTTTATCGGGAGGATGTGATCAGAATTATTGGTATGATGATGAGTTATAAAGGATTTGCCATCTATTTCACTCAGTACTAGTCACCTCTCCTTCTTGAACTCTTAGAGCTGTTTGGCCCATAGTTGTATATTGTTACATTTAATATTGAAGTAATAATTTGTAAAACAATTTGCAAAGAGATTTAATGATCTCATCTACTTCTCACAACTCTCCTGTGAAGTAGATGTTGTTCTCTCTATTTGGTAAATGAGGAAATTGAGGCCCAAGCAATAGACTTGCCACCGCAGTTAAAAACTTAAAACAGTTTTTTAGATTTAAAAAATGGGGGAAAAAAAATAGACTTGCCTAAGCAATAGAATTTGAATTGCAGTCTAAGTTGTGAGATACTGACTATCTTTTGATAATCATGTTTGCTTAACTAGCCTGTGAGTGTCCTGAGGCCTGAATCTCATCAGTGAGTTCTTTTTGTTCTGTGTAGCTCAGTGCCCAGTGAAGACTGGCCATGCTCAAGGCTAACACGCTTCTCTCCCCTCTGTCTTCCAGCGCCCTCACAAAGCCAATGCTGAGGAGATGACCAAGTACCACAGTGATGACTACATTAAATTCTTACGCTCCATCCGCCCAGATAACATGTCCGAGTACAGCAAGCAGATGCAGAGATGTAAGTGCATTCTGCTCCCTCTCTACTCTCAAACCCCCATTAGGCCCCCCTTCTAGTTGGAGAGACTCACCCTCCCTTCGCTTGTATTCCCCCATTCAGGTGATACCTGATTTCCCCTGCTTCCTAAGGGCACCACAGTGCTTCTTTTGTCTCAGGACTGGCTTTGTTTCCTGATTGTAAGGAATAGAGACTGAACATTGTCCAGTTAGGTTCACAACACCATCCCCCTCAAACCATGATTGTTGTAATGGAAAAAGCACTGGTCTGGGAGAGGGAGACAGGTGATACAGGTCCCAGCTCTGACTCCTGACTGACTGTCAAGTCACTTCTCCTCAGATTTTTCTTTTGTAAAGTGGACTGGATGGCATCCCATGCAGCTGTAACTGCTCTGACTATGTGAGTGTTAGTTGAGAATTTAGCAGCTACTTAGGACAGACTCTAGATGATGTTATCTTTGAGTTGAGGTGATTCTGCCCCTGCCCCCTGGAACTTAAAACCAGATCATTTCAGAAGCCACACTCAGCTTGTAGGAATTATGGTGATTGAATTAGTTGTGGGGAAAAATATGTTCAAATTTGGGAAGAAACTATCATACATGATTTCTCCCTTGTGTTATTTTATAAATTATCATGTAGCACCTAAGATCTCGTAATAAAACAGTATAGCGGTATTGTCTAGAAGAAGTTTTGAGTAGTTTATGATAGTTTATTTTGGAATACCAGGAAACCTATGACACTTTCTTGTTAACTACTGGCCACAAGGTAGTCTGATTCCTAAGGCAGAAATTTATTTGTTACAATAATTGTGCACTGCTAATGATTACAGAACTACAGAGACCTTTTTGGAAGCATTAAGCTTCTTTGCCACCCACAACTCCAGGACCAGCTGCCCCATCTAAGGTATTTACTATCTAAATTGGCATGGTCTTACTTCATTTCAGTCTGTCTCAAGGTGAGACAGATTCATTCCTTTGCTCCTGATGCCTTTAGGGGGTTCCAAAACTTATTTAGGCCGGTGACCAGGCTCTGTTCTCAGCAGAGAGGGCTCTCATTAGTGAAGCAGCTTGGTTTTGCAGCAGAAGAATGAGCTCTGATGTCTTAGTTTGAAACCTGTGGCTCTCCCACTTAGCTATGTGTTCTTGAGGAAGTCCCCTAGCCTCTTTGAGCCTTGTTTTCTCCTCTTTAAAAGGAAGACGGTAGTGCCTGTTTTATAATGGAGTTTGGGGGGATAAGTAAGATAATGTATTTAAAGCACCAACTGTCAGTGAAAGTAAATAGTAGCTTTTGCTCTTATGACTTACTGCTTTTATTATTTTCAAATCTTCCAAGGCAGATAGCATATTAGGCCCTTGGGTGTACAGTAGTTTGGTTCTGGCTCCCAGTTTACTCCATTTTTCCCAAAACCAGCATTCTAAAGTTGTACATTAAAAAAATTAGATCTGAGATTTTCTATCATTGGAGGTGGAGGTAAGAAGGTTGAGGCTTTCTAAGGACTTCAGGGTACTTACTGACAAGAGCCAGAGAGATGCCACTTAGTGCAGTGCTTTATAACCAGAGGTGTCTGTACAGAGAGAACAACAGGGATGACGAGCTGAGCTCTGTTTCAGTATTTTCCAACACCTAGCCTAGGAAGTTGGACTTCCTGGTGGCTCAGTGGTGAAGAATCCACCTGCCAACACAGGGGGCCTGGGGTTCAGTCCTTAGGTTGGAAAGATCCCTTGAGAAGGAAATGGCTACCCACTGCAGTGTTCTTGCCAGGGAAATCATGTCCCAAGGACATGGGAGCCTGGAGGACCACAGTCCATGTGGTCCCAAGAGTGTGACACGGCATAGCAACTAAACTACCGCCATGAACCTGAGAAGTCATACCTCTAAGAAGACCAAATAAGTCAGATTTCCTTGCTCTTGGCTAGAATGTAATTTAAATGCTTTGTGTTCACTTTGAGACTTTGAGAATCTAAATTAGAAGTTCTGGTCTAATATTGAATAATGGGAACATAAATGCATTTTGGTGGAGGGCAGATGGTCTATCAAAATATGAGGCTCATGGTAGAAACATGATGAAAGGAGCTTGTGCTAATAAAATGTGGAGGCATGCTTTTCCATTTTGTAAACCTACAGAGGTAAAATGACTTTCCCAGCAAGATAGTGCTGGAATAGAGAGTGGAACTCGAGTTTCCTGACTCTGGAGTATTTTAATTTATCTATTTATTTTGGCTGCGCTATGTGGCATGTGGGATTTTAGTTTCCGGACCAGGGATCGAACCCACATCCTCCACATTGGAAGCATGGAGTCTTAACTGCTGGATGCCAGGGAAGTCCCTGGAGTATTTTAAAATATGTTGCAAATAAAATATTTCAGGCACACAAAAAAGTATAAAAATAATGTAATGAACATCCATGTTCCTGTAATCAGCCTAAGAAAGAAAATATTACCAATATTGAAACCCCTGGACACCTCTATGATCACATGCCCTTTTCTTCTACTCCCCTCTCCACCCCGTTACCGCTCCCGCCACCACTAAAGGAGTAAGCACTATCCTGAAGGCAGTGTTTAATCCCATATATCTCTCTGCGGTATGTTTTTTACTGCCTTCTCAACCTACATCTGCTCCCATATCTCTCACCCAGTATTGCTCCCCGTCAGTCTAAAGCCAGGCTAAGAATGAGAAAAGTATAGTGGGAAGAGAGAAAACCCATAGAAAAGTTCTCCCTGGTCTCACAGATTAGTCCAGGTGAGGGTCTGCTCTCCCGTTTTACCCCTTTTCTGTCTGTAATCACACAGCTCCTGGGAATAATGGACTGGCCATTTGAGCTGCATATTGATGTGGGGCCTGAAGGAAAATATTTTTTCTCATTTCTAAAAGACCAATTTCTTCCCACGGGGGCTCCACATCAAACAGGAGTATAAGCAAAGCTAGAAACCCAGACAGGCCAAACCCACCGAAGGAGGAAGCCGCCAGAGAGGGAAATCAATTGCCAATGGATAAATAAATAGCCTGGCCTCAGGGACCAAAGTTCTTATTGACACAGCCTCCCAATGTTTACCTGGGAAGTGAGCGAGAGGGCCACCTTCTGCTTGCCCCCTTATGCACACCATCCTTCCTCATAGCACGGCTCTTGGCAGGGCTCCAGATCAGAGCACCCTCCCAAGTTTAGGGCAGTACTAGGATTGGTAACTCTGGTGGCTGTTGCCAACCTTGAGCTTCAGCTGTGTCTCAACAGGTCACCACAGTCTAAGCTGGGCTCTCCTACCCTCCTCACCCTAGGGCTCCCTCTCTTTGCTCCAATTTTATTGATAATAGTGGATGCAGTGTGAAGGCTGAGGCAAGCAGCCTTGCCTCTAACTTCTGGGTATCATTGATATCTCAGCAGTTTCCTTTTTTGTGAGCGGAGACTTGGAGCTGTAAAGTTCCTCTCTAGCTCTGAGTCTGTAGACTTCAAATGCGCTTCCCTTCCTGTCATTTTCATTTTATTTGCATTATTGTTTGCATGTGTTTCCACATTATGTGTTAGTTTGTACTTTTACCCTTTTAGGCCTGAAATAACTTTCCTCCAATTGTCACTTGTAGTAGAAAGAGCACTGAATTATGGGAGTCAAGACACCTGGACTCTGGTTCTACCACTCACTGCCTGGTTATATAGCCTTGGGCAAGTCAGTTAACTTCACATCTGCACTGTTCCTCTGCACAGTGGGGTTGATATTGGTCCTGTCCATCTTTTATGGAGTTGTTAGGCAGATTCGAGATTATGTATGTGAAATTACTGGGGAAAAGACCAGATATTTTCGTGGGCTTTTAGGACGGACAGACCAATCCTTGAATACTGCCTCTGCCATTTACTGGCAGTTACCTCTTTGAGCCTGTTTCCCCACTTATAAAACAGGACCGAAAAAAAAAAAAAAACAGGACCAAATCCTACCTCAGAAAGTTGTGTGAGCATAGATGACACCAAGTATTTAAGGCACTTAGCATGGTGACCAGCATGTTGTTAAGCATCAATGGAGGATAGTATAGCCCTCTGTTCTTTGCTTGCTTGTTGACCCGCTGGAGTAAGATCCAGGAACAAACCCAGGCTGGAATAAGAGGCTAAATTTTTCTCCCTCAGGAGTGAAACAACATTTTCCAAGTACTTACTTGCTGAATGCTTCCCCATGTATGGTTTCTATTTTCTCAAGAATTAGGTGAGGTGGATATCATTGTTGCTTGTTAAAGATAATGAGCCAAAGCTCAAGGAAATTAAATGACTAGACCCAGTCCCACAGTCAGTAAGCAGGAGGGCCTGGACAAGAACCCAAGCCTTCTGAATCCAAATGCTGTGTTTTTTCCATCAGCTCATAAATAATGTAAACAAAACCAAAAGGAAATTGTGGAAACTAACCTTTTCGTGTTTTTTCAAGTCAACGTCGGTGAGGACTGTCCGGTATTTGATGGCCTGTTTGAGTTCTGTCAGCTGTCTACTGGTGGCTCTGTGGGTAAGGACTATACCCTTCATTAAGGGCTATTCTGGGCTGTACCAATGAGGTCTGTCTTTTAGGCCACTGTCCTAGTGAGGCTGACCTGTGACCATGTAAAATGGTCCTGTGGGTTTTTACGTTAGGTCCTTAAAATGTTATTCTGCTTCAGTCTGAGGCCAGGTTCAATCTGACATGGTATAGATATGTGTCCTAGCCTGTCCTTTCCTACTAAGACATCCTGTATACAGGAACTCCCTGCAGACCTCATGGGGTTGTTGAGATGCTGAACATAAAAGTAATTTGTGAACTGCAAAGTGCTGTAAAAATAGGAAGTGTCATCATCTGTGTCTTACAAAAGAGCATGGTAATTACATTTAGAGGTCAGAAACACTTCCCGCGTATCTCCCACTTCCATTAATATCTATGTTATCTCTGGGATCACTCTACCATTTCTTAACAAATATTTATTTTTCTGTGATCATTGTTTTTTCTCCTCGCCTCTGCCTACCACCTCACAATATAATCTCAGAAAACAAAGAAGTATACAGAGGAAAAAAACTGACTGCAATCAGACTGTCATGGATAACCATCATTATCATTTTGGTGTTTGTACAGCTATGCTTTTTTCTTTGTGCACGTATCCAGACAAAACATATACTCACCTATATTTTACAAAAATGTGTATGTATAGTTTTGTGCCTCCCTACTACATTTTTTACTTAGTAAATCTTTTTTTTTTTTTTTTTTTCCGGTCATGCCATGTGGCTTGCAGTATCTTAGTTCCTGAACTAGAGATTGAACCTGGGCCCGTGGCAGTGAAAGTGCGGAGTCTAACCACTGAGCTGCCAGGGAAGTCCCTACTTAGTAAATCTTTGAAATTTAGCTGTAATAAGGTTTAGCATGATATCTAGTGGCTACATGATTATTGTATGTTATGGACCAACCTCAGTTGATATAATTAGTCCACTCAAGTTGCTCTGTGTTGGTGTTTTTTTGGTTTTTGTTTTTTCTACACCATGCAGCTTGAAGGATCTATCTTAGTTCCCTGGCCAGGGACTGAACTTGAGCCCTTGGCAGTGGAAGCATGGAGTCCTAACCACTGCACTGCCAGGGGATCCCTCATGTTCTTATTGCTCTTAAAGTCATACTGCCGCAAAGGCATTTGCACACATGGTGTGTATTTTTCTCGCACTTCTTCTTGGACCTATTTGTACTTCAAGCCTCTGTCTGCTACATTTGGTATCTTCAAAATATTTTGACCATGAACCACAGTAAGAAATACATTTACACTTAAAATCCTGGTTATGGACGCACTCGCACACACACATCCTCTCTTGCTCTGCAGCTAGTTTCACAAAAGAGTGGTTACCTTTACTGTTACTCTGCTATTTTTATTCTATAGTCTATCTCATTAAAAAAAAATATATATATATACACACTAACCATAGCCCACTAAACCAATTTTAAGGCCTATTAGTGAGTTTTACCACTTTCAGTTTGGAAAACAGGTTTTTTAGAGTAGCCAATATTGTGTTTATTCCCATTGGAGTAGACAGAGGGAGAGGGCTAGCTGGTGAATTGTACAGTTCACCTGTTAAATAGGCAGGTCCTATCTCTCACTGGGTTCCCATGGTTTTTTGGGGAAAGGAGAGAGAGGGACTTTGTGACAGGCTTGTGTTCTTTCTTCCGGTGCCCAGCAAGTGCCGTGAAACTTAATAAGCAGCAGACGGACATCGCTGTGAATTGGGCTGGGGGCCTACACCATGCAAAGAAGTCCGAGGCATCTGGCTTCTGTTACGTCAATGATATCGTCTTGGCCATCCTGGAACTGCTAAAGTATGCCTGCCTGGCCTTGTCTCGGAGGAGCACCTTAGGCCAGGTCCCCACTCCCTCTCCCCCGGGCTTGCCTCCCTAGTTTGCCTTTCCTAGCGGCGTGCCGGCTAGGATGTGTTTGGTGAGTGTCTCTGGCCATCCTCTCCTTGACGAGGCCTTGATTGGATCTGAGCCCACGGCAAGATCAGGGGCAGGTGCTGCTCAGATCATGCCTCCAGAATGTCCCTGTGTGGCTGGAGTTGACCCTGGCTGTAGAGTAGGAAGATCGGACTTGGTCGGCTTGGTCAGGCCTCTGGAGACACCCTGCCGCTCTTCCACCTTCCTTCAGCCAGTTTCCACGTCTCTGGTGCTTAGAGATACCTGAGGGAGGCAGCCAGCCCGGTAAGCTGGGCCCTGGCGCCCTTGGCGCGTCCCATTCCCAAAGAGCCCCCAGAACCCCCTGACCCCCTTCTGATCCTAGGTATCACCAGAGGGTGCTGTATATTGACATTGATATTCACCACGGCGATGGCGTGGAAGAGGCCTTCTATACCACAGACCGAGTCATGACTGTGTCCTTTCATAAATATGGAGAGTACTTCCCAGGAACTGGGGACCTACGGGTGAGAACTCCCTTCAGGGGCCAGCCAGCTCACCCTCAGCTGCCAGCTCTAACTCTCCTGTCTCATACCACCAAAAACCACTTCCTGCCTCTTCTGCCATTCGGAGACCACACACCTGCCACGTTCTCTTTCCCTTTCTTGTTCTGGAGGAAGGGAATGATGGAGCATACAGGGTTGTGAGGGATGGGCGCCTCCTGACTCATTGCACTTCCTCCTGGCCACAGCTGAGTTGCATTACACTGTTCAGATGTCCTAGACAGCTTAAATTTTAGGCTAGAAACATCAGGTACTCTCCCATGGGCTAGGAATTGGGACCTTTGTGAACCAATATAAGGGTTCTTGGTATTTTTAGGTTACCTTCCCCTTTAACCATCTGACTGAAAGCTGCTCTCTCCCCAGAAATGTACATGAAATTTTATGTTTGATATTGAATAGTTAATAGACACCTCCTCCTACTGAAGCCCATCCATGGACCTCAGGATAAGAATCCCTGGAAGCTAATTCATTAAACTCTTCTGCTTGTGTTAGCATGGATACAATGAAACCATCCACTTTGTCATGCCAGTGGCCCTTGGGTAAAAAAGTGGCGTTAAGTCAGTTTGCTATGGCAAGCGTTAGAATAACTGAGCATTTACCATTTTGAAGAATTCTTCCCTTGCGCTTGCTTTCCACACCTCCCTAGAGCTGAGGGTAGGGGAGCAGAGGAGTGAGCAATAAAATGTTTGGAAAAGGGTTGCTGTGGGGTGGGTGTTAATTCTGTGGTCCAGCCCCCACCTTTAACCCAGTCATGCTGTGGGGGTGGGATATTCAGCCTCTGGCCCCATAAATGATTCTCAGCCTGAGTGCAGACTCAGTGGTTTGTCCAGAGACGTGAGCTAGAGTTGTCCCACCAGTGAGGGAATGGTGCTAACTTGCTCTGTCCCTGGCCCACCTCATGGACCCAGCTTCTGTCTCTTAGAACCACTGCCTCTTTCCTTAGCCTTCCAGCCCCTACCCTTGAGCTTCCTCCTAGCTTCATCTTTCAGTTTTACTTTAATGTCCTTCTTGATTAGGATATTGGAGCTGGCAAAGGCAAGTATTATGCTGTTAACTACCCTCTCCGAGATGGGATTGACGACGAGTCCTATGAGGCCATTTTCAAGCCGGTAAGTGGCGTTTCCACCACTGGGCTGTAAATGGGATTGGTCTAAGGGAGGGGTAGCAAAAGCACCTCAGGGGTCCTCTCCCCAACGAGAGGCTGGCTGGAAATGAGACGGGTTTGAACCCTGGATTGCCTGCTGTATGGCCAGTTGAGAGGACAAAATTTCTCCAAGTATATATCTGAATCTTTTATCCAACACTGTTGTTATACAGGAATGTCTAAGGCATCATCTGTGTCTTTGAAGACCTCACAGTCCATGGTGTAGTCCATGGTGTGGGAGGCAGGCACATCCCCAGTACATGTGGTTAGTGCTGTTTTTGAGGGAGGAACGGAGGAACGAGAGAGAAAAACTGCTGCCTGAGCTGGGGAAAGGGTAGTCAGAGGTGATTTCACAGAGGTGGTGACATTTGAGCAGGACTCTGAGAAACGAGGAGTTACTCATGTGAAGAAGAAGGAGGGGGTCTGGAGGCCGGGGGCAGGTGGCAGAGGGAACGGCTCCAGCAGAGGCGCCAATATGTAGCATGTAGGCCTGTATGATGCGGGGAGGGGTCTTGAAGGATGTGGTAGAAAATATTTGTTGGGTTAGTATTTCAAAGGGAGCTTTGAAGGCCATGCTGAGGAGTTAAATCTTCACCTGTGAGCAACAAGAGTAGTAACTACTAGAGTAGTAACCTGGTTAGGTCACGTAGTAGTTTAGCAAACACCAGGTGCCCACTATTGATGCATACCTTGTAGTAAGGGTGGCAGAGAGGCCTGAGTTGCAGCCTCTGTCCTCAGTCACATTGGAATCTAGTTGTGAGAATGAGATATACAAAAGTGAGGCAACTCTTTGTAGTGTGAGGCTCAAAGTCTGTAGGACCAAATGCATGAGCAGATGCAGCTAAGGGTCAGAAGAGCTTCTTGGAGCCAGTGGTCTTGGACCTGGAGAGCAGGGAAGGATGTAGGGAATTAATAAGGAGGCTGTTTTAGGCTCAGGATTACTAGTGCTAGAAGACCTGGAAAACTAAACAAAGTAGGGAAACAGTAAGCCCAGATTGGCTCTCCATTTTCTCTGCTCAGCCTGGGGAAGAGTGAAAAGGCAGGAGTGGCAAATAAGGAACAGAAGAAAGTGTTGCACCCACACTTTTCAGCCTGAACCCCAAAAGCTTTTCTTGAGGCTGGTGGTGACCAGGTTGTGTCCTTTCAGGTCATGTCCAAAGTAATGGAGATGTTCCAGCCCAGTGCAGTTGTCTTGCAGTGTGGCTCTGACTCCCTGTCTGGGGACCGGTTAGGTTGCTTCAATTTGACCATCAAAGGTGAGTCCAGGTAGCATAGAGATGGGCGGGCAGGGTCCTGCTGGGTGCTCCTGTAACTTGGCACCCCTTCTCCCACCAAAGGGCATGCCAAGTGTGTGGAATTTGTGAAGAGCTTCAACCTGCCTATGCTGATGCTGGGAGGAGGTGGCTACACAATTCGTAATGTCGCCCGGTGCTGGACATATGAAACAGCTGTGGCCCTGGACACGGAGATCCCTAATGGTAATGGCTCCGGGGCCAGACTGGTCCGGGCAGTGCGTGAGCTCCTGTGTCCTTGAGCTCACACCCCCTTCCCGCTGGCTCTGCAGCGTCTCCTTTTCAGACTCTGATTCTGTTGCTAGCCTCTTGTGATTTTCAGACTATAGCCATCAGTTTTTTTCCGAGTCCTTTAGCTGCCCCTGTCCATCCTCCCTTGACTTTCGGTCTGGACAGAATTATCAGTAGTTATAGCTTTGGAATTCATACTCTATAGGGTAATTGGGGTAGTGAGGGAGAGAGTACTCTCAGTGAATATTGCCTAAATTTTTCTAAACCAGGGGCTTCAGCCTTTTCCTTATACATAGGCACTCACATATACACACCCAGACACCACTGGTGTGGACTCTGGAGAATGGCTTTGGCTTTTAAACCCTTGAAATCCTATAGGATTTCCCAAGTCTCACCCCATCTTAAAGGCATGCTTCTGTTTGATAGCTGGGCTGACAGGCCCAGATAAACCTGCAAATGCTTTTCTCAGGGTTCCATGGTGGCCAGATCTCTTAACTCTCTCACCCGCCCCCACCCCAATTAGAGCTTCCATACAACGACTACTTTGAATACTTTGGACCAGATTTCAAACTTCATATCAGTCCTTCCAATATGACTAACCAGAACACTAATGAGTACCTGGAAAAGATCAAGTGAGTATACCCCTGCCCCACACACCCCTAATTGAACATTTCAAGCTCCGGTTGGTCCCTGATCAGAGCTCAGCCAACCTCTCTACCATTGGCCATAGACAGCGGCTGTTTGAGAACCTGAGAATGCTGCCCCACGCACCTGGGGTCCAAATGCAGGCCATCCCTGAGGACGCCATTCCAGAGGAGAGTGGCGATGAGGATGAAGAAGACCCTGACAAACGCATCTCAAGTAAGACCCAAACTTCGGGGGCCTTTGCCTCCCTACTCCATAGGCCCTTGTCCAAGCTGCCCAGCTGTTGAGAACCCCAGTGCTCGTACCTGTAGGGATAATTTAATTTAGAGTCCAGGTCCCTTTCCCTCGGTGTCTTTTGCGGGAACGTGCAGAAAAGCATTGTTTGTTGAGAGAAAGAATCTGCTCTCTCACTGGAATGTCCCATTCATTACCTCCCAGTCTGTTCCTCGGACAAACGAATTGCCTGTGAGGAAGAGTTCTCCGACTCTGACGAAGAGGGAGAAGGCGGGCGCAAGAACTCTTCCAACTTCAAGAAAGCCAAGAGAGTCAAAACAGAGGATGAGAAAGAGAAAGATCTGGAAGAGAAGAAAGGTGAGTTTGGGTCTTGAGCCCCAGGCCCTGGAAGATGAATTTATGTAGGGCATTGTGGGGGTGGGGAGCCGACTTGGCACTGTCAGCTCCTTGGGGTACTCCCTCAGCTACATAGGCCTTCCTATGGTTCCTTGAAGTGGCCCACAACAGCTAGGTGGGCCTTCTGTAGTTCCTAGAAGTGGCCCACAGAAGAATGAAACTCAATTCGTCATCCTCACTGGCTGATAGAGCCCTGCCAGGTTCCAGAGCCAGGGACATGCCTGGGCTCCCCCTTGGTCAGGCGGGGCTCTCACATACCACCCAAGCCTCCCAGTGCTTCACCCGTTTCCCAGGGGGCTGCCTCCACCCACTGGGTTTAGGCTCCAGCAGGCTGGGAAACCGGTCCAACCTGTTCTCTACAGGTCTAGCTGGGAGGGCTTGGGACTTACTTTTCTCTCCACTGAGCTGTGATGTTGGGAAGGGGTTTCAGATCCCATAAGTCTTTCCCTTGACCATCCCTGCATTCTTATGTTCTAGAAGTCACAGAAGAGGAGAAAACAAAGGAAGAGAAGCAAGAAGCCAAAGGGTGAGGAAAGAACTGTCTGTCTGCTCCCTGGCATTGGAGCACCAGCCCCTTTGTCCCACCACACCAAGAGGGAAAGCACAGGGACAGCTGGTCCAGCTTACAAAGGCCTCTTTCAGGGACCAGTCTGTCAGTTTCTGCAGTTCTAGGCAGAGCTAGGAAGCTCCAGCCTTCAGCAGTCACCTGGGCAGCCAAGGGCCTTAGGAAGTCATTGTGCCCTTCCTTTTTCCGAGGTCTCTAGGGTGGGTTATCTAATGCCAGTCTCTGCTCTCTCCGCAGGGTCAAGGAAGAGGTCAAGTTGGCCTGAAGAGACCTCTCCAGTTCTGGCTTCTTGCCAAATCCCCACCTTTATCCCACAACCCTTCAGATTTTATATTTTCTATTTCTCTGTGTATTTATATAAAAATATATTAAATATAAATATCCCCAGGGACTAGACAGGAACCAGGGCCCTGAGGTCAGGGCACACATTACTTTTCTAGTAGCTGCCTTGCAACCCATCCCTCCCAAACTCTTGAACCCTAATGGGTACTGGGTAAAAGGGATCTGCTTAAGCAGCCATAGGACAAAATCTTGAAGTGCCTGCTTCATAGCTTTGAAAAGGTGCCCTTGCTGACCATTTGAGAAGGGTGGCTGGGTCTTCAGGGACTCTGTTGTTTTTAGGCTCTTAAGGTAACATCAGCCATTTTTAGATTGGTTTTGTTCTCATGCCTGCCCTCTCTGTCTTCCCCCAATTCTGCAGGTGAAGATCGGTAGTCTAGTTTCCATTTTGAGATACTATATTCATTTTTGTGAGAATCTTTGTAATAAAATGGTACATTTCTATACCCTCTTGAGCTCATCTCTACTCTGTAGTATCCCCTGGGTTCATGTCTCTGCCCTTCTGGTGTCCATGAGAACCTGGGCAAGCCTTCAACAAAACCCCAGACTTACCTGTCTTAATCCCCCCAAAGCTTGAGGTTGGCCAGTCTTCTCACCTTCACCCCCAGAAGACCACTCATGAAAAAGCACCACTAAAGGGACAACATTTATTCCTTTTTCAAATGTTACAGTAAAACCAGGTGGAAGAGAATGGTTTTAGCAGTTAGAAAAAAAAAAAAAAGTACAAATCTGGGGTTTGGCCATTAAAAGTTATTTACAACAATGGGAGGGGGAAAAAAAGACAACAAGAAGTTGTTTCACATTACAGACCTCCCGCCCACCCCAAAGCTTAATACTTGCTTACCAAGTCAAAAAAGGAGACACGGGTTGATTCACAAGCTGGAGGTTTGAACTTGAGTAAGACATTTATAAAAACCTAGACCGGGGCAGTGTTCTCCCCAGCCCAGGTGCCACTAGGCACAGCACAAGAGACTAAAAACTCAACGGGAAGGCTGGACACTCAGGGTTTTGGGAGTGTAGGCACCCCCACATCTGGCTCAGGGATTTGGGGAGTAAACAAAACCTACTTGGAAAAGAATCGGGGAAGAAAACCAGCAATTGCCTTCGGCACAGGTGGGGATAGGGAAGGAGGTAGGGCCAAGGGCAGGAGCATTTCACATCACTAACCTAACTTGGGAAAACTGCAAGGGACCATCTTCAACTGGCCTTAAGAGGAAGACCAGATGGATGATGGGAGAATCCACAGGAGGGAGAGAAGGAGAGGAAACGTGGCTAGGGGGCAACAGCCCCTTCCTTTCTGGGCACAGGAAGGCAGCCGGGGCACCAGGTCCAGGCAGTGACCTCACAAGGACAGCACAGTTTTTGCAGCTTAGAGATCACCCACCTGCCCCCACCCAGCTACTCATTCTGCTCGCTGGCTGGTGCAGGGTCACTCTCTGGCCCCGAGGGAGTGGATGGCTCTGCGGCCTGGGGCCCTGCCTCTTCTGTGTCTCCTCCCTTGGCGGCAGCGCTGGCCTCTGCCCCTTTGGCCTGGGGCTCCTGGCTCTCGGGGGTGGCAGCAGCCTTCCCTTCCTGGGCAGTGCCCTCCTCGCCGCAGGCACTGATCTCCCCCTGCTCCTGCTCTTCCTCTGTGGGTGAGGAGGCAGACGAATCACCCCCACCCTCCTTCCGATTTCTCTTGAAGGACAGGCCACTCAACTTGAAAGGCTTCTTGAAAGAGAATTTCTTCTTCTTCTTGGGGGTCTCCTTGGGGGGCACCTCCCCCTTAGCCTCAGCGCCCTGGCCAGGGGGTGCTGGCTCGATGGCATCACCAGTGGCCCCTGCTGCCTCCTCTGTTCCGTTCACGGGGGGCGACTCCCCTTCACCTTTGGGGGATAAGTCTCCATTGCTTTTCACGTGGCCGTTCTCCTGCAGGGCAGAGAAGACCGCAGTGAGGGTCGGAGCTCTAACTCCCCTCCCCCAGCCCACCCAGACATCGGGGTCCCGAGTCATGCCACCGCACCCCCAGAGCCTAGTTGTAGCCTCACCCCAGCGGCATCCAGTCAAACCTCTCCCTCCTGCCCCGCACAGGGATACAGAAGCCGCGACCGGCAGGAGGCGCTTGGGGTCTCGGGGCCCCCCACCCACCTCTCCCGGGGCGCGCTCTCTATTCCGCGCAGGACCGCCCGAGGCCGCGGATCCCGGATGGGCGGGGGAGCCGTGCAGCCAATATTGGGCGGGAAGCCGCCCCGGGGCGCTGTTCCCTGCACCTGGACGGCCTATTTTCCCAGCCGCAGGCTTTGTGTAAAAGGCCCCCACCCACCGCAGGCTCTCCTCACATCGCGGCTCCTCCCTTAAAAAAGGCCTTGGGATATTGAGGTCGGGTCTGCGGGGGGAGTGCCCTCGCCTCTGGGCACCCGCCCCGCGGCCCCCGGGCGCCCCCTTGGCGCGGCCCAGCAGCGCCTTTGTTCCCCGCGCGGCACTCGGGGCGGCCGGGGGGCAGCGCCGGGGGCCGGGGCCGCGAACAAAGGAGGCGGCGGGGCCCGGCCGGCGCCCCCTCCCCGCCCCTCCCCTCGCTTCGCCCGCGGGGGCTGCGGCGCCGAGAACAAAGGGACCGGGCGGGGGAGGGGGCGCCGCGTGTCCCGCGCCGGACAAAGCGCGCGGCCCCGGACCGGGGCCCTAGAGGGGGCGAGGTACGGGAGGAGGGGGCCGGGTCGGACCGTGCCGAGCGCACCCACCTGTCCGTTGACCTTGGCGGGGGAAGCGCCTGCTGCCTCCTCGGCGGTCACGTCGCCCCGGGGAGCCTTGGAGCTCTGGCTGCCCATGGTGGGGGGTTCTGCTGGGGGGGCGCCCGGAGCCGCCCCGGGCTCGCGCCGCAGGGGATAGTTCGGTCGGGTGGGCCTGGCCGGCGGAGGGGTGGGGCTCGCGTCTGAGGGGGAGGGGTGTCGGGGGTAAACCAAGCTGACCCCCGCTCCGCGCCCGACCCACTAGCTGCGCCCACCGCCGTTCCGCTCCGCTCCGCGCCAGAATGCCGCCTGCCGCCCGCCGAGTCTCCTATATATATGCGCCCGGAGCTCGGGGCGGGGCCGGACATTTAAATGAGCGCCCAATCAAGGGGCGGAGGCGGACCCAGGCCGCGGGCCCCACTTGCACGGTGGGCGACGCTGGCGGTCTGGTCCCCCAACCCACGCGGCTCCCGGGGGCAGGTGGGGTCCAGGGCGGGAAGAAGGGAGGCGGGTTCCTACGCGAGCTGGGCAGAGAGGGGGCTCCTAGAGGAAAGAGAAGGGAACTGTCGTCCCCTCCTCTCACCGCCCACCTCTCAGGGTGGACGCCCTAGCTCCTGGAGTGGCCCCCATCGTCTTGGTCCCGCATTGGCAAGCTCTGTCAGTCTCCCCCTAGAACTGATCGAAGGACTCACATGCCCAGACTCGTCAGCCGGCGGGCTCCAGAGAATGTGGTCATGGCAGCCGCAGGGCCCTAGCTGGGTTCTGTGCCCCCTCAGGCCTGGAGATGGGTCCGAGGTCCCGCCCACGTGCTGCCTGCCCCACCAGCCTGGGAGGTCTGCCCGGCCACAGGGTTAGTCTGGTGAGTCTGGTGAAGTCGTCCCTCATCCCTCCTGTCAGTCCATCGGTGGCCCGTCACACTAAGCCCCCACAGACAAACTCACCTTTCGTCCATCTTTTCTCAGACCCATGACGAAGTCCCACCTGGGTTATCTTAGTGGGTATCTCCATCCCCATTAGAAAGCTGAGGAGCCTGAGGCTCAGAGACCTGGACAGAACCTGTCTGACTTTAGCACTCCCCAGTCACATCCACTCCCCTACATCAGGGTTCCCCCCAAGACAGCAGAGGAAGCCCAGGAGGGGGCTCAACAACCTTTAAAACACTCCAGTTTCTCAGGAGGAGGGGCCTTGGATGGTCCCTTGAGGCCAGCCCCCAAGCTGCCAGTCCAGCCTTCAGCCCTGCCTGAGTAAGGGAGCCTGGAGACAGGGGCAGGGTGGAGGTGACTGGAAACTACAGCTGGAGCCTCTTGCCACTAGTCCAGGCCAGGGGGAACCCCAGAGTCCTGGCTGGCCCCGGATGTGTGCGTCCGGCTGCTGCCTCAGCTCCCAGGAGGAAGGAGATGGGGGCTGGCGGAAGCCAAGTGTTGCAAAAGCAAGGCTGTGTGTCCTGGACAGCTCAGCACGGCCCTCCCCTGTTCCCTCCCTCCTACGAGTAAGGTCTCCTGGGAGGCCTGAGGCTGTGAGGTGTGGAGACACCCCAGGGCCTGAGAAATCAGGAACTCCCACAGATCTGACGACAGGGCTGAGATGACTTCTACCTGCAGCGCTCACTCCTGTGGCTTCCACCCCCACCCCTACTCAGAGACTACAGAATGCTCTCGGCTTCATTAACGCCCTGTTTTTCAGAGTGGACAGATTCAGAAAGGGAAAATGACATGTCCAAGGGTACACAGCAAATACCAGTAACAGGGTAAGACAGAGTTAGAGAGACCTGTAAAAATGGGCTGCGGGCTATAAGGAAAGTCCCGGAAGCAGTCTCTCTTGAGATCTGGGGCTGCCTGGTCAGAGTGGGAGGCAAGAAGAGCCAGCTCTTGGGACGGGAAGGCGCACCATGCCCTACGGCAACTCACTGACAGGACAGTGACTTCTCCACCCCTGCCAGTAAGGGATGGACATCGTGACCCGCATTTCTGTCTTGACCACAATAGGGGACCCACAATGCTGCCAGGCGCTGCCAGCTCCGGCTGGCAGAGCTCAGATGAAGGCTGTGTGAGTCCCGGACGGGTTGGAGTCAGAGGTTAAGATCCCAAGGCCCCCAATTTCCAGGCTCTGCTCTGGGGGGGATGAATGGCACATTGTCAGGATGATCCCAGGAGGAGAGGGGAGCTATCAGGGGCTGAAGGATCCCGAGTCCCCAGAGCCCCAGAAGGAGGCTGGTCCACAAGGGAGCCCTGCATCCCCCACCAAACATGGAAGGAGGCTGAGGAGGGGGCACCTGAGAGCTGAATCCCTCAGCAAATCCAGGGCCCAGCTGAATTCAGCTTCTGGAAGGGGGAAGAGGCTTGGGATGCTGCGGGGGTGAGTGGGGGTGGTACGGCAGCCCCCACAGCCCCCTCCATCCACACTGCGGCTCCTTTCTCCCCAGCTGCTGCCAGCCCAGACAATGCGCCCATTGTTCTGTATCTCCAGGGGCCTGTGTGCAACTGTGTGTGTCTGTTTCTCTCTGTGTGTGACTGTGTATTGCTCTGTATCTATCTGTGTGTGAGAGAGACTTTGTGACTCTGTGTGTGTGTGTGTGTGACCAGGTGTGTACTTTTGTAGTTGTGTGAGTACACATCTTTGTTTGGCAGTGTGTATTAAGGGTCAGAGAGAGGCTTGGTGACTCTTGATGACTTTCTGAGACTTTCTGGGTGTGTGTGCCTGTCTGTCCTTGAGGTTGGGTTGGTGACTGGCTGTGACTGGGTGTGTGACTATGAGTGTATGTGCATGAGAGAGTGGCTGCTTTGTGTTTGTGTGAGTGGCTGTGTGTGCCTCCGTGGGTCAGATCATGGTGATCAGGACCTTTGAGATGTGAGCTTTTGCCAGGACAGAGTGGCAGGGGCAGGAGGAGTGGGCACTCTGAGATGGACAGGGGAAGGGAAGGTGAGAGACCAGACTTTTCCCACATCTTCCCTCTGCTCCAGTTCTCCCGTGAAGGCTCAGACCCTGGTCCTGGCCTGAGATGCTCCTTGTCCCCATGGACAGAAGGGAGTGGGACCCCAGGAGAGCCCTGAAGTGGGGTGGGGAAGGACAAAAGAGAACACCACCTCATAAAGACGGCTGTGGGGGCATGGGAGGGTCCTGTGGTGGAGATCAGATTAGACGCTAGGTGAGATGTGATTGGGCAGGATCTTATCAGGAATGGAGGACGGGACTTCCAAGGGGAGGGACCAGCATATGCCAAGGCCTGGAGAAGGGAAGAGATACCAGAGGACGGCTAGGTCCCAGTGGAGACCTCAGGAATGGTGACTTGGAGCAGCCCATTTCCCAGCCCCAGGGTCCCCATCTCCTTCCAGGGAGGATCACCTGGACCCAGAGACTTTATAGTTCTAGCCCCAGCTCTGCCTTCCGCTTTACCTATCAGCCAGCCCTCTCTCCTCTTGGGCCTCGGCCTACTCATCTGTGCAGTGACAGCTTGGCCTCTGTGATTCAAGTGCACAGAGCCTGGAGTTCCTCCTTTTGCTCCTACGTGGCAGAGTATCAGCTGTGAGTCACGCCGGGCCCCTGCCCACAGGGGTTTCCCATTGGGGAGGCTGGCAATGCCTTAAGAGGAGAAGAAAGAGCCAGAGCAGGGTCAGATGAGAGACCTGTGGGTTGCATGGAAGAGGGCCCTCTGGGAGGGCCAAGGGATGGAGGAAAAGCTTCCAGTAGCACAAGGGAACAGCAAATGGTCTGTGTGGAGTGGGGATGAAGGCAGAAGCCTGTTCTAGAGCAAAAAAGAGACAGAGTTCTAGGATCTGGGGACTGGCTGGTACAGGGATGGAGTGGAGACATGGGAGTGAAGATTTCTGAATTTTCTGTTTGGGGTCCATGATCCCATGACTGAGAGAGGGAATCAGAGGAAAATAAAGCTGGCAGGGGGTTGTGGATTTAACCTTGTTGAGTCTGAGGTGCCCAGAGAAAATTTGGGGGGCCATCCAGGAGGTAGCCTGTACGCTTCAGCACATAGGCATGTGATCATGTTTCCTGAGCCAAAGGCCAAGCCCCAAAGGCCAGGGTCTGGCTTGTGACCCTAAAGGAATAAAAGACAGAAGGTTTTAAGTCAGAACTGACCCCAGGAAATCTGGATCTCTGGTTGCTGCTAGTAAGAGGGTGACTGGAGCCAAGCAGTGCATGAGGTCACCCAGGAAGTCCTGGGGCAGTGGGAGCTCTGCCATTAGCCAGGCCAGCAGCAGGAGAGGGCCCCAGGGAGGGAGTCAATGGGAGGGGGAGGAGAAACCCTGGAGCGCAGAATCATGGGGATCCTTGACCACTCGGGAGAGTTTTGAAAAGGCAGGAATGACCAACGGTAATAATCAAAGCTGCTACCAATACATGCCTGCTACACCACTGCATGGTATATTACTGCGTGACTGTGTTTCCCCTCTATAGAGGCAGACTCTGAAGCCCAGCCAGGTGGAGTGTTCATTAAGCAGAAGAGGAGGAGGTCAGGTCTAAGAGAAAGTGGAGCTCTGAGGAGCAGCCTCCACAAAGGGTCTCGCTGCTTCTGGTTTGGGAGGAGCCTTTAGGGATGTCAGCAGGGAGCGCATGGCAGCTGCAGGACCAGGATCCCTGGAACTGGACTCCCCAGCACCCTGGGTACGCTGGGTTCTGGCTGGGTTGTTAGCAGGCCAGTCCTGGGGCTGGAACCTGAGTCTGGACACTGGGCACCTCTGGGACCCTTCCCTGGGACCACCATCCAACCAGTCACCACATCACAGAGACAAGAGATCTGGAAAGTTCCCTTTCAGGATTTTAGGCCACTCAGCCCTTTTATTTCTCCCTTTTGCTCCCTCTTCCCCTGGTGTGTGTGTGTGTGTGTGTGTGTGTGTGTGTGTGTGTGTGTGTGTGTGTGTTGGCAGTGGTTGTGCAAACTGGACAGGATCCAGCCACTATCTAATAGAGCTGTCTCTCTGGGGCTCAATTTCTCCAATAGCTAAGAGGTGTGTAATCCCAGCTCACCTGCCTATCTCCCCCAGGCTCAATGAGGTCACCAGAAATTCAACCCAGTTCTGGGCTGCCCTCGGCCTCGCCCTTGCCCCTGCCCCTCCCCTTTTCCCAACTTTCAGTTTCTTTTCAGATCCTCAACACCTTTTGGGGGAAGAGGTGGCCAAACCAGTGGAATGTGGATTGCTAACAAGTTTCCAGCAAAAATCCCCCATTTAGGGGAAGTCCTTTTAAAAGGGAAACTGAAATTCTCTCCTAGTCCAGGGCCAAGTCCCACCCCTTCCTCTCCACAGATCTTGCCCCATCACCTCTCCCATTCAGCCTCCTCCCAAAAATGATTTGGATCCAAACTCCAACCACCTTCCAGTTTTGTGACTCTGGACAAGTCCCTTCCCCTTACTGAGCCTCAAAATGCCCACTCCATACAGCAAGGACATCCGGCGCCACTTCGGGTTGTGGCAAGGGTTCAGTCTCTGACTAGACGAACCTTCAAAGTCAACAATGCAGTGTAGGAGAAGACTCTTGAGAGTCCCTTGGACTGCAAGGAGATCCAACCAGTCCCTCCTAAAGGAAATCAGTCCTGAATATTCATTGGAAAGACTGATGCTGAAGCTGAAACTCCAATACTTTGGCCACCTGATGCAAATAACTGACTCATTGGAAAAGACCCTGATGCTGAGAAAGGTTGAAGGTGGGAGGAGAAGGGGATGACAGAGGATGAGATGGTTGGATGGCATCACTGACTTGATGGACATGAATTTGAGTAAGTTCTGGGAGTTGGTGATGGACAGGGAAGCCTGGCATGCTGCAGTCCATGGGGTCTCAAAGAGTTGGACACAACTGAGCAACTGAACCGAACTGAACTAAAGGGTTCAGTAGGTATTGTTGTGTTGAGGCAATGGTAGTGGTAAAGAACTGGCTCCATCACGTCCCAGCTATGCGGCTTTAGGCCTGCTCTGAGCCTCAGTCTACATATCTGTAAAATAGGAAGTGATGATTATACCCACTTCTCAGGGTTATTGTGAGATGAACGACCTAGTATCATGACATAAAGCTCTAAGAACTAAGCACCTGAGGTGCCCAGCACATGGGAAAAGTTGACAATGTTCCTAAGTGTGATTACGTGAAATCCTGGGCCAGGGCCATTCTCTTCCCTTCCTTCCCTAGAGAGAGGAGGTCGGTGTCTAGGACCACCCTGGGATAATCTTGTATCCCCTCCATCAACTTTCTTCCTGGGCAGGTGGTGGAGGGACTGTTCTAAGGATGCTGAAGTGTTCAGAGGGAAATTTACTGGGCTCAATCAGTTCCTTAAATGGTAAAGGAATCTGCCTCTCCCCAGAACCCTGAGGATTCCCTTCCTTTTCTCTCACACTCCAGAAGTATCCCCCAGGGACCTTCTTTTAGTGATTTTTCCCAGAAAAGACATACTCTGGACACCCCTTGATGTGCACATCATCTGTCTCCTCACAGCTCCTCCTCACACTCTCCTTCCCTCCCATCTGTCTGCATAGGGGTGTCTGGCATCTCTGGGGACCAGCCTGCAATGCTCCAGGTTGTGCCTCAGAGATGGGACTCCCAGCCTTACTTCCCTCCTCTTTCTTCTTGGCCTATTGATCTTCAACTCTCTTGGGTTTTTAGGTCCTCAGGGCTGATCTTCTCCTACCTCAGGGCCTTTGAACAGTCTGTTCCCTCCACATAGAATGCCTCTTTCCACTTCTCTACTTGCTGAATTTCTGTTCTTCTCTTTCTCTCTCTCTTTTTCTTGCCATGTGGCATATGGGATCTTAGTTCCCTGACCAGGGATCAAACTTGTGCCTCCTGGAGTGGAAGCATAGGGTCTTATTACCCACTGGATCACCAGGGAAGTTCCTCTGCTTTCTCTTAAACCACTCCCAAGGACTTTCCAGATTCCCCAGGAGGAAGAGATGGCTCTCCCACCACACATTCCATACTCCTGGGCTGAGAGTTCCCACTACTCAGCTGCCCAAACCAGGAACCTGTGCTGCATAACCAGGCCACCACCATCAGCTCATCCTCCCCTGTCTCCATCTCCACAATTGGCCCTTCTCACCTGGACCTGGGTCATTTCATCAGCCTTCTCACTTGTCTGTCTGCACAAGTCCAGCCCCTCCATTCATTCTCCTCTACCTGAGAATTACTTTCGAATAGGGGGTGCTCACTGAATAATCTGTTGACAGATGGAATAAATGAGTGAAGGAATGAATGAAAGAAATGTAGAATCAAACACATCCCGCTTGGCTTCAAACCTTTCTGTGGCTCCTTATTGCCCTCAGAGGAAAGTCTGTGCCTTACCTTTGAGATCCTCACTGATTCCCCATAGCACACTCTGGGCTTTCCCCCAAGCCTAGCCTGCTCTCCTTCCTGTATTCATGTGCAATTGTCCTTCTTCTCTGCTGTGCAAGAAGGGATGTTGAAACAAGCCATGATGGGAAGAGATGGTAGGAACCTGCGCTAAAGAGAGAGGGGAGAGTGAGCCAACACCAACACTTCCAGGGTTAGACTAGACTCTGTCCTCGGGGCTGCAGA
Source organism: Capra hircus (assembly GCF_001704415.2). Taxonomy (NCBI): domain Eukaryota; kingdom Metazoa; phylum Chordata; class Mammalia; order Artiodactyla; family Bovidae; genus Capra; species Capra hircus. Next base: position 14,484,679 of record NC_030809.1, read on the forward strand.
CTACGAGCAGGGCCTTGGAGCTTCAGTTTGAGATGTCTATTAGCGTCCCCGTGGAGACATCAGGCTGGCAGTTAATAGATCTATGAGCCTGGACTCCAAAGGTGAGTTTTTGCAGCCTCCCAGAGTTGAAGCCACAGGACTGGACGGGATCCACTGAGAGAAGCGGCTCAAGAAGACACCGCCAGGGCCTCTCCAGCATTGAGACTCTGGACGGGGAGCCAGCAGGTGGATTCAGCTCATGGGCAGAGAAAGGAAGAGAACCAGGAGCAGGGTATCCTGAAGACCGAGGGAGGAAATGGCTTCTAGAAGGAATGTGTGATCTGCCAGGTCAGATGCTGCTGAAGGTGGAGGAAGACAGAGGAGGAGAGGTATAGGAGGGGTTTAGGGGGCAGAAGTGACAAGTCTTAACAAAATACAGGATGATGGGAGTCAGGAGGCAGGGCCAAGGATGGTGCCTGAGGGTCTGGCTTGGGAAATGGGGGGAAAGAGGTGCCCAGTCACACATAGGAGGTCTAGAGGAGGAGCAGTGGGGCACCATAGAAATGGAGAGGTCAGCTTTGGAAAAGGTTAAGTCGAGGTGCCTTTGGAATGCTGTTAGGATCTAGGCATCTGGAGTGAAATCTGTGTTGGAGAGAAGATCCCTGTATGTGTGTGTCTATCTGTGTCTGTCTCTCTTCTCTGTCCTTCTGTATGTGTATCTATAGGACAATCTGTATGCTGACCATTATGAAATCTCTATCTTCAGCCAGATCTCTCCAGAACTCTGGCTCCCTTGGAGACCACCCTGGATGTCTAAAGGGACCTAAAGACACAGAACAACAGGCTCAGGACACAGATCAAAAAAGGACAGAGTTGGAGGCCATATAAACCAGGGAACAGTTGGTCAGACTGGTCCAGACAACGTGAAGGTGGCCTGAACTAGGCAAGAGCAGAGGGCAGAAGTAGAGAGAAAGTGCAGAGACATTCAGGGAGTGGAGAACACCAGAGATGGGGACGAGGTTCCGTTGGAGGGAGGGGGGCTAGAGGAGGAAGGGAGCCGACTCTGGGGGCCCACTGGGTATGGGAAGTGGGGGCTACTGTCCTGCAGTTACCTGCTAATATGACTGAGACATCCCCCCAAAAGGACAGGGGATGGGTCACAAGTGGGTCTTATGAAGTGGGAGAGGGATGCTGTTGACCACAGAGCAGTTGAGTCAGGGTACCTGCCCAAAGATGGCTCAAGCCATCAGCCCCCTCTGCCGGATCCCTGCAGGGGGGCTTGAGCTGATCCACTCCCAGCCTCAGTCCCAGGTAGGCCCTGCAAGAGAGTCCACAGAGGACAGGGACAGGTGCCTGGGGCCTTGGACCTAGCTGAGGGCCGGAGACCACTCATTGCCCACCAGAGTGGACTCTGAGACCCTGGGAGGGCTGTAGGCCTAGAGATGCCACGAGGGGATCATGTTCCTCCCTTGCTTTAAACCTTTCCAAGGCTTTCTACTTCCTCCCAGTGCATGTCCAGCCCCTCGTCCTGGTTTTCAAGGTCCTAGAAGCTCCAGGCCCAGCTAGCTCCACCTTAGGCAGAGAGCCCTGGCTGCCAGACTCATGGTTCCCTCAGCGGGATGACAGCTTCAACGACACCACTGCAGCCTGCAAATCACCAAACCTTTCTCCATGCTGCCAGTTCTGCTTGGATTGCTTCCTCCTGTGTAGCTACACCCAGGGCCTGCCCATCTGTGGAGACTCAACTCAAGGAACTCCTCCAGAAGGCTTTCCTGGGGGTCTTCCCTGGCAGCCCAGTGGTTAAGACTCTGAGCTTCCACTGAAGGGGGCATGGGTTTGACCCCTGATCTCTAGTCAGGGAATTAAGATCCCACATGCCATGTAGTACGGTTAAAAAAAGGGGTGGTGGGGGTTTCCTGACCTCACAGAGGAGTCACTGCCCCAAACAAACTAATGTCACTCTCCTGTGGCACCTTACTGAGCTAGCGTATGCCTCTGCCTTTTTCTATGACCTGTGAGAGTCTGGGGAGCTGGAACATGTTGGGTTCACCCAGCGTACCCCATGGCGGGTCATGGGTGCAGCAGGACATTCAAGGGTGGCTGCAAAGGTCCTCCCAGCTCTGTGGGTTCGATCTAACTCAGTGTGTGTGGCTGGGGAGGACACAGATCATTACCCCCCAAAGTAGGGAGAGTCAGAGAGTGGTGAAAGCTGCTTTATTTGGTCAGTGAAGGGTGGGAACACAGAGATCCAGGAGAGGACGAAGGGACAATCTTCACCCACAGAAAGGGGACAGAGGACTGTGCAGTACTCCTGGGCCATCTTCCTGCTCATCCTGGCTTGGCACAAGTCAGCCTCGGGACCATCATGTGATGAACCTGAGGCTATCTCCCCAGATTCCTGGAAAACAGGCATCAGTGACACTCCTCTGGGACCTGGGGCACAGGGTGTGCAGCTGAGCGCACCGGACTGTCCTGGCTCCTGTGCAGCTCTGCTGCGAACTTGTGGGTGTCCTTGGACAAATCACTTAATGGCTCTGAGCCTCAGTCTCCTTATATGAGGATAATGGGAACATCAATGGTAACTACCTCAAAGGTTGTAATGAAGCATGAAAAATTTTAGCATAATAACTGGCTGAAAGTAAATGTGGAATAAATATTAAGTGTTATGATTATAACTATTTTATCAAGAGACCTGGGTTGTGGTCCCAGTTCTGCCCCGTTTTCCTCTCTGGACCTGCCTGAATTTCCATCTATAAAATGGAATGTTGAAGGATTAAAAGAAATAATGGATGTGGCAGAGGCTCCTGAGATGCGTGATCGTCTTTGCCCCTCTGAGGTTCCCCTCCCTGTGGTTGCAGAGGGGTTGCCACTTTCACTCTGTCAGGTCCTTACTGGGCTGTCTGTCCAGGCAGGATCTGCTGCCACAGGGCCAGCCCATCTCCTCCCCTCTGTCCGTGGGGCAGAATGAGAGGAAAGGGCTGTGGTTGCCCCAGCAGGGACTGTGGTTACACAGGACGAAGGACTTCCTTCCGGACTGCAGGATGCTATCCTGGGAAGGAGCCAGAGATCGTGGGACTGAGGCTGCCGAGGGGAGGGGTTGCTTCCAGGGGAATGTCCAGACCAGGCAGGTTAGGCCAGAGTGGGCTAGTGGAGTGAATCAACTCGGCAGTGACCTCATTTCCAGAGACCTTGGAGGGCCCTGTTGAAACCCATCTCATCCCCATCCCCCTACCCCCACCCACCACCCCCGACTCCCAACATCAGAGGGACAACAGAGAGACATAGCCAAAGGGGTATTACAAGATAGATAGCTAAAGCCAAAGGGCCACCCAAGAGACAAACATGCAGGCTGTTCCCTCAAGCCAGAACATTCTTCCCAGAGTCTGGAGGGGCTGCTCTCTCACCCTTCAAGCCTTGATCTACAGTTACCTCCTCAGATAGGACCTCCTGGCCAACCCATCCATTCATGCACCCTTTAGTAAGCCCCTGTTATGAGTCAGGCATTGTTCTAGATCTGTGAACAAGACACAGGCTGTGCCCTCTCCATACAACATAGCACTTGGCCCACTTCATCCTTCTCAAACACAGCACACTGTTTATCTCTGACTTCTCTTTATTGTTGTTTCCCCATCAGAATGTAAGCTCCATGAGGGAGCCTCAACTATTCTTTTCACCAACTTGAACTCAGTGAGTCAGAATATAAATCTGACACAACCCTCTAAAACAGGCCCTGATAAATAACTTGCTGAATAAATGAATGGACACAGAGACCAGAGACAGACAGACACAGAGAAACAGAACCATGTTCTGAAGTGATGCAACATTCAGAGATGCCCCCAAATGTGAAGCACACACAGACACACACGGGAGAGTGTCCTTCAAGCAGACCAGTTCACTTTGGTCATTCAGCTTGGTCACCAAGCCTGGGGCTGGGGTCACTCTTGTCCTGAAACTGACCCAGTTGATGGCCAAGGGCATGATCTATTCTGGCTTCCACACTCCCTGCGCTGGGTTCAAGTTGGCATTGTGTTTGAAGAGCCCTCTTTGAAACTCTATTCTACCTCTTTAGTCGTCTTTTGATGAACAGAATTTTAATAGAGACCAATCTGTCAATCTCCTAAAAAAATGTCTGTGGTGGTTTGAAAAGGGCAGGGATGAATAACCTCGCAGAAACCCACGCCGAGCCTTTCTCACTGCGGCTCATTCCCTCTGGGTCCTCGAGTCTGGAAGGCAAGGCGGACTGACCTCGTGTCGGGGCATCACCCTTCCCCACCCTTACCTCCGCCAGGCCCCGCCTCTAGGCCCGCCCCTCCAAGGTCGCGCCCTCTACGGGCCCCGCCCTTCACCGGCTCTCGGGCGTGCCGGGGAGCTAGATCTCCCTTCCTCCCGCCCAGGTATTGGTAGTTAATATTCTGCCACCGGTGCTTCCACCAAGGGAGGGAAAACTGGGCCGCCAGGACGGGGGGAAATCCCACTCGCTCTGAGATTACGCCCACTGCCTTCCGTGGACAGCCGCTTCAGGCCCCACCCTTAACCACCCAGTTCCGCTCCCTCCTCTCCCTCCCAGGTACAGTCAAGCCAGCCTATCCAACCCCTGACCGACCCTCGGGTCTGGGGATCCGCCCCTTCCACAGACCCCGCCCCCGCCGTAGGCCCCGCCCCTCCCCTCTCGGGGCCTCCGCCCCGCCCTCCCGGGGGCCTCCGCCTCCGCCCCGCCCCGCCCCGCGCGTTCATAGGAGGCGCGGGCGCGCGCCGTAGCAGCTGGGCCAGTGAACCTGGGGCACGTCCGCCACCCCAGTGGCCCCCGGCAGCGGTAGCAGGTTGTGCGCAGGCCAGTGCCAGGCGGAGCCCGAGGGGCGGCTGCGCTGCGGGCTCATTCAGTAGTCGCCCAGGCCTCGGCGGGCGGCGGGCGCCGGCAAGACCGTGCTCCGGCAGCCCTAGAAACATAACTCCTAGTCCAGGCAGTGCCGGGGCGTGGCCTGGGGGCGCCCGTAGGGGAGACCGGGCAGCGGTCACCCCAGGAGGCGCGATGCGCTGGGAGGAGGGAGATTGGAGGCCCCTCTCGGGGTCTTCCCAAGGACCTGTGCTCCTCCTCCCTCCTAGCTGCCAGACCGGGGGCCTTTATCTCGCCGGCACCCTATTCTGGACCCCTTCACCAGGACACAAGAAAATTCACCACCAAGTGGGCAGTCTCGGTGAATAGCATAGTGTCCAGGCTGTCTGGTCCTCTTCGGCCTCTTTTAGTACCTGCTGGGACGTGGAGGGGGAGGCCTGAAAGACCATATTCCCCTCGGGCCCCGCTGTTTTTAGCAGGAGGCCTCAGCTGTCCCAGCGGACTGGGGCAGCACCAGGCCTTCTGGCGGGGTCTAGTAGGTGGTCTTTCTTCACCAGCCACTTCAGGGGGAGGGGGTTGATCACCACTGCTGGGGGATTTCCTGAGACGCTAGTCCTGCAGGGTCAGGGACAGAAAGACAAGGACAGAGGCAGCAAGAGGGGCCCAGGAAAGGTCAGCTGCTGTTTGGATTAACCCTTCCTTTTATTTCAACCAGGGGCCTCCATCTTCTGCTTACACATCCCTGATGGTGTGCTCAGGAAGACGCCACACCTCAAAAGGCCTCACTGTTTCCAGGCTTCAGAGCTCCCCACCTCTGCCCCGCTGGCCCTTACAGGAGCCTTTCCCTTGCTTCAGGAAACTCTTAAATCAGAGGCAGAAAACTCCTCAGCCAACTCTAGTTCAGAATTCTTATCTGGAAGCCAGGGATGAGTCTGTGGGTCTTCACTAAACTGTCTGCCAAGTTCAAATACACATATATTTCTGAAAGGAATCTAGAAATCTAGAAAGGGTCCCTGATACCTGTCCCACCCTCCTGCCCCCCAAAAAAGTTAAAAACCCTAACCTAAGTTTTTTTGCAGAAAGGGAAACTGATTCAGAGAGGGACAGCGAAAAGCCAGTTTACTCTACCTGCCCCTACAAAGGGTGAGACAACTTCCCTGTGCCCTTGTCCTACTCAGGGCATGGGGTTCAGGGCTCATAGCCCAGGCTGGGCCCTTCTCCCCTACCCCCTGGGGAACATGTTGGCCTTGTGCCCTTTCCTACACTGCCAGTTTGGGCTGTTTCCCCCAGTGACTCACACTGGCTGCTGGGAAGAGTGGGCAGCTATTCGGAGTCCCCGGAGTCCTGTACAGGCTTGTCCCCCCACCCCATTGTGTGGCCATATTTGGGGATTTCACCTTCTCTTTTCTCTCCTTGGGGAATTTCCCTCCTCTCTTCCCTTCCTCCTTTCCCTGTCTCCAGCCTCTGACTCCCTGATGCCTCTTTCCCAGCAGCAAACAAACAGGCTCTAGTCTTTCCTATCTTTGAAAAAGAAGAAATCCTTCCTTCGACCCTGGGTCCTTCTCCAACTCCCCTTCACAGCCAAGATTCCTGAAAGAGTTGTGGGCACATGTTGTTTCTACTTCCTCATCCTACCCCTGCAATCTGGCTCGCTCCCTCACCATTCTCAAGGTCACCACTGACCTCCTTGTTGCTAAATCCCAGGGATGCTCATGAGTTATTATCTGACTTGACCGTTTAGCAGTGACCGACTTTGACACACTCTTTCCTATTTGAAATATTTTTGGGCCGTTGTTTTTCTAAACACTGCAGTCTTGACTTATTTACTATCTTACAGGTTGCCACCACGTGGCAAATTTCTCATCTGTTTCTCACTGCCTAACCATGGGTGTTCTTGGGTCTTGTAGTATGTCCCGGGGATCTTGTCGGTTCCTGTGCCTTTAATGCCCACCTTTGTCAGAGACTCACTTCTCTCTCTCAGCCCAGACCCCTCTTCCCTGCCCAAGACCTGTCTCCTGGCCCCCTTCTTCTTGATGTCCCACTTCACAGCAGACATGCCCCATACCTGTCCCTCCCATGTTCCCCAGCTTGGCTGTTTCCTCTGTTGCCTGAACTGGAAATCTGGGCTTGGTTCTAGACTCTTCCCTGCCTCTCCATTTTCATAGTCAAGCAGTTACCAAATCCTGTCCTCTCCAGGATGTCTAAAATGCAGTTGCTTTTCTCCATCTCTGCACACACCTGGTCCAAGGCCCCATTGCCTTTTACCTGGGAGGCTGCAGCAGCTTCCTGAATGAGCTCTCTGCTGCTACTTGCCATCTCTTCCATGGTCTGTTCTTACAGAGCAGCCAGGGCTGTCTTTCCAAGACTTGAATGTTTCCCTCTTCACAGTGTCATCAGCACCATGTTCATCGTGGCACAGACCAGTCTCAGGGTTGGGGATATTTCCCACCGCCTTGTCCTTGTGTGGGTAACCGCTTCTCATTTTCGTTTCAGGGTCAGTTCCTTAGGGAGGCCATTCCAGATCCCCCAACTGCCTCTGCTATTCCTTCACCTCACCACGCTCGGCCTCCCCTCTGTGGACCCATCAAGCCATTGTTCAGTAGCCAGTCTAATTGACAGACATTCTACCAATACCTGAGCCCTTCCATTCTCGGCCCCAGGATGTCAGGATGAATACGACACATCCTCCGCCCTCAGTGAGTCTGTAGTGTATGGGTAAATAGGCATTCAGCAGGGATCGGGGAAGAAGTGAGTACACAGTGGGACAAGCAGCTGCTCTGGGAGGGAACGGACAGGTGGTCAGATGAGCCGTCTTTGAGGACTGACAATTGATGGAGATCTGAGGGGTAAGGGGAGTGGGAGGAGGCTATTCCAGGCAGAAGGAACAGCGTGCTGAAAGGTGGAAAGAAGGTTTTGTGAACTCAGGGGTGTCCTTGTGGTTGGGCAAGTGATGTAAAGGAGCCATTTAAATAGAGATTTAAATAGAATTACATGGCTGGGTTGTGGTCTTTATAGAATAATTCGGGGCTGGAGGAATCAAGCAAGGAAGGAAGTACAAGACCATAAGACCAGTTAGGAGGAGACTTCCTTGCAGAGGCTGTGGGTTTGATCCCTGGTCAGGGAACCAAGATCCCACAGGCTGCAGAGCAACTGAGCCTCTGTGCCACAAATAGTGAGCCCACGTGCCACAGTGAAAGATCTCACATGACACAGTGAGGATCCCAGGGGCCACAATGAAGACCCAACTCAGTCAAATAAATCAATAAAAAGTATTTTTTAAAAAAGGAAAAACAGGTTGGGGGGCCACTGGAGTAATCCAGATGAATATCAGTTGGAGTCTGATTCAGGGCAATACTGTAGAATCAGAGAATCGACTGTGGGCACCTGGACTGGGGCCTGGGGAAAAGAGAGGGAGTGAGAATGATTCCAGTGTCTTCACCCCAAGGGAGGGTGGGGAGAGGCCCCTGGATCCCTGTGGGGTCCAACCCACTGATCTACCTGATGTCAGATTGCCTGCTGTCTCCCAATGGCCCTCATCCATGCTTTTTCCTGGAGGAGCAGATGGAGTCTCAAGAGGTAGATGGCTGCTAAGAAGGCCTAGGAGGAGGAGGCAGATGGGAGGAGGAAAGGGAAGTTGGGTCAGGGTTCGGATGTGATGAGGTTTCAAAGAAAGTGGCATCTGGGGTTTCCTCAGAGTCCGGAAATTCCACTGTCTCTGGATTCACCTCCCCCATTCCTTCTTTAATTAATCAATTAATTTTTACTTTTGGCTGCCCTGGGTCTTTGTTGCTGCATGTGGGTTTTCTCTAGTTGCAGTACGCGGGCTTCTCGTTGTGGTGGCTTTTGTCTTGTGGAGCACAGGTTTTAGGGTGTGTGGGCTTCAGTAAGTGTGTTCAGACTTAGTTGCTCCGTGGCAGGTGGGATCGTCCCAGACCAGGGATTGAACCCGTGTCCTCTGCACTGGCAGGTGGATTCTTATCCACTATCCTGCCAAGGAAATACCCGCCCTCTGCTCCCGGCCGCCGGTTCTGAGATGCTCACACTCAGGGCCAGTCCTTAGGAATGCTGGAAGCTTTTAGGGGCTGTGAGTCTATATCTGAAAAGCCACAATGCCCTGAAAGGTCCCCAGGACTCTAGAGAGTCACTAACATCAGTGTGCACTTCCCATAAACTGGCCTAATGCCCGTCACCTGCATGATCCCCTGCAGTCCTCACATTAACCGTTGGAGGCATGTAGCTTTCTATCCCCATTGTACATACTAGTCTTCCAGGGTTAAGGGACTTGCTCAAATTCAAACAGCTAAAACCATGCAAAAAGAGGATTTGAACCAAGGTTGGACTGACATCAGAGTCTGTGCTTTTAACTCCCGTGCTATATTAAGCCTGTCGACCCCTTGGTTGATTGGCTCAGTAAAGGGAGGAGGCTTTGTGGGGGATTTGCTTGCGGTTGGGGTGGCTGCCCCCCTCTCATATCAAGCAATGAGAAAGGGTAGTGCTGACGTCAATTGTTGCCATGGCGATACAGCAACCCTTTCCCTGCCATCTCCATGGTAACCTAAGGGGGGGGGTCCATCTGTACTTCGCCCCCTCCTTCTAAAAGAGGGTCCCTTAGGGAGGGGCTGGCTAATAAGGTGTTTGAGAGAGAAGTCGGGAAGGCAGGGATTTGAGTATCCTTCTTTAACTGGGCCCCTCCCCATTCCTCAGGCAGAAAATGAGGCTGGGATGTGGGGGTCCTGCTTTGGGGTCTGCATGCATGCTAAGTCACTTCAGTCATGTCTAACTCTTTGCAACCCCATGGATTGTAGCCCACCAGGATCCTCTGTCCATTGGGATTCTCCAGGCAAGAATACTGAAGTGTGTTGCCATTCCTTTCTCCAGGATATCTTCCAGACCCAGGGATCGAACTCAGATCTCTTACGTCTCCTGAATTGGTAGATTGGTTCTTTACCACTAGCGCCACCTGGGTAGCTTTGGGGTCTGGGGACAGCTTTCTCCTCTAGGGTAAGGAAGGCAGTTTTGCTTTTCCTACCTGGGGATTCCCCTGAAAATGCCCTCTGCTCCCAAGTTCCTTAGCTTCTGAGCAGGACTGATAGGAACTTGACAAAGGGAAGCAAGAGAGATTCCAGATATCCAGCCCTTGGGGAGATGGCTAGCTGGCTCTCTGCTGCCCCTTGAAGCCAAAGGCAGTATCCTCTTTTGGTCAGGGCTAGCTGTGCCTGAGATTCCTGCCTGGTGCATGACTACTGAAACCTTCCACCAGACGTTATTAGCCCCATTTTACAGATTTGGAAATAGAGACTCAGAGAGGCTAAGTAATTAGCCCAAGGTTGCACAGCTAAGTAAATGACAATCAGGACTCAAATCTAGGACTAGCGTTTAGGCCAGTGGCTTTTCCTGGGGGAAAAAGGAAGAAGCAACAGAGAACATGATGGAAAAAGAAAAGAAAAATAGAGTCAAGTGACCCAGGTTGGAGCCTGTCACTCTCCCTGTCACCTACAGAACAAGTTCAAACACAAGGTCTCCCTGATGCAGCTTCTCTTCTGTTAACTCATCCCTGAGTCCCTTGAATTCTGAGCTCTCCAAGGGGTAGGGACCTGTCACCACCTGGTGTGGCCCAGGTAGTTGTTGGTGTAAGTTGATTGAACTGAATTCCTTAAACTTCCCTGCCTCCAGGCCTTTGCCCACTGTATTCCTTCCTCCTGGGATGCCCTTTCCTCTTGCTCCTGGCCATTCTAGAACTATCTAGCTCCAGAGTCTGGCCCATTGGCAAGGTGTTTGTCCGTATTTTTTGTTATCTCTCACTAACCAAACATATGAAAGTGGCAGTAAGTTTTTGATTTTCCCTTTTCTTTCTTGGCCACGTCTCACAGCTTGTGAGATCTCAGTCCCCTGACCAGGGATTGAACCAGGGCCATGGGAATGAAATTCCGTTATCCTAACCACTAAGCCACCAGGAAACTCCCAGGCAGTAAATCTGTTTTTTTTTTTTTTTGAAGGAAAGGAGGGTTCCAGAAGCCTAGAGAAAGGAAATGAGGGAGATAAGGGAGAAAGGAAGAATGGGAAGAATTCTGCATCTGTGGGCTGGGAAGGTCCATAGAGATCAGCTGGTGCTTTTCTTTTTTTTAAGCTAGTGAGGAAATGGGCCCAGAAGGGCCCCTGAAGGGCCCTGCCCCCCATCAGGTCATTGCCAGGCCATGTGAGTTTCATGAGAGTTAAGGCTCATGTTTGTCAGTTTCATGGCTGAGGTCCTGCAGGGGCCTGGCTAGCAGACCTGTATTGACTGAGACAGGGACAAAACCTGAAAGAGAACCCAGTGGCCTGACTCCTCGTCACACTTTCCAAGGCTCCTCATTGCCATGGAGCTGTATTGTTCCCTGGCCCCTGTCAAACTCTCTATCCATTTTTTTTCAGGCTTCTTTTCCTCCCAGGGGTACTTGAGCATTGCATAAGCAGTCTCTGCTCCTGAAATGTTTTTTCTCCATGATCACCCGTTATTTTCTAGTCTAGTGATACTGTCAATCACCTGACTGTGCTTGCAGCTCAAGGGTAGGTTTACCTGTGGCTCAGCCTGGTCAGTTGTAGTCTTCCATCTCCCTGACAGTGGTAACTGGCCCAAAGAACATGCTTGTGATTTGGGCCAAACACAGGCCAATCACTGCCCTTCCCAGGAATAGACAGATCGTGTTGGGGGAAGCAGCTCTCCCCTCCTGGGATGTATTTTTAGGTGGTGGGGGGCTGTGCTGTGTGGTGTGTGGGATCGTCACTCCCCACTCGGGCATTGAACTTGTGCCCCCTGCAGTGGAAGTGCAGAGCCCTAACCACTGGCCTGCCAGGGAATGCTGACTTCCCAGGACTTCGAAGCTGAGGCAGCCATGTTCCCTGCCCAGAGGAGATAATCAGGGATGTATGTGCGTGCTCAGTCGCTTCAGTCGTGTCCAACTCTTTGCGACCCTATGGACTGTAGCCTGCCAGGCTCCTCTGTCCATGGGATTCTCCAGGTAAGGATACTGGAGTAGGTTGCCATGACCTCCTCCAGGGGATCTTCCTGACCCAGGGATCCAACCTGCATCTCCTGCATTTGCAGACGGGTTCTTTACCACTAGCACCACCTGGGAAACCCCACGTTGAGTAAAGTGTCCTTAAATCTAAGGGGACAGGAGACAGCTTGACCTTTGGGTTACATTTTTTTTTTTCTGATATTAAAATAATACAAAAAAATAAAATAAAATAATACAGGTTCATTAAAGCAAAATTAGAAAGTGGGAAATACTCATTCAGCTTCCAGGCAGCCCTCCTGTCATGGGCCCCTCCTAGGGATGCATTTTGCTGCCTTAAGTCTGAGGCCACTGAGGAGTGCACTAGCATCACCTGCCACCTGGGGGGCCCTGGCCAAGGGGCCAAGTGGCTTAAGGCTCAGTTCCCTCAACTGTAAAATAGGAATAAGAAATCAGTTTTTCAAACGACTTCTTCCCCAGTCTTTCTCTGACCCCACCAGTCCTTAGGAGAAACCAGGGGTGGAGATGGTGGGGGCAGCCCCTAATCCCTCCAACAAAGCCAGAGAGGCCCAGGGTCACAAAACAGAAGGCAGCAAAAACCAAACCCCATCTTTGGAGAATTAAATGGGCCCGGGGTAGGTGGCCATTCTCTTTATTCTGAGTTGTCTGTACATCTCCTCCAGTCTCAAGCTTTTCTGGGCCCCCAGAGTCCAGCACAGTAATGCTGATTTTCCCGGAGAGACAAAGGGGAGTGTCGGGGAGAAGGATGAGGGCAGCGCCCAAGCAGAAGCACGGCCCTGGAGGGGGTCGTGACCAGTAAAAAAAAAAAAGAGGGGAGGGTTTGGTGCCCAGCCAGAAGCAAGCCGACCCGGAGGGAAGGGCGGGCCCCTGGGGCTGGGCCCAAGGGAGGAAGCAGCGGAGGGAAAGGTGATATTGGATGGGGCGGAGCAGCCGGCGGGCCCGAGCCGACGGGATAAGACAGACACGGCCAGCCGGAGTGGAAAGAACAGTTTATGCTGTGATTTATTAAAATGTGCATCATTCTTTTATTTTAAAATGTGCATCATTGTCTCGTGCTCGGCGCGCGCGCGACCTCAGCGTGGTGGCCCGCGGCGGGCCCCGTCCCCGCCCGGCTCCCGCGGAGCCGCCGTGCGCAGGCGCGCTCAGGTGGCGCGGGCCCGGGGGCTCCCGCCCATGGCCAGGTAGACGTCGATGGGCACGTGCAGCAGCGTCAGGCAGTGGCAGCCGGGGCAGCGTCGAAGCGGCCTGCGGAAAGCGGGGCGCGACAGGGGGCGTTGAGGCGGCGGCCGGCCCCATCCTGTAGGGGGCGCATCAGTCCCAGAGGTTCGGCCGCGGGTGCGGGTTGGTCTGGGGACGGAGAGCCGGCAGGGGTGGGGCCGCGGGCAGGGGCGCTGGCCTCACCTGACCGGGTTGTGCTCCGTAGCTACCGGCTCCGGGCTGTCCTGGGACTCGGGGGCGGCGGCAAGGCCAGGGGAGTCTCCGGCCTCAATGGGGAATCTCCGACCCTGCGGGGGCTCCTGGGCACTCATGTCCAGGCCCCGGGGCGCTCTGCGCGGGGAGTGGCGGTCAGGCCGCTCCCGGGCCGCCGGGAGCCCCCTCCCCGCGCCCGCCCCCCGGGCCGTTGCTCACCTGCCGGAGGCCGAGGCCGGTCCCAGGCTGGAAGCAGCTGCCCGAGCCCTGGCCGCGGGAGGACGCTCCGGTCCAGGCGGAGCCGGGCAGGTGTCTGCGGCGCGTCCCGGCCCAGGCGTCGAGGGGAAGGGCTGCATTGTGACCCGGGCTGCGGCGCGCTGACCTCACAGAACCCGTTCCTCCAGCCGGGGAACCCCGCGCCGCCCGGGCACTTAGCGCGGCGGCGAGCCGGGAGCTGGAGGGCTCTGGCCATGGGTCGCGCAGACCCCCTGCTGCCCGATGGGGGCGTCCACGGAACAGAGCCTGGCATCCCAGGCCGAGCGCAGACATCGCAGCAACCCCTACAGGCGGGGCTGCGACCCACTGCCTGGCGCGGGGGCGGGGCACGGAGGTGACTTAACCCATGCTGGGTTTTGCGGTGGTAGTGGTGGTGGTGGTGAGGGCAGATAGGGGCATTGCCCATTTTGGCCCAGGGTCACACAGCATTTACATCACAATTGGGCCAGAGTTTTAAAATGTCTGACCCTCTCCCTCCCCACCATCCGCGGCTCCTGTGTCCGGACGGAGAATGTTGTAGCGCTGGGGGCGGCTGCGGATGAAGTCCTTGGGGGGAAAAGAAGCGGGCCGAGGGCGATGGTGGAGTAGCGCTGCCTCGCAGAGGCAGCATGAGCTGAGAGGGTGATAGGAAGGAAGGAGGTGCTAGACAGCATGGAGGACTTTCTGCTCTCCAATGGGTACCAGCTGGGCAAGACCATTGGGGAAGGGACCTACTCAAAAGTCAAAGAAGCAGTTTCCAAAAAACACCAAAGAAAAGTGGCAATTAAAATTATAGACAAGATGGGAGGGCCAGAAGGTGAGCTGGGGCCCCTTTGGAGGAAGGGAGGGCTGGCTGAGGTGGGTGGGTGCTTCCTCCAGTCAGAAGGATCAATTCCCTCCTCCCCTTTAGTTTTAAACTAAAGAAAGCAAGAGAGGCTGTGGCTCTGGGGTCAGTCAGTGGGGAACAGAGGAAGTCCAGGAAAATCACACCTTCTGAAAGTCCAAAATGAATGTGGCAGGCAGTGAGTGAAGTCGCTCAGTCGTGTCCGACTCTTTGCGACCCCTTGGCCTGTAGCCTGCCAGGCTCCTCTGTCCATGGGATTTTCCAGGCAATAGTACTGGAGTGGATTGCCATGGCAGGCAGTGAAGGACCCTCAGAAGCAGAGTCAGAGCCTACTAGGCCTTTCTTATTCTAGGAGGTCAACTGATTGGCCAGGCCATGGCCAGGGCTAGCAGAGGGCAGGAACTGATGCAAGGGAGAGAGATGGGGAAAAGACAGGGCTCATGGAAAGAACTGCAGCTCAGGGGGCACAGGTGAGAGGGGCTAGCTTACCACACTGTGGGCAGATCAGGCCTCATAACTGAGTTCAATAGATTTGCCTAAAAGTTCCCACAGGACTTTGCTATCCATGGTCTCACAGGCTGCTCACAACAGTCCCTAAGGCTGACGGACTAGTTCCTTTGAATAATATATTAACTACAAAGACAGAAGTGAACGCTCTGCAGTGTCCAGGCGGTTTGACACTGAAGGCTGTTAAAGGGAACCAAGGCCCACAACCCAGACATGGTGGGCAGACAGAAGTTGGAAGACAAGAGACAGAGGGAGGAGTTAGGCTCTTCTGGACTTGATTCTCCATCTCTTTTTTTTCCTTAGAGTTTATCCAGAGATTCCTGCCTCGGGAGCTCCAGATTGTCCGTACCCTGGACCACAAGAACATCATCCAAGTGTATGAGATGCTGGAGTCTGCCGACGGGAAAATCTACCTGGTGATGGAGCTGGCTGAAGGAGGGGATGTCTTTGACTGTGTGCTGAATGGGGGGCCACTGCCCGAGAGCCGGGCCAAGGCCCTCTTCCGTCAGATGGTCGAGGCCATCCGCTACTGCCACGGCTGTGGTGTGGCCCACCGGGACCTCAAGTGTGAGAACGCCTTGTTGCAGGGCTTCAGCCTGAAGCTGACAGACTTTGGCTTTGCCAAGGTGTTGCCCAAATCGCGCCGGGAGTTGAGCCAGACCTTCTGCGGTAGCACCGCCTATGCCGCCCCCGAAGTGCTGCAGGGTATCCCGCACGACAGCACGAAGGGTGACATCTGGAGCATGGGCGTGGTCCTGCACGTCATGCTCTGTGCCAGCCTGCCTTTTGACGACACAGACATCCCCAAGATGCTGTGGCAGCAGCAGAAGGGGGTGTCCTTCCCCACTCATCTGGGCATCTCGGCCGAATGCCAGGACTTGCTCAAGCGGCTCCTGGAACCAGACATGACTCTCCGGCCTTCAATTGAAGAAGTTAGTTGGCATCCATGGCTAGCAAGCACTTCATAAAAGCAATGGCAAGTCCTCCCCAATAAAGTAGGGGGAGAAAGCAAACCCAAAAACCCGCTTCTAAGATGGTGATATCTATATTTTACACTTTAAGTCTACTTATCCTAAAATTACCTACACCCTCCCCAGTCTTACTTCTCTTTCCCTTTAAAGATCTTCATGGAACCAGAGGGCCTCATTCAGACTTCCCTTTTATTATGGCTGACAAGTGATTTTCATACAGGTGTTTAACTAAAGTTACTTAAAAATAGACCCCAGAATCATACACATACAGGGGGAGGAGAGGAAAATAACCAAGAACAGTTGGAACCACTGTTGTTGCACCTTCCTTTCCAAATAAAAGCAGAAGCGTTGGGAATGCAGAAACGGCCTCTTGACTCCTTGTCTTGGTGAGAGGCCTTCTGGGGGCCCTCCCTGTCCCTTCCTCACCCCAAAGGCCAAGGTGAGTCTGGGATGAAGACAAGGGACCTCCTTGGAATGCAGGCTACTACCTCCCATCCTGACCCCTCCCCCAGGCTCCAAGCAGGAGGGCACCCTGCACACCCTGTCCTGCCCTGGCTCTGGGGCAGCTGCTGTAAGGGAAAAGAACAGAGCCCCAGACACCTTCCAGCTTCTGTTGAATCTCTTTAATAGCTGTTAACGGCAAGTCTGGAAAAGGTTCAGGACAAAGTTCTTTTTTCTTTCTTTTTTAATTACAAAACTAACAGCTGTTAGAGTCTTTTTTTTTTTTTTTTTCCTTTTTTCTTATCCCAGCTACAAAATACTCTGGGGAGATACATTATAATTTAAAATATATAATATTGCACAAACAACCAAAAGGTTAATTAAACTAAAGAAATAATTACAAAGAGAAAAATCCTATCCCATGAAAAAGAAAAGAAAAAAAAAAGATTCAGCATTCTCTCCATCCCACCCCCTCATTGAAGGTTTGAAGTGGAAGTGATCACCACTCTCTTGGCGTCCCTGACCACGATCCCTTTAAATCATTGGTGAACACACCAGATTATGTACAAGAATCACCGGAGCAGCATCGTGAAGCACCAGGGTCTCCAGGGATTCCTGCAGCCCCTCGTCCCCCCAAGAGAGGTGCAGCTTTACCAGCGTGGAGGGTGAGAGCCACCAAGACTGGATCTGCCTTCAGGAGGGAAGAGCTTTTGCAGAAGCCTGTCGAGAATCTCAAGCAGCTCACCCCCAGCGTATCCCTCCAAGAGGCAGAAGGGTTGAGGCGGAGAAGTTGGGCTTACCAGAGTTGTAAGTACTCGGCTTTGATCACTGCTCTGTACCGCTGGTAGCTGGCTTGTGTCCTAAGCTACGGGGGAGTCAAAGTGGGTGGCTGGCTGGACAAGGTACCCCGCCAGACAACACACGGAAGGGCCTGAAGTGGCCCCCTCCCTTCTTGGGGAGGGGAAGAAGGGCAAGAGCAGACTCTTGCAGGTGGCACAGCTGGGCTAAGGACTCGGGTGCATCTGACATGAAGACGGCTTGGGAAAGGTGCTGGGGACATACCAGCCTGGACTGGGGGAAAGGAGTGAGTTTGGTCTCTAGATTCTGAACCACAAGGAGCCCTTCCTGGAATGGAAAATGCCTGGGAGGGACAGATTCCTAAGGGAGGCAACTTTCCCAAAAATGAATGCCTCTTACCCGCTGGGATAGGAACCAAAGTGTGTCTGCCATCTCTGTCAAGCCAAGGGCAGGTGGCACGGCCTTCCTTGCCGGCTCATGGGTGACACAGTGTTGTCTCGGCATCCTCCATGAGACCGGTGGTTTAGCCTCTGTCTACACAGGCACATGGGCGAGGGCTATCCCTTGGGACACCTCAGCAGGAGTCCCCAGGAACAGTGGGTATTCAGCAGAGAAATGTAGGCTCTTCTTTGGGGGGTGGGGTGGGTGGGGGAAGTTTCCTCCCCCTCAGGTCATCCTATGGTTGGCACAAGTCAGAGTTCCTGGTTTGGATTAAGCGAGCCCCTTCCCAGACGTGAGCAGAGGCCCGAAGGGCCAACAAGGAACAACCCAGAATCTGCCAAGAGCTCTGGTTGACAGAGGCCATTTGGGGGACATTCTTAGTCAGTGTCTTCCGGGGCCGGGCTGAGACGGGCGAGGGAAGTGGGAAGTGCTGTGGGTGGGGGAGCTGCTTGCTCTGGCTCCCCTCAGTCCCAGTCCTCCCACTCTACGTCTTCCAGCTGCAAAGGGGGGACAATGGAGATAATGGAGAGCACGAACACATATTTACTCCTCTGAGTCAAGTCCAGACCCAAGCTCCCTCGCTGCCCCATTTCAGAATAGCCCTCCCTGCAACCCCAAGCCCCACTCTCCTGGGCTGGACCCTGCCTCCTATGAAAATGAACTACTAGTTTCAAGGAGTGTCTGGGGAGCAGAGCTGCCCTCTGCCTAAAGGGTGGGTCTGATGGTTCTAGACTCAAAGGAAATGCTTCTACCAGCCAACTCTGGACACCACGAGGGGATGCCCTGCCTGCAAGAACCCAGTCAGTCAGTCCCTTAAGGAGAGCTTGTCTCCTGCTGAGCAGAGAAGAACACAGCTCCAAGAGGCAGCGACCTTGAGCGTGGCACTCTGATCAGAAGCCAGCGTGGCACAGGACTAGAGGGGCTCACCAGGCCTTCACTGGGGCTCTAACACCCTGATCCCCTGCTGAAGTCTCCCAGGCAACTCTCTTGGCCCGTTGCCAGTGGATCCCCTGGTATAATGGGTTACAGAATGACTCTGTTCAGTATGTTTCATGTCAGGTTTAAAGAGGGCTACAAAGACACCAGCGCTAAGAAAGCCCCGTGGCATGAGGGCACCATGAGCCTTCTTTCCTCTGGGTATACTGAGGTTACAGGTGGCCCCCAGCCTTCAGTCTCCCAATATGAAAAATAAGGCCCTTCCCATCTCTCTAATCTGTTCCCTCCTTATAGGAGGTTCCCTGAGCTATGTGATGGAAGGAATCATGGGGTTGTTGTGTGACAGTTCTTGATATAACACTGATGTGAATCAGAGGTGTGGGCTGGAGCCTCAGTCCTGTCCCTTACTAGCTGTGAGAGCTTTTTGCCCAGCCTCTCCTTCGTATCAGTTTCCATTTGGAGAGGTAGTGAAGCGTAAGAGCAGCAGGGCTCTGAGCGTCTATGCGGTGGTTTTAGGAACACCCGTCAGCGCTCCCATGTCCCAGGCTCTGTGCCTAACGGGTGCACACGCATCGCCCACCACAACGTGTGAGGTTATAGTGGCCAAGGCCATGTTTGGATGGGGCAGCAGAGTCTCAGGTCAAGTGATCACACAGTCTTTTGTCTCCAAGGCCAGGGTCTTACGGTCCCACACCTGGAGACCATGAGTCACAAGATCTGGGGCAGCGTCTGGTATCTGAATTTTTTTGGTGGTTCCTCAGGTGATGCTGATAGGAACTAATGTCAAGAACTGCCCCTCTCCGCCCCCCTGGAACTCAGGGGACCCAGAACCTGAGCCTGCTGATGACTGTCCAGGGCCTGAGCGGGAGGCCCTGGCTCCCTTCCCACAGTCGGCCACCTCAGATAGGAAGGGATCCACTGTGAGGGGCCAGTAGGGCTGGGTGGAGAGAGTCCTCAGACCTGGGGTCACTGGGCTCGCTTCCCTGTGGCCCACCGTCAGCAGGCGCACTCACCTCACCGGAGGCGTCCGCTTTGGAAAGCGCCATCTGCACTTCTTCTTCAGTCATGTCCAAGTCAAAGTCCTTCTCCCAGTCCTCACTGATGTCTGTACTCGAGCCTAGAACCATGATCCACAGCATGAGACAGGAAGGGGCATGTGAAGAGGCTGTAGCTGGGGCTGATGGAACTCTCTCGCAGGGCCTGACAAATACACACCAAAGGGCTTACACCCTGCTATCTCTGGCTCAGTGATCTCACTTTTACGGATCTATTTTAAGGAAAAATACTGGATTCAGTAAAAAAAAAAAATTTAACCAAAAGGATGTTCACTATAGTGCTGTTACAGTGATAAGAACTTAGAAAACCACCTAAAAGTCCTCTGCTAGGGAATTATAAAAGTAAAGGGTATAGTCCTATGATGGAAAGTTATGTGGCTTTTAAAGGTTAGGCTATAGAACATTTGTATGCATGGAAAATGATCTTACACTATTAAGTGAGACAAAGTAAGTTACTGAGTAGCGGAGAAACACTTTGGTCCAGAAACTCCCTGGAGCCATGGAAATCTCTCAGAAGAAATAAACAATGAACCTCCTCTGCCTTAGTCACTCCATTTTACCTACACTGATCCTGCTGCTACTGAATCATACCAGGCACATTCCCACGTAAGGCCTTTGCAAGGACTGTTCCCTGTACCTGGAACTCTTCTTCAGATACCCACAGGCCAACCTGCTCACTTCCTTCACACCTTTGCTCATATCTGACCATCTAAATGTGGCTTGCCCTGATTGTCCTATTTTCAATTGCAACCCTGTCCCCCTCACTCTGCTCGGGATGGTCTTTTCCATTGTATTTATCACTTTCTAGTGTATTACATAATGAGGTTCCCTGTGCTTGTTGTCTAATAATACAGAAACTAGAATGTGAACTCCTGGAGGACAGGGATCTTCTATTTTCTTATGTATTCCAAGTGACAAGAACAAATAGTTTGTACTCAATAAACATCCATGGACTCTTTCTCTAAATCAAGGGTTGGCAAACTATGGCCTGTGGACCAAATCCAGCCGACCATCTGCTTCAGGAAATAAAATTCTGGAACACAGCCATGGCCATTCGTTGACATATTGCCTATGATTGCCTTCATGTTGAAAAGACAGAGTTGTGAAGCTGGGACAGAAACTGCATGTCCCCTGAGGCCTAAATATGTGTGACCTTGCTCTGTACAGAAATCACTTGCTCCTCCCAGTTCTAGGTGATTCTGATGCCTGCTAAGGTTTGACAGCCACTGCTCCAAACATTCATATTTGGGTATGCCTTCTTACAGGCAACATAAAAAAAAAGTACATGTGAAAGTTATTACTGAGAAGATAATGACAAAAATAGTTCCTGTAAAAAAAATACATGCAGTAGGATTTCATTAAAAAAAATATGCTCACAGATGCACGCACACACACACACAAAGGAAGAGCAAAACACCCATAAGAATCCAACAATCGTTATCACTAGGCGAGGAGGTCAGGGGGTAATTTTTCTTTTTTTCTAAAATGATACATTACTTTGTAATCATTTTTTTTTAAAGCATCTTTTAAAAAAGTAAGCTCTGATCCCCCAAGGGCACCACCTGTAAATACCTTGTTTCTTCTTGTCTAGCTTGCTCCTTAACATGCACACAGGCTCTGAGCCCCCCCCAAGCCTGGGCCTCACATTCCTTCTTAGGGTTCTTGCACTGTTCTCTCTAGTCACCCATCTAGCCATAGGCAGTGTGGTAGTGTCTCTGCACTTCTCTGGTGGCTCAGATGGTAAACAATCTGCCTCTAATGCAGGAGACCTAGGTTCGATCCCTGGGTTGAGAAGATCCCCTGGAAAAGGGAATGGTAACCCACTCCAGTATTCTTGCCTTAAGAATACCCATGGACAAAGGAGCCTGGCGGGCTGCAGTCCATGGGGTTGCAAAGAGTCGGACGCAACTGAGTGCCTGAGGGACTGAGCACATAGCACACAGTATCTCTAGAGTCGAGCGAACCTGGGTGGAACCCTCTTTTTTCTACTGTGTAGTCCTGGGCAAATTATTCTGGGCTTCAGTTTATTTATACTGATAAAATGAGAATAAAACCATCCTCTTTGCAGAGAACCACCGGAGGAGCTTATTAGAAAGCAGATTCCTCCCTGCCCATTCCCCTCATTCAGATTTAGCAGGTGTAGGTGGTGGCTCAGAAATCTGGATGGAAAAAAAAAAGAAATCTGGATGATTCTGTATAGATCTTGGCCTGCAGTTTGAGATACAAGTGTTACAAATAGCAGCATCATGTAAAGTGCCTGTAACATACACCAGTTCAGTTCAGTCACTCAGTTGTGTCCGACTCTTTGAGACCCCACGGACTGCAGCACGCCAGTCCTCCCTGTCCATCACCAACTCCTGTTTACTCAAACTCATGTCCATTGAGTCGGTTGTAACATATGTACACAGTGGATATTCAACAAATGGACCTGTAAAAGGCTGGTTCTATAGCTAAGTAATTTTGCACATCGTCCCTGAGCCAGTCAGGATCAGATCTCAAACAAAGACCCAGTTCTTCTGACTCCGCGTGCAAGGTTCCCCGTGCTTTCAGGACACTCTGGCGGCTCATGCCTGGTTCTCTGTCAGTGCAGGCTTCCTGTGGGTTAGAAGCCAGACTCCCAGCTGATTTCTCCCTTTAGAGCTGTGGCTGTGGTCATGACAGCTCTTCCTAACCTCAGGTTTCCCTCCAGGGATTTGAAACTCTCTTCAGGGCTTAAATGCTAGGGCAAACCCGTTGGGTAGAAGAGAGTCTCAGGTAACATTTTTGGAGCACTTCATACCTATCTCAGAGGGTGGATGTGAACAGTCCCAGTTTACAGATGAGGAGATAAAGGCTTCGAGTGGCACAGAGGTGAATCTGGGCTTTCTCTGCCACCTGCCTCCTCCCCATCCTGTCCTGTCACACAACAAGAGTACTAGTAAGATCGCCATTACCCTGGGCACGTGGCAGAGATCTGATCTATGCAACAATTTAAGACATCTCCATGGAATGTTACTGTTTTCTTTTGTTTGTAAGGAATGGGGAGTTTTCGGGTGATTACTAACATCATAGTGCTGTCACTCACAGCTCATCTTATTCTGTTTAATTGGATCTTTGCTTCTCCAAAGAAGAAACGGAGGCCAAAATCCCTCCCAGGTGGTCAGTCAGTGGTGAAGCAGGGCCGTAAGCCCCAGGCTCTTTCCAGTCCTCAGTCCACAGGGCCCGCTCCAATCCCCTCTCCCTGCTCCCTGCTGAGGGTGCCTGAGCAGGCTAAGTCTAGTCTCCTCAATCAACTGGACCTCGGCACAAAATGCAGGAGGGAAGCAGTTCTGCAATGACAGGCATCACCCTGGGACCTCAGGAGTCCCTTTGGCTTGGCCACCCCGAAGACTGCTGTGCCCACAGACCAAGCCTCGCTCATGTCATCTTTGGATGTGGACACAGGAAAGAAAAGGAGTCACTCTGCCTCCAGGACAAAAAATCTATTCTTTTAAGATTTTACTCTCTCTACTCTGTTCCCACTGTCCCCTCTCAGTCCAAGACCCCAGCTTTGCCCCACCAAGCGTGTGAGATGCAGTAGGGCAAACGGTTAGGACCTTCCACTGCACTTCTCCATGATCTCATTTCTTCCAGTCTCTACCCGTCACACTCTCCAGTAGCCCGCTTCCAAATGGAACCAATAATTCTTAAACCTTCCAACTGTGTCACTGTTATCCCCACCCTTATCCAGCTCAGACTCTATGAACCATCATTCTGATCACTTCCTGCGTACACTCCACTTTTGTCCTTTTGAGTTCACCTGGATAAACTTCAACCCTGATTCAGTCCAACTCCCCACCTGCTCTGTGCCTGCACCTGAGCGACTGAACACGGCGGGACAAAAATACAACAGCGGTGACTGGTCTCTCTCAAAATTCATGACCATTATCTCAAAAGGACCCTTCATACCATCTGCCCAGCAACCCCACAGCGTCTGCTGAGTCCACCACCTACTCTGCACTCTCCCAAAGGTTATTTCACATTTATCTAAATGCCTACTGGGTGGGTGATTTATCTTAGTTTCCTACCAGTAAAAAAGAAAAAAAAGGAAAACCTCACAGCTCTCATAGGATTTTTGGTGAGGACTGAGTGGTATGCATATCAAGTGCTCAGCACAGAGCTATATAAATATACAGGAAGTGTCCAGAGACTGGTTGGTACCTCTTATTATCTTGATCATCTCCCCAAAGCAGGGCTCTACCCCAATTTCTTCCCTGACTGAGGCTCTATCATGAAACAATGACTCTCAACTTACAGAGAAAACGGAAGCTGACAGAAGATCAGTAACATTTCTGAAGTCACATGGCTTATGAGCAAAGTTGGGATTTGAACCCAGAACTGTCTGCATCCCCAAGGCTGAGCCCCTAGCTTAGCCTCTACATGTAAAGCTCCTAGTGCAGGCTGGGCATGTAATACACGCAGCACGACCTGCTGCTTTGTGGCACCATGTTCAACTTTCTGAATTTGGCTTAAGATTTTAAGTTCTATTTCTGAGCCAACCCCACCTCTCTTCTTATTCCTCCCTCTCCTGGGAACAATACAGAAAAGTGGGCTTTGGTCACCACCTTCAACATGCCCCATGCCCTCTGCTTTTTGGACTCTGCAGGACCCTGCAGCCTGGACTACTGCTCCCCGCCCACACCTGCCCCAACCTCTCCAACCTGTCTATACAATGCCTGTCTCCTCGTTGATACACCTGCTCATGCCCAGGGGTTCCTTCTTTCTCTGAACTCCTCCGGTACCAAGCCTGCCCCGTACTGCTTCGTGCTTCATCATAAAAGACTACAGCCTTTGCCCCTCCCTCCTCAGTGTCTCATAAAGAGCAGGTAGGAGCTCAATGGATGACCTCACCGAATCAGAGTCAGAAGGAAAGCACTGTGTTGGAAACTAGAAATCTTGCAGTTTCCGTCGGGGAGCAGAGCAGGACAGGGTGTGAGGGGCCCGTTCCCATCCACGGCAGCAAGCCAGTCACTCACTGCCAGCAGCCCAGGGCGCACCTGCTGGGCAAGCTGGGTGGCTGACTGGTGCTGGGTGTGGGCAGACAGGATGCCTGTGGGTGAGGAGCTGACGGGAGGTCTTGCTGACAATCGGCTGCCTCTGCAGAGGTATTCTGGATGGTACAAAACAGGCTGACACCAGCGATACCACCGTTCTCTAACTGCAGGAGTTAGAGAGGTTCCTCCCCGACACAAAGTCAAAGTGTCTCCTGTCTAAAATTTCACTAAGCAGATAAGAAACTAAAGCTCTGTTACTTAAGCTAGGTCACTGCAAGTTCATGAGTATTCATTTTACTCTTCTTTAAACTGTACACGTAAGCTTTGTTCATGTATTTTATAATAATAATTAAAGGAGGCCTGGGGAAGCTAAATGACTTTCCTGAGGTCATCCAGGGGAGAAGACCCTTGGCAGCAATCAGTGTCATAGGAGTTCCCACCCCGAAACTGAATTGTCCAAAAGGATAGGAACTGGCACACTGTGGTAGTTAAGGGCATGGGTTTCAGGTCAGACAGACCGAGGTCTGAATCTGGCCTTGCTACTCTCTGGCTGTGTGAATTTGAGCAAGTTACTTAACATCTGAGGCTCACTTTCTTCAACTATAAAATGAGGACAGTAATATAGGGAAATGAGATGTAAATTAGAAATTAACAAGCTCCCCTGGGAACTGAGAAATTAACTGCAATGTTACATCCTTAACCCATGATCTGACATAAATCTTATTTTGTTGACTCTAAAACGCCAACAGTTATAAGATGCATCCTAAGTTCAGAGAAGAACGCATGTTCGAATTGATGGAATACAGTAACACTCAACCTACAGCAGCTGTCACCATTATCAGTAACACAAACGAAGGCCATCTCTCCTAGGATCCTCACAAGGGACAAGGAGACAAGTCTGCCTTGTGAAGTGGCAACTCTCACCTGCCCTGCCCCCACATGCTCCCTGGGCTTTGGCCTTGACTTACCTTTTTTCCCATTGTTGGAGGGTGTAGACTTCCCACTGTCCGAGTTCAGCTCAAACACCCGTAAGTCTGTGAGGACCTCTTCCCTGAGAGTCTCTACTCTGGCTGGAGGCCGGGGCTCTGGACCGCTGGGGCGGCAAGCAGGGGTGTGGGGCTTAGACTGAGCTCGGGGTGGGGGTCCAGTCTCGCCCGTATCCACAGCCAGGTCCTGTTCCTCCAAAGATGCCTCTAGAAGCTTCTGGGACAGGTCCTTGGGCAGTGCTGGGGCCTCAGAGGCAGGGGGCGGTTTGGCAATCTGTGTCACCAGGGAGATGCTCTCACTGCTCTCCGAGGGGGTCACCTCTGTTGGAGGTTCAACGGGGGTCACCAGATTCTCTTCGCAGGGGCTCTGGGGACCAGGTCCTCCTTCAGGCGATGTGGAAGGTCTGGCCACAGGAATCTTTGCCTCTTTCAGGGATGTGGGTGAAACGCCCGCAAGCTCCTCTGTCAAGAGAGAAAGGAAGGAGAGTGATGTACTCTGGTCAGCCCCAAGACCATCATGGAGACCACCAGACAGAGCTCAGGTCCTCATCAAAGTCTGTTCCAGTCAAACCTATGGGTGTCGGTTTCCTCACCCCCTCTCCATGGTAGTTCTGTAGGTACTCCCTGCTGGTCAAAGTATCTCCTACCTGTGAGGCCTAGTGCATGTCTGGTAGGCACTCAGCTTCTACAAGTGCCGCCCAAGGTAACATGACAGCTTAGAAAGCCAAGACCTGAAAGTCAGTCGGGATGAGGTTCAGGTTGAGCTCTGCTACATCCCGGATGCATGACCTTGGGCAAGCCACTTAACTCTCCGTTGACCTGCCTGCCTCATTCGCAAAAGAGGGATAATAAAGTTGTGGTTAAGGCCCATACGTGTGGAGCTTTTAGTACAGGTTGGGCATATAATATAAGCACTTAATAACTCTGTTAACATATCACACAGGTGGCTCTAACACACTCCTAATAAGCTGAGCTACCAGGCAGAGGAAGCTCAGCTCTGTCCCTAAGCCAGCGCTTCCCAAGTCTGGCTGAGCATTAACATTACCAGCAAAGCTTGTTAAAAATACAAGTCTGGGATGCCCCTGGAGGTCCAATGGTTAAGACTCCATGCTTCCACTGTAGGGGGGCGTGCATGTTTGGTCCTTGGTTAGGGAATGAAGACTCCCCCCATGCCGCATGCTGAGGCCAAAAATTAATTCAAAAAATTTTAAAAATATGTAAGTTTGGCCACATGCCCAGAGTCTTAGTTAGAAGAAGAAAGAAATCTGGAATTTCAATAAGCACCTCCTACTCTGAAGTAGCTGCTCCATGGGCTGGCAACTGGCACATGCAATCTCTATACCTAAACCTGGGGCCACCAGACTTGGTAAACACTCCCTTGTTAGCTCAGACTATCCTTGGCACCTGCAAATACTGTCTTCAATCCCTCCTCTTTCCTGAGGTGCCATGTCCCTCCAGGCTTCAGAGAGAATGGCCCAGAGAGCCCCCCACAGGCAGGACCTGGTACTTGCTCATCACCTCTCAATACCTCTTACCTTCTTCCTCCTCCCAGCCAGGCTCTTCAGAGATGCTCTGTTCTGCCCGCTGCTTCAGGGCATCCCTCCGGGCCTGCTCCTGAAAGTGGGGGAGGAGTAGATGGCCAGGAGCAGTCTGGGAACCCCCTTTCCCAGACTCTGGTTCTGACTCCAGAACTCTTGGTACTCTCTGTCCCCTTCTTCCCTCAACAAAACCCAGCCCCCTACCCAAGGCTGAGTGGAGTACCTCCCCTGGTTAGGCCAGCATACCTGCTCTAGTTGATGGACTTTATAGAAATACCGATGCCAGAATTCTGAATGGGAAACAGCTGCAGGCACCTGGCGGGAGGGGACAGTGGAGATGGGACTTCAGAAGTGGTTGTGTGGGGTCCATGTCCCGAGCCTTATCAGCCAGCTCCCAGTCATTCTGGATTTCAGAGGGTCTAAGCAGCTGAGCTGTGATTCTCACAGCCCTTTCAACTACCAGACCCACCTTTCTGGCCCAGGAGGTGAAGAGAACTCCCATCAGGCTTTGCTGGCCCTTCCATTTCTCACCGTGATTGCCAGAAGCCTGGTGACTTAGATTCCCCCACATGGATTCTTGGCTCAGGAGCTGGCTGGTTAGGCTCCACAGGACCTCCTGTTGTGCTCTAGGCCAGAGGACTCCACAATGACTCTGGACATGACCCTCCCACCTCCCCACACCTTCAGCCAGGAGCTGGCAAGGCCCTCACCATCTTGGTGTAGAGGGCCCGGATGGAGGGGCTGCCTACAAGGAGCTCTGAGATCTCCCCCTTCTTCTCCTCCAAGCAGAACTCGGAAAGCCAGGCATCAAACAACTCTGGAGGCCCTGCAGAGAGAGAGATACTGATGGTCAGTTCTGTGGGGCTGAAGAAAGAACCCTGGGCTTAGAGAAAACACACCAAAGCCTGGACATGGACAATGAGGAAAGCATAAGGGTTTTTCCAAAGCCACATGGCCCAAGGTGGGGGATCAGGCAGGGTGAAGGGATGGGTGGGCCTGCTATCAGGGCATGGCCCCTCAGTGATCTCCAGGGGCTGCAGTCTCCTCTCTCTCCGGGGCCTGCGTGGTTTGTAGCTCACTACACTTGGCTACCGAAGCCTCTCCTCTGGAACAGCTGCTCTCAGCTCACCAGTGATGCCATGCTGCCAGATCCAATGGCAACTTCTCCGTCCTCGGTCATGCGGCCATCCTACAGCTCCTGCCTGGGAATGACTACCTTCCTCTTAAAGCCCTCTTCTCTCCTGGCTTCTCATTCTTGCCTCTATTTCCTCCCACTGCTCTAGTAGTTCCATCTGAGTCTTCGGTGGGCTCCTCTTTCTCCTTTCCTTATCTCTTCTCATTCTCCATTTTCTCCCAAGATGACCTCCACTAAACCATGAGTTTTAACCTCCTTCTCCCACTGACAGTTCCTCGGTCTGGCAGCTGAGGCCACCTTTCTGGGCTCCAGATCCAGAGGTCCAGGAGCCAGGACACACCCACCTGCCCAGATGCTGCAAATACAGCGTACGCTCACCTTCTTCCCTCCCGCACCTGTCCCACCCAGCTGTCCACCGGAGACCTGGGGGCCCTCCTAGGCTCCTCCCTTTGCAGTCGCTCTGGGTTCCACTTCCTCAGTGTCTCTTATATGCACACCTTCCTCGTCAGTCTACCTGGCCCTTCCCTGGTTCTGGCTTTACCTCTGACATGAGGATTCCTACCCAGCTTCCTAACTGGTCTTCCTGTCTTGTCTCTCCCTCTCTATTTCATCCTTAACAAAACATTGCCTGAAGGCTCTTTTATAAAATGCAAAATCTGATCACATCAGGTCTTAAGACTTTTCAACAGTTCTCTACAGTACGGCTTTTTAGACTATGGTCCAAGGATAGGGTTCAAAGGGTTAAAGAATTCCCATACTGCATATACAATTCTATTGAAAGAGGGCTTATGATTTTCAACTGAGTTTTAAAGGCCTTTGTGATGCAAAAAATGGTTAAGACCCACTACTTTGGGGACAAAATTCCAACTTCTTAGTCTGGTACCCAAAGCCCTTCAGTCCAGTGCCCCTGGCAGCTCTCACTGCCCTCATTTCGTCATACGTACTCTCTGTCTGGTATTCTCGAATGCCTAGGTTTTTCTAGACCTTCAAATGACCTGTTGTCATGCTTCAACATTGTTCTCCCACTTCTACAAGTAAAATTAGTTTACTTCTAATTCATTGTTAAAACCTCAATTCAGGCATCACATCCTAGGATTTCCAGGCTGGGTTATGTGCCATCCTCTGGGTTCCCACTGCTCCCCTCTTTCCGTGGAAGCAATAATTCCATCTCTAGTTATCTTTGCTTTATTCCGTTTCTCTCTCCTAAAGGCAGGCAGGTATCTGGAGGTCTGGGCAGGGTTGATTCAGCGTTCCACTCATTTCTGGTGTCTAATTCCCACCTAGATACCAGTTCCCCTCTCTAGATGTGGAGCTTGCTGTACATCAGGAGCTTAGCAAACAGGCCAGAGGGAAGGCAGGCAGGGCAGCAGGGCTGGGAGGAAACCTGACTGAAGATAAGGGATGAGAGGAGCAAAGCCTCTGTAGATGGGGATGAAGACAGTTTGCGTCCAGGGAGGAAAGGCAACCATCAACCCATCCCACCAGATGCAGGGTTCAAAGTAGCCCCGGCTCTGGTCCTTTACACAGAGGCTACCTGGCCACTGCTACAGAGACAAACAGGGTGTACGATCCAGACTCCCTTGGCCTCCCTGCCCAGCAAGCCTGCCCCCTCACCACAACCCCCTCACCATCTGGTTCATTGCAGTAGGTTGCTGGGTCTGACTGCAGGCTATAGAGGCGAGCCTATAAAAAAAGAGAAAAAAGAAGAGAAATTCTGGGGTACTGGGGACAGAAAGCAATGCCTCTCTGACAATCAACCATGACCCAGCTTCGCCCCTGTTGGCTACCATACCAACAGGGGCCCTGGTAACTAACAGTATGGGTTATGGGTGGAGCACTGGGCTAGGAATCTAAATCTGGGGCTCCTAGAAAAATGGTCTTGCATCCAGTATTCCACCCCTGGAAACTAAGAAAATAAAGCAAGCAGGCCACAGAATCATATATATAAAATAGTTTTGAATTATATGATATACAAGAAACATTAGTGCAAGTATATTAATAAAGTCCAAAATTCCCTGGCAAATTTTAAAATATTTAACTCAAGTTAAACCAATTCATCAAGAATTTCTTAATTTCACAGCCAGTCTGCCAAATGAGCTGCAAGCTGTGTTCCCATTAGGGCCACAGGCGTTGTGAACTTTAGCTGGTACATGGAAAGCCCCTCCTTCCTTCCTTGTTATTACAGGAAGCATGGGTGGGCTGCATCAGAACTTTAGCAAGTGATTCTGGTTGATTCACTGTTATAATTTAAACTTCTGTAATTAAAAAATTTTCACAATCCACTTAAATGTGTACTAAGTGGTGGTGCTAATACTAGGGCTGAAAAACATGCTTGAAAACCCATGTTTGGGGCAGAAATTCAATGCGGTAAAATGCTGGCCAGACTGGTGTGACACCACACCCCGAGTGTGGGAGAAAATAC
Source organism: Capra hircus (assembly GCF_001704415.2). Lineage (NCBI taxonomy): Eukaryota > Metazoa > Chordata > Mammalia > Artiodactyla > Bovidae > Capra > Capra hircus. The sequence continues at coordinate 14,515,259 of NC_030809.1, forward strand.
TCCAGGGAATGTGAGAAATAATGGTGAGAAAATAAAATGTAGCAGAAATACACTACTGCTGATGGTATAATTGCTTTGAAGACGTACTCCTCCTGTACATTTACTCCAATTGGAAATCAGTCTTAAACAACACAAATGTGGAACTCATGCATGCCTGTAAAGACGCTCTCGAGCACTCCTTGTTATGGATGAAAAGAATCTACATGTGCAACACCAGAGAAATGACTGAATAAATTATGCTATACACACCTGCAAGAATTTAAAGACACTAAAAATGATGGTCACAAGGAAAGATGCTAACAGTTATAAATTTTTTAAAAGTGGGTTAGAAAACTGCATATATAAAGTGCTTTTCTGTTAAAAAGAAAAACCCGAACTATCTTCACCAGTGTTCGCGAGCCAAAAGAAATGGGAGGTTATACACCAAGGAGAAATCAGTGGTTCTCTTTGAGTGATGGGATTATGGGTTTAGAAATAATTATCTTCTTGCTTATTGGTATTCTCCAACTTAATTACATACACGTATTTATTTCTTATGAACATGTACTGCTTTTGTGAGCTCAGGTTGGAAGCTAGAGCCCGGGGCCGCTAGTGAATACCTTGGTGCCATCATAGGGCTCAGCCGTGCCAGAAGGTGTGCCCATCAGGGTGATGACGTCACAGTCGATGGTTTTGTCTGGTGAGGGAGCAAAGGTATCGGAGATCACCCCCAAGAAGTCAGACAGCCCTTTCTTCATTTTCTCTGTCGCTCCAGAGGAGCCTTCAGTCTGCAGAGAGAAGCCAACAGAGGACGTGAAGTGGCTCAGGAGCAGGCTACGATCTGGGGTTTGGGGTAGAGAGGGGTGAAGCATCAGGGGTCAAAGTGTACTGTGTAGGGGGACCAGGGAAATATTCACAATGGTTCACTCCATCTCTGGGCCTGGAGACGGAGAGAGGGGCAGCCAGGGTCCCCATCCCTCAGATGGGGGTGCACATTAGGGCTGCCGTAGGCCTGTGTAGGTCAGAGCAGAGCTCCTTCACTGGCTGTTTCACCAAAATTTCAAGGTCAGTCAAGCTGATCAAAGATTGACAGGAGAGGATCCATGGCACAGACATTCAGCAGGGAAAAGGGACTTAGAGGGAGAGAGATGGGAAAGGTACCAGCTTTTCGGGTCAATCTGGGATCTGAATCCCAGCTCTACTACTTGTTAGTGAAAGTGAAAGTGACGTCGCTCAGTCATGTCCGACTCTTTGCGACCCCGTGGACTATAGCCCACCAGGCTCCTCTGTCCATGGGATTCTCCAGGCAAGAACACTGGAATTGGTTACCATTTTCTTCTCCATTACTACTTGTTAGTAATGAGACCTAAACCTCTCAGAGTCTGTTTCCTTATCTATAAAATGCAGCTAAATATACTGCCTGCAGGGGGTTACTTCGGAGATTTTTTAAGAGATAAGGCAGGCACAATGTCTGGCACACAGCAAACATTTAATAACTAGCAGTACTGTAATATTACAATCTCATCATCATCATTGCTCAGGAGGTATTTTGTATGAAAGATTGAGGAAATATGGGCAGGATGAGGACCGACAGCCTTGCCTAGAGACAAGCCTGGGACCAGCTGAGGGCCAATGCATGGACCCCCTAGAAGGGGCAAATGGGCCACCCATCTGGAGCCACGCTGGTCAGAATGCCCTTGAGCAAGAAGGGACGGTGTGCTGAGAGATAGGACCAGGCTCCACAAACCTTGCAGCAAAGTGTCATATTTACTACCGATGAGGCTGCCAGGCATTTTATTCCTTGAGCCTATCAACTGTGCCTGGCACATGTTGGCATAGGTATATAATTGTATTTGTTGAATGAAAAAAGGAATAAATAAATGAAGGAAACAAGTCGTGTCTCTGCTACTGGCTGGACATGCCGCGGTTCAGCTGGGTGACTACTTGTCATTTGTGCTCATCAGTGGCTGTGGTCAGCAGGCAGACAGTAGTTTCTAAGATTCAACAAAAGAAGCTTGGCTGAAAACACTCCACAATATGTTTTTCATAACATGGCCTCTAATTACGAGGCAACTGATTCCACTGGTGATCAAAGAAACTGAAGTCTGTTCCGCTACTAAAGGGGAAGTTGTCATACAAAACCAGTACCCTATACTTCCTCGGAAATTTGAGCTCTGCGGGGGTATCTCTGACCGTATACAATTTTCACTTTTCATGCTGACTTGAGAATCTAATTCCTATCTCAGAGGAGAATTCCAGTATACATCTCAGACTGGTAAAACCTGGATGAGTAAAAATACAGCTGGCAAAAACTTTTTGGAGGTAGTTCTACAGTAGATATTAAAAGGTCTAAAACTATATTCATCTTATATCCTTTTCAATACCTTATTTGGAAGAAAATATTAAAGGCAAAGATTAAGCAATCAGAATGTTCACTGTACCTCTGCTTACAATATTGGAAAAAACTGAATCAGGAAACTAGGCAGTGGTCAAATCCACATAATGGAATACCATGCCGTGGGCTTCCCTGATGGCTCAATGGTGAAGACTCTGCCTGCCAATCCAGGAGACACAGGTTCAACCCCTGGTCCGGGAAAATCCCACACGTGGCGGGGCAAATAGGCAGCGCACCGCAACTCCTGAGCCTGTGCGCCAGAGCCTGGGAGCCGCGACCACTGAAGCCTGCGCGCCCCAGAGCCGGTGCTCGACAGGAGAAGCCGCCACAGTAAGAAGGCCACGCGGCACAGCTAGAGAGCAGTCCCCGCTCGCCGCCACCAGAGGAAAGCCTGGGCAGCAGCAAAGACCCAGCACAGCCAAAAAGAAGAACGAAGAGACAAAATGTCAGAGACAAAAAAGAATACCATGCCATCTCTGATGCTGCAGAACTGGGTCTGCGGTGATTAATTAAAAAAGTAGGTTATGAAACATGGCGCTCAGGCTCTGGGGGGTGGAGGCGGCACTCACAGTCAGCTTCTCCTTGACCACGCTGGCGGTGGCCGCAATGGTGCAGGCCGTGTCGCGCTGCACCACCTGGGTGAACTCCGTCAGGTCCCGCTTCATGAACTCCAGGGCTTCGGAGGACTAAGGGGAGACAGAAAGAGCTGACAGCCAGCGGCCCCACCACCCTTTGTTCCTGTTTCCTGCGCTTCAGTACCAGACAGAAACATGGAAAACAATGGACATGGGCACCTGGGCTCAGAAACAATGCTTCCCTGTCCCAATCCCACGACATTACCCAACAGCAGAGAGCACAGAATGTCCTGCTGCTCTGAGAACAGGGGACTGAGCTCAGCCCAGGTACTGAGAAGCTCTGTGGCCAGGAGGAACTCTCACCAAGTCCTCGGTTTTCTCCTAGGTAACGAGGGAGGTGGCCTAGAGCGGTGGTTCTCGTGAGCAGACTGGGCTAGGGGGCACGTGCAGTCTGAAAACAAGACCGACTGCATCACGTCGCTATGCTGTAAGCCATGACCTTTGTTTCCAACTGCAAACAGGAAGAGAAAGGATGTTTTTTTTAAATCAAAGGAAAATGTTCTCTATTTCTACTTCTTTTTTTGGTTACAAGGAAATTCAGTTGAAATACGAGACAGCAGGTGAAATTACTTGTGTGAAAGATTTCACAAATAGGCTGTATTCATAACATCAATAGTTTAGAAAGCTTTTATAAGCAATTTTTGACAATACCAGTAAAAAGGTGTGCCATTTTTCTATATTCAACAAAAGGGGTGTTAAGAGAAACATTGGATCAGAGTGTCTCCTAGACTGCCTTGGTTCCAGCATCTAAAAGCTCTGTTCATCCATAGAGCTCCTTTGGGCAGAACTGACACTTGCTTCTGTCGGACAGTTTGCCTCTCACTCTGTGCTCAGACCCAGTGGGCAACAGCAACCCCTCAGCTCTTGTCTAAGTCTTACGTTGTCTTCATCCTCACCCACTCTAAGACATCTTCCTGGACTATCTCTGTGCTCACCTCTGCAAGCCCTTTCATTTTATAAGGGATAGCTACCTGCATTTTTAAAGTGTCTTTTTGAGTGTTCTGGTGATTTTTTTCTTTGGGGAAGGGTCTGCCGCATTCTCCTCAGCCTGGGAAGTCTCATCTGTCAGCCAGAGGCTTCTCTGCAAGTGGGAAAGCCTCCATTTCAGATCTGGGACTCCTTAACTGGGCTGGAAGAGTCATTTAGTAATTCTTTCTCCATGCACACTACTGCCACCTTAGTCCAGGCTAACCTGCTCTTTCATCTGGACTCTTCTCCTAGGTTGCATGAAAGTGAAATTCTCTCAGTTGTGTCCAACTCTTTGAGACCCCATGGAATTCTCCAGGCCAGAATACTGGAGTGGGTAGCCTTTCCATTCTCCAGGGGATCTTCCCAACCCAAGGATCAAACCCAGGTCTCCTGCACTGCACGTGGATTCCTTACCACCTGAGCCACAAGGAAAGCCCAAGAATACTGGAGTGGGTAGCCTATCCCTTCTCCAGGGTATCTACCCGACCTAGGAATTGAACCAGGGTCTCCTGCATTGCAGGCGGACTCTTTACCAACTGAGCTATGAGGGAAACCCCCCAGGTTGCATAAGATGCCTTTAACATATTTTCCTCGTGGCAATGGGGGAGCTCTCTAAGTCAGAGCACACAGAGATGCCCCTGCTTTACAGCCTTCAGTGGTTACATGGTAGCCAATGGCAAACATAAAAGTATAAAATCTTCCCCTTCGCTTACAAGGTGCATATAATCTCACCTCTGGGAGACTCTCCCACTATGCCCCTCACCGAGCTCCAGCTGGCCATGCTCAAAATCTCCCAAATGTTCCAGTATCTTTCCTACTTCAGGGTATCTGAATATATCATTCCCTCTCCCTGACACATAGTTCTAACCTTTCAAGCGAACAAACACAGTGAACGAACCCCCTCAGCTGGATAACTCCCGTTCCTGCTTCAGAGCTGTGCCTACATGTCACTCCCCTGGGGGGCTTCCCTGATGCCGCCTCAGACCAGGCTGGCTTCTGCTCATGGCACCTGCATGTTCTCTTCTTTAACATTTCCTCTACTTTAGATTTCTGATTACCTGTTCAGTGTCTATCTTCCTGGGTAAACAGCGAGTTCTGTGAACACAAAGCCTTTGTTTTTTATTCACGGATACTCTTCCAGTGTCTGACATAGAGCCTGGCATAGAGTTAGACTGGCATGTACCAGGGCAGTTTTAATTACTAACCATTTACATGATTATCCAACAAATGGCTGTCTCCCTCACTTGCCTGTGAGCTCTGAGGGGACCAATATGAACAGACATGGTGCCAGCCCTCTGGAAGGCCACAGTTTCCTGGGGAAAATGCTCACGTAACAGTGCTGAGGTGCAAGGGCAGAGCAGTGACCAGTGTATTGTGGGCAGGCTGGAGCGACTTGGTGAAGGGAAGCCTGGACGGAACCTTCAAGAATCAGCAGGAGTTACTAAGGAAGCCTGGGCACGGCGGCACCTGGGGTTTACTGAGGCCTACAAGCATCGGTCCTGGGGGAAACGAAAATAAAGAGCAAAGCAGAAGCGGTGAGGGAGAAACCCTGACAGGGCGGCCACGGAGAGCCTGGTCAGCCCTGCTGGTGACAGGGAACCACCACCATCTGGAGGAGGACACGATGAGATCTGTGGTTTTGACATGTCACTCCTAAGACTGGGAAGGACGACAGGTCCAAGACTTGAGTAGATCAGAAATGGAGGAAGACCAGTCAGGAGGCTGTTGCAATAGTCCAGGAAAGAAAGCAGAAAAATATGAATAAGGACAGCCCTGGGAAGGATGACAGGATGGAACTGGTTCAAGAAATATTAGGCAAAAAAGATGGATTTGGTGATTAAATAGATGTGTTGACTGAGGGAAACAAAGAGTCAGGAAGAGCTACTGGCAACTAAACTAAGTGACTGGGTGGTTGCAGGGCTGCTAGCCAACGGAGGAAATGCTGAAGGGGGAGCAAGTGTAGAGAGAAGCTATATAGCTATATATATATATTCCATAGTCTCTACATAGTACTATATAGAAGCTATATAGTATCTGTAGTGACTGGGGGATATTTGGGTCAATTGTCCAACAGGAGCTATTCTCAAATACTAAAGCTCCAAGGAAAGGACTAGGAGTTACCCTGAAATGAAAATGGAAGAGCTCACCCAGGAAGAGTCCGTTGAGTGAACAGCACAAGGCACTGAGGACCAGGTTCCTCAAACACCGCCTTTAAGAGGCAGGCAGAGGAACCCATGAAACAGGAAAGCTGGAGAACTGAGAGAGAATCAAGCCATAAAACCCAAGGGAGTAGATGTTCAGGAAAGAGAGAGCGACCGCTAGAGTCTAAAGCAGCAGAAAGGTCCAGAAGATAAGGGCTGAAAAACACCCGCTGGATTTGGCAAGTGGCAGGTGAAGCTGAGTGTTTACAAAGATAAGTCTGTACGTAGTGGCTTCAGGGGTGGGGAGTCAAGAGACATGATGTTGTTGACTTCAAATTTTAAAAAGGAGGAGGTTGAGGCTGTCACCTTCAAGTAAAAAAGGAAGTGGTTGGACAGGGAATGTGAGGGGACAGTTAGGTTTGGGGAAAGTTACAGAAGGCAAGGGGAGGAGCAAATATGAGACTGAAAACACTTGCTAGGGTGGCGGTGGAGGCCGAGAGGCCCAAGACCAGGCCCAGATGAGTTTGGGGAATCCGTGGTAGAGGCAAAGAGCAATGTAACTTTTCCCACCAGTGTTCATGGGCAAGTGCGAGCACACACACGCATACACACACACACAATAGGGGGAAATAAGAGGAAGAGGAATGCAGGTTATAGCACCATCTCAAAGCTGTAGTTTCTAGGGCAGCATATGCTATGGGGTGCAAGAAAACTGGGGGGTGGGGGTGCTGGGAACTGAGTGGTCCAGACACAGCCAGGATAGTCAGGGAAGGAAAGCACTGAAAGGCCAAGAACAAAATTAGCAGAAAACGGTAGCTGGTATTTAAGAGGTTTCCCCATCACTCTCAGTACTTAAAAAAGAAAAGTCCTTATTTAATACTTAGTGTGTGCTAGATACTGTTTTGGTGCTTTACATGTATCATCATTTAATCATGACAACAATTCTGTCAGGTAGGTATTATTAGTATTCCCACTTTACAGATGAGGAACTGCGGCTTTAAGAGGTTAAATATCTTGCCAAAGTTCATATAAGTGTAGGAAATTAAGTCTCTTCTTTTCAAATGGGGAACTGTCAAAGGCAGAAACAGTACCCATTCCCCCTGCTTCAAATGAGAGAACAAAGACGGAAGCTAATCAACGACCTGTTTTTCATGTTATGGGAAGACTAACCTTGACAGTAATACATAGGAGGCCCTCACACAACATTTGCTAAATGAATGTCAGACTCTCCTTCCAGAAGACTGCTCAACAAGAAGCAAGCTACTCCGAGGTCTCTTCTATTAGAACTCAGTTTGAAATTCCCCCTCAACTTCAAACTCAGTTTGAAATTGAGTCTTCATTAACAACATAAACAGCTCAGGCCATTCTCAGATTTTCTGGGCTGTAGCTGAAAGGCTAGTATGTAGGCCAGGCGAGGCTAAAAATGCTCACAGAGTAGAGCATTGATTTAACTGAAGCCAGAAGCCTCCTGGAGTTGCCCTGAAGCAGGACTCACCCCAGATGCTTGAGGTAAATGGTAATTAACTTTTTCCAGAATTCAGATGAGCTGGTTTTGACAAACCAGCGCGGAATGGAACAGGAACACACATTGGCATTTTCCACGGGCAGAGCCAAGCCTCACTCACCCCACAGGGCTTTCTGTCTCCTCACTAGACCATGAGTTTGGGGAGGCCCACGACTGCAACTGTTGGGCTAATGTCAGTATCCTGAGGGCCAGAGAGTCAGAGTGCTGGCTATGGCATACACGCTACTATTTGCATGACTATAGGAGGAAGTTTCTATGGCAGAATCCTTTTTCTTCAAGGCCTAGATCAAATGTTCTCTCTTTTACAAAGCTGAATTTCCCAAGTGGGAATACACCACTCTTTCCCACGGATTCCGACGACACGGTCGCTCCAGTCTTTAAGACCATCTTTGTTTCACTGTAGGTAGAGTCACACTGGTCTAAGTCGGGGGTCTTTCCTCCCAGAGGGCCCAAGTGAGCCTGGTCCCTGAGGCGCGGAGCCCACAAGGTTCAGCGGGATACGCTCGGAACAGGGGGCAGGGAGGTGCCTTGGGGCCCTACTGGAGGAAGGGCGCTGGCCCAGCTTACCTTCTCTTTGACTGCCTGGTAGCTCTGCTGCAGCCAGCTCCGCCACCATCCCACGTCCTCCCTGCGGAAGACAGACACATCTGGAGGCCCCGCGGTGCGACTCGGGCCCGCGCAATGATCGGGTCTCAGTACCCCTCTCAGATGTGGCCCGTGGGTTGGGGCATCGCAGGCCGCTTCCCCACCCCCTCACGCTGTGATTCCACCCCGCCCTTTCAGCTCCGTCAGGCCCGCGCTGGCCTCCCGTTCCCCCGGGGGACCCTGGCCCAGCACCCCAGCCATGGGGAGAATTCGGGGCCCAACGCCCAGAGAACTGGATGACGGGCTCACCCTTCCGCCATCTTGCCCGCATGACATCACCACTATTTACTGACCTTTGACTTCCGACACGGCACCGCCCCCTCAAGCACCACCCCGGAGGGGGCGGCCCAATCCCCGCGCCGACATCGTCCTCAGCCCCATATCCGCCGGGCTCCATCATTAGACTCCGCCTCCTTAAACTCGGTCCAGACTCGGGCCAGGGTTCGGACTTAAAACTCCGCTCCTGAAAGCTCGGTCCAATCCGCTCTCAGGATTGTCTCCAGGCCCCACCCCAAATGTTAGCCCCGCCCCCCAACATCGAATCCAAGTTGGTATCCGCTGACATAGGATACGGTGGCCGTTTTGGGTCAAGATTGGCCGGTGGCTGGGGGTTCGAATTGTAACCCGGGTAGAGAAGAGGCAGAGGGTGAGCCAGCCTGGAGCTCGAACGTCTGTAACCCTGAGCGCAGGGCTAGGACCGCCCCCCTTTATGAAACCTGCCGCGTAGCAGCAGCCTGGGGTCTCTTCGGGCTAATTGAGCAAGCTCAGTCCGTGGAGGTCTGGGCGTTGTTTGGAGGAAAATTCAGAGATGTCTTCGATGCAACCTTTGGGGGAGGCACTCTCAGGAGATTGGGGAGACAGACACATTTAGTTAGCTCAATTTTTGGCGACCCAGCTCAAAACTACGTGAATGTGTGTGTGTTTGTGAGTGTGTGAGGTGAGTCTGGAGTTGATAATCTGGAGAAAGACTCTGTGTGTGTGTGTGTGTGTGTGTGGGGTCTGGAGTTGAAAGATTGTGTCTGTGTTTGTGTGTGTGTGTGTCTGGAGGAGGAAGATTTTGTGTGTGTGGTAACTTTCCGAATGAGGCCTCCGTTGTGTGTGTGTGTGGTCTGGAGTTGAAAGATTTGTCTGTGTGTTTGTGTGTGTGTGTGTCTGAAGATTTTGTGTGTGTGGTAACTTTCCGAATGAGGCCTCCGTTGCTCTTACCGCCTCATCTGCTACCTGCCTGCATCTGCACCCTCATGCTTTGACCTCGATCCCGTCCTCTCTTTAATTTTTTAAAAATTTTACTGGAGTATAGTTGATTTATAATCTTGTGTTAGTTTCTGCTGTACAGCAAAGTGAATAAGTTATACATTTGTGTTCAGTTGCTCAGTCGTGTGACCCCATGGAATGTAGCCTGCCAGGGTGTTCTGTCCATGGAATTTTCCAGGCAAGAATGGGCTGGGATCCAACCCACATCTCTTGGGTCTCCTGCACTGGCAGGTAGATTCTTTGCCATTATGCCACCTGGAAGGCCTCATATATATACATACATGTCCACTCTGTTTTTGGATTCTTTCCCATATGGGTCATTTCCGAGTGCTGAGTAGAGTTCCCTGCGCTCTTCGGTAGGTGCCTATATATTGTCTCTTGTCTGTGGGTGTAGCTGTAATAATTCTTTGCCCCCACTCCATTTTGTTTCCCTTCTTACAAGATTATTTCTGTCATCATGCATGCTGTTACTTCTCCCATCTTAATATCCAGCAAACAAAAAACTAACCCTCTCCTGACCCATCACCATTTCCCTACTCCCCTTTAAAGCAAAACTCCTGGAAGTATTCCCTATACTCACGTCTCCATTTTCTCTTGATCTCACTTCAGTGAGGTTTTTGCCTCTCCACAGTTATTTGAATTACTTTTGTTAGGGTACAAAGAGCAGTGGCCAATTTGCAATTCTTATCTTGTTTGAACCATCAGTATCTTATTGAACACAATTGATCACTTTCCTTCTTCAGACGTTCTCTTCACGCGGCTTCCAGGACATCTTGCCTTTCTGAATTTCCTCCTACTTTGGTGTCTCCTTCTAGGTGTTTTTTGCTGTTTTGTTTTCACACCTACTTCTTGTCCCTAGAATGTCCTAGGGCTCAGTCCTTGACCCTCTCATTTTCGATCTCTGTCATCATTTCCCCAGATGATGTCATCAGGCCACATAATTTTAAATCCCATCTATACACTGACAGTTCTCTGAATTTTCTCTCCAACCCACATGTATTCTCTGAACACCAGGATCGTTATCTGTGTTTGGTTGTATAATAGGCATATTAACTTAACGTGTTCCCAAACTCCCGATGTATCTGCCTCAACTTCCTGCAAACTTCTCCAAAGCTGTCAGTAGCAGCCATATCCCTCCACTTGCTCAAACCAAAGACCTGGGAGACAATTTAATTTCTCACTTTTTTCATGCTCAAAAGATAATTCCTTGGCAAATCTAGTTGGTGCTACCTTTAAATAAAAATAAAAATCCAGTAGCTTCTCACCACCTCCATTGCCACTATGTAGGTCCAAACCACCATCATCTCACACCTGGATTACTGGTATCTCTGTGTCCACTCTTGCCTTCTATTCATCTGGTCTTAGTTTATCCTGCAGGCAATCTTTTAAAAAGCGTACGACAGTGGTAGTGTAAAGTGGTCCCGCTGCTGTGGAAAACAGTATAATGATTCTGCAAAAAATTAAACATAGAAACACCGTGTGATCTAGCAATTCCGTTTCTAGGTATATACCCCAGAGAATTGAAAGCAGAAATTCAAGCAGATACCTGTGCACCCGTGTTCACGGCTGCATTGTTCACAATAGCTAAGAAGTGAAAGCAATCCAAGTGTTCCTTGACATATGAATGGATAAAATGTGCTACACACATATACATGTTGGAGTATTATTTAGCTTTAAAAAGGAAGGAAATTCTGACACATGCTATAAGAGGGAAGAACCATGAAGACGTTATACCAAATGAAATAAACCAGCCACAAAAGGACAGATATTGTAATATTCTACTTATATGAGATGCTTTGAATAGTCAAACTCATAGAGACAGGTTATAGAATGGTGGTTACCAGGGCCCAGGGGGAGATGGGAATGGGGTGTTATTGTTTAATGGATTCAGAGTTTGAATCTGAAAAGGCCACAGTCTTCTTCTACTCAGAAATCTCCAATGTCTTATTTCACTCAGAGGAAAAGCCGCTACAGCCTCACAGTTTCCTTGAAGTTGACCTGACTTTGACCTACTAGGCCTCTCATTCCTTCTGTTCCAGACTCCGTGGCCTTGAAAATTCCCAGCACTCTCCTGACGCAGGGCCTTTGAACTTGCTGTTCCCTCTGCTTAGAATGCTCTTCCCCCAGACATTCGAGTGCCTAGAACAGTGCGTGGAGTGGAATATTGGTAGGGCAAGTGAAATAGAACATGTAAGGAGAGTAGGGACAAAGACAAGTCTAATTGGGAGCAAGCTGGAGTGGCTAAAAAGAAAATTTAAAAAAGAAGATGGAGATGAGGTTGTAAATATCATTAACTCCTTTACTCCTGAGAACGTTGGATGAACAGCTAAAAATTCAAACCTAATCCATGGATAGAGGAGAGTTACCAGAGCTTTAAAGATTTAGTTTTATTGTTTTAAAACATTTTTTTGACCACACCATGCAGCATGTGGGACCTTAATTCCCCAGGGATCAAACGGGCATCCTCTGCAGTGGAAGCATGGAGTATTAACCACTAGACCACCAGGGGTGTCCCCACCAGAGGTTTTAGAATAAGGAAATGACTTGTGCCGTGAAGGCAAAGTGATTTGGTGACCACACAATAATGGTGCTATTTATTAATCATCTTACACAGTGTACCTTGTGTTATCTTCCCAATTGTCCTATGAGGTAGGAAATATTTTTGATCTCTGTTTTGTAGTGGAAGAAGATGAGATTCAGAGGGATGGAGAGAGATTAATGTTTTCCCAGGTCATACAGCTGGGAAATGGCAGAACTCTGATTTGAACTCAAGGCTTTATGATAAAATCAAGTTTCTGACCATAGCATATTCCTTCACTTTGTCCAGGTTCATGTCCTGCCTCCCCACCCAGCCACGAGCTGCAGACAGACGAGGACTGTGTCCTCCACTCTCACCCTCCCACCCCCAGGCCTAGCACAGCACTCGCGCGTGAGGCCCTCAGTGTGTGTGGACCGAGTGGGACCTTCTTGGATCTCTTTGGTCTTCCCCATCTGTCCTTCCCTGCACCCTGAACCCTGGCTCCCTTGAATGACATCAAGGAGATCTGGATTCAAATCCCAGCCCAGCCACTTCCCAGCAACATGGCCTTGGGTGAGTTAACTTTCCCTCACTTGAGTGCCTTCATCATTAGAATGGGGATACAACTTCTGGTTGTTGTGAGAATTAAGTAAAAGAAGTAAAGTACAGGGAATCCCCTGGCAGTCCAGTGATTAGGACTCTGTGCTATCAGTACTGTAGGGCTCTGTTCAACCCCTGATTGGGGAACTAAGTTCCCACAAGCCTTGGGGCTTGGCTAAAAAAAACAAACAAACCCATAAAAACAAAACAAAAAAAGCCCCTAACATATTGTATGAAGGCCCTTAATATGGCAATTATTATTGTCTTAGTCCTTCACCCTTGTCCTAGGCACTGTTAGAGGACTCATAAGCATCTGTTGAACTAAAATGGTATGTTAAAGATCACGACATTGAGAGCCAGAAGTAGATTTTAATTCTGGGTTATGGGCATTGGTCGCTTTTTTCTTTTTGGCATTGTTTTTTCACCAGTCTAGGGACATCTGAGTTTTCTTCTAATTCTAAGGTGAAGTATGAATGCATCATTTCACCCTGTCCCTGACCCTCAGAACCTCCTTTGACCCACATCTCCTCTCCTGCATTGCTGGATCCTTCTTAGTGGATGATTCTTGTCCCAGGAGCCTCCCAGCTTTGGTTCCCAGGGAGCCCTAACACCCAGCTGCCACCAGATGGTGCTGTGGGCTCATTCAAGTGAAGTTGGCTTCCCGTCTCCAGCAGGGCTAACGGGAGTGGTACTAGGATGCCCTTCTGGTTGGTTCCTCTAGACAGTCTGGGCTTCCCCAGTGGAAGGCAGCCAGGCCCAGGATGACCCTTGGAAGTGAAGTTTCCAAAGCCTGCCCTGGTTCTGCTCTGGAAATCCAGCACGGAGCTGGCTGCAGGACTAGCTGCATAAATTGTGGGACGCAGTACAAAATGAAAATGCCTAAGCTGTTGGTGGAGTTCCTTGGTGGCTCAGACGGTAAAGCATCTGCCTACAATGCGGGAGACCTGGATTCAATCCCTGGATTGGGAAGATCTCCTGGAGAAGGAAATGGCACCCCACTCCAGTATTCTTGCTTGGAAAATCCCATGGATGGAGGAACCTGGTAGGCTACAGTCCATGGGGTCACAAAGAGTCAGACACGACTGAGAGACTTTACTTTCACTTCACTTTCAAGCTGCTGGTGGAAGAATCACAGGGCATGTCTAAAAGCCAGCAGGAAGTTTCTGATTCAGCCTTCTAGCGCTGAGTATGCTGGTTGTTGAACACAGCCATGGTTGTTGTTTAATCACCAGGTCATGTCTGGCTGTTTGCGACCCCATGGACTGTAGCCTGCCAGGCTCCTCTGTCCATGAGATTTCCCAGGCAAGAATCCTGGAGTGGGTTACCATTTCATTCTCCAGGGGATCTTCCCAACCCAGAGGCTGAAACTTCATCTGCATTGGTAGGAGGATTCTTAACTGCTGAGCCCAAACACAACCATTACAAAGATGTAAATTATAGAAACTTAAGATTAAATAAATGATATAGAAAATAAAATGTTATAAAAACAAAGGCAATAAATGCCCCAAACTCATATTTTTATACATTTTGCTATCATCTATGTCTTTGAAATAACTTACATTTTTTGTATATATGTGGAGAAAATGCCAAGTAATGGTGTGTGACTTACTGTAATCTCTTCCTAACTCTGCATTACGTGATGTCACACTGGTAGTTTAAAATCAACGAAGGTGGGAGCGTTTGCATCATCAAATCTACAGACATTGCAAGCTATGTGCCCTGCCCCTAAGCCAGTTGTTAAACTTTTCCTGGTACCCCTCTGGTCCTAGTTGTACTCCTAACATGTTGTGTTGTGTGATCTTGGGCAGAACCCTGTTCCTTCCAGCCTCTGATAAGTCTAGGCACCACTTTATAATTCACAAAAGGAGACTTCCCTGTTGGTCCAATGGTTAAGAATCTGTCTGCCAGTGCAGGAGACAAGGGTTTGATCCCTGGTCTGTGAAGATTCCACATGCCTTGGGGCAGCTAAGCCCATGTGCCACAACTATTGAGCCTGTGCTCTTGAGCCCTGGAACTACAGCTACTGACCCTTGCACCACAGCTACTGGAACCTGGTTCTCTAGAGCCCACACTCTCCAGCAAGAGCAGCAACCACAATGAGAAGCCTGCCTACTGCAACTAGAGATTAGCCCCCACTTGTTCACAGCTAGAGAAAGCCCCTGCTCAGCAACCAAGACCCAAGCAACCAAAAATAAATACATAAAATTAATTTTTAGAAAGTAAATTAAGAGAAAAAACAAAACAGGGCCAATGTTTCTGCGAAAGGGTTGATTGACGACTTTGTCTACCAGGGTGGCTGTCACCAAGGCTTCCAGAAGGTGGCGCTGTGGACTGACTCAGGGAAGCAAGCTGTATTACCTGCTCCTCTTTCTTGTGTTTAAAAACAGTAACTACAGTAATAATATATTCCAGCTGCTTTCAGCACTGTTCTTGGGACTTGGTACATCATAAACTTGCTCCATGGCTGTATCTGAAAGTGGGCAGAAGAAAGAGCTAGCCCACTCTACTTCTGTAGAAGGACACAGCAGTGGG
Organism: Capra hircus; assembly: GCF_001704415.2. Classification (NCBI taxonomy): domain Eukaryota; kingdom Metazoa; phylum Chordata; class Mammalia; order Artiodactyla; family Bovidae; genus Capra; species Capra hircus. The sequence continues at coordinate 14,530,452 of NC_030809.1, forward strand.
AGGTGAGAACTGGTGTTTTCTCCCTACTGTGACTGTAACAGACATTGAGGGTTTTTCCCCAAATGGAGACCGGGGTTGGACGCTGAAGGAGTTCAGGAAATGTCAGCCTCAAATATGTTGCCTTGGAATATTATTTTGCACTGAAGGCACTTGAAAAAAGACAGATTCAGGAAACAGTTTTTTCTCTGAACTTCATCTGCTTAAGGACAAATCCTCCTAAAGGAACTCAGTTATCATAAATCCCAGGGAAGAGACTAGAAGTCGACCCCACTCCCAGACAAACTGTCCCAAACTATCATATCTATTGGTATCATATATTCTTCTGAGGGCCCATTCATCTTTTCCCCCAAATCATTTACTCTCTCCGCTAAGTATCTCCTTATTAAGTGAGCGTATAATATTTTAAAGTTTTGTTTTTTTGTTTTTGGCTGTGCTGGGTCATTGTTGCTGCCAGGCTTTTCTCTAGTTGCGGCGACTGGGGGCTACTCTCCAGGTGTGGCACACGGGCTTCTCGTTGCAGGAGCTTCTCCTGCGGAGCACTGGCTCTAGGGTGTGTGGGCTTCCGAAGTTGAGGCGCGTGGGCTCAGCAGTTGCAGCTGCCAGGCTCTAGAGCACGGGTTCAGTAGTCGTGGCACACAGGTTTACTTGCTCCACGGCATGTGGGATCTTCCCTGATCAGCAATTGAACCAGTGTCTCTCCTGCATTGGCAGGTGGATTCTTTACCACTGAGCTACTGGGAAAACCCTAAGTCAGTGTATAATCTTTTAACTCCCACCCCCCCTTTTTTTTTGGTATTTACTGTTTTTTTTTCCTACTATGTCCATGTACCCAATATTAAAAATGAATAAATTTGTATACCTTTTCTCCTGTTAATCCACCTGTTATCAGTTTATTTCATAGACCTAGCTATGGAACCTGGGAGGTAGAGGGAGTCTTTTCCTCTCTACAGTGTGGATGGCCCAAACATTAACAGTCTATGAACCCCATTTGCTGCGAAACATATATCCCTGTGTCCCAAACTGGGACTTGCTCCCCAAGGAGTAGAAAGCAGTTGTTATTCCTGTAATTAAAAACACTCTTAACCCTCCAGGAAAGGCACCCCACTGCCTGGATGTCCCCCCTCTAGCTTTTTCTCAATCCCATCTTGAAAATCTGTGATCTATGACTGGATGGTGTAGGTAATCTCCATATTCAATCACAAAGAGACAGAAGTGGGGAAAAGAGAGAAGAAAGACGAAAATGTATGTAAAAAATGTTAACTATGTACACTGAGGAAGGAAGATCAAGCAGAGGCTATAATCTTCACCTCCTTGATTAATTTATTAATATTATTATTTTTGGCTATGCTGTGCTGTATGTGGAATCTTAGTTCTCTGGCCAGGAACGGAACACGCGCCCTCTGCCTTGGAAGCACAGAGTCTTAACCACTGAGCCACCAGGGAAGTCCCTCTTTGACTTATTCAAAAGTTGATCTTTATGATTTTCCTTCTTTATTCCAGGTCCCTTCTGCCTTTGGTCAGTAAGATAGTCAAGTTCTGCGCCCACAGAACAGACAGATTCTCTTGTATAGAATTGCAGCGGTCTTGCAGTAACTTTGATCACAGGGTTTGCAGTAGGAATAGGATTCTTAGGGAATACAGGTGAGTCTGTCCCTAGGCCTCTGGCCCCTGTCGTGTGGTAACAACTTATTTCCCCTTGAGAGCCAGAGTTCTGAACCCTGCACAATACCTTGATTTCTTTTTCTGCTTGTCCGTTCAGCAGTATGAGGTACTCAAAATGGCTGAGTCAGGACTTCCCTGGTGGTCTAGTGGTTAAGAAATCCACCTTTCAATGCGGGGAGCGTGGGTTCGATCCCTGGTGGAGATCACACCCCACATGGTGCAGGGCAACGAGCCCACACGCCACTACTGAGCATATGCGCCTCAACTAGAGAGAAGCCCAGAAGCTGCAACTAAGACCTGACGCAGCCAAAAATTAAATAAATAAATATTTAAAAAATTATTTAAAAATGGCTGAGTGGCAGTTACAACTTCCGGTTTGGTGGAAAAAATTGTCTCACTTGGTGGAGGATTCCCCTCCTTGGACTCTAGAAGCTTTTAACATACCTTGCTTCCCTGCAGTCAAGAAACAGATCATTTTTTAAAAAATAATTATATTTATTTATTGTTGACTGTGCTGGGTCTTCGTTGCTGCTTGGGCTCTTCTCTAGTTGTGGTGAGAGGGGACTGCTCGCTGGTTGCGGTGGGAAGACGTCTAACTACGGTGCCTTCTCTTGCTGCAGAACACGGGCTCGGTGTGGGGGGGGCGGTGTGAGCTTGCGTAGTTGCAGCACGTGGGCTCAGTAGTTGCATCTCCCCGGCTCCGGAGCGCAGGCTCAGTAGTTGTGGCACATAAGCTCAGTTGCTCCTCAGTGTATGGGATCATCCTGGATCAGGTATTGAACTCGTGTCCCCTGCGTTGGCAGGGGGGATTCTTTACCACTGAGCCACCAGGGAAGCCCAAGAAACAGATACTTTTTGAGTGAGTAACAGATTTCATTGTTAGAAGAAGCCACTCCTGCATCCAGCCCCTTGGTTCTCGAACTCTGTGACTGGCTACAGGAAAGACAGTACCCTGGTTCGGAGGATTACTCTATCTTGCAGATGGTACCCTACCTCCCAAAGTGTTATCTAACAGTTGGTATTTTATCTGGGCCTTTAATAGGCCTTTCTACCATTCTAGACTGGCTAATGGTGCACATAGCAAGGCCAGTGAATCCTGTCTCATTTCTTTTCTTGTGAAGTGAGTTCCATGGTCAGAAAACAATACTGTATGGGATATCAAGACTGCATTTAGTCCACAGGTGGAGGTTCTGGCAGAGGCGTTTGAGGCAAGGAAAGCAGATCCATATCCAGAATAAGTGCCTCTTCTAGTGAGACAAAGTCCTGCCTCCATCACAGAGTCCTCTGTAATCAATCCGCCCAAGTAGTTGGCTGCTCCCCTTAAGGTGTGATACCAGTTCAAGGGTCCAGGTGGCGCTAGTGGTAAAGAACCTGCCTGCCAATGCTGGAGCTAGAAGAGATGTGGGTTTGATCCCTGGGTCGGGAAGATGCCCTGGAGAAGGAAATGACAACCCACTCCAGTATTCTTGCCTGGAGAATCCCATGGATAGAGGAGCCTGGCGGGCTATAGTCCATGGGGTGGCAAAGAGTCGGACATGACTGAAGCGACTTACCATGCATGCATGCAAGGGTCCAGTGCTGTTAGCTGCTTTGCACAAGTGAAATGAAGTTGCTCAGTCATGTCTGACTCTTTGTGACCCCATGGACTGTAGCCTACCAGACTTCTCCATCCATGGGATTTTCCAGGCAAGAATACTGGAGTGGGTTGCCATTTCCTTCTCCAGGGGATCTTCCCGACCCAGGGATTGAACCCGGGTCTCCTGCATTGTAGGCAGACACTTTACCCTCTGAGCCACCAGGGAAGCCCTTAAACTGGGTATCAATCCTGTTGGTTGTCTCACCACCCTTGGTGAGGAATATTCCTATTCTTGAGCCCATGGCTAATCTCCACCCCTGTCATCATGGTCCTTTGTGTGTGAACCCACTGAACAAGAGCTGGACTGGCTGGGGGAAAAGGTCATCGGTTAACATCCAGTTAACACCCACAGAGCATCCTATTTTCTGGCTAATAAAAACTTCCCCTCAGTGGGGGCCCATGGTGAGCATTCATATGGCATACTCCTGTCTTATGATGTTGGATATTTGTAGAAATCTATCTTTTGCAAGCTTCTTTCTCATGAACTTCTAATTTTTAAAACTTAGAGCTCCTCATATCATTAGTCCATGAGCTGGTACAGATCTTGAGCTCAGGTCTTCTCTGCCTACAGGCAAAGTGGACAGTGAGGCATACTTCTTATAGTTCTACCTGGGGAGAGATTTTCTTCTCCACTAGACTTTGGGGCCACATAACCATTTCTATAAAACCATTTCTTGCTCTTTCACAATCTGCCATCTGAAAGCCAACCTCTAATAGTTTTTCCCATATAGGGAGCCTTGTTGCAATCACACCCACAGCTGTGAACATACGGTCTGGGCCTATTTCAGCAGGTCTATACTTGTTCCTCTGTCCCCAGCTTTGGTTCCCAAGACTCTCATTTTGTTCTCTTCAGTAGCCATCGCCTGGGATTCAGTATCGATCCTGATTTCAGGCCATCTCTCCTTCAAGTTGTGGTTGTTGTTCAGCTGCTAAGTTGTGTCTGACTCTTTGAGACCCCATGAGCTGCAGCACGCCAGGCTTCCCTGTCCTTCACTATCTCCCAGAGTTTGCTCAAATTCATGTGCCTTGTCGATGATGCTATCTAACCATCTCATCCTGTGCAGCCATCCTCTCCTTTTGCCTTCAATCTTTCCCAGCATCAGGGTCTTTTCCAATGAGTCGACTCTTTGCATCAGGTGGCCAAAGTATTGGAGCTTCAGCTGCAGTATCAATCCTTCTAATGAACATTCAGGGTTGATTTCCTTTAGCATTGATTGGTTTGATCTCCTTGCTGTCTAAGGGGCTTTCAAGGGTCTTGTCCAGTACCGCGATTCAAAAGCATCAGTTCTTTGGTGCTCAGCCTTCTTTATGGTCCAATGTCTCCTTCGAGACAAAGTAGAAGCAACCACACGCTCTACGCCATGTTCTGCCACCAGGACATTTCCTTCCTCTGCCCTCCAGGGTCATCTTGAACGGGGTGCTCCAGCCGCAGCAGCCCGCATTTCTGGCTGACACCTGCATGTTTTACAGAGCCGCACATACAGCAGTTCTGCATTTTTCCTTCTCAGTCTCCTGGGTTGAAGCTATCGTAACAATGTGGCAGGAATGGGTACGCTGGGAGGAGGACAACCTACACACTGCCCCTTCAGGTCTGTTTGGGCCAGGTTTTACATGGACCATTTCCCCTGAAGAATTGCAGGCATAAGAATTAATCAGAGAACAACCAGTTCACAATGGGCAGCTCAGGTCGCAAGGTCATCTGGAGCCCTGTGGTCAGGTGCACAGTCTATTAGAGCCCATTAAAACTCCAGGAGCTAGCTCACAAAAGAGAAATACTCTCTTATGAATAAAGCATGTTGTTTAGTCGCTCAGCTGATGGCAGTTTCCAGGCAAGAATACTAGAGTGGGTTACCATTTCCTTCTCCAGGGGATCTTCCTGACCCAGGGATTGAACCCACATCTCCTGAATTGCCGGTGGGTTTTTCTTTATTTTACTGCTGAACCACTAGGGTAGTCCGAATGAAACATGGCTTTACCCCCTAAACCCCAAGGATCTGGCTACAGAGTTTCCTCTATCATTGTTTGCAATAGGCTCCATAGAGCATCCTAATTTACCTGGCACTTTGAGCTGTGGATCTGTTTGGTCATCAGGATGCAAAGGCTGAACTACTTACACTGCAGCCTGGATCAGCTGGAGAGGCCTCTCTTACTTTGCTTTCTCTGTACCTTCCTCAAAGCTGGAAACTTGTAGACGGGTAGGAATAGTTTACCAGTCATGCTGTGTGTTGTTGTTCAGTTGCCTGGTCGTGTCTGACTCTTTGCTACCCCGTGGACAGCAGCACGCCAGGCTTTCCTGTCTCACCATCTCCCGGAGTTTGCCCGAGTTCATATCCATTGCATCAGTAATGCCATCCAGCCATTTCATCCTCTGATGCCCTCTTCTCCTTCTACTTTCAATTTTTCCCAGCATGAGGGACTTTTCCAATGATTCAGCTGTTTGCATCAGGTGATCAAAATACTGGAGTTTCAGTTTCAGCATCAGTCCTTCCAGTGAATGAATATTCAGGGTTGATTTCCTTTAAGATTGACTGATCTGATCTTGCTGTCCAAGGGACTCTCAAGAGTCTTCTCCAACACCACAGTTGGAAGGCATCAAATCATTGGTGCTCTGTCCTCTTTACGGTCCAGTTCTCACAGCCATACATGACCACTGGGAAGACCATAACCCTGACTATTCAGACCTTTGTCGGCACGAATCATGATGTATGTTTCCTCCCAAATCCAAAGAGACCTGTCAAATGCTGGGCTCCTTCTGTGAGGAAGGAAGTCTAAAGTGCAGCAACCTCGCCCTTTGCTTTGGAGTAAGTGTCCTGATGTGTTCAGGCATATGCTCTAGGATTTTAACGTAGTGTCAGGCTATTATATTTTCACTGGATTCTTCTCACCCTTTGGCACCTGCTGTTTTCCATGTTTTGTGTTCTGCCCATATGGGGCCTCCAGTGTGACTGCCTGTGGGATGAAGTGACAGATATGTGGATCGACTCTTGGAAGTCTTAACCACTGGACTGCCAGGAAAGTCCGCCTGGTTACATTTGAAGGTAGAAGGGAGAAAGTCTTCTGCTTCAGAAGGTGCCTTATCTTTGGCAGCAGCGGGTTCTCTGGCATTGTCAATAGTGAGTGTGGGGTTGTAGGCATCAGCCTAAGAGTGAAAGCAGCTTCCTGGGTTCCAGAGACTTCCATCTTTTGCCACTAGCTTCCAGCATTTCCAATATCTTTGTGACCAATCCATGCATTAAATTCCTCTCTGCTTGAAATATGTAGGGTAGTTTCTGTTTTCCGACTGGTACTGATTCACACATTTCCATAAGCCCACACTCTTGTGCAGCACAGGGGACTTATAGGTGTCTAGAAATACGTGGCCAGTGTCTGAGCACAAGTTCTTTGGATCAGGCAGGAAAAAGACTCGCAGTATGATCTTATGGTGTTTTTGTTGTATCTTTCCTTAAGGGTCCTAGATTTTCTTTTTTCTTAGTGGTCAGAACATTTGTAAATTGATTTGGATATGCGGATTGGATGAAAGATCAAATTTGTTTATTATGTCAATAGAAGCCTTTGTTCATTGGACACAGAAGTATTTTTTCTTGTTATTGTTATAAAAACTAAATGGGGGAAAAGCCTAAATGGGAACTGTTTATGATTGGTCAATTACTTTCAAAGACTTCTGTGGGTCAAACCACTGTGATTTCATGCCTGTTCTGCTCCTTATTAGTAATCTTTCCCATTTGGTATTTGATGGATAACTGCTACCACCTGACTACACCACCCCAGAATCCTCCCATCTTCCCTGAGATGAGAGTCTATTTCAAATGTAGACCAAACTCCACCATTCCTGACTTACAGAGGATGGTCAGAAGAGTACTTTTTAATGATCTGGGCACTTCCTTCATCAATTGTCCTTCAGCTTTGTTAAAGGAGGTAAAATGTGGATCTTTTCAAAGAAGATAATATAGGCTTGGTCAGCAAGATGCATATGTATAGATTCAACAAATCATCCTGCCTCTTGAAATCTTTGAATTTCTTCCTCTGGTTTATGCCAAGAGATTTCGACTGTCATACAAATTAATGACGGGGCAGTATTGTATCCACATTTGCATAAACCAACACTTCAAATTGCTAGAATAACAGCTGCCAGCTGTCAGAGGGAGCACACTGAATGCAGACTCTCCAGTAAGCACACTGAGATCGATACATTCATTTTGATCTGAGATTATATTCAGGCTTTCCTTAAGGACCCTCCAAATCCACCTCCACAAATAGTCTCCTGCTTTTTCATTATATAAAGTAGCAAATTGCTGTAACTTTTTCTTTCAGCAGACCTCCTCTTGCCTATTTTTTTTTGTTTTTGGTCTGCTTTTTATCCTGTAAGATACGCTAGTTTTGGGCTTTGGTTCTGGCCAGCGGGCAACAAGGGCCTTAAGTTTTCTACAGCAGTGAGGGTTCAATCTTACCGATTAAGAGAGGATCAGAATCTTCAGACAAGGGAGGAGAGAACACTTCCTTGTGGCTTGGTAGGCGACCCTCTACATTCTTGCTAAGAAATTTAGTGCAGTCTTACTACTTAGATTAAATGTATTAGAAGAACCTCTCTTAATTGACCTACACTTAACTGATTTGCTTGATTAACTATACTGTCCATAACCACTTTTTCCTCCATGCATTTAAACAAAGTTGAGGTGCCAGCATTGCTCATCATTAGAGAAATGCAAATCAAAACCACAATGAGGTATCATCTCACACCAGTCAGAATGTCCATCATCAAAAAGTCTACAAACAATAAATGCTGGAGAGGGTATGGAGAAAAGGGAACCCTCTTACACTGTTGAAATGCAAACTGATGCAACCACTATGGAGAATAGCACAGAGATTCTTTAAAAAGCTAGGAATAGAACTACCATATGATCCAGCTATCCCACTGATGGGCATGTACCCTGAGGAAACCATAATTGAAAAAGACATGTATACTCCAATGTTCATTGCAGCACTATTTACAATAGCTAGGACATGGAAGTAACCTATATGTCCATCGGCAGATGAATGGATAAGGAAGTTGTGGTACGTATACACAATGGAATATTGCTCAGCTATAAAAGGGAATGCATTTGAGTCAGTTCTAATGAGGTGGATGAACCTAGAGCCTATTATACAGAGTGAAGTAAGTCAGAAAGAGAAAGACAAACACCATATATTAAGGCATATGTATGGAATCTAGAAAGATGGTACTGGCGATCCAATGTGCATGGCAGCAAAGGAGACAGAGATGTAAAGAACAGACTTCTGGACTCTGAGGCTGTACCATAATGAAATGTCTCTCATGATATAACAATGAAGACCTGATGCAGCCAAAACAAATTTTTTAAAGTTTTTTTTAAGAAGTTTATAATTCAGTGGCATTTAGTGTTTGTACAATGTTGTACAACTACCATCGCTCTAGTTTCAACGTTTTTTTTATCACTCCAGAAAATTACCTCATATTCTTATTTTCCCCTCCCCCATTCCCTGGTAAGTGCTAACCTACTTTCTGTATCTACAGGTTTGTCTATTCCCGGTATGTTATATAAAAGGAATCAAACAAAATATGGCCTTTTGTGTCTGGCTTTTTCACTTGGCATGTTTCTGAGGTTCATGCAACTTGTGGAGAAGGCAATGGCAACCCACTCCAGTACTCTTGCCTGGAAAATCCCATGGACAGAGGAGCCTGGTAGGCTGCGGTCCATACGGCTGCGAAGAGTCAGACACGACTGAGCGACTTCACTCTCACTTTTCACTTTCCTGCACTGGAGAAGGAAATGGCAATCCACTCCAGTCTTCTTGCCTGGAGAATCCCAGGGACGGGGGAGCCTGGTGGGCTGCCATCTATGGGGTCGCACAGAGTTGGACATGACTGAAATGATTTAACAGCAGCAGCAACAGCAGCAGCAGCAGCATGCAACTGTGTCAATACTTTGTTCTTTCTTATGCTTGAATAGTATTCCATTGAGTGTTTATACCACATTTTGCTTATCCATGTATCTGTTGCTGGGCTTTGTGTTTTTTTCTAACTTTTGTCCATTATGAATAGGGCTGATAAATATATTTGTGGTTAAGTTTCTCTGTGAATATATGTTTTCGTTTTCTTGGGTATATACCTAAGAATAAATGTATTACTATATTTCTGGGTCATACTGTAATCCTATCCAACTTTTTGAGGAACTCATCAAAACTTTCTGTAGTAGATGTACCATTTTACATTCTCTCAACAATGTACAGGAGTTTCTGTCTCTCCATAGCCTTGTGATCTTTGTTATTATATTATCTGTCCTTTTGTTTAAAGCCATATTAGTGGATGTAAAGTGGTATCTCATTGTGGTTTTGATTTGCATTTCCTTAATTGCCAATGATGTTGACATCATTGTATGTACTAGACATACATGTATGTACTGGACATGTGTATATCTTCTTTGAAGAAACATCTATTCAAGTCCTTTGCTCATTTTAAATGGGGTTGTTTGTCTATTTATTGTTCAGTCGTAAGAGTTCTTTATATATTCTGAAACCTTATCAGATATATAATTTGGACATATTTTCTCTCATTCTGTAAGTTGCTTTCACATCTTTGAGAAAACAAAATTTTTAATTTTTTGAAGTCCAAATTATCTATTTTCTCTTTTGTTTGGGCTTTTGTTGTGAAATCCAAGAATCCATTGCCAAATATGAGGTTGTGAAGATTTACCTCTATGTTCTCTTTCCTAAGGGTTTTATAGTTTTAGATCTTATACTCAGGTCAATGATTCATTTTCATTAATTTTTGTATGTGGGGTGAGGTAGGGATCCAACTTCCTTCTTTTGTATATGGTTATCCAGTTGTTCCAGCACCATTTATTGAAAAGACTATTCTTCCCTTATTGGTCTTGGCCACTTACTGAAAGTCAATAGACGTTTGGGTTTATTTCTGGACTCTCAATTCTATTCCTTGGTCTATATATTTATTCTTATATAAGTACCACACTGTATTGATGATTGTAGCTTTGTAGTAAGTTTTGAAATCAGAAAGTCTGAGCTTTCCAGCCCTATTTTTCTTTTTCAATATTGCTTTGGCTATTCAGAGTCCCTTGCAATTCCCCATGAATTTGAGAATCAGTTTTTCTATTTCTGAAAGAAAAAAAAAAGGCTGTTGGAGTTTTACTAGGGATGGTGTTGAATCTGTAGATTGCGGAGTGGAGTATTGTTCTCTTAATAATATTGTCTTCTAATCTGTAAACATGAAATGTCTTCCCCTTTATTTAAACCTTTTTAAATTTCAACAATGTTTTCTAGTTTTCAGTACACAAGTTTTTTACCTCCTTGATTACATTCATTCCTAGGTATTTTATTCTCTTGGATGCTATCGTAAATGGAATTGTTTTCTTGATTTCCTTTTCAGATTATTCACTGCTGGAATATAGAATCAAAACTGATTTTTGTGTGTTGCCCATGCTCTCTTTAAATATACTGACTGATGCCCATGGCATGTGGGATGCTCATGGCTAATGGGTTACACTCTAACCCATGCTGATCCAAACAGCTAAGATGTACTTATCAAGATTTATTTCCCACTTTCTTATAAACATAATCCTGAGACAGCAATATTCCCAGCTAAGAAATTACATTCTCTCACAGGCAGGAGTGGTCATGTGACTACATTCTGGCTAACAAAATATAAGTAGGAATTATTGGGTAGGGCTTCCAGGAAAGCTCTTTAAAAAGATGAGCTAGTTCAGTTGGTATATATCTTTTGTCCTTTTATGTTCCCTTCCTTCCTTCCTGGAGCTTGACTTTAATGACTGGAGCTCCAGTAGTTATCCTATGACCCAGAAGGAATCTTAAATATGAAAGCTGTGTGCTAGATGACAGACAGGATAACAAAAGGACCTAAGTCCCTGATGATTTTATGGAATGACACAGCCCTGGCTGCCTACCTCTGGACTTCTCATTTCATTAGAAAAATTAAATCCAGAATTTAAGTTGTAGATTTTTCAGGTCTCTATCACTTAAAATTCTTACTTGAATCAGAATTTCTGTTTCTGCAGAAAACAAAATCCACCCTAAAGTGGGTAGATTCAGGGAGGAGGTAGGGTCTGGGGCAATGAAGAAGCAGATTTTTGCAGGCTGGAAAACAGGCGAGCCTTTTATTACAGAAGTGAAATACACACACACACACACACGCACACACACATGCACACACACACGCTGCTCAGTCGCTTCAGTCATGTCTGACTCTTTGCGACTCCATGGACTGTAGCCCGCCAGGCTCCTCTGTCCATGGGATTTCTCAGGCAAGAATACTGATGTGGGCTGCCATGCCTTCCTCCAGAGCATCTTCCTTGACTCAGGGATTGAACTCACATTTCCTGTGTCTCCTGAACAGCGCGGGCCGATTCTTTACCGCTGAGCCACGGGGGAAGTCCCATAGGTACATGTGACCGAGTCTTTTTGTTGTATAGAAGACATTAATACAACATAACATTGTAAATGAACTATACTTCAATAAAATAAAAAATAAAGTAACAGAACTGAAATATTTATTCCCAGTGTTGTCTGTCTAATCTTGGAAAGCAGGTCACAGGAACTTCCCTGGTGGTCCAGTGGTTAAGAATTCATCTTGCATTGCAGGGGACAAGGGTTCAATCCTTGGTAGGGGAACTAAGATACCACATGTCCCAGGGCAACTAGGCCCTCTTGCTGAAACTATTGAGCTCGCATGCTGCAACTAGAGGGTCTATGAGCCACAGGGAAAGATCCCGCCTGACTCAATGAAAATCCCGCATGCTGCAACTAAGACCCAACACAGCCAAATAAACTATTTTTTTTTTAAAGAAGAAAGAAGGTCATAAACCAACTGAGGCAGTAGCTTTAGGAGCCAGGGTAGGAAAATTTGGATTGTTGGTACATGCTGGCTCCTTCTTGCTACATTTAGTAAAGTCTTTTGATGGAAAGATGCCCTACTCACAGTAGGGCAAGCCAGGTTGCAAGAAGAGATGATTGGAGCATAGCTTTACTAAGGAAGGAACTCTGCTTAAAGCCTGAGATCTAAATTGACTAGAACCTCATCATTTGGTCCCTTGCACAACTGAAAAAGCCACCTGCCTCTGTTTCCCAAACTGGACAGGCCATTCCTGGTGCCAGCAAAGTGGTTGCCTTGAAAGAAGATAAGACTGGCTGCAGGACCTTTTAAAAATATCTTCCACCTGACAGTGCTTGTGCGTAGGCTTAGTCCTTCAGTTGGGTTCAACTCTTTGCAACGCCATGGACTGTAGCCCGCCAGGCTCCTCTGTCCATGGGATTCTCCAGGCAAGAATCCTGGAGTGGGTTCCCATTTCCTTCTCCAGGAGATCTTCCTGACCCAGGGATCAAACCCGCCTTTTGCACCTCCTGCATTTTGGGAGGATTCTTTACCTTCTGAACCCCTGGGGAAGTTCTTGGGGGATTGTATTTGAGGCCATTTCTGGGTCTTGGAATCCATATCACTGAAAATGGGCTGTGGTGCTCTATCAGTCAGGATCCAATCAAGAAACAGAAAATGTATCAGTTGTTTTAAGAGAGCATTTAATACAAATAATTGGTAAGCAGATGTTGGAGAATGAAAAAGGCCAAGAGAGAAAGTATCATAAAGAGAGTAACTGCAGGAAGCAGTTACCACCCCTACCTCTGGGGCATCATAGGGAAGAGGGTGGAATCATTTCAATTTAGATATTAATTTCTTTGGCTGTGCCGTCTCTTAGTTGCAGCGTGTGGTATCTTAGATCTTTATTGTGGCATGGGAACTCTTAGTTGTAGCATGTGGGAGCTAGTTCCCTGACCAGAGATCAAACCCAGGCCCCCTGCATTGGGGGTGAGTAGCCTTAGCCATGAACCACCAGGGAAGTCCTGGAATCATTTCAGTTTAGAAGCTCTAAATAGATTTACAAAGAAAAAAATTGGACACCAGTTAAATCTGAATTTCAAATAAATGATGAGCTATTTTATATGTAAATAGGTCCCAAATATCACAGCGGACATACGTATACTAAAAAAAATTATTCATAGTTTATCTGAAATTTAAATTTAACTGGTGGTGTTGTTTTTCTTTGCGAAATCTGGCAAACGAAGCTGGAACCCAGACCTCTGAGAAGAGGAGGCAGCTTGGAATCCCAGGTATCTCTCAGGGGACACAGTGAAATATATTCTACGAATGTTAGAAAATTACAAACCAAAATCAACCGCCACTACTGGAACAAACTGAAGTTGCCAGAGTCAAAATCATCGCCAAAATGATGCTGAGGGAATAGGAATAGACAGGAAGAAGGATACATCTTCATCTTCTTCCAGAAATGCAGTCTCCCTCTGGGGTCCCCTACTGGCAGCTGGCAAAAAAAGAACTGTGATTTCCCAGAGTCTCAGCTCTGGCATTACAAAGCGGAGCCTTGAGGGTGGGTTTGAAGCTGAGAGACAATAACCAGAACAGCTGGGCAGCTGCCTAGAAGGACATTTTCTCCAGTGCCACCTCGGATGTGGATACAGGAAACGGTGGACTAAGAAGATCCTTCCAGAGAAGAGATCCAGGGGCTGCCTGGCTCCCAAGAATTTACAGTATTGACTGGGCAGGAAATCCTCACTATTCCTGCCCCAGAGGGTTTAATAATAGTGTTGGACAATTGCCATGACTTCTGGGGGTTCCCACTCTCTACTGTAGCTTTTTTTTGAATTGCAGGTTTCTTTTTCCTTCTTTATCTTTGTGTATTGGGAGTGTTGAATGACAGGCAGGTAGTGTTTTCCACATTTGGACTTGATAGAGAAGACTGCACATCACAGACAGACTTTCAGTGAGAGGTAGTAACTGGATGGGACTTTACATGGCCTGTAAGGGAGGAGATAAGCATGTTTGATGTTTAAGAATAAATGCATGTGGACGTGGGTGTCCAAAGAAGCGGACTGTGCAGAGAGGGAGTAAATACCATCCTACACAAGTTCTTCCAGAGAAGAGAAAAAGTGGGAAGATTCTCCAAGGCATTTTATGAATTTGACATTACCATGAAACCAAACCTGAGGATAGGACAAGCATAAAAATTGAAGACCCATCTCAATCATAAATATGAATGTAAAAACCCTAAGTAAGATATTAGCAAGTCAAGTTCAGCAATTTATGAAAAAGGTAACAATTTAATGACCAAGTTAATTTTACCTAGGAATGCAACATTCATTGATCAATTTAAAAAAATCTGCTAACATAATCCACTGTATTTGTAACTTAAATGAGAAAAATCATGCATTCACCTCAATAAAGGCAGAAAAAGTGTTTGTAAAATTCAACATCTATTCATGATTAAAAAAAAAAAAACAAAAGGAATGGTAATAAGAGGAACTGAACTTTTGAATCAGACTCACATAAGTCATAGCTCTTAGCCTATACTAGACTAGTGATTTAAAGGAAAAAGACAATCACAAAACATAGGTAAAGTATTTTTCCCTTGGAGAAGTCCAACACTGTCAGGTGGAGCTCCCCATTTAGAGAGCGTGTCCTTCCATTCTGACAGTAAGATGTGTTCTAGGGACCTCCCTGGTCATCCAGTGGCTAAGACTCCGAGCTACCAATGCAGGGTGTGTGTGCTAAGTAGATTTAGTCGTGTTAGAGTCTTTGCGACCCTATGGACTATAGCCCACCAGGCTCCTCTGTCCATGGGATTCTCCATGCAAGAATCCTGGAGTGGGTTGCCATGGCCTCCTCCAGGGATCTTGCTGACTGAGGGATTGAACCTATGTCTCTTATACCTCCTGCATTGGCAGACAGGTTCTTTACCACGAGTGCCACCCGGGATAGATACCAACGCAGGATGCTTGGGTTCAGTCCCTGGCCCAGGACCTAGGGTCCCACATGCCAGAGGCAACTAAGCCCGCACATGGCAACGAGAGAAGCCTGCACACTACAGAGAGAAGCCACTGAACAGAGAAACTAGATGAAGCCAGTGTGCCACAACGAAGACCGAGTGCAGCCGAAATAAAAATCGATAAATGGAATTAAATAAAAATAAAAGAGCCCAAATGCCACAACTAAAGATCCAGCATGCTGCAAAGAAGATGGAACATCCTGTATGCTGCAACTAAGACCCAGCGCAGCTAAATAAATAAATACATGTTACAAAAAAGAAAAGAAGGATGTGTCATAGTTTCAGATTTAACAGGTGAGGTGTGTTCTGAGCAATATGTAGGAAGCCATTGCTTCCTTTTGGTTGTGGAACATCTCCATCTTATATCTGATTAATTACACTGAAGTCAAGTGGGCCTTAGAAACAAAGCTAGAGGAAGTAATGGAATTCCAGTTGAGCTATTTCAAATCCTGAAAGATGATGCTGTGAAAATGCTGCACTCAATATGCCAGCAATTTTGGAAAACTCAGCAGTGGCCACAGGACTGGAAAAGGTCAGTTTTCATTCCAATTCCAAAGAAAGGCAATGCCAAAGAATGCTCAAACTACCACACAATTGCACTCATCTCACATGCTAGTAAAGTAATGCTCAAAATTCTCCAAGCCAGGCTTCAGCAATACGTGAACCATGAACTCCCTGATGTTCAAGCTGGTTTTAGAAAAGGCAGAGGAACCAGAGATGAAATTGCCAACATCTGCTGCATCATAGAAAAAGCAAGAGAGTTCCCGAAAAACATCTATTTCTGCTTTATTGACTATGCCAAAGCCTTTGACTGTGTGGATCACAATAAACTGTGGAAAATTCTGAAAGAGATGGGAATACCAGACCACCTGACCTGCTTCTTGAGAAATCTGTATGCAGGTCAGGAAGCAACAGTTCGAACTGAACATAGAACAATAGACTGATTCCAAATAGGAAAAGGAGTACGTCAAGGCTGTATATTGTCACCCTGCTTATTTAACTTCTATGCAGAGTACATCATGAGAAACGCTGGACTGGAAGAAACACAAGCTGGAATCAAGATTGCCGGGAGAAATCTCAATAACCTCAGATATGCAGATGACACCACCCTTATGGCAGAAAGTGAAGAGGAGCTAAAAAGCCTCTTGATGAAGGTGAAAGAGGAGAGTGAAAAAGTTGGCTTAAAGCTCAACATTCAGAAAACGAAGATCATGGCATCTGGTCCCATCACTTCATGGGAAATAGATGCGGAAACAGTAGAAACAGTGTCAGACTTTATTGTTTTGGGCTCCAAAATCACTGGAGATGGTGACTGCAGCCATGAAATGAAAAGACGCTTACTCCTTGGAAGAAAAGTTATGACCAACCTAGACAGCATATTCAAAAGCAGAGACATTACTTTGCTGACTAAGGACCGTCTAGTCAAGGCTATGGTTTTACCTGTGGTCATGTATGGATGTGAGAGTTGGACTGTGAAGAAGGCTGAGTGCCGAAGAATTGATGCTTTTGAACTGTGGTGTTGGAGAAGACTTTTGGAGAAGACTCTTGAGGGTCCCTTGGACTGCAAGGAGATCCAACCAGTCCATTCTGAAGGAGATCAGCCCTGGGATTTCTTTGGAAGGAATGATGCTAAAGCTGAAGCTCCAGTACTTTGGCCACCTCATGCGAAGAGCTGACTCATTGGAAAAGACTCTGATGCTGGGAGGGATTGGGGGCAGGAGGAGAAGGGGACGACCGAGGATGAGATGGCTGGATGGCATCACGGACTCGATGGACATGAGTCTGAGTGAACTCCGGGAGATGGTGATGGACAGGGAGGCCTGGCGTGCTGCGATTCATGGGGTAGCAAAGAGTCGGACACGACTGAGCGACTGAACTGAAGTGAACTGAACTGAACTGATATTCCCCATTCTCTGCTTAGCCACGCTCTCCATAAATCCATAAAATCCAGGATTATTTACAGTAAGAAGTTTAAACAGGGCAGCTGTATCCTATTAAAAACATTTCATAGATAAGGATTTTCTGTTACTTTTCTGCTAGTAAATATATATTCTTATTGTGTTTATCAAGAGCATGGGTTATTAGTGTGCATACAAGATTTGACCAGGGATATTTTTTTCCCCTTTCATCTCAGGAGAAAGAGGGAGTGGGTTGCAGCCCTGCTATTAACTCTTTTCTTCCCATTAGGGAACTTCCTTAATCCCCTATGGCATATTTACAATAAATGTACTTTGTATATTAAAATTCTCCAGAGAATTCCCTGGAGGTTCAGTGGTTAGGACCCCACACGTTCACTGCCGAGGGCCCAGGTTCAATTCCTGATTAAGGAAATAGGATTCCACAAGCCTTGCAGTGTGGAAAACACATTCTCCGAAATAAAAAGTAAAATCAAAACAAAACAGCAACAAAGTTGAGCTGCTCGTAGCAGAGGATCATTCGTGTGCCTCCCAGGGTGCCAAAAAGTCCACCTAACCATTCTCGATGAGGTCAGGGTTTCAACTGGGAGTAAAATGGACTGAGGGGCCATTTGGGATGTGACCCAGGAGTTAGCCCTCAACCCTGGGAAAAATTCACAGTGTTTCACCCAAGGGAAAACGTGTTCACTTAAGAATAAGGCTGGCTGCTCACATTGGCAGGTCAACCCAGAGTTGCTGTTGGGTTAAAATGATATGCATTAAAAATTATCCTGACTTTCATTGAGGAGTAGCATATTTGGTGGTGACCACTTCCCGATTCCCCCGAGATGAAGAGAAATGATGATCTAGCACCTGGAGATGAAGAGCAGGTGGCATACCAGGGGGTGACTTTGCCCTGGGTATCAACTGCTGGGGAGAGGGCAGATGGGACACGCCTTAGTGCAGTGCACAATATTCATAGTCTATTTTCCAGGACAGATCAGATGTCTCCTGACAGGTGTGCAACTTCTGTCCTTGCATACTGTTGGAAATTGCCCAGCTGCTCCTGGCTCTGCTGTTCAATTACTTTACACAGGCACTCTCAGCGAAAACCTTGGGAAACCCTCGAGAAGAGATGAATTATCTGTTGTTCCTCAAGTGGTTCTCTTTGGAGAGAAACGATCTCATTATTCCAGGTGCTCCTCATTAGAACAGATGTTGATTGCGGCGGGTCACAGTATGTGCAGAGATTATATTGGAAAGAGTATGGTTGTCAGTGTTTTCAGTTTCAGCACTGTAGCAGCTGCCATGACCTCTGCCTCGTAAATGGCCCTGTCACAGGCCACATGGGGCTTCCCAGTTGGCTCAGCGGTCAAGAATCTGCCTGCTAATGCAGGAGACGCAGGAGATGCGGATTTGGTCCCTGGGTCAGGAGGAGCCCCTGGAGCAGGAAAATGACAGCCCTCTCCAGTGTTCTTGCCTGGAGAATCCCCTGGACAGAGGAGCCTGGTGGACTGCAGTCCATAGGGTCACAAAGAGTTGAACACGACTGAGGGACTGAGCATGCGTGCCCCCAGTTGGTCACACACATGTCAAATCCTGGGGCGCCAGTACTGTGGTTGCCCAATGAGAGACTGAGTATCATAAGTCCTTGCCCTTTGCCAAAGCTGCCTAAATGATGACTTGCAGAGGCTTTAAAAAATATTGATATCTATTTATTTATATGGTTGCACCAGGTTTTAGTTGCAGCATGAAGGATCCTCGATCTTCATTGCGACATGCAGAATCTTTTCATTTTGGGGTGAGAACTCTTGGATGCAGCATGAATACAGTTCCATGTACTATATAGTGTAATGTGTACCTGGCTTTTCAAATTTATTTTTTTAAAGTATAGTTGATTTTACAATATTTTAATTTCTGCTGTACAGCAAAGTGATTCAGTTATACATAGATATACTTTCTTTTTCATATTCTTTTCCATCATGATTTATCCCAGAATATTGAATATAGCTCCCCATGCTATACAGGAGGACCTTGTTGTTTATCTATTCTCTATATAAAAGTTTGCCTCTGCTAATCCCGAACTCCCAATCCATCCCTTCCCCACCCTCCACTCCCCCTGGCACACACAAGTCTGTTCTCTATTATCTGTGAGTCTTTTTTTTTTTTCCTGTAGATAAATTCATTTGTGTCGTATTTTAGATTTTGCATATAAGTGATACCATATGGTATTTGTCTTTCTCTTCCTGACTTACTTCATTTAGTATGATAATCTCTAGGACTATCCATGTTACTGCAAATGGCATTATTTTGTTATCTTTATATATGTACCACAACTTCTTTATCCATTCATCTGTCAAAGGACATTTCCGTTGTTCTCATGTATTGGCTGTTGTGAATAGTGCTGCTATGAACGCAGGGATGCATGCATCTTTTTGAATTATAGTTTTGTCTGGATATATGCTCAGGAGTGGGGTTGCTAGATCAAATGGCAACTCTATTTTTGGTTTTTTGAAGAACCTCCAGACTGTTTTCCATAGTATCTGCACCAATTTACAGTCCCACCAAGAACACAGGATTGTTTCCTTTTCTCTACATCCAGTCCAACATTTGTTATTTGTACATTTTTAAATGATGGCCATTCTGACCAGTGTGAGGTGGTACTTCATTGTAGTTCTGGTTTGCATTTCTCTGATAGTTAGTAATGCTGAGCTCTTTTTCATGTGTCTGTTGGGCATCTGAATGTCTTCTTTGGAGAAATGTCTATTTAGATCTTCTGTCTGTTTTTTGATTGGGTTGGGTTTTTCAGTTTTTTTTTGAGTTGTATGTGCTGTTTGTATATTTTGGATTAAGTCCTTGTCAGTCATATCATTTTCAAATATTTTCTCCCAATCTGTAGGTTGTCTTTTCATTTTGTTTATGGTTTCCTTTGCTGTACAAATGCTTATAAGTTTGATTAGGTTCCTTTTGTTTATTTTTGCTTTTATTTCTATTAGTACGTATCTGTTAATTCCAAATTCCTAATTTATCCCTCCCTGCCTTTCCCCTTTGGTAACCCATAAGTTTGCATTCTATGTCTGTGAGTCTACTCCTGTTTTGTAAATAAGTTCATTTGTAGGGTATTTTTTAGATTCAACATATAAGTGATATCCTATGATATTTGTCTCTCTCTGACTTACTTTCACTTAGTATAATAATATCTAGGTCCATCCATGTTTCTGCGAATGGCATTATTTCACTTTTTTTAGTGGCTGAGTAGTATTCTATTATATATATACCAAATCTTCTTTATCCATTCATCTCTAGAGGGACATTTAGTTTGCTTCCATGTCTTAAAAGCCCCTATGTTTTAGCAGTTTGGAATATTTCTATCATCTGGCACAGCAATAAAATTTGATACCTTAAATTCAGATCCTGGATCGAGGAACTGCAGGATTAATAACACAGGGTGAGCGCCATATATGGCTGTAATTAAGGTTAAGGCACCAATGACATGACTTCTCGGGTTAGACGATACGAGAGGCTGAGCTTGGAGATGCCTCCCTTCCATGACTATTGCACTGCCATGGGGTCAAATGTCCTTGGATCCTGAGCTGGTCATTGGGAACTGTGTGACAAGGAGAGCCACCCAGAGAGTAAAGACGTGCTGCTATTCTTCTCTTGGCGTCTAGCTTTGCAAGAGATAAATAAACTGCTTTTCTCTGATGAACTGTACAATGGTGCTTGACTGACATTTCACCTTTTAAATTATTTTTATTTAAATTATCTAAGTTGTCTTTAGAGTGAGCTTCAGTTTAACTGTTGACAAACTCTACAATATATTGTGAACCAGCCCTCTCCATCTCTTCCACATCTATCCTAACCCCAGCTATCAGCATCTTTTACTTACTATCACATCATCTCTCTCCACTGCTTAAGTTCTTTCAAAGGTATCTCATCCCATGTAAAACATACCACAAAAAATGCAACCTACAATTCTCTACATGATCTGGCTTCTGCTCCTTTATCCATTCACATTTCCTGTCACCTAGATTAGGTATCTACTTTGCGGGACCCAGTAAAAAATGAAAGTATGGGGCTCCTTGTTAAAAAATTATTTAGAATTGCAAGAGAGCAATTAGACCAGCAGAGCCTTAAAGCAAGCATGGCGCCTTTCTGAGAGTGGGGCTCCATGGGATCGCACAGGTTGCATGCCCATTAAGCTGGTCTGCCGGTCATCCGCTTCTCATTCAGAGGTCATCCTCTTGTTTCTGTTTTAGAGCTTTTGTACTAACTCTTCCTTGGCCTGGAATGCTCTTCTGTTTAATGTTAGCATGGTTCACTTCTCCTAAGTAGGTCTCAGTGGCAACATCACCAACTGAGAGAGGCCATCCAGGACCCTCAACTTAACCTAGCCACTGACTCATTCTTTGTTGCTTCACCACTCTTTTTAGCTCATTGCCATGCACTTCACCTAGTTCCTTTTTAAAAACCATCTATCTATTTACTGGCCATCTCTCCCTGTTATGGGTTGAATTGTATCCCCCATCTCACCACCGTAATTCTTATGTTGAAATCCTAACCCCCAGTATCTCAGAATGTGATCTTATTTGGAAATAGGGTTGTTGCAGATGCAATTAGTTAAGAATGAGGTTGTACTTGTGTAGGATGAACTCCTAATCTAATACGACGTGGATGCTTAGTCACTCAGCCATGTCCAACTCTTTGTGACCCTATGGACTGTAGTCTGCCAGGCTCCTCAATCCATGGGATTCTCCAGGTAAGAATACTGGAGTGGGTTGCCATTTCCTCCTCCAGGGAATCTTCCCAACCCAGAGATTGAGCCCGCATAGCCTCCTGCTTTGAGGGTAGATTCTTTACCCACAGAGCCATTGGGGAAGTCTAATTTAATATGACTGTCTTATAAAAAGGGGGAATCTGAACATAGAAATGTATTCAGGGAGAGCACCGTGTGAACATGAAGATGGCCATTTACAAGTCAAGAAAAGAGCCCTGGAACAGATTCTTCCTTTACAAGGAACTAACCCTGCCTACATATGGATTTTGGGCTTCAATAGTCTCCAGATCTGTGAGACAGTCAGTTTCTGTTGTTTAAGCCAGTCTAATTATGGCAGAAAGTGAAGAAGAACTAAAGAGCCTCTTGATGAAAGTGAGAGGAGAGTGAAAAAGTTGGCTTAAAGCTCAACATTCAGAAAACTAAGATTATGGCATCTGGTCCCATCACTTCTGGAAACAGTGGCTGACTTTATTTTTCTGGGCTCCAAAGTCACTGCAGATGGTGACTGTAGCCATGAAATGGAAGGAAAGTTACGACCAACCTAGATAGCATATTCAAAAGCAGAGACATTACTTTGTCAACAAAGGTCCCTCTAGTCAAGGCTATGGTTTTTCCAGTGGTCACGTATGGATGTGAGAGTTGGACTGTGAAGAAAGTTGAGTGCTGAAGAATTGATGCTTTTGAATTGCGGTGTTGGAGAAGACTCTTGAGAGTCCCTTGGACTGCAAGGAGATCCAACCAGTCCATCCTAAAGGAGATCAGTCCTGGGTGTTCATTGGTAGGACTGATGTTGAAGCTGAAACTCCAATACTTTGGCCACCTGATGCGAAGAGCTGACCATCTGAAAAGACCCTAATGCTGGGAAAGATTGAGGGCAGGAGGAGAAGGGGACGACAGAGGATGAGATGGTTGGATGGCATCACCGACTCAATGGACATGGTTTGGGTGGACTCCTGGAGTTGGTGATGGACAGGGAGGCCTGGAGTGCTGTGGTTCATGGGGTCGCAAAGAGTCGGACACGACTGAGCGACTGAACTGAACTGAATAGTACTTTGTTACAGCAGCTCTCGCCGACGAATGTACCCTCCGTTAGAATGAAGCTGAGAGCATTAAACCTGGTTTGTTTATTTCACAGCCGTCTCAGAACGTGCCTGTACTGTTACTTAGACCACATCAGTACTGCTGTTTAACGATTCCACTTGTATATATAAACCTGAAAGCCTTTCAAGGGAAGAGTGTGTTGCAGGTGTTCAAGAAAAACCTGTTGAGTAGATTAAACCATTTCACTCATTTCCAGATTTTTTGTGGAGAGCGCCGGCAGTTGTGTGCGGACTGACCGATCATAGCTCTTATTCCGTAGGCTGTTTTAATATGCACTACGTGCTTTTAGCTCTCTGGACAAAGATACATACTTCGCAGGTCTGTCAAGTGAGACTCAGAAGACTGATCGGAGCTCTAGCCTTTTGCAAGCGCTGGTCCTTGCTCCTTTTGGCATCTCGGTAGTTGTAGTTTTGTCCACTGTAGCTTTGCTCGAAAAACGAACTGTGAGACCACAACTCCCATCACTCCGCAAGCACTGGAGCCTTCAGAGCGCATCCTCTGGAGGGGGCACCGAAGCCATTGAGCAACCTTCTGGTCCAAGGGCCCGCCTTCCTGAACCCAGAGGCACCCGTGATTGGTCGACTGCCCCGCCTCTCAGCGGAGGGGGCGACAGGTGAATGAAAGGGGGGCGTGTCAGTGCGCGTAGCTCGGCGGCGGCGCGGCTGGAAGAACTAGCTGGAAGGTGAGAGCAGAGAAGCGGGTTCACGCTGCCGCTTTCATTGGCTTGGGGAGGATTCGGGGCGCCGTGGGGGCGGGATGGGCAACCGACAGGGATGTTCCACGTCGGTCGGCCTCTCTCGGACCGACTGGCCCTGGCTAATCCCCGGACTCCAGCCGGGCGAACCCGCACTCATTGACGGACCCTCTCCCTCCCCTCCAGCGTGGGGAGGCCCATGCGGCAGCCGTTTCCCCCCTCCTCCCAGACACTGGGTTGCCCCCTATGCCCTGATTCGTCCAGCGGGTGGTATGGGCGCACGCTGATTCTGGTGGTCCCAGGGCGCAAGGGCTCAGCCAGACGGGGGCAGTTGGCAGCGACGGCCACTTTGTCCGGGAGAGGCCGTGAGAGGGGCAAGGCCTCGGTTCTCACCATCGGGACCCAAAGACTGCATCCAGTAACGGATTCTGGTGATTTCTGCAGGGTTGTCTACCTGCGGGCGGGGGAGGATCCCCTTGACTTGCGATCAATTTAGCAGTTGAATCAAAGATGCAGTTGACCCAGAAATACTTTCTGTGAAAATGGAAACTCTTCTTCTGAGTCGTTTCCCTCCACTCCGCGCATTTGGGAAAGGAATGAATGACTTCCCCAGCCCTTCTCACGGTTTCCTGGAGGGTTAGGGAAGTCAGGTTGGCATAAGTAGATAAAGATGTCAACTCTGGACTCAAA
The DNA here is from genome assembly GCF_001704415.2 of Capra hircus. NCBI lineage: Eukaryota > Metazoa > Chordata > Mammalia > Artiodactyla > Bovidae > Capra > Capra hircus. The sequence goes on from NC_030809.1 coordinate 14,554,786, forward strand.
CCAATCTCGGTGCCAGTCCTAGCCTGAGCGTGTTATATGAAAATTGGAACCTCAGTTTCCTCCTCTGAAAAAGAGGAAGTAATGATTTTATTTACTGTACTGGGTTCTTGGGAGGTTAACATTAGTTTGTGCTTGTAAAGTGTTAATACTTTTTACAGTGCTTCATGAGAAGTAGTTCTCAGTAAATGCTAACAATTGAGGAGCAGATTTTCATTATTCTCTGGTTGGTGAAACTGCAGGAGTGTTGTCAGAAAGAGTGGGTGGACTTCAAAGCTGCTTTTGGCACTGGAATAAAGACATTCTCTCAGGGGCATGTGGGAGTTTGTTATAACACTAGTGTTGGCATCTGCCCTCTCCTGGAAGACATGCGATGTTCTTGGTTCACTTTTCAATTCTTGGCCTCTTGCTTGTGTCAGGCATTGCTTGTAGCCAATAACTGTTGGATTGAATTGGAACCATGGGAAGGTTGGGAGGGTCCCTGCCAGAGTGTGGATAAATGTGCTTCTGGAAGCAGTGTACCCTATGAGCTTCTTTTCCAGGAGAAGTGGTGATTCTCGGTTTGTGCCAGGGATGCAGAGCACCGAAGCAAGTGGAATTGGTGTGAATACAACATGCAGTGGCATACAGCATCCCCACGTTGTATGCCAAATGCAGTTGGAGGAAGGTTTGAAGAAAATATGTGGATAGATTTTTGCAAAGTCAAGGGAGTATTTCCATGATCCAGTAGAATCTAGGATATTTGCAGATAGAAAGCCAAAGGAAATAGGTTTCGAGTGTTATTGCTAGAAAGACGCATCTTCTAGTGAAAAATACAAGTGCCTGGGGGGAGGCTCTGTAGATAAGACTGTTCTACAAGTTAAGAAGTATTGGGCCTGGGACTTCCCTGGTGGTCCAGGGGCTAAGACTCTTGTACTCCCAATATAGGGGACTCAGGTTCTATCCCTAGTTAGGAAACTAGATCTCACATGCTGCAATGAACACGTGGCTCAGCCAAATAAATAAATGAATACTTCTTAAAAAAGAATCGGGCCTATTTAATAATCTTCCTTATTTACCAATTCCTTATCCCTCTTTCCCTCCTTTTTCTTCTTTGCTAAAAAGGAAGTTCAGTTCAGTTCAGTCACTCAGTCGTGTCTGACTCTTTGCTACCCCATGAATCGCAGCACGCCAGGCCTCCCTGTCCATCACCTTCTCCCGGAGTTCACTCAGACTCACGTCCATCGAGTCCGTGATGCCATCCAGCCATCTCATCCTCGGTCGTCCCCTTCTCCTCCTGCCCCCAATCCCTCCCAGCATCAGAGTCTTTTCCAATGAGTCAGCTCTTCGCATGAGGTGGCCAAAGTACTGGAGCTTCAGCTTTAGCATCATTCCTTCCAAAGAAATCCCAGGGCTGATCTCCTTCAGAATGGACTGGTTGGATCTCCTTGCAGTCCAAGGGACTCTCAAGAGTCTTCTCCAACACCACAGTTCAAAAGCATCAATTCTTCGGCACTCAGCCTTCTTCACAGTCCAACGCTCACATCCATACATGACCACAGGAAAAACCATAGCCTTGACTAGACGGACCTTAGTGAGCAAAGTAATGTCCCTGCTTTTGAATATGCTATCTAGGTTGGTCATAACTTTTCTTTCAAGGAGTAAGCGTCTTTTAATTTCATGGCTGCAATCACCATCTGCAGTGATTTTGGAGCCCCAAAAAATAAAGTCTGACACTGTTTCCACTGTTTCCCCATCTATTTCCCATGAAGTGATGGGACCGGATGCCATGACCTTCGTTTTGAAAGAGGGGGGAAAAAGGCAATATATGCACACAGTAAAAGATCCTAACAGTATGGAAAGGTTATAAATGAAAAATGAAATCATTCCCCAAACCTCCTACCTCTAGTCCCTCTTCTCAAGGTTCAGTTCAGTTCAGTTCAGTTGCTCAGTTGTGTCTGACTCTTTGGAACCCCATGGACTGCTGCACGCCAGGCCTCCCTGTCCATCACCAACTTCCAGGGTTTGCTCAAACTCATGTCCATCGAGTTGGTGATGCCATCCAACCATCTCATCCTCTGTCGTCCGCTTCTCCTCCTGCCCTCAATCTTTCGTAGCATCAGGGTCTTTTCCGATGAGTCAGTTCTTTGCATCAGGTGTCCAAAGTATTGGAGCTTCAGCTTCAACATCAGTCCTTCTAATGAATATTCAGAACTGATTTCCTTTAGGATGGACTGGTTGGATCTCCTTGCAGTCCAGGGGACTCTCAAGAGTCTTCTTCAGCATGACAGTTCAAAAGCATCAATTCTTTGGTGTTCAACCTTCTTTACGGTCGTACTCTCACATCTATACATGACTACTGGAAAAACCATAACTTTGACTATATATGAACCTTTGTTGGTTCATATGCCTCTGCTTTTTGATATGCTGTCTAGGTTTGTCATAGTCTTTTAATTTCATGGCTGCAGTCAACATCTGCAGTGATTCTGGAGCCCAAGAAAATAAGTCTGTCACTGTTTCCGTTGTTTCCCCATCCATTTGCCATGAAGTGATGGGACTGGATGCCATGATCTTTGTTTTTGAATGTTGAGTTTTAAGCCAGCTTTTTCACTCTCCTCTTTCACTTTCATCAAGAGGCTCTTTAGTTCCTCTTCTCTTTCTGCCGTAAGGGTGGTGTCATCTGCATATCTGAGGTTATTGATATTTCTCTTGGCAATCTTGATTTCAGCTTGTGCTTCATGCAGCCCGGCATTTCTCATGATGTACTCTGCATATAAGTTAAATAAGCAGGGTGACAATATACAGCCTTGACGTACTCCTTTTCCTATTTGGAACCAGTCCGTGGTTCCATGTCCAGTTCTAACTGTTGCTTCCTGGCCTGCATACAGATTTCTCAGGAGGCAGGTAAGGTGGTCTGGTATTCCCATCTCTAATAATTTTCCACAGTTTGTTATGATGCACACAGTCAAAGGCTTTGGTGTAGCCAATGAAGCGGAAGTAGATGTTTTTCTGGAACTCTGTTGCTTTTTCTGTGATCCAACAGATGCTGGAAATTTGATCTCTGGTTCCTCTGTCTTTTCTAAATCCAGCTTGAACATCTGAAATTTTCAGTTCACATACTGTTGTGGTTATCTGCTATTAACTTTTGCTCATATAACTTTCCAGAAAAAAATTCTTACATATATCAACAAAAACATATGTATATCCCATCTATGTGATGGGATAATACTGTACATTTTGTTTTGCATCTTATGTTTTTCCTTACTATATCTTGGTGAGTTTTTTTATATGAACACACAGAATTCTCGCTCTTTAAAGCACGGTTGCATAGTATTCCACTGTGTAAATATACCTCATTGATTTAACTTGCCCCCTACTGGTGAATGTTCTGATTGTTTCTACTTTTGTGCTTGTACAAAAACCTGGTGTGATGGGCATCTCTCAGCTTATGATTTGATGTACTTTTGGGAATACATTCAAAAGGGTAAGTTTTTAGCCATGAAATTTTGGGAGCAGAAGATGTGTAATTTATGTAGGGGGCCACACCGTACCTCATTCGGGGATCTTAGTTTACTGACCAGGGATTGAACCTGTGCTCCCTGCAGTGGAAGGACCACCAGGGAAATCCCAAAAGATGTGTACATTTAAATTTTGATAAATATTAGCAAATCCCCCTCTACAATGGTATTCCCCATGATATTTCTATCAACAGTGGATATTATTACTTTGAAAATTTTTTACCGGTCTGATTGGTTTTCTTTCAGTTCTGAGGAAGAACTGAATTTGATATTTAAATGTAGCATTCTCCTGTGTCTTGTTTTCCCCTTGATATGATTGCCAAAAGGAGGAAGGTTTGGCTGGAGCATTTAGAAGAGGTGAGAATGACCAGGAACTCTCAATCCTGTGAAAACTTTCAGGGTTGATTTATTCAGGAGAAGAGTTTTTCAGATATCAGACAGTTCTCTTCCTTTCTGAATCAAAATGTTAATTTTAACTACTTTGGATGAAAAAACATTCCCAAAATTATAACTTCCTAGAGTTTAAAATGAATACAAAAAGAATCATCTTGATGACTTAGACCTATCCAGCGTAGCCCCGGGGTATAATTTAGTGATGTCCTGAGGCTATTTTGAATATGTTCAGAGCATTTAATACCCTTAGCTAAGTGGCCTCAGGCTGATATTTTGAAAAAATGTCTGGGTCTGTTTTTGATAGCTTTTTTTTTACCTTTTCCTAGCTACAAGTCTCACTTTTAAGTTTGTCAGTTTACTTACAGAGACTTTGTTCTCTAGTTTCTAAACTTAATGTGTCACTTATAAATGTGTAGAAAGTAGGTGTAAACTGCCGTTTAATGAGGTTGTTGTTGGTCTTCATTGAGTAAAGTCTGTTAGGTTAACACACAGGCCTTGAGGGATCTCTTAGCAGTGGAAAGACTGTCTGCTGGTAGAGATGCCTCATTTCTCTTGGGTAGGGTAATTGTTGTGTTCCACTTGTAGAAAAGAAGAGTGCTGAAGAGTTGTTAGCTGTAGTTGGCAGCTTTCACTAGGCCTTTTGGGATCCCAATAGAAGAAGAAGGTATAGGAACTTCTTTGAGCTCAATGGGTCAGTAAATAAAAGGGGTAAGTTGATCGATGGCTATGTGGTTTGTGTGATGGGGGAAGACAGAGAAGAGAGCTCAGGGGAGGTCAGCTTCTGTCTTCCTCACTTGCAGAAGGATTTTAAACTTGATTTATGCTTTATATTTGTTCTGGGGACTTCCCTGGTGGCTCAGATGGTAAAGAATCTGCCTGCAATGTAGGAGACCTGGGTTCAATCCCTAAGTCAGGAAGATCGCTGGAGAAGGGAATGGCTACCCACTCCAGTATTCTTGCCTGGAGGGCTCCTCTGTCCTTGGGTTAGAAGAGTCAGACACTAGTGAGCAGCTAACAAGTGTATTTGTTGCATACTTGTTCTACTTAGCAGGTAAGAGAGGAGTATTCTTTTGTATTCAGCTAACCTACTTTGTCCAAAGCACTGCCAAATGCTGTGAAAGTGTTAGTTTCTCTGTAGTGTCCAACTCTTTGTGATCCCATGGACTGTCACCTGCCAGGCTCCTCTGTCCATGAAATCCTCTAAGAATACTGGCAAGAATACTAGAGTGGGTAGCCATCCCTTCTCCAGGGGAACTTCCTGACCCAGGGATGGAACCTGGTTCTTCCGCATTATAGGCAGATTCTTTACCATCTGAGCCCCCAGGGGAGCCCTGCCAGGTGCTTTATGGGAAATCAAATGAAATAAGACATGGCTTATGCCTTCTGAGGGCTTATAGTCCACTGACAGAGAAGAACTGAGACATAAAAAATACAGAGAAGAGAAGGAAGGGTTGTGGAGTCAGTCAATTAGGAATATCTCAGTTGCACTGAGAAAATTCAACCAAAGCAAAAAGGGACTTAATGGCTTCTGGCAGAGCATGAGCTGGGGCTCAGATGGTGTCCCTGGCCTCCATCTGTTGCTCCTGTTTGAACTGGGCTATCATCTGTATTAGGCTGGTTCCCCTTGTGGTGTGGCAGCAGCATCCCTCAAATCCCACATGCCCACAGAGCAGAGAGCCATTCTTTTTTTGGATCCCCCAGCAAATGCTTCATTGCTTTTCATTGGCTCTGGCCTAGTCACATGGCCGTTTCTGAGCCAATCAGTGTGGTCAGAGGGTAAGTTATGTTGATGGGTTTAGCCTGTGTTACAGCTTACACATCTGGAGCTTGGGCATGGTGCTAGTTTTATGCAAAGCACATTGGCTGTGGATGGGGCAAGGATGATTCCATCAAAGCCAAAAAGGGCAATAAAATCATAAGAATGGAGAATGCATTCTGGCTAGCCCAAGCATCCACCAAGTGTTCCCACAAACTTATGGTAATCAGTGTGAGCTGAGACTAGACATGCCAGTCCCTGAGTTCTGTATTGGGACACTGGAGACTGAACTGGAGACCATAATTCTTAGATTCAGGAATTATTTATATTTCAAGCCTTGAAGAAAGTCAAATGTCATTTATAAGAGCATGAACTCTGAAGGTTTTGAGTCCTGGCTCTGTTGCAGCTGGATCATCACCATCCTCTGTGTCTTAAAAGTACAATATTGTAAGTATAATATTAGTCCTTACTCATAGGGTTGTTATAAAAGCTCACAGAAAGAATCTATGTAAAATACTAAGTACTCACCCATATACAGTTAGCTATAGTTACTTTTACTGTTTCTCATTAGTTAACCCAGTTAGACAATCTTTAATTTTTGTTAGCCCGTATTATAAAGATTTACTTAACTGAGTTTTGGGGAAGAATTAAAAAAAAATAAATAAAAAGAACATCTTATTTGTAAGGTTGGCATGTGTGAACTGAAAAAAACAACAACAAAAAATCTTGGCAGAGATCCAGGCTCCTTTTGAGCAGCACCAGCTGGTGGAGAAATGGAGATGCAATCCTATTATGCCAAGCTCTTGGGGGAGCTGAATGAACAGCGGCAGAGGGACTTCTTCTGCGACTGCAGCATTATCGTGGAAGGGAGGATCTTCAAGGCCCACAGGAACATCTTGTTTGCCAACAGCGGCTACTTCCGCGCCCTGCTCATTCACTACATCCAGGATAGCGGGCGGCACAGCACCGCCTCCCTGGACATCGTCACCTCCGACGCCTTCTCCACCATCTTAGACTTCCTTTATTCTGGAAAGTTGGATTTGTGTGGGGAGAACGTGATTGAAGTTATGTCGGCTGCCAGCTACCTGCAGATGAACGACGTGGTGAACTTCTGCAAGACATACATCAGATCCTCCCTCGACATCTGCCGAAAGATGGAGAAGGAGGCTGCAGTGGCGGCCGCGGTGGCCGCAGCAGCAGCAGCCGCGGCAGCGGCCGCAGCGGCCGCCGCAGCTCATCAGGTGGACAGTGGAAGCCCCAAGAAAGGGACCGCCGGTGAGACCAAGAGCTTGGTCTCTCCAGCCGAGGGGGAGGAGAGTGTGGACCGACCAAGAGAGCCCCCCAGTGGTGATCACAGAGGCTGCTGCCCTCTGGAACTGGTGGGGAAAGACAGCCAGGGCAGTGGCTGGGCTGACAGTGACCGCTCCACTCGGCCAGTACAGATGGAGCCCAAGGTGGAGTTGGGTGCTGCGGAGGTGGAGATGGATGGACAGCTGCAGCCGCCTGCCACCCCACTGAGCCTGCCCCCCCGGGAGGAGGGTTTGCCCAGTAGCCAGGCTATCGACTTGGCTTACAGTAACTACCATGTTAAACAGTTCCTGGAGGCACTCCTGCGCAACAGTGCCGTCCAGAGCAAAGAGGATGTGGACCATCACTTTTCTCGGAGTTTGGAGGGAAGACCAGATGGTGCGGGAGTGGCAGCCATGAGTTCCATGATGGATGTGCAGACTGACTGGTATGGAGAGGACTCAGGTGAGCCCCATCAGCCTCCATCGTCTCTGCTGCTCATTTAGCACATGCTTGTGTGCCTTCTGGTCCCCACCATCACCTGCATCATTGTCGTTGGCACTACCATCATCATCGCCACCATCAGCATCCCCATCATCACCATCGCCACCATTATCTCCACATTATCACTGCCACCACTGCCAATAGTATTAATTGAGCACCTGCTGTGTCCAGGGCATTGCCTCTTCACATTTTTTTTTTTTTTAACCTCTACAACTAGAGTATAAGCGTGATGAATGCAGTTTGGAGACATGGAGAGAACCCATTCTCTTCTGTTAACCACAAGGGGGTCTTTGGTGAATTCATGAAATTTCTTTGAACCCTTTTTTTTTTTTTCAGGAGATAATCACTCCTACCTTGCCTTCTTACAGAGTTGAGGACCAAATGAAAAGGTTTTCAGAACTTTTTTTCTCACATATGAACACATGTTCTGTACAGGTAGGAAATGTATCCTTCTTTGTGTCAACCGTGGTGCCTGGCCCATGTACTCAGTTAACATGTCGTGGCTGATAGTGTGATGTCCTGGAGAATATTTGAGAGTTGAATTGGGCTTCATGTAAGTAAATTTCTTGTATCCTTTGGTAGGATTTTGTGTTTTAAGAGAACTTAGTTTTTTGCCTGAGCAATTCTGAGAGATGGGATAATATGGTTAACTCTTATTACAGATGAGGTAATTGTGTTGTAAACTGTCTTGTAGCAGATGGAAATAGATGTGGCTGTCTCCTTACTGATGAAAGTACCCTTGGCTTCTTTTCAAGCCTAGAAATTAATGAGTCACATTTCTAATTCACCCTTTAGTACTGTGCAGTGAAAGTCGACTAAGTAAGGGGGGGTGATCTGCTCTTATTCGTTACTAAAAGACTATTTTGAGACTTAAAAAAAAATAACAGGTACACGTGGGGTCGTGAAAGAGTTGGACATGACTTAGCAGCTAAATAACACCACACAGGAGAAACCCAGGAAAACTGAGTCTGGTCTGGAGACTTTTAAATTTCTTTTTTTTTTTTTTTTTAATTCTAACATTTTTTAATGAAAAATTACTTCATCCCTGCATCAAAATTTCATTTTTAAAAAAAATCAAGAATGCTCTGTATGTCTGACCTAATCTAGACTTGCAAAACTTGCAAATATGCTTTCTGGCTGTCAGAGACACTGGCTTAGCTAGCATGCAGAAGGTAGTGGTTGTTTTCAGTGGTTACTCTATGGGAACTTGTTGAAATCGAATTTCTTTTTTAAAACTTAATTAATTTTGGGCTGCACTAGGTCTTCATTGCTGCACCTGGGGTTTCTCTAGGTGCGGGAGCAGGGGCTACTGTTCACTGCGGTGCATGGGCTCCTCATTGCGGTGGCTTCTCTTGTTGCGGAGCACAGGTTCAAGGCGTGAGGGCTTTAGTACTTGCAGCTTGCGGGCTCAGTAGTTTCAGCATGCGGTAGTTGCCCTGCAGCGTGTGGAATCTTCCCAGGCCAGGGATGGACCCTGTGTCCCCTGCATTGGCGGGCAGATTCTCAACTATTGGAGCACCAGGGACTTCCAAAATCTAATTTCTGTGTAAGAGTAGCGCTTCACAGTCCGTATTCCCCTTTTCCATCCATCAGCCCCTCATGCTGCTGCTAAGTTGCTTCAGTCGTGTCCAACTCTCGGCAACTCCATAGATGGCAGCCCACCAGGCTCCCCTGTCTCTGGGATTCTCCAGGCAAGAACACTGGAGTGGGTTGCCATTTCCTTCTCCAATGCATGCAAGTGAAAAGTGAAAGTGAAGTCACTCAGTCGTGTCCGACTCTTCGCTACCCCAGGGACTGCAGCCCACCAGGCTCCTCCGTCCATGGGATTTTCCAGGCAAGAGTACTGGAGTGGGGTGCCATTGCCTTCTCCATCAGCCCCTCATAGTGCCATGTAAGTTAGGTGGAGGAAGTATGGAGAAACCGAGACCCAGAGGGTTTGGTGAGTTCCTTAAGAATATAGAACTGGCACGTGTCACCACAAATGCTCTTTGAGAGCAACCCAGGCTGGCTTCATTTCACTCGTGAAACAAACTGTGAAGGCAGCACAGGTGGTCAGAGGATTTCAGTGCACTGATTTTGTCTCTCAACCCCTCTGCCTGTATCACAAGTATCAAGAAATAGAAATTCAGATCTACACCAGCTTCATGCAGATCCATCTGTCCATCTATAAAGTCAGCTTTCCAGCTCATCCTGTGGCAGGACAGTCTCCTGGCTTCTTGCCGTGCCTGTTGTCTGCCAGGTTTTGATTCCATTTGCATGGCTCCAGGGGACATTTACTCCAAGTGCCAAGGGACAGAGTAGGACTGATTTGTTTGGTTTTTCATATATTTGCTCAAATACTTGAGCACTTTCCTTGTGAAGATACAAAGATAAGTCAGATATGGCTCCAGCTCTCAAAAAACGGATGGTTTCTTATAGGAGCTAAGCTGTGTGAAAGTGGCACCATGTGGTACAAAGGTACTAGGGCTGGAAGACAGATGGAGGTGTGAATTTCACAGCAGTCCAGAAGCAGAACTGGCTTCCACATGTTAGGTTAGGGAAGCTTAATGAAAGTGGCATCTGAATACTCACTACTGTATAAAAATCAGTAAGTAGTGACATTGTATAGCACAGGGAACTATATTCAACATCTTGCTGTAACATATTAATATAATGCAAAAGAATCTGAAAAAGGATATGTATATGTATAACAGTCACCTTGCTATGCACCTGAAACTAACACAATATGGCAACTCAACTATATTTCAATTTTTTAAAAAAGTGGCATTTGAGGGTAAGAAGAGAAAACATAGGGAGAAATTGGAGTCAGTCATGGAAAGCCTTAAATGGTAAGAGGTAAGTTAGGCACAGGGGAATTTTTGGTAGTTTTTGAGCTTGGGAGTGGACAGGAAAGATTAATTTGGCCTCAGCATAAGGTAGTGAAGAAATGGGAGACCGGGGCAGGGAGATGGTGAGGAGGCAGTTACAGGACTTGTGTGTTCACTCATCTCTGACACCAGCAGGCACTGTCAAAGCACGTGGTCCTCCTATAATCTCTTCTCCCCTGGACCTCCCAACGCCAGCCTCACTTTCTCCCGTTGCTTCCTGAAAAGTTCATCTGTCAATACACTTCTGCTGTTTTACCTCCCATTCTATTCTCAGCCCACTGGGAGGAAAGACCCCCACCCAACACCCCACCTGCTTCATGAGGTCAGCCGTATATTTCCAGGGCTGGTCCAGTGAGTAGTTTTCAGATGTTATCTTTCTGACCACTCTCAGTAGTTAACTCTGATCTTTCCTCCTTGAAATTCTTTCTTCCCCTGGCTTCTGACACCTTGAGTTCCCATTGCTGTTACCTTTGTCCATTTTTTTCAGCCTCATCATGGGATCGTTTAATATCAGTGTGTCCAGCATTCCATCATGGCCTTGCTTCTTTAACATCTTATCATTCCTGCCCATTTGTTCATTTAACAGATATTTATTGAGCACTTCCTGTATGCCAGGCACTGTTTATAACAGTGAAAAAAAGACAGTGCTTGTCCTCGTGGAGCTGACATTCTAGCGTTGTGAGCCAGACAGTAAACACATAAGTACCTGTATAATATGAAGAACTAAAGCAGGGACAGAGTTGACTAAGAGTGAGGGGATGCTATTTTATTTACTGTTGACCAGGACTTGCTAACAGGTTGTCTTTAAGCAAAGACCCTAAGTGAGTAAGAGAGCCAGCTGCAGAGATATCAGGGGGAACATTCCAGGCAGAGAGAAGAACAAGGTGCAAAGGCCCAGGTGTAGGATCACACTTGGCAAGTGAACAAAAGGAACAGCCAGGATGCTAGTGTGGCTGGAGTGGAGTGAGCAAGGCAGAAAGTGTGGGGGATAAGGTCAGAGAGGCTGAGTAAGGGTGGACCAGGTAGGCCCTTGAAGGCGATGAGAAGGTCTTTGAGTATTGCTCCGCAGAGAGTGACTTGAGATGACATGTATTAAAAGGATCCTTCTGAGTACTGTGTGCAGTTACCTTCTAAGTGGGCCTCTTGCTTCTCCTCTTGCTTTCCTGTAGACTACAGGGGGACATAGGCTACGGGGAGCGTAGACTCTTGGGGAGCGAGGTGGGAGCAGGAGGACCGCTTAGGAGGTGACTACAATAACCCAGGTGAGAGAGGTGTGCGCCTTCTTCTTTTTCTTTTTTTAAAAACAGATTTTATTTATTTATGTATTTGGCTGCACCAGGTCTTAGTTATGGCGTGTAAACTCTCAGTTACAGCACATAAACTCTCCGCTATGGCATGCGGGTTCTAGTGCCCTGACCAGGGATTGAACCTGGACCCCTGCATTGGGAGCACCGTCTTCATCTCTGGACCACCCGGGAAGTCCCCGTTCTCTTTTTTTTTAAATTTTATTGTATTGTTTGAATATAATTGCTTCACAAGGTTGTGTTTCTGCTGTACAACAAAGTGAATCAGCTATTCGTATATATATAGCCCCTCCCTCTTGCGCCTCTCTCCCACCCCACTCTCCTTGAATCAGTGTGGTAGTAGTAGACAGGTGGGAAGTGATTGGGTTAGGACTGTACTGACTCTGAAAGATAGAGCTGACCAGAGATTCTAATGGCTGTGTGAGTGTTATGAGAAAAAGGAGCATTAAAGATGGCCTTAAAGTTTTTACCTTGAACGACTGATTTAAATGTTATGTTTGTGGTGCCTGTTGGATATCCCAGTGAAGATGTGCAGTCTATAAGTGATTATATCTATAAGTCAGAACTGAGATATAAATCTAGGGGTCACTGTTGGATCTGAGCAATTTAAATCCTGTGTATTCCATAGATCTAGAAGGCGAAGATAAGAGAGCTAAGAACTGAGCCCTGGGAAGCTCCAACATTGAGATGTCAGGAAAATAAGGGAGCCAGTGAAGGAGGCTGAGAAGGGGCAGTCCGTGAGGCAGCAGAGAATCAAGAAAGAGTATTTTACTTCCCTGGTGGTCCAGGGGGTAAGACTCTGTGCTTCCAATGCAGAGGGTGCAGGTTTGATCCCTGGTGGGAAAAGTAAGATCCCACGTGCTGCATGGCACAACCAAGGAAGGAACGAAGAAAGAGTGATGGATGTCAGGAGGAGAAAACATTTCAAGATAAAGGAGAAATCAACAACATCCAGTACTGTGTGTAGGCAGATTGAGAACTGATCATTGGGTTTTTAATAATGGAGAGGTCATGGGTGAGCAGTATGAATGAAGTGGTGGGCAAACGACGAAATGGAGTAGGCTTAAACGAGGACACAGAGACTCCCCCGGCAGTCCAGTGGTGAAGATTTCCCCTTCCTATGCAAGGGGTGCAGGTTTGATCCCTGGTCAGGGAGCTAAGATCCCATGTGCCTTAGGATCAAAAAAAATCAAAACATGAAACAGAAGCAATATTGTAACAAATTCAGTAAAGACTTAAAAAATGGGAGGGGCGACATCAAATAGGATGCCTAAAACTTAAAGAAAAATTAAAATAGATAAGCAACAGAGATATATTGTATAGCACAGTGAATTGTAATCATTTTCTTGTAAGTGAGCATAAATCGTAAAAATACTGAATCACTATGCTGAAACCTACATAATATTGTAAATTATACTTCAATAAAAATAATTAAATAAAATGGTGATTATGGTGATTATTGGCTTATTAGAATAAAGCACTAAGCCCAGAGACCTCAAAAAAAAAAAAAAAAAAACAAACCTCAAACGTAGATGTAAAGATGGTATAGTACTTCTTTCAAGAAATTTACTGTGAAGGGAACAAAGAAATGCTCCCATGGCTGGAAAGAGATATGAGGTTAAGGTCTCCTGCATTGCAGGTGGATTCTTTACTGTCTGAGCCACCAGGGAAACCCAAGTTTCAGCTTAGGTAGGAGAAAAATTCGGGAGGTGGATGATGGTGAGAGTTGTGGAACCATGTGAATGTACTTAGTGCTACTGAGCAGTACAGTTAAATATGATTGAAATAGTCTGTATTATATTATGTGACCTTCACCACATAAAAAAAATTTAAAAAATGTGATGCTTGGGTCCCACCCCACCCATTAGCTTGGGATGGAGATTGGGCATTAGTATTGTTTTTCATTTTAAGCTGCATTTTAATATGCAGGCAAAGTTGAGAGCTCTTCGTCTAGGATTGGGTGGCTGAGGTGGATTGGAGGACAAGGTCTATGGAAGAAAGGAGATCCAGGAACAGAGAGGGTAGGGCATTGGAAAGGTCATCTTTGGTATTCACACCAAGAATTTCTCCAGGAGTAGAGTCTGAAGGCAGTGTGATCAAATCTCCAAGAAGTGAGATGACCCGGGGACTCCTAGATGACTGTAACAAGGATGAGCATCGGTATCATCTGATGGGATGACCTTCAGAACATCTTAGGGTTTTGCTCTGGAGATGACAGTGAAGCCCGAGGAAGACCCACCCTCCCCTGATCCAGGGTGTCAAGGCCATGGGTTAACGGGATCAGGGTGCTTAGGGGAGAGCCAGGCCTCAGTTAAAGCAACCACTCAATCTACTGAGGACTCACAACTGCATTCTTCGCTTCTTTCCCCAAGCTCCAGATCGATCTGTCTAATCCAAGTATTCCCCGATGGATGCACCGAGCCTGCCTCAAACATGATAAAATCGCGACTGACCTCATTCATCCTGCACCTGCTTTTCCTCCTGTGTTCCCTGTCTTGGTGTATTCCACATCACCTATCACGTCAGCTAACCTAGAATCAGTGTCATTTAGAATGTTCTCTTTCCTCTGCTCTGTCCTCCCCATTGAGATCATCATGTGCTGTGAATTTTATTTCTCAATCCTGTCAATCCTCTCTCCTCTCCACCTCCACAGTCACAGGCTTTAGTTCTGTGTCTTCTCTCATCCCCTCCCACCTGGACTTCTTGCCTTTAATCTTGCCTCTCTTAAATCCTTCCCCTGCATTATCCCCAGAGGAATCCTTTAAAAGCCATATCACCTTGTACCTTCCTTGCTTAAAACCCTACCTGCTTAAAGGATAAAGTCTGAGTTCATTAACATATTAGTGTCGCAGAGGCAGGGATTTTTGTCTTTTCTGACGACTACTGTATCCCCAAGGCCTATAACCCAGTCTGGCACATTGTAGGTGCTCAGGATAAATTTGCTTAGTGAATTCATAAATGTGACCTTGGGACCTTCCCCAGAAGTTCTTGCCCCTTTCCTTGGCTTCGTTCCTCATTCTTCTCCACCTTGCTTTGTATTCCCTATTCTCATTTACCTCTGTGCCTAAACTTGTGCTATTTCCCTGCCTAAGATACCCTTTCTCTTTCTCAAACTCCCAGTGAACTCCTATTCATCCTTCAAAACCTTGCTCAAAAGTCGCCTCTCCTGTGAGGTCATCTCTGAACTCCAGGAGAGAATTCATTACTTTTCACTATCTTTCTTTCTTCTTTTAAAAAATTTTTTTATTAGAGTACAGTTGTTTTCCAGTGTTGCGTTAGTTTCTGCTGTACAGCAAGATGAATCACTTATACGTATACATATGTGCTGTGTTGTGCGTACTCAGTTGTGTCTGACTCTTTGCGACCCCATGGACTGCAGCCTGTCAGGCTCCTCTGTCCTTGGGGATTCTTCAGACAAGAATACTGGAGTGGGTTGCCATGCCCTCCTCCTGGGGATCTTCCCAACCCAGGGATTGAACCCGGGTCTCCTGCATTGCAGGCAGATTCTTTACCAACTGAGCCATCAAGGAAACCCAGGTATACATATATCCCCTCTTTTTTAGATTTCCTTCCCATTTAGGTCACCATAAAGCTATGCTGGTGGCTCAGATGGTAAAGAATCCCCCTGCAAAGCAGGAGACCCAGGTTCGATCTCTGGGTCAGGAAGATCCCTTGGAAAAGGGCATGGCAACCCATTCCAGTATTCTTATCTGGAGAATCCCATGGACAGAGGAGCCTGGTGGGCTGCAGTCCATGGGGTCACAAGGAGTCAGACACGACTGAGTGACTAAGCACAGCAGCACAGGGCATTGAGTAGAATTCTCTGTGTTATACAATAGAGTCTTATTAGTTATCTATTTTATACACACTAGTGTATATATGCCAATCCAAATCTCCCAATTCATCCCACCGCCACCCTTGTCTACATTTCTTCATCACTTTGAACTTTGCATTTGTTACATTATATTGTATGAATTTGTTTACATGTCTTTCTCTCCTGCTAGACGTATCTTCTTGAGTGAAGAAACAAGTATCTTGATGAAAATGCACCTTGACACAGTGCCTCACATGTAATAGGCATGCAAGTGAACTGCTCTTCTGGGGGAATCAGATCATAAGAGAGAAGGGAAATGTTGCAATAATTCATACTTTTCTGATGGAGGTGTAGTTAATGGTTTTTTTTTCCCCCGAGGCCTAACAGTGGACCCATTTTACTTAATGTTTTTGTAGATAATCAGGAAGAAGGTGGTAGCACAATGCCAGGCTGATGGGGATAAATGATGGGAAGAGTCCACAGTGCCAGGGGAGTGAGCAGGAAACTGGTCTCTCAGCACCAGTGTAAGCAGTGAGACGTAAATAATCCAACATGTATCTGCAGTGCTGAGCCATGAGCTGCTGCTTTTATTCCGGGAGATAGATGTTGGAGTCATTATTGTTGTTCACTCACTCAGTCATGTCCGACTCTTTGCAACCCCATGGACTGCAGCACACCAGGCTTCGCTGTCCTTCACCATCTCCCAGAGTTTGCTCAAACCCATGTCCATTGAATCAGTGATGCCATCCAACCATCTCATCCTCTGTCGTCCCCTTCTCCTCCTGCCCTCAATCTTTCCCAGCATCAGGGTCTTCTCCAATGAGTCAGTTCTTCTCATCAGGTGGCCAAAGTATTGGAGCTTCAGCTTCAGCATCAGTCCTTCCAATGAATATTCAGGGTTGATTTCCTTTAGGATTGACTGGTTTGATCTCCTTCATTATAGATTATGCAAAATGTTAGACATTGTCAGCATGGGAACTAGAAGCTAAAGAAGATAATCTCCACCCTTACATAGAATGATGTTGGGTACTCACTTGACATTCAGCTTGCACTTGACATTTGGCAGCACCTCAGAAAAGGTATAAAGCCCAGGTAAGTGTCCCAAGAAGGTCTCAGAGAAAAGGAGTTACTCCTGTGTTGAGAGAGACCGCAGGAGCCTGGCCAGATTAATCAGGAAAGAAACACCGAGGTGATGATGATATGACAAAAATGGCTGACGTTTATGAGAGCTTATTATGTGCCAGGTGCTGTGTTTTAGGTATTACCTCATTTCATTCTTACCACAATCCAGTGAGGTGGGAATTATTATTATCCCTGTTTTACAGATGAGTGAATTAAAGCACAGAGAAGTCAAGTGAGATGTCCAAGGTTACACAGCTTGTAAGTGGCAGAGCCAGAACGTGACTCCTAATTTCTATGCCTGGAAAACTTGAGTTATTAGTGCCTCCACATATATGATATGATCAAATTCTGTAAAATCCTGAAGGGGATGGATAGAGGAAATGAATCTCAGAATACTGCCAGTAGGGTAACTCAGGAAACTTGAAAGGGTCGGTCTCTATACATGCAGGTGATAATCATGTTGTCACCCTAACAGCTGTATGAACCAGGTGAAAAAAAAAGGGGAAAAAGATTTAAATGAATTTTTAGATATTTAATGATCTCATATATACAGAGTTAATATAAATTCCAAACAGTGTGGGGGCTGCTTTATAGCAAACCTCTTCTACACATGCCTGAAAGCTATTCCAGGAGCTCTTGTCAAAGAAAGCATGAATCCTGGTCTGGAGGTCTGATCGATCATAATAGTTTTTTTTTTTTCCACAAATTTTTGAGGGTCATTATATCAGTTCAGGAGGCTTGCATTAGTCAACTCAGGCAGCCATAACAGAATATCACAGGCTGAGTAGTTTTATCAACAGAAATTTATTCTCTCACAGTTTTGGAGGCTCAGAGTCCAAGATTGAGCTGCCAGCATGGTTGGTTTCTAGTGAGAGCTCTCTTCCTGGCTTGCAGACAACTACCTTTTTGCTTGTCCTCATGTGACCTGTCCTCTGTCCAAGAATAGAGAGAAAGCCATCATTCCTGGCACCTCTGGCATTGTTCCTCTTCTTATAAGGACCCCAGTCCTATCAGATAAGAGCTCTACCCTTACAACCTCATTTAACCTTAATTACCTACTTAAAGGCCCTATCTTCACGTACAAGTGGCACTGGAGGTTATGACTTTAAGATAGGAATTTGTGGGGAGGGATGCAGTTCATTCTATAACAGGGTCTTGATCATTATTTTCCTAAAATGAAATCAAGGAGAATAGACATTATCAGAGTGAGTATTATTTTGGGAAGTGTTTCAAGCTATCCACAGGAGGATATGTGTGTTCTCAGGCTGTAACATAAGCGCTGTTTCTAACTCTGAGCCACAGAGAAGTTTCAAAGTTGATGCCTCACAGCATTCCTTGCAGTCTTGTATCAGAAGCCCGTTTCCCTCTCTGGCTGACCCGGAGCCCAGCAGAGTCAGGGTCTGCAGACACCGTCTTGCTGTTAGCTGCTGGTGGAGTTGGGATTCTCCCTCTTGAACTGGGCTGGTGGAGTTCTGCTCTGGATCCCATCTACTGGAGGGCAGCCAGTCTTGTTGCTGCTTACAGTACCATTTGTTCCCCAGGTGATGTGCTGGTGGTGCCCATCAAGCTGCACAAGTGTCCTTTCTGCCCCTACACTGCCAAACAGAAGGGCATCCTTAAGCGGCATATCCGCTCGCACACGGGGGAGCGGCCCTATCCTTGTGAGACCTGTGGCAAGAGGTTCACTCGACAGGAGCATCTGCGGAGTCACGCGCTCAGTGTAAGTGTCACAGCTGGTGGATCTCTCAGGGTGGCAGAGAGTGGCGGGGCGTGGAAGGTGGTTCATGAAATGTCTTTCACTTCTCTGTCCACTGGGGTATTGTCAGAGAATTTTAAACATGTATTTCTGCTACTAAATTATAGCTGGGTTAGTGGCACTTAGAAAAAGTGAAAACTTATATGGTTACAGACTAGTTTTCCTAGAAGGAAAGTTAAGAAAGTTCAGATCCTAGTCTGAGGATGGTTGTCAAAAGGCAGAGAACACTGGGGCTTAGACAGGGATTGGGGGTCTGTTCCCCCAAGGGTAAGCTGCAGCCTCAGTTTCCCACCCAACCTCAGCACCCCGGGGTGGGGAAGAGGTATAACACCATTTATGGGGCTGCCTGTGAGCAGCAAAGAGGACCCCTGGCCAAGGGGCCCTCCCTGCCCACTGGCTGCTGCCTAGGATTCTGTCTTCCATGTAAGTGGGTGAGTCCCAGCTGCTAAAAAGCATTCAGACCATTTAGAAAGGCATTGTATTTAAGATTATCCTTGAGCAAGGCAGCCATCAGGGACTTCCCTGGTGGCTCAGATAGTAAAGAGTCCGCCTACAATACAGGACACCTGGGTTCGATCCCTGGTTTGGGAAGATCCCCTGGAGAAGGGAATGGCTACCCACTCCAGTATTCTTGCCTGCAGAATTCCACAGACGGAGGAGCCTGGCGGGCTATATTCCACCAGGTTGCAGAGTCAGACATGACTGGGAGGCTAACACTTGAACAAGTCAGTGAGTCTTTGAAAACTGCAACATAAAAATGATTTGGATTTCAAAAGACACTCTCAAGAATGTGAAAAGACAACCCACAGAACAGGAATGGTGCCACTTCATACAAACTTGGATTGCTAGAATCAGAAATTTATAATAACATGGTGCTGGTGAAGATGTGGAGAAACTGGAATCCTCATATACTGCTAGCGGGAACCCAAAATGGTATAGCCATTGCGCAAGACAGTTTAGTGTCTCCTCCAAAGGTTTAGGCATAAAGTTACCATTGTCGCTCAGTCGTGTCTGACTCTTTGCAACCCCATGGACTGTGGCCCCCCAGGCTCCCCTGTCCATGGGATTCTCCAGGCCAGAATACTGGAGTGGGTAGCCATGCCCTTCTCCAGGGGATCTTCCCAACCCAGGGATCGAACCTGGGTCTTCTGCATTGCAAGCGGATTCTTTACCGTCTGAGCCACCTGGGAAGCTCAAAGTTACCATTAGGACCCAGCAATCCTATGTCTAGGTATATACCCAAGAGAACTGAAAACATGCATTCACACAAAAACTTGCACACAGATGTTCATGTCAGCATTATTATTATTTATTACAAATAATAGCCAAATTATTTATTACAAATAATAATAATAATAGCCCCCAACATAGAAACAATCCAAATATTTATCAACTGATGAATGAATAAACAAAATGTGGTATATCCCTATAGTGGACTATTGTTTAGCCGTAAAATGAGATGAAGTCCTGATACATGCTACAACATGGAATAACCTTGAAAGCATTAGGCTCCATGAAAGCAGCAAGTCACCAAAGGCCATCTATTATGTGATTCCATTTATATGAAATATACAAAGTGGGCAGACCCATGGGGATAGAGAGTAGATTAGTGGTTGAGGCCTGTGGGGATGGGAGAGACAAGACCATTAATGGGCACAGGTTTTCTTTATGGAGTGATGAAAATGTCCTAAAATTAGATGGTGGTGATAGTTGTACAACCTTATGAGTGTACTAAAAACCACTGAATTGTACACTTTAAAAGGGTGAATTTTATGATATGTGAATTACAGTTTTAATAGAATCTAGACTTAGATACATTCAAGGTGACTGACTGCCTTTCCTCCCAGTGTTGGGCCCAGCACACTTGTCTGAGAATGGCTTTATCCCAAGATGTTAAGTTTTTGTTTGGCCTTTTTTTTTTTTTTCAAATTAATCTCCAGTCCATCTTGGCAAAAATCAGTCCCTGGGTGCCTCTAAGATGTTTCATTGGTTGTAATCCCCATTCCACTCTGTGCTAGATCCAGTCTACTATTCAAAGGCTCCATCAGGCTGCAAGGGTCACAAACACACTCAGGTTGACTCAGGAAACCCAGGAACCCTCA
This sequence comes from Capra hircus, assembly GCF_001704415.2. Taxonomy (NCBI): domain Eukaryota; kingdom Metazoa; phylum Chordata; class Mammalia; order Artiodactyla; family Bovidae; genus Capra; species Capra hircus. Next base: position 14,575,185 of record NC_030809.1, read on the forward strand.
TGGGGAGCCAGGACACGTAAGGGCAGCTCCAGCAACCTAGGTATTGTTAATGGCCCTTCTCCTGCATCAGCCTCTCTGTCTCTCTCGCCTCTTGTGTGTATCCTGCATCCAGAGCTCTCCACAAGGGAGGCTCTCATTCATTCACAGATCCCCAGTTGGCTGGAGTTCCTGAAGAGTGCACACTTCAGATAGATAGTTCCTTATACAAAGAGGATCCCTGGGGCCGCTGTCCTTGTGAGGAGTTGCATGGGGTTAGGAGATCAAGAGTATGCAAAGCTCTTTTCATATGTAAGGAACACATTTATCAACAAAAAAAGTCAAGGCTGAAGCGTCCACTGGCATGTTTGGGAAATACACTGGCAAATCTGCCTTCTTAATAACTAAACATTCCAAAGTGCTTAAGAAGCCATGCCTAAAATCCTACTTGGCTCACCGATTGCCCTTTCCATGCCAGGCACTAGGAATACAGTAACAGATGTGACACCGAGGGCAGAGAACATGGGTGAAGCTAGTCCGTGACCTCGTGGAGCTTATAATTTGTCAATTTCTATAGATCTATAATCTAGTAAATAATAAATCTATAACCTAGTAAATTTTACCAATGATTTGTTAGACGTGAAGGGAGAAGTATAGGTGAGACTATATAGCTGGGAGATCTAGTCTGGCCTGGAGCATCAGAAAAGACTTCCTTGAAAGGCATTAGTGGGAATTCCTTGACAATCCAGTGGTAAGGACTCCATGCTTTCACTGCCAAGGTGCAGGTTTCATCATTGGTCAGGGATCTAAGATCCTATAAGCTTGTGGCACAGCCAAAAAAACCACAAAAGGACTTTAGTAAGAGGGGAGTGTGGGCAGTGGGGAGGAGGACTCGCTCCATGCACAACCGATGGCCGTGGGCTGGAAAGGATCTTGGTGAGGCTGAGATGGTGGCAGAAAAAGCAAAAGGGAGAGTGGTGAGAAATGCAGCCAGAAGGTCTTCCAGGGGCCATATCACATGGGGCCCCGAAGGCCATGGCTCATCTTTTCTCTGACATTCACTGTGCTGGTGATTTTAGGTTCATAGATCCAACCGTCCAATCATCTGCAAGGGCTGCAGAAGAACCTTCACGAGTCACCTGTCGCCGGGGCTGCGGCGCTTCGGGCTGTGTGACAGCTGCACCTGCATTACAGACACGCACGACGATGACGACGAACTGATGCCCATCAACCTCAGCCTGGTGGAGGCGTCGTTCGAGAGCCAAGAAAAGAGCGAAGCAGACAGTGACTGGCCGATCTATGTGGAGTCTGGGGAGGAAAACGACCCCGCCAGAGAGGATTCTGACGACAGACCCCAAATTCAGCCCAACTTAGCTGGTGGAGAGACGCTTACGTAGCAGTAACTTGGTGGAGGAGAGGGTTTAGAATTTGTTCTTGCTGATTCTGTGAGTGAAAGCCACCCTTTGTCCCATGTCGTGGAACCCTGAGAGGAACATTTTTTTCACTGCCCATTATTTGCATTTCTGTTAGGCTGCACAGTGGAGGTTGGATTCTGTGACTCAGAGGACTAACGACTTTTTAGTGGTGCCCCCGGTTTCCGAAGGCTTTCTGAGTGAATCAAGGTTGGCCCTGAGGCTTGCTGTTTTTTCCAGAGATATGCATCCAAACTCTGGTTTGGGGACAGATAAGAAAACCTCTGTACTTGTTTTTGTAGTTTCTCAGTCTTCTGCATTCCTGCGTCATCATCCTCTTTCTCTGAAAAGGTGGGCAAGGATATATTAAATTTCGAGATCAGTCTTACCTCTGCCAAGCCTCTCCTGATCAATTCCGTACTTTAACTTTCTGGTAAAGTATTAAGGAGAAAGCTTGCGTGATTTAAGGTAGGCAGGGCTGTCTGGCTTTAAGATTGTAAAAGGTACTTTCTAAATCTAAGATTGCAATCTTAGAGGCTGAGGGTATTTATGTGCAGACAAGCATGGAAATGAGCTGAAAGGCTCCTTATGGCACTGTGACTTGCCCCCATCGAATTACATTTTAAGTTAGCCCCAGGAAGGGAGCCTGAGAGCCCAGGTCTGGGTGGTTTCCCTGTCTGGCTTGGTGTTTGACGATTGTGCGCACACAAATAACCTGTTTTACGATCATAAAGCAAGACATTTGGGCAAAACTCAAAATGCTCCTCTGTGTTTTCCAGCCATTTCTGAGAGCCACCACTGTGTAACCTGGCAATGTAGCCATCACTGACATTCTTTTACCTTATGAATAGAACTTTAATTGGAGGGAAAGGGTAAGCCTACATAAGCAAGTTATATTTCCAAATTGTTTACCTTTAAAAGATCATCTGGAGGGAAAGGGAAGGTTAGTAGAAGAACAGTTTTTTAAAACCAGTCTGTTCTTTATTCACTTTGCAGCCATACAGTTATTCTAACAAAAGAGACTGGATTTCTTTAAAAGGCTAAAGAACAAGAAGTATTATGGATTAAAGATATTTCAGGCACTTCCATAATTTTGTCTTACGTTTGAGTATCCAAAATGGATTTTAAAGGAAATTCCTTTTCTTCCATTAATTTTTTAGGACCCCATGGACTGTAGCCTTCCAGGCTCCTTTGTCCATGGGATTCTCCAGGCCAGAATATTGGAGTGGGTTGTCATTCCCTTCTTCAGGGGATCTTCCCAACCCAGGGAGTGAACCTGGTTCTCCCACATTATAGGCAGATTCTTTACCGTCTGTGCCACCAGGGAAGCCCTCCTTTAATTTTACTATAATTATATTTCAAAAGGTAGTAAAAAATGTCACTTTCTACCTCTTTAACAAAAAGACATAACCAAAAAAAAAAAAAATTTACTTGTAAATAAATGTTAGCATTGAAGGGTTCAGAAAGTGTTTAGACCATGCTTCTCAACAGAAGTTGGAATCCCAGGACAGTGCTGCTCAAACTGTGGCCTGAAACAGCTGCAGCTCCATGAATTCTTGGATCCCAGTCCATACAGTAGGGCCATACCTTGGCCTGCAGTTGATTGGAAATTTTAAAATGGGTCTTTTGGGAATTCCCTGAAGTCCAGTGGTTAGGACTCCATGCTTCTGCTGCAGGGGTCCTGGGTTCCATCCCTGGTTGGGGGACTGAACTCCCTGGAAGACACACAGTGCACAGCAAACAAAAAAAACCAACAACAAAAAAATGGTCTTTTATCAGAGGTAGTTGGAAAATTATTGTTCTAGGTCAAGAGTTACACACAGAAAATTATCAAGGACCAGAAATACTTTTCTTACCAGGAATGAGACTATTAGTGTTGTTTTAGAAGAGGGACCTTAGCAAGAGGGAAACCTAAATGAAGGTGTAAAAGATATACTTTGTAAAGAGTTTTGTTATCTTTTGCTTTCTTTGTCTAAAGTATTTCTGATATTTTAATTTGACCTTTCTACCTCACAGCTCAACTCTCAGCCTGCTTTCTCCAGCAGAGCAATGATCCTCTCTGGTGACCCCATGATCTATTCATATCCCTGGGTGCAAGATAAAACATTTTATATTAGAGATTTCACTCTAAGACAGTGATTTTCAACTGGGGGTGATTTTGTTCCCCAGAGGACCTGTACCTGGCAGTGTCTGGAGACCCTCTCAGGTGTCATAGCTTGGGGTGGGGTGCTGCTGGCATCCAGTGGGTGGGGGCAGGGATGCTGCTAAATGCCCTACAAGGTATAGGATGGTCCCTACAGCAAAGATGAATGGAGTCCACAATGTCAAGAGTACCAAGGTTGAGAAACCAGCTGTAAGATAAAGCAGGATTTTAAAAAATGATATCTTTAATGAACTTATTTTTGTTGTACATTTTAGGCTACCTTTTATCTTCATAATGTTTATTAGGTCCTTATGCTTCTCTGGTGGCTCAGATGGTAAAGAATCTGCCTGCAGTGCAGGAGAGCCGGGTTCAGTTCCTGGGTCAGGAAGATCCCCTGGAGAAGGGTATGGCAACCTACTCTAGTATTCTTGCCTGAAAAATCTCAGAGACAGAGGAGCCTGGCAGTCTATAGTTTATGGGGTCGCAAAAAGTTGGACACAACTGAGCGACTTAACACTTTCACTTACACTCCCACAAGTTTTGAAAAATAGTGGGTTCATAAAATGAAGACATGAGGCCAGATGATAGATGGTCCATGACTTGCCTGATATCTGATTAGACTTGTGATGTGGAAACTTAGAAATTCTGATCTGATTCGTACTGCTAGAACTATTACTGGGCTCTGATTTTAAAGTAGCAAAATCATTGAGAAGAAAATGGAATGTGAAGCTGAGTATTTAAACAATTCTATTTCTCTGTAATGTCTCAGATTGTTACATTGCTGGTTGGCTGTTCGGAGTTTGTGTGTTGGCACTGGGAATAACTAGATTTGGTAGTTGAATTCTGTTACATTTAAGGGAGATAATTCCTCTGTGTGGACTATCAGATCATAAACTGCCCTCAGTTTTAAATTTATGTTCACATTTGGTGGTCAGTGTTTTTAACCTACACAGTGTCTCTGAGGTTTAATTGGTGGAGTTGGTGATATTTTTATAGGTAGATTCATAGTTGGTCCAATGCAGGCCATTCGTGATCTAGTTTATATTTGGCGTCTTTCTGGCACATTCAATCCGGATCTTTTTGTCTTCTATTACATATATTGAATGGATGGGAACAAGATTCTTACTTGTAATGGAATTTTAAGATGGCATCCTTGGAAAGTTGTTTCTCTTGGGAAAAGGGAACAGGCTTTCAAGGCAAGGGTTAGAAAGGAGTGAAAATAAGGCACGTTATCTGCAGTACATTTAGAAATCCTCATCATGGCTTCTGGTCATTTGGTGGAAAGATGCCATTCTGATGTAAATATTTTGGTGGTCACTAGACTTTGTATATTCTTTAAGAAAGCTATTGACTTAGTGGTCTGCAAAATATTGTAAAATTGAGTATTCTGGAGGATATACAGGTCAGAATACAACAAAGGTTTTTTGTTGTTGTTGTTAATTGATGTTGTGATAAACCCCATGGAGAGTAAAGGCAACTGGTGGGACTACAGGTGCTGGTTCTGAGGGCGGAGGGAAGACAGGAGTGGCCTTCGGTCACCTGAATTACTACTGCTTTATTTGGACTTCTGAGTTGTCCTTGTGTGTCCTCTGTGCACTGATAATCTCTTATCTCCGTGAAGTCTAGCATAGTGGGGTAGGGAGGTGCAGGGGGTTGGGGTGGGTGAGAAGTTCCCATCACACTGTTTTGAGCATCACCACTGTACTTCCTGCTGTTGTTTGTCCCTTGTAGCTTGCTTTGTGCTTTCACATGGTCACACTATCTTCTCACTCGAAAAGGAGGCTGCTTGATTCAGCTGCTTATGATAGGCAGTGTTTTCATTGATTTTTGTTCAATATTTCCACCGAATATTGCCGTGTTCCTCACACCTCTCATTAAAGTTCTGACAATTTGAATTCTTTTCTTCAAATAATGCCTCTGTAGCGATAAATGGAAAGTTGTTTGTTTGGCAGGGGTGGCTTGGTTAGTTTCTAATATGTTCCTAGTTTTCAGAGGTGACAGTAACTCACCCCATTGTGATCAGATGATATGGAGTCTTCATAACTTGAGGAGGACATTTGGCATCTGTTCTGATCCTCCAGATGGATAATATTACTACTTCCAGTTCTTCATGGGCAATTGTGATTTGGGGGAGCAATTTTTATATCCATCATTTGATTTTTTTTTTTTTGGTCCTCTCTCAGTAGCATCTTAAAAATCAGTGGGGGTTAGGATTGGGGTTATGTGCTTATATGAAGAAGGTTTAGCAATAACTAGCTTGGGGATTTTAAAGGCAGGTGTCAATTTGAGATAAATGTCTTGGTGGCATATAATGGATATGGATTATATGTCATACAGACTGTGAAGGGCATAATTAGGATTTTTTTAGAAGCAGAACATGCTAGAACATGCCAAACAGTTTCACATCTTTCTACTACCCATGGTCTCTGTGGAGCTTCTATCACCAGAAACAGCAAACAAATAGTAATAAGGTGTCTTCCAGGAGGCTACTTGGGCTCAACTAGATGTTAAGAAACAGTCAAACTCATAAACCATCACATCAGATTCACCAAGAAGGAGATAGGATGGTGGACTTTCCCTGGTGGTCTAGTGGTTAAGGATCTGCCTTCTAATGAAGGGGATGCCGATTTGGTCCCTGGTTGGGGAACTAAGATCCCACATGCCACAGAGCCCCTGAATGCCACAACTAGAAAGTCTATGTGCTATAATTAAGACCCGACACAGCCAAATAAATAAATATTTTTTAAGAAAGAAGGTTATAGGATGGGAAGCACAGCTCACCAACAGGGCAGAGCCAGATATTACTCTTTCATCAGAGTCCCTGCATCTGTCTGTGTGACTCAGGTGCAAGGAGATAGACATACATCCCGCAAATATGGAAGCTATTCTGGCTTAAAAGCTTCTTGTTCCGTGGGAGCGAGTATCTCTTATAGCAACTCCACTGAAATATCTTCCCTACAAGAGACATGTCTCTTCCAAGAGTCACTACAGTTAGGGAAGCCCAGAGCTGTGGCTTCCTATCAGGCATTTAATAGTTCTCCCAGTTTACAGTTTACCAACTCGGGGTCATTTCTACCATATGGAATGTTGCCTAGCAACGTGGTTGATATACTACTCTTCACTAGGTTGCTGGGGGAACAGAGCTAGAAAATTAACCCAAGGTTAACTTCTCACACAGAAGGGGAAAATGTTTTGTTAATCCTTTGCCAAATGGTATGCTGAGCAATTATACAACAGATACTGCACCTATTTCCTATAAAATATAGCCAGAGAAAATTCCTATAAAGAGATGGCCTACACCAACTTATTTTTCCTTCCTTGAAGAGTATTCATTCTTTGTACTTAGTTACTTGTGATTAATACACTCTGCAAATTTTGCTGAGGTGTGTTTAAGAGTTGGATAAATGGTCCCGTCAAAATGTCTTGTATCCTTTTGCGCTACTCAGCATAGGCAGGTATAGTATGACATCCTGTAGGGTCATCATTAAATGGAAGTTTCTGGGGATTCCATCATTCACACTTTGATAGGAACCTACGTCCACCTGGCAACCACCAAACACCAGGTTTTTTATAATGGTACCTCTTATCATTGGATCATGTGGTGCTACCCTTGCCTGCTTCGGTTGCTCCTGGCCGATCAATAAATGAGGACAGCCAGTTATTTATTCAACAGGTATCCAGTAATTATTTATGGAGTCCTTGTTGTTTGTCAGACACTAGGGGTACCTGTGAGATACATCAGTGAACAAGCATAATCCCTGTCCTCAAGGAACTTGCAGTGTGTAATCGGGGAGGCTAACAATTCAGCCATACAGTTTGGGGTGTGACAGGAGGGGCAGGAAACAGGGTGTTCTGAGAGGGCTTGGGCAGAGTGTCCAGCCCAATCTTAGAGCCTTGGAGAAGACTTTCTTGTCTTTTGTCCAATAAACTCCTACCTTTGGGATACTATTTATAAACAACTCAGTTTCTGATATTTCTTGCCTTTTTCAAACATGGTAGCTTTGGACATTGACAGTGTTTAAATTACATGTTTTATTCAATTATATATAAATACCACAAACATTTCAGAACATCCTAGTCTTTAGCAAATATGCATCAGGTGCTATGATTTTCTTATTTAAGAAACAACAACAAACAAGTTCCCATCATCTCCACCCGCTGTAATAAGTTAGAAGAAAGGTATTGGTACTGTGACAGATGGAGGAGCCCCATTGCATATGGGTTGAGTCTTGGTTGGCCATGTAAACTAGTTAATTCCCCAACCAGACAGATACAGAACAGAGCCATTAAATCAAAGGACTAGAGATAGTCTCCTCCAAAGAGATTTTATAGAGAGATGAAACAACTAGTATTTAGTTCCCACACAACTAGTTAGGATCAGAAGCCAGATCCTGCCAGGCCAATGCTGATAAAAAATAAACATGTCTGGGCAGGCAGCAAAGACCATCTGTAGACAGCATTTGTTTCCTTGGGTACCTATCAGACTAAAACTACAGCAAAGGAAAATGCTATTTTAGCCTCATGTGGCTTTGTGTGATCCTGGCCTGAATTCTTATAATGCTTACACAGGGAAGGGGAAGTCACATGTTGAACATAAGGGAGTTAATTTAATTTCTTTTCCTATAATACCCGCACATATTTGAAACAACATAAACTACCATCAACACACAGCAGATCAAAATTTTATTGTCCACTTATTTAATATGTATCAGGTATTTGATATTAATGTATTCACTTTTTTAAAACTTTGAAATAAAAAAATTACAAATTAAAAAATTTACAGCATTATCTTGAAATTACTTTTGCCAACCTCTCTAGCTGATTTTTGTAATATAAATTGGGTATGATTCAGAGAAGGTGACAATAATAATCATATTTGAAACAAAAACCCACATATTTTAAAGACAGCGACCCATATAATATGATATTGAATGAAAATGTGTTTTAGGTATTTCTTGACTCAGTGGATTTTAATAAATCTATTATAAGAGCTAATTTTATTTAAAGCTGTGTGATAATATATGAAACTTCAAAGTAAAACAGATTAGCCACTTGGCAATCTGAAAATACCTAGAAGCATTGATCCTGGTTGTTAATGAAATAACAAGTTTGGGATTAAAATAAATGCAAATCATCTTTAATTTGGTTACATCAACCTGGGAGTAAACAGGAAATAGTCTCAAACTAAATTTTTGTTTTGATTTCCAAAAAGTCAGATTAAGACACCCTAATGATAAATTTGGAGTAGAAACAGTATTACCCAAGTTCAAGGAAAAGTCTTTTGTTTCTTTATTGCTCATTTTGTCTTCAGAAACAAGTGTAATTTAACTGACTTTTCAGGGCATTTATTTTACATGAAATTTTATGAATATAATATTAGTTAAGAAAGAAAACTCACAAAATAAAGAAAATAGAGCTCCAAATTAAAACTAATTTAGAAAATAATTAAGACATTAAGAAAATAATTAAGAAAATAAATAGAGCTCTAAACACAAGAAGCTTCCATCAACATCTGTTCCCACCTCTCCGTCCCCTGATGTTGGGACCAATTACTTCCTTATATTAGACAGTTTCTGAGCAGAGTATTCCGAGCCAGGACATTTTAGATTCTGTGACAGAAGACTGGCCACCCCTTGATGAGTGGGTGATGCAAAAGAAGCAGAAACTATGGAAGAGAACACAAAAATCAAGAGGCACAGCCATTCTAAGTGCTTAGCTCTACAGGCATACACTTTCCAACACCTCTTAAAAGAAAAATAGAAACTGACTTATTTTTAATCCACAAGTTTCCAAGTGGATTAGTTCCTCTAACAAAGGCACTTGTCAATACTGCTATCAAAAAAAGAAAAAAAAGACAAAGTTGGAAATGATCCTCGTCATTAAAACAATAGCAACTGATTCCTTTTTTTAAAGGAGTGGGAAACTTTCTGCTTTTTGGAATGGATTTGGTCTCTTTGTTATAGTGGTTATGTACCAGATATTTTATACGATTCAGTGTCGTCCACATTGTGTGTTGTTTTGCTATTTTTACTTTTTATTTATAAAGAACTAAAAATAAGACAGAATGAAGTAATAAATTGGTGGATATAATCTATAAAATCTAGATCTGACCTCATTTCTATGGTTTTGACATTCCATTTTTAAGATAAATCTCTAAGTCGTGTGCATATTTGTGTTTTAAAAATTACTTCTGCTTCAATAGTTTCAAATATTTATCTTCTACAGACAGGAAGTTGATTCAGTGTTAGCAACGTATTGATATAATTTTACATTTTAAAAAATGTTGAGGCAGGTTTATTTAAGATTGGCTGGGCTCACTGCCAGCTCTTGAGAAAAACATTTATAGCTTATAGACTTTAAAAAAATTTCCACATAATAATATAGAACTACTAACACTAAATACACTTTACATCTGTTTGAAGACTCAATTTCATTTAGTAATAGGCAAAAAAAGTTACTGTCTAGAGCACAGGTTGGGTCAAAGCTGCTAGCTGCCTGGTTTTGGCAAATAAAATTTTATTAGAACACAAGTTCCCCCATTCTTTTCCATATTGTATATGCCAGCTTTTGCACTACGGTGGCAAAGTTGAGTGGTTGCAACAGACTTTTCACCCACGAAGCCCAAAATATTTGCTATCTGGCTCTATATAGAGAGTTGGCCCACCTGTGATCTAGAATGTTGGACAGGATGTGAAATCTGTTATTCCTTATGTAGAAATGATGAAGGTGAGGTAAGTTCTATTGATCTGATGTGCATAACCAGAATTTAAACCAATCTGTGAACATCACTAGGATCTAAACAAGTCTGGTATGTATGAGAATCAGTGGAGGTTCGCAGCTGATGGATATGAAGCATTGGCGGGAAGTTGCTGGAAGGATCTGACCAGGAGAAAACAAGTCATTTGTCTCAGCTCCAACGAAGTATGCCTGACCCTTCAATGTGAGAGCTACAGGCAGAAACTAAATGAGCATGCTGCAAGATACTAGGAGCTCAAACTCCTAGCAAGATGCTAGGAATGAGATGCTAGGAGCTCAAACTTCACTGCTTTGTGAACATCTGATGCCCAAAGCTTGATACCAAGTGGGAGGGCAGGAACACTGACTGCTCTGCACTTCTGTAACTCTGCACTTCCTTGATGTATTCTCAGCGGGCTTCTCTCATAGCTCAGTTGGTAAAGAATCCACCTGCAAAGCAGGAGACCCCGGTTCGATTCCTGGGTTGGGAAGATCCCCTGGGGAAGGGATAGGCTACCCACTCCAGTATTCTCAGCACAGCTGTGGCTCACAGGCAGTAGCAAGACAGGTTAAATCCAGCCGGATAGGGAATTCCCTGGTGATCTAGGGAACTGGTTAGGACGCTCTGCTTCCACTGCAGGGGGCATGGGTTTGATCCCTGGTTGGGGAACTAAGATCCTGCAAGCTGCGTGGTGCAGCCAAATCAATCAATCATCCAGCTGGACTGCCTGTAATGGTGAGCACTGGAGGCAGGTGGGATGTCAGCTTTCCCAGGCACGCATGAATTCAGCAGCAGCAGACAAGCAAGTGCTCTTCCTGGTCAGGGCACTTTTGGTTTCAAGGAACAGGCACTCAAGCAAGCTTAAGACAATGGTTCTCAAAGTATGGTTCTAGTTCTAGCAACATCAGCCGCATTCCTAGAGGCATTTGGATGCAAACTAAAGCTTGAGAACAGTTTTAAGAGCATTTATTTCAAGAGAAAAATGAGTGACATTATGAGTGTCCTAGGAGAGCAAGTCAGCAGACCACCCAAAATTTGAAAGTCAGGAGTGAGGCTTATTAGGGTTCTGGTTCATGCTCTTTGTCTGCCTCTCTATGCCTGTGTCAGGCTCCCCAGCCATTCTCAGACTAGTTTCCTTCTGCCACCATTCATCAGTTCTAAATGACTGCTCCAGCCCCTACCTGTCCTTTAGTTAAAATCCTCCAAAGGTGGGGCCTCCCCGGTGGCTCAGTGGTGAAGAATCTGCCTGCCAACGCAGGAGACACAGGTTCGATTCCTGATCTGGGCAGATCCTACATGCCACAGAGCACCTAAGCCTGTGCCCCACAACTATTAAGCCTGTGTTCTAGAGCCTGGGAAACAACTACTGAGCCCATCCGCCCACAACTACTAAAGCCTGCATGCCCTAGAACCTGTACTCCACAACAAGAGAAACTCCTGGAATGTGAAGCCTGCAGAGTGACCCAACTACAGAGTGGCCCCTGCTCGCTGCAACTAGTGAAAGCCTGAATGCAGCAATGAAGACCCAGCAGAGCCAAAAATAATAAAATTATTTAAAAAAAACTATTTAAAAAGTCCTCCAAAGGAAAACACCTCGGTTTCTGCCCAGCAAAGGATAGGTTCCCTCAGGTCAATAGTAGCTGGGGCAGAAGAGGGCTCAGTCTGGAGATAAGGGTTGGAGGGCTGGAGGGGTTAGGGGATGTTATTTAGAAGTTTGGCAAATCCCCTGAGAAGCAGCACTGGGGAGGACAGGTACAATGATATATATGTCTCCCATACCGTGAATATCAAGGAAGACAGGAAAATTTGGGGGAGCATGCCTTATACAGCTCCAGGAACTCTGAGAATCAATGGCAGAACTGTACATGGCTGTAGCTGTTTCCTTTAAATGAGCAAAATAGTTATATACCACACAGAATTGAATTTGAAAACAGGTGTTCCAACAAAAACTTGTATGCAAACATTCTTAGCAGATCTATTCATAATAGCCAAAAGGTGGAAACACCCAAGTATCCATGACCAGATGGAAGGATAAACAAACTCTGGTGTATGCATACTACAGAATATTATTCATCCATTAAACGGAATGAAGTTCTGATGCATGCCACAACTTGGATAAACCTTGAGAACCTTAAGTTCAGCTAGAGAAGCTGGTCACAAAGGACACCGGTATTGCACAATTCCATTTATAGAAAATACTCAAAACAGGCAAATCCATAGAGACAAAAAAGCAGAGTGGTGGTTGCTAGCAGCTGGGTGGGGAGGAGGGAATGGCTGCTAATGGGTGGTTTCCTTTTGAGGTGATGAAAAAGTTCTGGCACTAAACAGCGGTGATGATTGTACAACCCTGTGAACTGTACTTGATGTACTTGATGTCACTGAATTGTACTTCAAAATAACAAATCTTATACTATATGCATTTTACAATTATATATATATACAATACATATATTGTATATATATACAATATACTATATATATATACAATTATATATATAGCCCCACTATATATATATATATGGGACTCCCCTAGGTATCCGCCGAAGGGCAGGCTGGCGTCGTGGCAGCTGAGGACCGGCCCGCGAGCCTCGATGAGGGCGTAGGCGCCCCGGGCGGGGTACCCCGAGAGGTCCCCGGCCCGGGAGCGCGGCGGCGGGAGGCGCAGAGGCGAGCGGGCGCCATTTGCAGCCCCGGGCTCAGCGGCGGTGGCGCGCCGGCTCTGAGGGGCTGGAGACGGTCACAAAGGAGGCGCGGCCGGCCGGCCGGCAGGCGCCAAGGACCTGGCCTTGGGCGGCGGCGGGGCGCACCGGTTGCTGGCCTGCGCGCTCGCCTCGCCCTGCTGGCCGCGCCCGTCTGGCCGCAGGGCCCGGCCGCTCCGGCCGCGGCGCAGGGAAAGGCGGGAAGGCGCGCGGAGCCTCCTGGCGGCGGCGGGAAGGCGGCAGGGCGCCGGTGCCCAGCGTGTCTGGAGTCGTCGGGCGCCGCGAACTCCCAGAGCGTCGGCGGCCTCCTGGGCCCGGGCTGCGCAGCGAGGATGGGGCGGCCTGGTGGGGGCAGGCCAGCTAATTCGTAAACTCTGCATTTGGTTTTGTGTGCCTCATCTCACAAAGATTGTGTCTCCTCTCACTAGATTGAGGCTATGCGTTCCGACAGGACTATCACAGAAGAGATGCTGCGTTCCTCTCAAAGCATCACATCAGTGACCCCTTGTCAATCTGTCAGTTTGCCTCCTTACTGACGATGTTCATGTTGATCCTTGTTTAAAATGACGCCTGACAAGCTTTTCCACTGTGAAGTTCAGTTCAGTTCAGTTTAGTTCAGTCGCTCAGTCGTGTCCGATTCTTTGCGATCCCATGAATTGCAGCACGCCAGGCCTCCCTGTCCATCACCAACTCCCGGAGTTCACTCAGACTCACGTCCATCAAGCCGATGATGCCATCCAGCCATCTCATCCTCTGTCGTCCCTTTCTCCTCCTGCCCCCAATCCCTCCCAGCATCAGAGTCTTTTCTTTCCAATGAGTCAACTCTTCGCATGAGGTGGCCAAAGTACTCTGAAGTTACGCTTTTATTATTTGTAAAATATTACATAATGTTAGTCACTCAGTCTGACTCTTTATGACCCCGAGAACTGTAGCCCACCAGGGTCCTCTGTCCACGGAATTTTCCAGGTAAGAATACTGCAGTGGGTTGGCATTCCCTTTTTCAGAGGATCTTCCCAACCCAGGGGTCCAGCCCAGGTCTCCTGCATTGCAGGCAGATTCTTTTACAGTCTGAGTCACCAGGGAAGCCAGGAGGTATTAAATATTTTGAAACTCCATAAATTGCTCATTTCTCATCAAAGTGCTAAAATTTTATTTATTATTTTTTCCTTCCAGTTGTATTCAGATATAATTGACATACAACACTGTAAATGTTTAGGTGTATAGCATATTGCTTTGACTAATAGACATCATGAAATGGTAAGCGCAGTAAGTTTAGTGAATATAGATCATCTCATATAGATATAAAATTAAAGAAATAGAAAAAAATATTTTTCCTTATGATGAGAACTCTTAGATTTACTCTCAACAATGTACTGTCATATATAACATACAGAAGTGTAAGTAATATTTATCATGTTGTACATTACATCTCTAGTACCTATTTATCTTGTAAACAGACGTTTGTCCATTTTGACTTTGTTGTTTAGTCACTCAATCGTGTCTGACTCTTTGTGACCCCATGGACTGCAGCATACAAGGCTTCCCTGTCCTTCACCAACTCCTGGAGCTTGCCCAAACTTATGTCCATTGAGTCGGTGATGCGATCCAACCATCTCATCCTCTGTCGTCCCCTTTTCCTCCTGCCTTCAATCTTTCCCAGCATCAGGATCTTTTCCAATGAGTTGGCTCTATCCATCAGGTGGCCAAAGTATTGACACTTCAGCTTCAGCATCAGTCCTTCCAATGAATATTCAGGATTGATTTCCTTGAAGATTGACTGGTTTGATTGCCTTATAGTCCAAGGGACTCTCAAGAGTCTTCTCCAACACCACAGTTCAAAAGCATCAATTCTTCGGCATTCAGCCTTCTTTATGGTCCAACTCTTACATCCATACACGACTACTGGAAAAACCGTAGCTTTGACTAGATGGACGTTTGTTGGCAAAGTAATGTCTCTGATTTTAATATACTGTCTAGGTTTGTCATAGCTTTTCTTTACACAAATAGCTGACTAGACATTTCTAAACATTTCCAAATGAACACCGTGATTAGTCTGGTTATGATGTGTCACTATACAAATGCATTACATAATTATTGGCTATATTTCCCCACTCTGTGCCTTTCATACACATGACTCATTTAATTTTGCAACTGGAAGTTTATACCTCTTAATCTCCCAAACCTACTTACTTATTAAGTCATATAGGATCATGGTTTTCTGTTTCATTTATTGGGCTGTAATCTACTGCTGTCATTTTTTTAAATATTCAAACTGTCCCAGATTTGGCCAGTGAAAGCCCATTCAGGTCAAGCTTTGTGTCCATTGGATTTCATATGGTTATTTGAGCACTTTATTCATTTCTTACACAAGATGTTCCAGGCTCTTTGTTGTCGTTGTTTAGTCGCTGAGTCGTGTCCTCTTTTGCAACTCCATGGACCGTAGCCTACCAGGCTCCTCTGTCCATGGGATTTTCCAGGCAATAATACTGGAGTAGGTTGCCATTTCCTTCTCCAGGGGATCTTGCCGACCCAGGGATCTAACTGTCATCTCTTAAGTTGGCATCCAAGTTCACTGTGTCTTTTTTCCCTGCCCCAGCCCCCAAATCACATACTTCTCCAAAAAGCTTTGGTTCTTTTTAGTGAAGAGCCATTATCTAGAAACCAAGATTTGGGGACTTACCTGGTGGTCCAGTGGTTAAGAATCTGCTTTCCAGTGAATTTGAGTCAGTTCTAATAAGGTGGATGAACCTAGAGCCTGTTATACAGAGTGAAGTAAGTCAGAAAGAGAGAAACAAATACTGTATATTAACCCATATGTATGAAATCTAGAAAAATGGTACTGATGATCCTATTTGCAGAACAGGAATAGAGACACAGACATAGAGACCAGATGTGTGGACGCAGCAGGGGAAGGAGAGGGTGGGACAAATTGGGAGAGTAGCATTGAAACATATGCATTACCATACATGAACAACGTAGATAGCCAGTGGACTTTGCTGTGTAACACAGGGAGCTCAAACTGTTGCTCTGTGACAACCTAGAGGTGTGTGATGGGGTTGGGAGTGGGACAGAGGTTCAAGAGGGAGGGGATATACTTATAGCTGAATCACATTGTTGTATGGCAGACACCACACAACATTGTAAAGCACTTATCCTCCAAAAAAAAAAAAAGACCAACTTCCTTCCAGTGCAGGGGTCTTGGGTTCAATCCCTGTTGTGGAGGAACTAAGATCCCACATGCTGTGGGACAAGTAAGTCTTCATTGAAACTACTGAGCCCTTGCACTGCAAGGAAGGTCCTGGGTGCTGCAACTGAGACCCAGGACAGTAAAATAAAAAGTATTAAAAAAAAACAAAAACAAAACAAGACCTGGATGCCAGGTGTGCGCATTGCTTATGAAGAGTTGTTTTCAGGACCTCTCAGTGGACATTTCCTTGGATAGACCGATAGATAGATCGACGTAGATAGATAACTCTAATTCCAGTCCAACACCACAGAATTCATTTTGATTTTCTCCTTGTTCTTGATTTTTGGCAGATGTGCTGTTAAGAGGAAGTATGACTACATTTATTCTTTCAAAAACTTCTATTTCCATCCTTAAGGTGAAATATTCCAATCTATAAAATCTGAAACTACCAAAAACCACATGAGGAAAATCAACCATAATCTCAGCATTAAAAACAAAACACATGTTCTGTAAGTGTACTTTCAGCCTTTTCTTTATATGTAGGTCTCCTCCTTTAAGCTATAGGAAATCATACCACGAATACAATTCTGTACCCTCCTTTTTTCATTTGACTTTGCAGGAGTAGGCAAATTACAGCTCACAGGCCAAACCTGGCCCACTGCCTGTTTTTTTCCCAAGAATTCAGATTGGTTTTTAAATTTGAAGTGATTGAAACAAAATCAAAAGAGGAATACTGTCCTGTGACATGTGAAAATTGGATAAAATTCAACTGTAAGTGCCCGTAAGTTGTTTCATTGGAACACAGTCATCCATATCTATTTATAAATTGTCCATGGCTGCTTTTCCCTAGGACAGCAGAGTTGAATGATTGTCGAAGAGCTGTATCACCCACTAAGTATAAATTAAAATACTAGTTGGCCCTTTACAGAAAAGTTTGCCAACCCCTGAAATATTAGATATTAATCATGTTCTTAAATTAGCTGCTAAATCTGTGCTTTGAAACATTATGGGAATGACAACAATAATACTTAGCATATTTTAGGTGCTTATTAAGGGAATTTCTTCCCAATAATTCAGGAAGAGAAGGAAATAGGAGGAGGACAAGGAAGAGGAATGATGGTTGTTAGATTTGTCTCTTTTCAGATGTTTGCTGAACTTATTATTTCCAACTACTAGAAAAGATGTCTTTGCCCTGGTCATTAAAAAAGATGTCCGTTATCAATCTTTCATGACTAAAATAATAATGTCTTAAAGTCCTTTGAAACAATTATTTGGGGCCCAAATAATCTTATTGTTACCAATTTGATAATGTGTCTACTTTTAGCTAGGCTTTCCCCGTTATGGAAGCTTTGGTGAGTTGTAAAAATGGCTCTGTAAGACTCACGGGTGTAGAGGACAAGCTAGTGGTTACCAGTGGGGAGAGGGAAGGGAAGAGGGGCAGCACAGGGCTAGGGAAAAGGGGTTATTATGGGATTATATGAAATTATATGTGTGAAGCTTTTGAAATTGTAAAGCACTGTAGAAATGAAAGAATGTTTCATTCAATGAAAAAAATTCAAGGGAATTTCCTGGCAGTTCAGTGGTTAGGACTCTGCGCTTCCACTGCAGGGGGCACGGAGTTCCATCCCTGGCTGGAGAGCTGAGATCATACAAGTTGCTGGGCAGGTAGCCAAGAACAACTACAAACAACAATAGTAATAAAACCCTGGCTCTGTAACAAACATGGGAAGATGGTGAGGGCTGAAGAGGCCTCTCCTACCTTTCTTCTCCCACCTCTAGCCACATGGTCTGAACAGGATAAATACTGAGAAACCTTTTGTTTAGATCTCTTTGACTCAAGAAGAGCCATGAGTTTATTATTTTTATTATTTATGTCTGTAGTTTTCAAAGTAGCAATTAATGATTTCAATACTTACTGAGAGGTGAGGTTTTTATACTCTCCTCTCAAATCTAGGTGGGTTTGTGACTGCTCTACGATGTAGCATATAGCAGAAGTGATGTTTGGAGGCTAGGAAAGGCCATATTCTTTCCACCTAGCTCTCTTCGAATGCTGACTCTTGGGACACTCCCTCTGGGTTTGCAGTCCCAGAGAACCCAGACACCGTGCAGTGAAAAGCCAAGCCATATGGAGAGGCCATGTGCATAAGCACTCTGCTTAATAGTTCCAGCGGAGCCCAGCCTTCAGCCTTTCCAGACCAGGCTCAGCCAAGTGAATGAAGAACTCCTAGCTGTTAAGTCACCAGTTGAAGCCTGGAACAGGATGCAGCAGAAAAGGGCAGCCCCCACTGTGCCCTCTGAGAATTCATAAGCCACAAAGTCAATATGCCCAATAAAATGGTGATTGTTGTTTTTTTTTTTAAATGGTGATTGTTTTATAGCACCAAGTTTGGGATGGATGTTGTATAGCAAAAGTAACTGAAACAACACTACCTCAATATGGACCTCACATTAAACTGTACAGTAAGTATAAGCAATGAAAAGCCATGGAGAATCGCCAGTCCATGTCTGACGTAGGGTGCAGCTTGCTTGGGGCTGGTGCATGGGGATGACCCAGAGAGATGTTGTGGGGAGGGAGGTGGGAGGGGGGTTCATGTTTGGGAACGCATGTAAGAATTAAAGATTTTAAAATTTAAAAAAAATAAAAAATTAAAAAAAAAAAAAAAAGAAAAGCCATGGAGAGTGGAAGGATAATTAAAGCTAAAGATTGTCAGTATAACTGAATATTAAATATAGTTCTGAGTTTTCTTACAGCTAAAATTATAAACAGAGAGATTGCTAAGTGCAATGGTTCTCATTGTATAATAATAGGAAAATAGCTATTTGTCAGGAGAAAAGTTTTTCTGGCACTAAACTCTAAAAGGAATTTATTAACACGGTTCCCTCTAAAACGGATATGGAAAAAATATCATGGTCAAATTCTTTACTGAGGGTTTTTACAGAATTCACAAGGGCTGTTTCTAATATGGACCTTCAATAAGCCCCAAGTACACAACACTGAATCATAAACTTGTACAGTCTAGCTTGATATGGAGACCGAGCTCATAAAATCCAGAGGAACAAATAGCACATTCCTTTGACCCTCTGGGCAACCATACAGACCAGGCTTTTGATAAGGGCTTGTCAGCAGCCAATCATTAAAAGATAACTTTTCTGGTGAATATCTGGGTTGCAGGAATTCTGTGATGTTGATTGACGGTCCCTTACTCTCTTTAAAACATAAGACAAAGTTGCAGTGCCCACAACATCTCATCATGAAGGCAAAGCTACAGAACGGAGATTGGGCTGAAGTTTTCCTTAAAAAATATTCTTGAGAGACTTTCCTGGCAGTTCAGTGGTTAAGACCCCATCCTTCCACTGCAGGGGCATAGGTTCAATCCCTGATCAGGAGACTAGGATCACACATGCCTCCTAGTGTGGCCAATAATAATATTCATATAATAATATATTTTGTTTATATATTCAGAGTATTATAATTTCAATATGTAATCAATATAAGATATTATTAAAGCGATACTTTACATTCTTCATACTCAGTCTCAGGAATTTGTAGCTTACACTTACAGGGGAATCTATTTGGAGCAACCATATTTCAAGTGCTCAGTAGCCACTTGTGACTAGAGACTACCATATCAGACTGTACAGGTCTAGATCATGATCTGAAAAAAGGTAAAAGCATTAAGTAAGTAGGATATTTTCACCAAGTAGAATATATTACTTAAAATGATCAGACTTTAAAAATATTAAACAGTGAAAAGTTATAAAGATATTAACTCAAAGGAGTCATAGTTTTGCTAATTCATCCAAACTGGCATCATCTTCAAAGGTGACCTCACGCTCCCCCTTGCATCATCTGTGGTACTCCCTGAAAACACCACTCCCTTTCATGTTGCGTTTGCTCTCATTTTCTTCTGCTCTCTTATCTCTTCCTCGCTCCACACACCCTATACACTTCACCCTGGGGAAAATTTACTTCTCCTTTTAGACCTGGTCCTAGTGGACTTCCTTTTCTCCAAATTCCTGCTCTAGGAGGGCAGGAACCAAGCCTTGTTTGTTGCAATTTTGATATCAATTCACGTGTACGGGGTTTCCAGCCCCACCAAGCAACTTTTCCACCACCAAATAGGTGGGTGTCCTACAATTCAACTCAGTTCTGACACCACCTGAAGACAACATCAGATCAGTCCTCCGAGACTGACCCCCACTCCTGCCCACTTAAGAGGCCAATCTCAAGTGTAGATTGTCACTTGTGCTTCTGACCTCCTGGCTATCCACTGGAGGTTCCAACGACTTTCTCCTCCTCCCTTTACTCACTGGGGCTTCCCAGGTGGCACAGTGGTAAAGAATCCACCTGCCAGTGCAGAGGATGCAAGAGAAGTGGGTTCAATCCCCAGGTTGGAAATATCCCCTGGAGTAGAAAATGGCACCCCACTCAAGTATTCTTGCCTGGAAAATTCCATGGTCAGAGGAGCCTGGAGGGCCACAGTCTACGGGGTCACAAAGAGTCTGAGCTACTGAGTACACACACAAGGCTTACTCACTAAATTACAGGTTTATTATAAAAAAATGGGACTCAGAAACAGCCGGACGGAAGAGAAGCATAGGTGTGCGGGAAGGGGCGCAGAGCTTCCATGCCTTCTCTGAGTGTGTCAGTCCTTCCCAATCTCCAGGTATCCACCAACCTGTGTCAATGAAAAATTAATCAGTTGATCTAAGAAAGCATCGGAAAATTTTATTCAAGCCAAATTTGAGGACTATAACCTGGGAAGAGTATCTCAGAAATCTCTGAGACCTGTTCCATCCGCTAGAAGTCATGACACAGCCTTTCTAAATTTTTTGAGACAGAGGGCTCATTAAATAGCATATGTTTGACAGTTTACGTAATCTAGATTTAAACACAATCATGGGGGAGAACATGTGACCTTTTATAAGACCAAAAAGGAATGTAGTCTTTTAAAGAGTTGTCTTGTTGATACTGGAAGAATGTTGCTGCCTATGATTGAACAGGTGTTCCTGCTGATCAGAGATGTTTGGTCAATGTAAAATGCAGGTGCACAAAGCACAGCGGGGAGAGAGGGGAAGCCAAAGGGAAAAGAAAAAAATTTTGTTTATTTTTGGCTGTCCTGGGTCTTTGTTGGTGCAAGGGCTTCTCATTGTGGTGGGTTCTCTTATTGCAGGCGAGAAGCAAGGGCTCTAGGGCTCATGGGCTGTTGTAGTTGCAGCTCCTGGGCTTAATTACCTCTTGGCATGTTGAATCTTCCTGGACCAGGGATCGAATCCATCGTCTCCTGCACTGGCAGGCAGGGAAGTCCAGTGAGAAAATGTTTTATGTCTAAATTTTTCTTGTCTTGCCATAAACATGAATTTTATTTTACACCCAGAAAGTCTCCAAACCCCATTCTTTGGGACTTTATAGAGGCTTCATTATATAAGAACAATTGATTAGATCATTGGCCTTTGTCAACTCAGTCAAACTCCAGTCTCTCTTCCTTCCTCTGAAGTCAGGGGGCTGGGACTAAAAGTTCCAAACCTCTAATCACATGGTTGTTTCCCCTGGTAACCAGTCCCCACCTTTAGGTGCTTTCTTAAAGTCACCTCATTAAGAAAGCTGAAAGGAGTTCGTTGTAAGTATCAAGACATGTCTTGAGCTCTCATCGTTTACGAAATTCCAAGAGTTTTAGGGGCTCTGTGCCAGGAGCAATTACAATATAGCACACACACTTTAATGACCCTCACCACTGTTCTTTCTTCTATTTGTTGAGTACCTCTAGGTGCTGGGGATGGTGAAGCTGAATCTGGCCTATTTATCCCGACACTGAATTAAATCTCAGAGATAGGGTGTTAGGTGAAATAGGAAAGTATAGCTTTATTCCTTTGCCAAGCAAAGGGGGCCACAGCTAATGCCCTCAAAGCTGTATCCCAATGAGGAGGAGGGTGGTGGTGGGAGATTGTGAGGAGTTTTATATTCAGTGGGAAGGGTTGCTAATAAGGATCAAGGAACACGCAGGTCCTACATTCCTTCAATCCAGAGAACATCTGGTTGCAAGTGATGATGGGTGAATTGTGACCTTCTCTGGAATGAAAATGCTTCACCAAGCAGTTAACCTCTTCCATTTGGTTAGGGTTTTAGTTCTGCAGAAGAGCTCAAAGATGTTGTTATGTGTATCCCTTGAGAGGGAGCCAGGAAGCTGCCCCCAAGGCTACACTTTTTTTTTTTTCTTAAAAAAATTTTTTAATGTGTTTATTAATTAAAAAAAAATTTTGGCTGCCCTGGGTCTTCATTGCTGCGTGTGGGCCCTCTCCAGCTGTGGAGTGCAGGGACCACTCTCCAGGTGCGGTTCGAGGGCCTCTCACTGCGGTGACATCCCCTATTGCAGAACCCTGGCTCTAGAGCATTTGAGTTTCCGAAGTAGAAGCGCTCAGAAACTGCAGCTCTTGGGCTCTGGAGCGAGGGCTCAGTAGCACAACTGGGCCTTGTGGTATATGGGCCCCGTTGCCCTTAGGAAGGTGGAATCTTTACAAACCAGGGATCAAACCCATGTCCTCCACACCAGTAGGTGGATTCTCAGCCACTGGACAGCCAGGGAAGTCCCGCACTATTGTTTCTTGACAGCTCCCCCCTTGTCCCTGCATCCCCTGCCTTCCTTGGTCAGCAGCTATTTGAACCTGCCCTTTGGTAACTCAGGGAAGGGAACACAAATGCTTTTGTGCCCAGGAACCCCACAGCGTTCTGCTCAGTCTCAATACCTGGGTGAATGAGACACAACCTGCCCCTGTTATGCCCAGAGTCCGAGTCCCCAAAACTGAGAGAATAAGACGTCCACAGCAATGCAAAAGCATAAAGGGGTTTATTACTAGCTCGAGCCAGGGCCCAGGTTTCATCCAGCACAGTGGAATCTGACAAGGGCCCCGAGTTCTGAATCACATATACTTTTATACAGACGGTTCTTTGTTTCTGTAACAGCATAGCTGATTGGTTAAACCCTACGCGCGCGCGCGCGCGGGACTTTTAAACCTCGCATCCCTATCTGGATTGGCTCGGGTCTGGCGTGGGCGGGGGGGCTACGGGGATTTTTTTGATTTGTCTAGCTACACTGCCTGCGGGAGTTTCCCAGAGCCTCAGCTTTCCTCAGGCCTAGCCTGCCCCTTAGAGCCTGTCCTGGCTTCAGTTTGGTCCTAACACCCCCAAGTATCTTGCGGTCTTTGGAGATGACCAACAAATTAATGAGGCGCTTTCATGCAGTTAGATCAGGGTTAGGGTTAGAGTTACATACCAAAGCGTAGTGCTTGGGAGCAACTATGAGGGGAACCAAACCTGGTGCTCAGGAAGCCAGACTTTTCTGCCCAATTTCTCAGGTAGTCCCTTCTGATTTTCCTTTAAGGGATAACTGAAGAACTGCTTACTGAGTGTTTGTTGAATGACTAAGAGACCTCCCCATGCTCACCAGCACAGAGCTGAGAAGAGTGATGTGGCAGACCTGGAGAGATGTGCCACTGAGATCTCCCTTTACGAAAGAACTTGCTGACAAAAAAAAAAAAGAACTTGCTGACAGCCTCCTGCAGTTAGTGCCTTTGAGGGCTTCAGCTTTCCAGAAGCCCAGCCAAAATCTGGGGCTCCTCCATCAGGCAATGTTTGCTCTGGAGATTCCCAATGGGCTGGCAGAAACCCTGTCACTAACTGATCTCTTTTCTCAAGCCTGCTTCTGCTCCTTTTCCTTCACAGGTGTTTCTCCCCGTTAATCCTTCCATATTCCCAACTTGATCTCAGCATCTACTTCCCAGAAAACCCAACCTGTGACTTTAGTCTTAAACTCATTCATTCTAGACTAGTATGAAAAGCCCACAAAATTGTGGCAATAAGTCAACGTTGATTGACTGCATAGGAAGTAATAACAATAATAAATATTTCTTAGTGCTTTTTTTGGCCATACTGTGCAGTTTGCAGGATCTTAGTTCCCCCAACTAGGGATTGAACCTGGACCCCTTGAAGTTGAAACACGGAATCCTAACTACTGGACCGCCAGGAAAATCCTCTTATACAAGGTTACTTGCTAAAATTATACATTAAATTTGTTAAATTTAATATTGGAGTATAGTTGATTTGGGCTTATTCAGGTGGTTCAGTGGTAAAGAATCCACCTACCAACGCAGGAGACCCAGGTTCAGTTCCTGGGTTGAGAAGATTCCTCCTGGAGAAGGAAATGGCAACCCACTCCAGTATTCCTGCCTGGTAAATCCCATGGACAGAGGGGGCTGGCGGGCTAAGGTCCGTGAGGTCACAAAAGAGTTGGACATGACTTAATGACTAAACAACAACAATAATTGATTTATCATGTTGTATTAGTTTTCAATGTACAGCAAAATGATTTAGCTATACATATATTAGGTTTGTGCACATAATTGCAGTTTTGGACTGTGAATTTTAAATCATTATAACTATTCTCAAGCTCATCTTTATTAGTCAGAATGGGAACCATTACGATCAACACATTTTTGCCAGCAAGAAATAAATTTGTTTATTTCTGTAGTGTAAAAATCTGTGCTTCGGGATTTGACGAACTCATTTTCTCCCTCCTGCAGGTTGTGGAAGCATTTTCCCTGCAAAAAGTTGCTTAGATGCTTAAAAAAGTGGTAGTCAGTTGGTGAGAGGTCAGGTGAATATGGCAGATGGGACAAAATTTCGTAGCCTAATTTGTTCAACTTTTAAAGCACTGGTTGTGTGACATGTGGTCAAGTGTTGTGTGGAGAACTGGGCCCATTCTATTGGCCAATGCCGGCTGCAGGCATTGCAGTTTTCAGTGCATCTCATCAATTTGCTGAGCATACTTCTCAGATGTAGTGGTTTCCCCAGAATTCAGAAAGCTGTAGTGGATCAGACCAGCAGCAAACCACCAAACAGTGACCATCACCTTTTCGTAG
This sequence comes from Capra hircus, assembly GCF_001704415.2. Lineage (NCBI taxonomy): Eukaryota > Metazoa > Chordata > Mammalia > Artiodactyla > Bovidae > Capra > Capra hircus. The sequence goes on from NC_030809.1 coordinate 14,600,254, forward strand.
TGCAGGTTTGCCTTTGGGAAGTGCTTTGGAGCTTCTTTCTGGTCCAGTGACTGAGCTGGTCATTGCTGTTTGTCGTATAAAATCCACTTTTTGTTGCACAATCATAATCTGATAGAGAAGTGGTTCATTGTTGTGTAAAATAAGAGAAGCTGACACTTCAAAATTGATGATATTTTAGATTTCTGGACAGCTCATGAAGCACTCATTTATTGAGCTTTTTCACCTTTCCAATTTGTTTCAAATGCCAAATGATAGGGGCTTCCCAGGTGGTGCTAGAGGTAAAGAACCCACCTGCCAATGCAGGAGAAGTAAGAGGTGCAGGTTCGATCCCTGGGTTGGGAAGATCCCCTGGAGTAGGGCATGGCAACTGTCAACACAAACTGGCACTTACCAAGAGCACTGCCAACAACTGGACAGCAATGGCCTTTGCCACCTGCCTCTACCGAGACTGAACCCCATGCTGCTATAGCTGCTGACCTTCACCAACCCCTGGGGGAGTTCAGGGTGGAGTGAGACCCTCTGTGCTCCGGAAATCTGGTGGGATAGGTCTTTGAGTGAGTGAGTGAGTGCAGTCTCTCAGTCGTGTCCAACTCTTTGCGACCCCATGGACTGTAGCCTACCAGGCTTCTCCCTCCATGGGATTCTCCAGGCAAGAGTACTGGAATGGGTTGCCATTTCCTTCTCCAGGGGATCTTCCCGACCCAGGGATTGAACCCGGGTCTCCCGCATTCCAAGCAGATGCTTTAATCACTGAGCCACCAGAGATAGTTGGATGTTTTTAGGAACAGATTTTATGATCTCAATCCTTGCATCTCCTCATATCTAGAGAAGCTCTAAATCCATTCATGGTGACATCAGATCCTCATGACTAACCAAAAACCTTTTGTAAAATGAGTGCTTCATGGTATTGAACTCCGCTTTCATCAGAACCTTATATATTGATTTTCCCCCACTGTGGCTTTGGAGCAGTCTCAGCACTATCTGAGATGCTGCCTCCAGGCTGCAGTCCTCATTTTGCCTCAAATAAAACTTAACTCGCAACTATCTTTTTTCAGTTGACAGTTATGGCGACCACGAAGGGACCCAGAGTGGACTTCCTTTCTTTGACTGGACTCCACGAGGAACCGGAGCTTTGGTACCAGCAGTGACCCCTTGCGCCCATTCACCTCCTTGGGGAGTGCAGATGAATTTGGGTAAGTCTCTCCAGGTTCTCAAATCTGGGGCTTGGTTGAAAGACACTGAGAAATTCCCACCCAGTCAAAAGATAGTGGGTTGGGGGCTGGCTGAAAGATGCCAGGAGAATTGCCCACCTAGTGGAAAAGTACTGGATAGGGGGGCTCAACTGGGAAAAAATTGAGGAATACCAGGTTTAGCTGAAAGATGCCGAGGTTGCTCCATTGTAGGGGACTGAATGGTCTTGGCTGAGTGGTTAAGTAAGAGGCTGATCTGACACTTTTCCTCAATTTGACTGTCATTATAGAATTTGTCAGGATAAAAGTGAGGAAAATATTTGAGAGTTTTGCTCCAAAGAAAAGAGACAAGTCACCTCCTGGCTGGTTTCCGTTTTCTCTGGCGACTGAGAAATTTACGGGAGTGGTGGAGGCCTAGCCCTCATACCGTGCAGTGCTCCTATAGGGAAACCCACTCATTAATTAAAAGACTTGTTCTTCTGGGGGTCACGCATAAGAGCTGGCCATTCAGCGACCTGAGCAGGCACGGTAGTCTTAGATTGCCATAGGCAGAATCTGAGACATGTAAGACAAGCTGAAATGACTCTGGGGTGACTCCTGGAGGAGATAAGCTCACAAGCAGCACATGGGCCCACTGCACAAGTTCATTAGTGATTTTTATCCCTGACAAATTCAGCTTAAGATGGGAAATGGAATCTCTCAAAAACAAAAGCAAAGGGGTATCAGAAAGCCAGCCTCTGACCAACACTCCAGCCAGATTCATGTACAATAGGTGTGGAGCTCATACTTGCAAGTACCTAGTTAATTGGAGAAATTATACTAAAAGAGATCTTAAGCTAAAATAGCCAAATTGGGGTTCTTTTGATATTCCAAAATTGGTATTTTTGCACGCACAATTAGAAAAAGCTGGCCATGCTTTGACTGGTATCTAGAAGCTTCTAAAACAGGAAATGATAGAGTAACTTCTTTGCAGGAAACCAACAAGAAATTGCTTGAAACTGTATCAGAACTAAAAAAGGCTGCTAGCACTGACTTTGCTAGGTCACAGGTCTAGTAGAAGTGGGAAGTCACGTTTGGCATTTATGCCATTTGGCTTTTGATTTCTGGGCATCACTTTACCATCTTTTCAGGGCACTCTTGTTACTTGGCTTTTCATTTCTGGGCATCTCTGCCTTTTGTTTCATTTGGAGTGTGACTCCTATGAAGTTCTGGTTCAGTTTGGTGTTGTTGGTTTGGTTTGAGTGCACAGACATCTGGTACAAACTGCTCAAGTTAATATGGGAATTTGCTCACTCTAAGGTTCCACACTCCACCTGGGAACCCCTTGGGGGGAAAAATTTTGTTGTTGTTTTTTTTTTGACTGGTCAATCTATAGCTGTGATCCAATGACAAGAAAAAGGCCTAAAAATATTATATCTTTATTGACATAGAATAGGAAAATGGGCTGAAGTTCCCTTATGTCTAGGACTTCCTCCTGTAATCAACAGCCTGGTGCTGATCAAACTTAGACCCTTACTTCCCCGGAGGGACAATTCCTGCTGGGACCAATCTGCCCTTGTTATCATGGGCCAAGTTGAGCACTATCTGGTCTAAATTTTTGCTATAAAACTATGGTCACAGAAAAATACAATTTTTGACAATGTGGTCACAATATTCTTTAGACTCCAGAGGAAGCTCTTGAAGAAAAAAATTATCTCTTTAATAATTCTTGCCCTGAGGAAATAACTCCTCCTATACTTTTAGACCAGAGTTCTCTGGATCACTTATCTAGACCATCTCTAATTCCTGAAACCAAAAGAAAAAAGAGGAACAAAGCCTTTTAAAATCTTATTCCAACCATTTTTTCTTCATAACTAAGTTTGGAAAACAAAGCTATAGGATCTCTTGTGTTTATTTGGATATATGTATATCTCAATGTGTGTCTTTGTTTTTTGGATAATATTGCTGATTGCTAAGATCAGTTTTTAAATGAGCTCTAATCTAATTGGCCTTAAAAAAAAAAAAGGTTAAGCACTTACAAATCAAATAATTCTAAATACAGGCGAAATTAACCTAAATGAATTTCAGGTTCATGTGAACTGGGAAATATTCAATATTAAATCAGAGAAGGCAATGGCACCCCACTCCAGTACTCCTGCCTGGAAGATATTAATGTTTGTTTGTTGATCTAACTAATGTAGACATGTCTAAGAGTAATTAACACTAAGCAGAATATTTTCATTGTCAGTTCAGTTCAGTTCAGTTCAGCTGCTCAGTCGTGTCCGACTCTTTGCGACCCCATGAATTGCAGCATGCCAGGCCTCCTTGTCCATCACCAACTCCCAGAGTTCACTCAAACTCATGTCCATCGAGTTGGTGATGCCATCCAGCCATCTCATCCTCGGTCGTCCCCTTCTCCTGCCCCCAATCCCTCCCAGCATCACAGCCTTTTCCAATGAGTCAACTCTTCGCATGAGGTGGCCAAAGTACTAGAGCTTCAGCTTTAGCATCATTCCCTCCAAAGAAATCCCAGGGCCGATCTCCTTCAGAATGGACTGGTTGGATCTCCTTGCAGTCCAAGTTGTACTAGATTTAATATAAGTTAAATATTATTATATCTGTTGCAAGTTTGTCAGCAAGGAAATTACCTTAAGTGAAGAAACTTTTAAAAAATGTAAATGAGATATGAGCCTTTAGATGGACTCCATTAAAAATAATTATGCTTTTTAGGAATATGTGTCTAAAATAGTCTCTCCAGATTGGGATAACTTGAACTTCTAAGGGTTGTGCTAAACTAAGTGTTGGAAGTCTTTGTTGAATAGCTAAGTCATTTCCAAATAAGATTTTGAAACAGTTACTACTAAACACTAATTTCCTGTTACAGAGAAACTAAAGAGATTTGGAATTAAAAATAAATGATGTTTGGTGCCATCTTAAAATGTTCTGTCTAAGAAAGCAAGGCTCTTTAGAGTCCCTTGGACTGCAAGGAGATTCAACCAGTCCGTCCTAAAGGAGATCAGTCCTGATTGTTCATTGGAAGGAATGATGTTGAAGTGGAAAGAATTTTGTACGTGGTTAGGACTAAGTTTAAAACAAAGTTAATTAAGTTTACCTTTTAAATAAAGTTCAGTTCAGTTACTCAGTCATATCTGACTCTTTGCGACCCCATGAACGGCAGCATGCCAGGCCTCCCTGTCCATCACCAGCTCCCGGAGTTTACCAAACCCATGTCCATTGAGTCGGTGATGCCATCCAGCCATCTCATCCTCTGTTGTCCGCTTCTCCTCCTATCCTCAATCTTTCCTAGCATCAGGGTCTTTTCAAATGAGTCAGCTCTTTGTATCAGGTGGCCAAAGTATTGGAGTTTCAGCTTCAACAACAGTCCTTCCAATGAACACCCAGGACTGATCTCCTTTAGAATGGACTGGTTGGACCTCCTTGCAGTCCAAGGGACTCTCAAGAGTCTTCTCCAACATCACGGTTCAAAAGCATCAATTCTTCGGCACTCAGCTTTCATTAGAATCCGACTTTCACATCCATACATGACTACTGGAGAAACCATAGCCTTGGTTAGATGGACCTTTGTTGACAAAGTAATATCTCTGCTTTTTAATATGCTGTCTGGGTTGGTCATAACTTTCCTTGCAAGGAGTAAGTGTCTTTTAATTTCATGGCTGCAATCACCATCTGCAGTGATTTTGGAGCCCCCCAAAATAAAGTCTGACACTGTTTCCACTGTTTCCCCATCTATTTCCCATGAAGTGATGGCACTGGATGCCATGACCTTAGTTTTCTGAATGTTGAGCTTTAAGCCAACTGTTTCACTCTCTTCTTTCACTTTCATCAAGAGGCTCTTTAGTTTTTCTTCACTTTCTGCCATAAGGGTGATGTCATCTGCATATCTGGGGTTATTGATATTTCTCCCAGCAATCTTGATTCCAGCTTGTGCTTCTTCTAGCCCAGCGTTTCTCATGATGAACTCTGCATAAAAGTTAAACAAGCAGGGTGACAATATACAGCCTTGACGTACTCCTTTTCCTATTTGGAACCAGTCTGTTGTTCCATGTCCAGTTCTAACTGTTGCTTCCTGACCTGCATACAGGTTTCTTAAGAGCCAGGTCAGGTGGTCTGGTATTCCCATCTCTTTCAGAATTTTCCATAGTTTATGGCTCTGAGGTTAAAGCATCTGCCTGCAATGCGGGAGACCGGGGTTCGATCCCTGGGTCGGGAAGATCCCCTGGAGAAGGAAATGGCAACCCACTCCAGTATTCTTGCCTGGAGAATCCCATGGAAGGAGGAACCTGGTGGGCTACAGTCCATGGGGTCGCAAAGAGTTGGACACAACTGAGCGACTTCACTTCACTTATTGTGATCTACTAACAGTCATTTCCTGGATAGTTCTTTGCTGTTAGCATATATTAATGTAAAATTTAATTTGATTATTAAAGGATACTCTAGGATTGTTTCTGAAGCTTATCTCAGTAATCTGTCGTTGGATTAAGATCAGATGCCACATACATGATCAGCAACCAAGACTGGAAGAAGACATAATATAAGGAACTGTCTCCAACCTGGATGGAAGGACCTTTCTATCAGGTACTCTTACGAGTAGTTCATGCACGCTCTGTGAAATTGAAGGGAAATTGACTCTTGGGTTAACTCCCACTTCCAAATCTGGACTGGTCTATAGAGAGGCCTGCTGACCTCAAACTCACCTTGAAACAATGCTCAGAGGAAACTACACTATACTAGGATGAGAAGAAGACATCAGGAGTAGACAGCTTGCCCTAGATGCTGACCTGACTTGTATGATCATTTATAATGTTTTCTTGATTTTCCTCTGACCTATCCCTATAAATCAAATGTTTTCTATCACGGACATGGTTCTGTGATAGTTTAAAGCTCAATCCAATTGTTGGGTTGTGGCCAATTACCTGTGTCTAGTATTTCTGGGTTACCTTGGTGGATTTCTGTTCTCTAGGGCTCTGATTGGATACCCCCTAGGAAATTTATTTTAGATGAATGTTCAATCCTGTTCTATCTATTCATGGTATTACCAGATGGGATCCTCTCACCTGGCCAATTAATAACACTTGCTCTGATGCAGACCATAAATTTAAGTTTTCTCTTAGGGTCATTCAAACTCAATCAGAGTGACAAGCTAAGTATCAATAAAAAATTAACCTCTTATCTATTAAATGGAAAACTCCCACAATTATGGCATGGGTCTACATGGTTAACACCAGGCTACGGTCATTTAGGGCTTCCCTGGTGGCTCAGAGGGTAAAGCATCTGCCTGCAATGCAGGAGACCTGGGTTTGATCCCTGGGTGGGGAAGATCCCCTGGAGAAGGAAATGGCAACCCACTCCAGTATTCTTGCCTGGAAAACCCCATGGATGGAGAAGCCAGGTAGGCTACAGTCCATGGTGTTGTAAAGAGTTGGACGTGACTGAGCTACTTCACTTTCACTTTATGGTCATTTAAATTTAAAAGGTCCTGTATGTTGGGAAGGGTTAAATCATGATAAAAATGATCAACCTGGTAATTATGAGGCAAGGCTGGGTGCTTTATGAATTATGTCTGTTAGTGATTGGTATGGAACTCAGTGGATTTGTGGCACTAGTTAATGGCTTTCACATATACAGGGATAGATAGGAAAGTATAGCCTGGTATAGCCTTAAATTCACTCCCATGAATTTAAGGTCATACATGTAAACAAATTAGAGGTAACCCCAACCAATCTACCGTTGGTATGATCCCAGTGGGTCAAGGATCTGTATTCTACTGGTATGACCATTTGGCAGCTTTTGTGTGTGTGTTTGTGTGTGCGCCTTCAGTGGGGTTAGAGGATGTCCTTAATAACTTTCATAAGCTTTAAAAAAAAGAATGTTCATAAAGCTTTAACTGATAACAACCGGGCCATTAGCCTATTGAATTCCGAGATATCTATGATGAGAAAGGCAGTGCTACACAACTGCAAGGCCCTTGACACTTGACAGCCTCTCAGGAAGATATCTGTGCTCTAGTTCAAAGTGAATTCTATATTTTCGTACCTGATAAATCCTTTAATGTAACACATTTGATGAATCACATGAGAAATCAGATTTCTGCTTTAAGTGTCCCATTCCCTAGTCTTGATCTTTTTTAAAAAAAAACTGGTTTGGTGTGGGAGGCTCATGGCTAAAATATTTACTTTAAATTCCACTAATGTTTTTAACTATACCATTTGTATTTTGCTTGTTTCACAAGATTATTATTTCTTGTATTACCAGCTGTATGACTGAGCCTCCAGTGAAAATGATGACTAGACTTGAAGCAGTTGCTCAAATGCATAGCTCGACATATGATCAATGATTGTAATAGTATAACTCTAGATATGGAAGATGCAACAGAAGGGAATACTTTCCTGGACCACAACTAGAAGACAGGTGTCCAGAGACCTGTGACTATGAGGACCTAGTCCAGTAATAGCACATTGAGTGGCCTATTAACAAAAACCTTCTTTAGAGTTGGGAACGAGCCTTCCCAGCAATGTGAGACAAAATGGTCATGAAATGCCACCCAGAATATGGTCAGATTTATGACCACAAGGGGGCCATGCCAACTACAAACTGGCGCTTACCAAGAGCACTGCCAACAACTGAACAGCAAAGGCCTTTGCCACCTGCCTCTACCGAGACTGAACCCCATGCTGCTATAGCTGTTGACCTTCACCAACCCCTGGGGGAGTTCAGGGTGGAGTGAGACCCTCTGTGCTCCAGGAAATCTGGTGGGATAGGTCTTTCGACAGTTGGATGTTTTTTTTTTTTTTGACAGTTGGATGTTTTTAGGAACAGATTTTATGATCTCAATCCTTGCATCTCCTCATATCTAGAGAAGCTCTAAATCCCTTCATGGTGACATCAGATCCTCCTGACTAACCAAAAACCAAAATGAGTGCTTCATGGTATTGAACTCCCCTTTCATCAAAACCTTATATATTGACTTTCCCCCACTGTGGCTTTGGAGCAGTCTCTCAGTGCTATCTGAGATGCTGCCTCCAGGCTGTAGTCCTCATTTTGCCCCAAATAAAACTTTAACTCGCAACTACATCTTTTTTAGTCGATACAACCCACTTCAGTATTCTTGCCTGGAGAATCCCCATGGACAGAGAAGCCTGGTGGGCTATAGTCAATAGGATCACAAAGAGTCGGACATGACTGAAGCGACTTAGCAGACACATGCACACACCAAATGATAAAATGGTCAGTGTTGTGTTCTCTGGCAACCTCTCATGTAGTTGTAAGAGGAATAGCTTCAGTGATTCTCTCAAAGGGTCGTTGTCAATTTCCAATGGTCAGCCACTGCACTCCTCATCTTCAAGGCTCTCACCTACTTTGCAAAACTTCTTGAATCACCATTGCACTGTAAATCGTTAACAGTTCCTGGGCTAAATGCGTTGTTGATGTTGTAAATTGTTGCTGATGCTTTATGAACCATTTTGATCTCGAATAAGAAAATTGCTTGAATTTGCATTTTGTCTAACATCATTTCCATAGTCTAAAATAAATATAAAATAAGTGGCAGGTAACAAGTCATTAGAAGAAACATAAAGTGAGAAACGTGCATTAAAATGATGTATAACATATCCACATTTACTTAAGAATATATTCCAAAATCAAACAGCAAATTTCAACAAAGCAAAACTGCAGTTACTTTTGCATCAACCTAATATCTATTCTTTTTCAGATTCTTTTCCCATATAACTTATTACAGAGTACTGAGTAGAGTTCCCTGTGCTATATAGCAGGTCTCTGTTGATTATTTTATATACAAATATATATCAGTTCAGTTCAGTTCAGTTCAGTCACTCAGTCGTGTCCGACTCTTTGCAACCCCATGAATTGCAGCACGCCAGGCCTCCCTGTCCATCACCAACTTCCGGAGTTCACTCAAACTCACGTCCATCGAGTCGGTGATGCCATCCAGCCATCCCATCCTCGGTCGTCCCCTTCTACTGCCCCCAATCCCTCCCAGCATCAGAGTCTTTGCCAATGAGTCAACTCTTCGCATGAGGTGGCCAAAGTACTGGAGTTTCATCTAATCATCCCTTCCAAAGAATACCCAGGACCGATCGCCTTTAGAATGGACTGGTTGATAGGTTAATGCTATTTTTAGTGTAAAAACAAGCATTAAAGTGGCCAGAAAAGGAAATGTACCATATTAAGCCTTAATAAAAAAGTTATTTCACTTAAAATTAATGTTGCAAAATATAACACTAAGCTACAATAATCGAAACAGTACAATGGTACATCAATGGATAATCGATGAATGGGACAGAGTCTCATATCCAGAAAAAGACTCTTGAATATATGTAAATTTAATATCTGATAAAAGCAACTTTTCAAACCCATAAGGAAAAGTGAAAGTGAAGTCGCTCAGTCGTGTCCGACTCTTTGCGACCCCATGGACTGTGCCTACCAGGCTCCTCCATCCATAGGATTTTCCAGGCAAGAGTTCTGGAGTGGGCTACCATTTCCTTCTCTAGGGGATCTTCCTGACCCAGGGATTGAACCTGGGTTTCCTGTATTGCAGACAGACCCTTTACCATCTCAGCCACCGTGGAAGCCCCATAAGGAAAGGACAACAAATACCACTGGGACAACTGGATAGGTGTATTGGAGAAAAGAAGCAGATCCTATACATCAAAACAAAATTTAGATGGATTTTAAACATAGAAAGACAAAGTTATAGAAGTATTAAGGGGCTTCCCAGGTGGCACTAATGATAAAGAACCTGCCTGCAAACGCAGAAGACATAAGACACTTCGTGAGAGGGTAACAGGCAGGCAGGCTAGGGGTCCCCAAGCAGAGGAATCAAACCACAAGCGTCAGACTGTTTTTCCCCCTTCTCTATACAAATTTAAAAGGTTTCTTGTAAAATTCTGTGTTGCCATGACGACACCTGGTTCCACCTGAACTTAACTTTTCTCAAACCTTGAGCTAACCAATGTGGTTTTTCTTATGGAAACGTTTTTCTTAAGTTATATTAATGAACTATGTATTTACCTTAAAATATGCCTTTCTTCAAGTTGGTTCTGCCTAAGACTCAGAACCGATAATGACTCAACAAACCAGTATGTTTTACTCATGGAAATGTTCTCTTAATCTATGTTAATGGAACTATGTATTTACTTGGAAATTTGCCTTCCTTCAAGATTCATGCCAATTGTTTTATTACCCAGGATGACTCACCTTGTGCCAATGCTATCTCAAAATGCATGTTGTGGGTAAGGGGCCTGGTGCCACTTTCTGAGTTTTGAGACATTTCCTTTCTCTAATTAGCAGCTTATATGAAAAGACCTGATGCTGGGAAAGATTGAGGGCAGGAGGAGAAGAGGACAGCAGAGGATGAGATGGTTGGATGGCATCACTGACTCAATGGACATGGGTTTGGGTGGACTCTGGGAGTTGGTGATGGACAGGGAGGCCTGGCATGCTGTGATTCAAGGGGTCGCAAAGAGTAGGACACGACTGAGTGACTGAACTGAACTAATAGGTATATAGCCTGCTAAAAACTAGCAAGGGGGCACTCTCTCTGCCCTCTTCTGATGTCTATGTCAGAAGCTTTTTCTGTCTTTTTTATACTTTAATAAAACTTTATTACAAAAAAACTCTGCATGATCAAGCCTCATCCCTGGTCCCAGATTGAATTCCTCTCCTCCTAAGGCCAAGAATCCTGGTGTCATTCAGGGCTGGTAGCAACAACTTTTCATCGGGTTCAATCCCTGGCTTGGGAAGGTCTCCTGGAGGAGGGCATGGTAACCCACTCCAATATTCTTGCTTGGAGAATTCCAGGGACAGAGGAGCCGCAAAGAATAAGTCATGACTGAAGCGACATAGCACACAGCATGCAAAAGATGATGTTTTATAATCTTTATGTGAGAAAATCTTACCTAAGGAAGAACAGAAAACTCAGAGATGATAAAAGTAAAAGATAAACAGTTTTTACCACATCAAAATTTTTTGTAAAGTGAATGACATTACAAGTAAAGTTAAAAGGTGAGGAAGATTAGAATCATGTATTTGCCAAACATATAACAGAGAAAGGATTAATATCAATAATACATAAAGAGCTCTATGAAAGAAAGCCCATATATCTCAACAGAAAAAAAGACAGGAATTTATAGAAGAAAGATAATACCCAATATCATATGAAAAGAAGTTCAGCCTCATTGATCAGCAGAGCTGCAGCTTTAAACAATAGACAGGTATTATTTTTAATCAATCAAATTGACAACAATTAAAATAATTCATAATAATCCAGTTTGGTTTTCAGGAAAATGAGCACCCTGATACACCATTTGTAAGAATACAATTGGTAGAGTCTTTTGAAGGGCAACTTGTCACTGTGTCAAAACTTTAAACAGGCTGAAGTTTGATTTAACAATTCTACTTCTAGGGAATCTATTTTACAGGATGCAGGCAGGCAGTGTGAAAGGGAAGATGGAGGTGAGTTGAGATCAGGAGCAGACTCGGCCCACCAGCAAGAGCTAGCATTCCACAAGGATGAAATGGAACCCCTGTCAGTTTTCACTGCTTCCAGTCTTGCTGATGCGGGCATCCTGCAGGAGCCAGAGTCTTTGTTACAGAGTGAAATACGTGCAACTGGCCCAGGAGTTGGAGAAATTGAAAGAGGATCCAGGTGAAGGTAGAGAAGTTGCAGTTTCAGCTGCTACTTCACTTCCAAGGAGATTAATTAGCAAATCACCAACAATGTGTATGAACTATAAAATGCCTGCAGCTTTCCTTCTGTCCCTCAAATCTCACTTGCAGGCCACTCTGAAGGAAGCATACAGGAAAAGAAATTCTGGGAAATGTAGTTTAGCCCAACAAAGAAAACAACTCTAATGTCTGTTGATGAGTAATAGTTAAGAAACATATGTTATACCATGAAATACTATGTAGTCCTTAAACAGAATGAGATCACCACAATGCTATATCACTACACACCCACCAGAATGTCTAACATCAGTAAGACTGACACACCAAATGTTGGCATGGATGTGCAGTAACCACTTCTCACATACTTTGTTTTTGGTGTAAAGTAATATAGCCACTTTGGGAAAAAAGTATGGCAGTTTTGTTTTTTTTTTAATAAAACTTAACAAATTTCTATCCTATAAACCAGCAATCCCACTCCTTGATTTTTACTCAAGAGAAATAAAAATTTATGTGCATAAAAAGACTTCTACAGGAATGTGTATAGCAGCTCTATTCATCATGGCCAAAAACCTGGAAACAGGCCAGGGGTCCATCAACAGGAGAACAGATACATAAATACATTTATTCATACAATGGAGTAGTACTCAGTGATTATAATACATAAGGGTGAATCCCCAAATCATTACACCTAGTGAAATAACTATTACACAAAAAACACATATTTTATACTTCCATTTATATGAGAATTTAGAACAGGTAAGAATAAACTTTGATGGAATAAAATTAGAACAATGATCACAATGGGCCGTTAAGGCAGGAATTGACCTGGAGAAAAACATGAGGGAATCTACTACAGTGATGATAATGTTTTCTGTCTTTATATGGGTTTTGATTACACAAGTGTATGAATTTTTAAAAATCAGCCAAAGCAGGCTTAAGATTTGTGTATTCCATTGTATGTATGTTTTACCTGGAACAAAAAATGAAGTATAAACACTACACTCTAATTAATGATACTTATACTGTGAAGAAGGCTGAGCACCAAAGAATTGATGGTTTTGAACTGTGGTGTTGGAGAAGACTCTTGAGAGTCCCTTGGACGGCAAGGAGATCCAACCAGTCCATTCTGAAGGAGATCAGCCCTGGAATTTCTTTGGAAGGAATGATGCTAAAGCTGAAACTCCAGTACTTTGGACACCTCATGTGAAGAGTTGCCTCATTGGAAAAGACTCTGATGCTGGGAGGGATTGGGGGCAGGAGGAGAAGGGGACGACTGAGGATGAGATGGCTGGATGGCATCATGGACTCGATGGACGTGAGTCTGAATGAACTCCGGGAGTTGGTGATGGACAGGGAGGCCTGGCGTGCTGCGATTCATGGGGTCGCAAAGAGTCGGACACGCCTGAGCGACTGAACTGAACTGATACTGATTTTTTCAGGGGGAGTGTATTGATGTCTGCAGTTTACTTAGGAACGCATCAAAATGCAAAATGAATGAACGAATGGTGAGATAGATAGATATAAAATAAAGCAAATCTAGTAAAATATTAATGGAAGGGTGTATGTGATGTCTATATGGGTATTCACTGAAAATTCTTTCAACTTTGCTGTATGATTGAAATTTTTCATAATAAAATATTGGGTGGAGAAAAGAAGGAGATCAATTTTGTGTTTACAGACATGGTGAGATAACCAAAACACATTGTTACAAATAAGCCATGGAGGGACTTCCTGGTGGTTCAGCGGTTAAGACTCGCACTTCCAACACAGGGGATCTGGGTTCCATCATTAGCTGGAAGGGCTTCCGTTGTGGCTCAGGTGGTAAACAGTCCACCTGCAATGTGGGACACCTGGGTTCAATCCCTGGGTTGGGAGGATCCCCTGGGGAAGGGAAAGGCTACCCACTCCAGTATTCTGGCTTTACAGTCCATGGGGTCACAAAGAGTTGGACACAACTGAATGACTTTCACTTCACTTCACTTCATTAGTTGGGAAGCTAAGACCCCATATACCTCTTGACCAAAACAAACCAAAGTATAAAACAGAAACAAACAAACAAACAAAAAACAGAAACAATATTGTAACAAATTTGATAAATATTTTTTAAATGGTCCACATAAAAAAGAAAAATCTTAAAAAAAATAACAACCTCAGGGGTAAAGTGTAGTATGATATCATGGACATAAAACAACTAAATAGGTCTTCCTTGGTGGTTCAGTGGTTAAGAATCTGCCTGCCAATTCAGGGGATCAGTTCGATCTCTGGTCCAGGGAGATTCCACATGCAGCAGGGCAAGTAAGCCTGTGTGCACAACTACCAAGCCTGTGATCCAGAGCCTGTGAGCCACAAGCACTGAAGCTGGCGTGCCCCAGAGCCCATGCACCACAGCAAAAGAAGCCACCACGGTGAGGAGCCCATGCACTGCCACTAGAGAGTGGCCCCCCTGCAGCAACAGAGATCCAGCGCAGCCAAAAGTAAATGAACAGACAAAAATCAAAAAATTTTTATTCTAATAAAACCCAGCTAAACAATACCAACCTCACTTAGGTGAGTCAGTTAATAGAGGATCTGTATTAGACTGTTAACAATAGTAACCTTTTGGGGGTAGAAAGTAGAATGAGAGCATTGGTGTTTTGGCCTAGCTTTCTAGAAAGCAGTTCAGTTCAGTTCAGTCACTCAGTCGTGTCCGACTCTTTGCGACCCCATGAATCGCAGCACGCCAGGCCTCCCTGTCCATCACCAACTCCTGGAGTTCATTCAGACTCACATCCATCGAGTCGGTGATGCCATCCAGCCATCTCATCCTCAGTTGTCCCCTTCTCCTCCTGCCCCCAATCCCTTCCAGCATCAGAGTCTTTTCCAATGAGTCAACTCTTTGCATGAGGTGGCCACAATACTGGAGTTTCAGCTTTGGCATCATTCCTTCCAAAGAACACCCAGGGCTGATCTCCTTTAGAATGGACTGGTTGGATCTCCTTGCAGTCCAAGGGACACTTAAGAGTCTTCAACACCACAGTTCAAAAGCATCAATTCTTCAGCGCTCAGCCTTCTTCACAGTCCAACTCTCACATCCATACATGACCACTGGAAAAACCATAGCCTTGACTAGACAGACCTTTGTTGGCAAGGTAATGTCTCTGCTCTTGAATATACTGTCTAGGTTGGTCATAACTTTTCTTCCAAGGAGTAAGTGTCTTTTAATTTCATGTCTGCGATCACCATCTGTACTGATTTTGGAGCCCAAAAATAAAGTCTGACACTGTTTCCACTGTTTCCCCATTTATTTCCCATGAAATGATGGGACCAGATGCCATGATCTTCGTTTTCTGAACATTGAGCTTTAACCAACTTTTTCACTCTCCTCTTTCACTTTCATCAAGAGGCTTTTTAGTTCCTCTTCACTTTCTGCCATAAGGGTGGTGTGAGCCTGAGACAAAAGCTTATGGATTAACTCTTTGGGGAATGGTGCAATCCCAGGGAAGCAGGAATGAGGGAGAAAGGAGAGTATAGCTGGGAAGGAATTCAGTAAAATAGGGGCTTCCCTCATAGCTCAGTTGGTAAAGAATCCAGTTGGTAAAGAACCCTGGTTCGATGCCTGGGTCGGGAAGATCCACTAAAGAAGGGATAGGCTACCCACTCCATATTCTTGGGCTTCCTTTGTGGTTCAGCTGGTAAAGAATCCATCTACAATGTGGGAGACCTGGATTCTATCCCTGGGTTGGAAAGATCCCCTGGAGAAGGGAAAGGCTACCCACTCCAGTATTCTGGCCTGGAGAATTCCATGGACTATGGGCTATAGTCCACAGGGTCACAAAGTCGGACATAACTGAGTGACTTTCACTTCACTTCACATACATGCATTACTGTGCTGGCCACAGCTTCATTCCAGGAACAGGTGATTGGTCTCTGGGGATGTCATCAGCAAGGCTGTATCAAATTAGCACATCCCCTAACTGTCCATGGTGGGGAGGAAGGGAGAAGAATGTATCTGCTGCTTTCTGTACCTCACTAGACAAAGTATACCCCCCCAAAAGCATCAACTCCCTCAAATTTCTGGAACCAGTCAGTCTGGAATCATGGGTGCTGAGTGGATCTTGCAGAACATTTTTGTCTCAGCACCACCCAGTGAGCCCCAGGGCTAGTTCTCAGGCTTAAGGGTGGGTTGTATCTGTGAGCAACTTGCAGGGGGAGGCAAGAGTAGTCCCCAGAGTAGGCCCTCCTGGACAGCTGGGGGAGCACCAAGACAATATTGCCTCTGCCTTCAGAACTTGGCCAGCCCCCCTCCTGCATCCTGGAGGAATGTGCTTACTACCAAGCAATCCTTCTGGGGGAGTCTTCAACAACACTGTGAGAAAAGTTCACTGAGCAAATCTGGGTCTACCACTGATCTCAGTAAACCAGGACTTTCCCTTCTTTGGGTAACGTTTTGTAGCTAATAGTATAGGGAGATAGAATAAATTATGGAAATGCTAGCTTAATATTACATTAATAAAAAAACTTTGAGATATTATTTTGGATAAAGCAACACATTATTTTTACTTTATTATTATTAATGGCTGCACTGTGTGGCTTGTGGGATCTTTGTTCCCTGACCAGGGATTAAGCCCCAGGTCTTGGACAATGAAAGCGTAGAGTCCTAACCACTGGGTCTACAGCAATATGTTACATGAAATGAAGTGAGATTGCATTTTTATTCCCTTTGTAAATGGTTTCATGAAAATTAATTCAAAAATGGGAAAATAGTCTGTTGTGATAATGTGTTTGAGCTGCGGCATGGGACTGAATTTATGGCCACTGGAATAATGAGCATACAGAATTGCTGCTATTGTTTAGTCGCTAAGTTGTGTCAACTCTTTGCAATCATGTGGACTGTATGTAGCATTCCAGGCTTCTTCTGTCCATGGGATTTCCCAGGCAAGAATACTGAAGTGGGTTGCCATTTCCTTCTCCAGGACATCTTCCTGACCCAAATATTGAACCTGCACCTTCTGCTCTGGCAGGCAGATTCTTTACCACTGAGTCACCATGAAAGCTCCAAGCACACAGAGTGAGGCTCCTCTGCCCATGGGATTCTCCAGGCAAGAATACTGGAGTGGGTTGCCATTCCCTTCTCCAGGGGATCTTCCTGACCCAGGGATGGAACCCAGGTCTCCTGCATTGCAGGTAGATTCTTTACCATCTGAGCCATAAGGGGAGCCTTAATTCTGGGAAAAGGATAAGATAATTACTTTTGTTAAAGAGCTGGTAACAAATTACTTGTGTTAAAGTTATGACCAACCTAGACAGCATGTTAAAAAGCAGAGACATTACTCTGCCAACAAAGGTCTGTCTAGTCAAAGCTATGGTTTTTCCAGTAGTCATGTATGGATGTAAGAGTTGGACTATAAAGAAAGCTGAGCACCAAAGAATTGATGCTTTTGGACTGTGGTGTTGGAGAAGACTCTTGGGAGTCCCTTGGACTGCAAGGAGATCCAACCAGTCCATCCTAAAGGAAATCAGTCCTGAATGTTCATTGGAGGGACTGATGCTGAGGCTGAAACTCCAATACTTTGGCCATTGGAAAAGACCCTGATGCTGGGAAAGATTGAGGACAGGAGGAGAAGGGGGCGACAGAGGATGAAATGGTTGGATGGCATCACCAACTCGTTGGACTTGATGGACTTGAGTTTGAGTAAACTCCGGGAGTTGGTGATGGACAGGGAAGCCTGGCGTGCTTCATTCCATGGGGTCTGCAAGGAGTCGGACATGACTGAGCGACTGAACTGAAGTGAAAGAGCTGGTGCACCTTCACAGCTCTCTGACCCACCTGGTGTCCTCTTAGTACTTTGTCTGTTATCTTCTTGGTCACCATGGTCCTGTCTTATAGCCTGTATTTCCCTTTTCTTCCCTTGAAGAGCCCCACTCCCTTCATTAAATTTAAAAACTGTTCTCATTTGATTATCTAAGACAACACATGACCCTTCTAATAGTTACAGTTTTGCGTGATTAAGACATTTATTTATTCCTCAACTGTAGCCAGTTATCCGTTTATTGTCACTTAGCTCCGAATCTGCCCTTCTTTGCCCTGCTTTGTGAAATGAGCTGGACCCTGTAGACAAGTCTTCTTTGTCAGCTAAAGCAATGCTAAGCCTAGTTTATAGAGGACACTGGAGGGACACTACACAAAGAGAGGCAGGGGCTTCTTGTTCTGGCCCCAGTGGACCTTTCTTCTTGACCTTACATAGCAGCTGCAAGGGTAGTAGTGTTCACATTCTGGTAAGACTTCCTGGCATCCTTGTAACTGACCTCTGATCTTCCAGTCCAGGCTTGTGACACCTCAGTGAACTTCATCATCCAGTGGACTAAAGATACACGGTCAGCTGAATCTCACCCTTGTCATGGGATGAGGAAGACTGGGGAGGCTTGCAAATTTGTTCGTTCCTCAAGCACTCCCCTTCAAACCTAGAGATGTTAGCTTCTAATTTGCCATTTGCGACACTTGCTATTCCTGTTTTCTTTGAGGTTTTCTTTTACCCTTTTAGTAGACGGCCACCTGATGATCAATTTTATGTGTCAAGTTAGAGGGTGTTTTTGGAAGAGATTAACATTTCAAAGTTATGGTTTTTCCAGTAGTCATGTATGGATGTGACAGTTGGACCATAAGAAGACTAAGTGCCGAAGAATTTATGCTTTTGAATTGCGGTGCTGCAGAAGATTCTTGAGAGTCCCTTGGCCTGCAAGGAGATCAAACCAGTCAATCCTAAAGGAAATCAACCCTGAATATTCACTGGAAGGACTGACGCTGAAGCTGAAGCTCCAATACTTTGGCTACCTGATGCAAAGAGCCTACTCATTGGAAAAGACCCTGATACTGGGAAAGATTGAAGGCAGAAGGAGAAGGGGACAACAGAGAATGATATTGTTGGATGGCATCACTGACTCAATGGACATGAGTTTGAGCAAACTCTGGGAGATGGTGAAGGACTGGGAAGCCTGGTGTGTGCTGCAGTCCATGGGGTTGCAAAGAATCGGACACGACTTAGTGACTAAACTGAACATTTAAATTGGTGAACCTTGGGTAAAACAGATTGCCCTCCATAATGTGGGTAGGCCTCATCCAATCAGCTGAAGGCCTGAATAGAACAAAAATACTGGCTTCCATGAGTAACAGGGAACTCACCGACAGACTGCCATTGGATTGGAACTGAAACACTGACTCTCCTGGGTCTCGAGCCTTTTGGCCCATGCTGCAGATATGGACTTGCCTGCCTCCATAATCACATAATCCTTATAATATATCTATCTATTTATCTATTTACATTATGTATATACCTACCTATCTGTATCATTTAGTGGTTAATAATTCTTATTTTTGGCCTTGTGGCTTGCAGGATCTTAGTTCTCCAACCAGGGACTGAACTTGTCCCCCTGAAGTGGAAGCACTAAGTCCTAACCACCGGACCACCAGGGAATTCCCAGTTGACAATTCTTTATACTCAACTTATGTTGTGTTTTCTGTCTCCCGAGCAGGCATTGATTGACATCAGCAGTGTATATGATACAGGGCATGTACATGGAGATTATGTAGTAAAATAAGATGAAATGCTTGCCCTCAGTAGTTGAAAGAAACAGATGAAGGAAAAGTTATGAAAACTTTTCATAAGGATAGTAATGGAGGTGTTTGTCTAGAGCCACAGAGACGCAGAGAAGAAGGAGCACTTACCTCTAGAAGTATCAGAGAGCTGCACAAGACAGGTGATGTCTCAACTGAGTCTTAAAGGAAAATAGGACTGTTCTAGGAAAACGGAGGTGGTGAGTAGTAAAATTCAGATGGAGGAAAGAAAGTATGTTCAGAGGACAGAGGAAGCACATTACATTTGGGGGAGTGTAAGTGAGGTTGCTCCACAGGCTGCGGGAGAGGAGGCTGGAGGGGATGGTAAGGAACGTCAAAGGTCCTGCGACTCACTGTGAGGAGTTTGGATTTGGGGCTCTAGGACAGAGATTTTCAACCTATTTTGCACCAAGAGACACAGAACAGCTGATGTTCACATTCATGTTAGTTCCTTATCTAAGCTAGGTTTTTGTTGAAACAACCCTCCCTTAATTTGAGAGTGTAATAAAGCATCTATGATTCAAAGCTGCTGTAACTATCAAAGGAGCCTCAGTAACAGTTGCTCATTACCATCTATGGCATAGATAAAATAGGCTCTGTGTATTGCTGCCTCGAACTCACTCTCTTCCACTTGAGAAGACAAATCAGAATGCATACATTCTCCTCCACCTTCAACTCTCTGCTGGGACAGCTGAACTACTCAGTAACTGACCAACTGTTGGAGTCTGGAGGAGATCTCAGGTACATCCAAGAACCTGAGTTCCTGCGAAAAATTTGCAAAATGAAGCAGAGAACAGGAGAGGTCAAAGGATGCAAGGTTGAAAGACAGAATTTTCCCCCAGGAGGCAGCTGGGGAAATGATCCTGAGGTCTACTTGCTTCCTATTGTATTGCTCAGATGCAGGCAGCATGGGGGAAGCCGTCATGCTGGGTTCCAGCAAACAAAAAGGACATGTCCACATAACTCAAGACAGAGATCCCAGCTTGCCAAATGTTTGCTCTAAGTCCACTGTAGAGAAACACACATACTATTCCATTGCTGCTAAGTCACTTCAGTCGTGTCCGATTCTGCGCGACCCCATAGACGGCAGCCCACCAGGCTCCCCTGTCCCTGGGATTCTCCAGGCAAGAACACTGGAGTGAGTTGCCATTTCCTTCTCCAATGCATGAAAGAGAAAAGTGAAAATGAGGTCGCTCAGTCGTATCCGACTCTTAGCGACCCTATGGACTGCAGCCCACCAGGCTCCTCCGTCCATAGCACTCATTTTTTCAACAAACACTTCCTAAGACTTGTCCTATAGGCTAAGAATACAGTAGTAATCAAGGTAGACAAGGCATGAACCATACATTTTAATTTGGGAGGATAGACAATAATAAAACATATGTAACATAACTTTCAGATGGTGATTAGGTTAGAGAGCATGGATAGAGGGACCTATTGGGTGAGGGAGTGTTGCTGAGACAGAAATTGGCTTGTCAGACTTGAAGTCGAATGACTGAGAGAGAGAGTGGAAAGAGGCATATGAAAAAGGCACCACATCTAGCCCAATCCTGGTGAGATTTCTGAACTCCAAGGATCAAAGAAAATTTCACAAGCTTCTAGATAGCAAGAATAGCTTTCCTATCAAGAAAAGGGAACTGAACTGGCATCAAACAACTCATTAGCAAAACTGGAATCCAGAAGACAATGTAACATTACAGGCCTTGGTAAGAGGAGTGATCTGAAAGTTCTACCTTCAACCAAGATACTATTCATACATGAAGGCTCGTGCCTTACCTTTCTCCTAGTCTGTTCCAAAACCCTTATTTATACCATTTCCACCATTTGAACTTGGTTTCCCTGGCTTAACTTTGGGTTGTCTCCAAGGATTTGGCTTGGAAATCATCTTTGACTCTCTGTAGCTCTCTTGGGTGGAATGACCTCTTGTAGCTCTGGATCCTGAAGCCCAACCACAGGCATCACCATTCCTGTTTGGAGGTCTGGCTAGCCCTCCACTGAGGTTCTCCTCCAACTAGTTGGTTTTACTGAGTAATGTAGTCACATGAGATGTCTGCTACATCAGTGATGGCATTGTAGCAGTAGGACCTGGTGAAGAGAAAGAACAAGTATCCAGATACATTAGCCAAACATAGACAGGCAAGAGGATACAAGGTAAACTCCCATGATGACTCAGGGGCCTGCCATCTTGGGGAACTTTCTAGATTCCAATGGCCTAAGTCAGGGAAGGATAGAGAGCTCCTTCAAGTAAAAGCAAGTTGCTGCACTTTCCAACTGACAATTATGAAGCACATTTGTAATATTGTATGCCAACTCTACTGCAATGAAGAAGTGGAAGGGACGCTCAAGAGGGAGGGGATATACACATACATATAGCTGATTCACATTGTTGTACAGCCGAAACTAACACAACACTATAGAGCAATTATACTCCAATTAAAAACAAATTTAAAAAACAGCAAATATGTTAACAAGTAACAAATGTAAATAGTTTTCTTTATTCCTGCTGAAATTGAAATTCAGGTTATAAATGTGCTTTTAAATAGAGAAAAAAAGGAGAATAAGAAAAAGGAAAGGGAGGAAGGATAAGAGAGAGGATGTGGAGGGAAGGAGAAGGAGAAGGAGAAGAAGAAGGGGCTGAGGCTCACTTGTACAAGCATGAATTTTGGAGGCAACATATAGCACATGTGGATGTTGCTCTGATCCTTTTGCCAAGTAACCCAAAGGACCATAAACTTTGAGTTGGGCCCAGAAAAATAAAGGTATTTTTAACAGGAGCAGGCTGCAGTGCAAAGAGCAAGAATCCAGGCTATAGACAGACTGATATCAAGTGCCAAGGCAGTGCCACGTCCTGCTGGGAGATTAGAGATGGTAGCGTGGGCTGACTACAGCAGGAGGGTATTCTCCCTGTCTTCCAAATACCCAAGGCTAAGGAATTACAAGCTAAGAGATCACTTCATGCCAGTGCTGCTTCTCTGGAAGAGCGGCAAGGTAAAAGCTCAGAAGGGCTGCGTGTCCACCAGGACAGCACATGGGAATGATCCAGAGCAGTTCAGTGGTGCCTGGCATTCCCTTCTCCAGAGCTAGTCCCCTCTCTCCCCTTAAACTCTATTTGACTATATTAGTCATTTTTGCTGAGGTTACAACCAACTTCAATATCTCTGTAGCTTACAACAGAGGCTGGAAATTTTTTTTGCATGAAGGGCTGGACAGTCAATGTTTTGGACTTTGTAGGACATAGGGTCTCAGTTGTAGCTCCTCAGCCCTGCCCTTGTGGCATTTAAGCAGCCAGAAACATATGTAGATGGATGAGTGTGACCGTGTTCTGACAATATTATATGAACACTAAAGTTTGAACTTCATATAGCTTTTACATGTCACAAAATATTATTCTTCTTTTGATTACTTTTTTTTGAGATACAATTGACATATAATATTATGTTAGAGTATACAACATAATGATTTGATATTTGTATATACTGTGAAAGGATCATTCCAATAAGCCTATTTAATATCCGTCACCACGCATAGCTAGACAAATTTTTTCCCTTGTGATGAGAATGTTTAAGATCTACTTTTTTAGCCACTTTCAAATGTACAAAGCAGTATTGTTAACTATAGTCACCATACTGTCATTACATCCTTATGACTTATTCTATAATTGGCAGTTTGGACTTCTGGGGTAGTGGTGGTGGTGGTTTAGTCGCTAAGTCGTGTCCGACTCTTGCAATCCTGTGGACTATAGCCTGCCAGGCTCCTCTTTCCATGGGATTCTCCAGGCAAGAATACTGGAGTGGGTTGCCATTTCCTTCTCCAGGGGATCTTCCTGACCCAGGACTGAACCTCGGTCTCCTGCATTGCAGGCAGATGGTTTACCAACTGAGCTATGAGGAAAGTCCAGACCTCTGTGGGGTCACCTATTTTGCCCATTCCCCATCTCCCTGCCTCTGGCAACCACCAATCTGTTCTCTGCGTCTATGAGCTCATTCGTTTTGTTTCGGTTTGCTTAGATCCCACATATAAGTGAGATCATACAGTATTTACATATCCTCTGACTTATTTCACTTAGCATGATTATGCCCTCAGGGTCATCCGTATTGTTGCAAATGACAAAATTTTATTCTTTTTGTGACTAAATAATACTCCATTGTATACGTATACCATGTTTTCTTTTTTCTCTTTTTTTAAGTGAAATGTATGCGTGTGTGCTTAGTTGCTCAGTCCTGTTCAACTCTTTGTGATCCCATGGACTGTGGCCTGCCAGGCTTCTCTCGCCATGGAGTTTTCCAGGCAAGAATACTGGAGCAGGTTGCCATTTCCTACTCCAGAGGTCTTCCCGACCCAGGGATCGAACCTATGTCTCCTGCATTGGCAGGCGGATTCTTTACCGCTGTGCCACCTGGGAAACCCTTAAAGTTGAATACTTCTTTTAATTTTATTTATTATTTTGGCTTTCTCTCGTTGCAGAAAGTGGGGGCTACTCGTTGTTGTGGTTCGCGGGCTTCTCATTGCAGTAGTTTCTCTTGTGAGGAGCACTGACTCTAGAACAAAGGCTCAGTAGGCGTGGTGCATGGGCTTAGCTGCCCTGTGGCATATGGAATCTGCCCAGACCAGGGATCGAACACGTGTTCCCTGCACTGCCAGGAAGACTCTTAACCACTGGACCACCATTTTCTTTCATTCATTCATCCATAGATGAACATTTAGCCTGCTTCCATGCCTTGACTACTGTAAATAGTGCAGCAAATGAACGTGCAGGTGCATGTGTCTTTTGTCTCGTGTTCCTGTCTCCTTCAGATACTGGATCATATGGTAGTACTATTTTTGAATTTTTGAGGAGCTTCCATATTGTTTTCCATAATGGGTAGACCAATTTACATTCCCACTAACAGCATACAGTGGCTCCCTTTTCTCTACATCCTCACCCAAACTCATCTCTTGTCTTTTTGAGAACAGCCATTCTAACAGATGTAAGCTTTGATTTGCATTTCCCTGATGATAGTGATGCTGAGCACCTTTTCATATACTGTTGGCCCTTTGTGTGTCTTCTTTTTAAATATATATATTCAGATCCACTTCCCATTTTAAAATCAGAGTGTTCATTTTTTTGCTATTCAGTTGTATGACTTCTTTAATGATATGCAAATATTTTCTCCCGTTCAGTAGGTTGCCTTTTCATTTTGTTAATTGTTTCCTCTACTATGCAGAAATTTTTGGTTTGATGTGGTCCCATTTGTTGATTTTTGCTTTTGGTGTCAAATCCAAAAAATCATCACCAAGACCTATGTCAAGGAGCTTACTGCCAAAGAGTTTTCTTCTAGGAATTTTATGGTGTCAGGTCTTACATTCAAGGCTTTAATCCATTTTGAGCTGATTTTTGTGTATGGTATAAGATAGTGGTCTATTTTCATTTCTTTGCATGTGGCTGTCCAGTTTTCCCAACACCATTTATTAAAGAGACAGGCCTTTCTCCAGTTTATATTCTTGGCTCCTTTGTCATAAATTAATTGACCACATATACATGTTTTGATTACTTTTCAATCTTTCAAAAATGAAGAAAAAATCTAAGCCTTACAAAGACAATAGACTGGATTTGGCCCATGGATTGTACTTTGCCAACACATGGTTTACAACAACCAACAAGTATTTTATTGCTTATTATATGTTGGTGATTGCAAGTCAGCTTCTATGGTTCTATGTGTTTCACTCTAAGGCATAGGCTGGGCTGTAAGAACAGCCCCTATTTGGGTCACACTAGTCTTTCAGCCTTTTCATACTGTTCATGGGAATCTCAAGGCAAGAATGCTGAAGTGGTTTGCCATTCCCTTCTTCAGTGGACCACGTTTTGTCAGAACTCACTACCATGACCTGTCCATTTTGGGTGGCCCTACACAGTATGGCTCATAGTTTCATTGAGTTAGACAAGGCTGAGATCCATGTGATCAATTTGCTTAGTTTTCTGTGATTGTGGTTTTCATTCTGTCTGCTCTCTGATGGATGAGGATAAGAGGCTTGTGGAAGCTTCCTGAAGGGAGGGACTGGCTATGGGAAAAACTGGGTCTTGCTTTGGTGGGAGAGGCCATGCTCAGTAAATCTTTATCCAGTTTTCTGCTGATGGGTAGGGCTGTGTCCCTTCCCTGTAGTTTGGCCTATGGCCAAACTACGGTAGGAATAATGGTGACCTCCTCCAAAAGGACTTATGCCAGCATGCCTCATTTCCCAGGACTGCTGCAGTCAGTGTCCCTAACCCTGCACAGACCACTGTTGGTCCATGCCTCGGCAGGAGACTCCTGAGCCAGGAGACTCCTGAGCACTCACAGGCGAGTCTGTCTCAGTCTCTCGTGAGGTCACTGCTCCTTCCTCCTGGGTCCTGGCGCACACAAGGTTTGTTTTTGCCCCCCAAGAGTCTCTGTTTCCCTAGTCGTGTGGGAGTTCTGTAATCAAATCCCACTGGCCTTCAAAGTCAAATTCCCTGGGGTTTCTCAGTCCCTTTGTTGGATCCCCAGGTTGGGAAATCTGTTGTGGGCCCTATAACTTTTGCAACAGGGCAAGGACTTCTTTGGTACAATTGTTCTCTAGTTTGTGGGTCACCTGCTTGGTGGCTCTATGGTGGGGCTAATGGCGACCTCCTCTAAGAGGACTTATGCCACACTGCACCTCCCAGGACCGCTGCTGCCAGAACCCCTGTCCCCAGGTCAGTAGGTGTCCAATATGCCACTAAAGAAGAGCAGAAGAAATAGCTCCAAAAGGAATGAAAAGGCTGAGCCAAAGCAGAAACAACGCTCAGTTGTGGATGTGTCTGGTGGTGAAAGTAAAGTCCGATGCTGTGAAAAAATATCACATAGGAACCTGGAATGTTCCTATGAACATTGGTCCATGAATCAAGGTAAATTGGAAGTGGTCAAACAGGAGATGGCAAGAGTGGATATTGACATTTTAGGGCTCAGTG
Source organism: Capra hircus (assembly GCF_001704415.2). Lineage (NCBI taxonomy): Eukaryota > Metazoa > Chordata > Mammalia > Artiodactyla > Bovidae > Capra > Capra hircus. The sequence continues at coordinate 14,626,664 of NC_030809.1, forward strand.
AACTAAAATGGACGAGAATGGGAGAATTTAATTCAGATGACCATTATATCTACTACTGCGGGCAAGAATTCCTCAGAAGAAATGGAGTAGACTTTCTAGTCAACAAAAGAGTCTGAAATGCAGTATTTGGGTGCAATCTCAAAATCAACAGAATGATCTCAGTTCATTTCCAAGGTAAACCATTCAAGTAATCCAAGTCTATGTCCCAACCACTAATGCTGAAGAAGCTGAAGCTGGATGGTTCTATGAAGACCTACAAGACCTTATAGAAGTAACACCAAAAAAAAAAGATGTCCTTTTCATCATAGGGGACTGGACTGCAAAAGTGAGAAGTCAAGAGATACTTGGCATAACAGACAAGTTTGGCCTTGGAGTACAAAATGAAGAAGGGCAAAGGCTAACAGAGTTTTGCCAAGAGAATGCACTAGTCATAGCAAACATCTTCTTCCAACAACACAAGAGACAATGACTCTACACATGGACATCACTTGATGGTCAGTACCAAAATCAGATTGATCGTATTCTTTGCATTTGAAGATGAAGAAGTTCTATACAGTTAGCAAAAAACAAGACAGGGAGCTGATTGTGGCTCAGATCATGAACTCCTTATTGCCAAATTCAAATTTAAATTGAAGAAAGTAAGGAAAACCACTAGGCCATTCAGGTATGACCTAAATCAAATCCCTTATGATTATATAGTGAAAGGGACAAATAGATTCAAGGGATTAGATCTGATAGACAGAGGGCCTGAAGAACAATGGACAGAAGTTGGTGACATTGTACAGGAGGCAAGAAAAAGAAATGCAAAGAAGGCAAAATGGTTGTCTGAGGAGCTCTTACAAATAGCTAAGAAAAGAAGACAAGCAAAAGGAAAAGGAAAAAAGGAAAGATGTGTCCATCTGAATCAGAGTTCCAAAGAATAGCAAGGAGAGATAAGAAAACCTTCCTAAGTGAACAATGCAAATAGAGGAAAACAACAGAATGGGAAAGACTAGAGTTTTCTTTAAGCAAATTAGAGATACTAAGGGAACATTTCATGCAAAGATGGGCACAATAAAGGACAGAAACGGTATGGACCTAACAGAAGCAGAAGATAGTAAGAAGAGCTGGCAAGAATACACAGAAGAACTAAACAAAAGAGCTCTTAACAACCCAGATAACCATGATGATGTGATCACTCACCTAGAGCCAGACATTCTGCAAGTGTGCAATCAAGTGGGCCTTAGGAAGCATCACTATGAACAAAGCTAGTGGAGGTGATGGAATTCCAGTTGAGCTATTTCAAATCCTAAAAGATGATGCTGTGAAAGTGCTGCTCTCAATATGCCAGCAAATTTGGAATATTCAGCAGTGGCCATAGGACTAGAAAAGATCAGTTTTCATTCCAATCCCAAAGAAAAGCAATGCCAAGAATGTTCAAACCACCACACAATTGCACTCATCTCACATGCTAGCAAGGTCATGCTCAAAATTCTCCAAGCTAGGCTTCAACAGTATGTGAACCAAGAACTTCCAGATGTACAAGCTGGATTTAGTAAAGGCAGAGGAACCAGAGATCAAATCATCAAAATCCAATGGATCATAGAAAAAGCAAGGGAATTCCAGAAAAACATCTAATTCTGCTTCATTAACTATGCTAAAGTCTTTGACTTTGTGGGTCATAATAAACTGCAGAAAATTCTGAAAGAGATAGGAATACCAGACCACCTTACCTGCCTCCTGAGAAACCTGTATGCAGGTCAAGAAACAATAGTTAGAACCAGACATGGAACAATGGACTGATTCCAAATTGGGAAAGGGGTACATCAAGGCTGAATATTATCACTCTGCTTATTTAACTTTTATGCAGAGTACTTCATGCAAAATGCCAGGCTGGATGAATCACAAACTGGAATCAAGATCACCAGGAAAAATATCAACAACCTCAGATATGCAGATGACACCACCGTTATGGCAGAAAAGTGAAGAGGAACTGAAGAGCCTCTTGATGAATGTGAAAGAGGAGAGGGAAAAAGCTGGCTTAAAACTCAACATTCAAAAAACAAAGATCATGGCTTTCAGTCCCATACCTTCATGGCAAATACATGGGGAAACAATGGAAGCAGTGACAGACTGTATTTTCTTGGGTTCCAAAATCACTCCAGATGGTGACTTTAAAAGGTGAAATTAAAAGATGCTCGCTCCTTGAAAGAAAAGCTATGACAAATCTAGACAGTGTATTAAAAAGCAAAGACATTACTTTGCCAAAAAAAGTCTGTATAGTCAAAGCTATGGTTTTTTCAATAGTCATGTATGGATGTCAGAGTTGGACCAAAAGGAAAGCTGAGCACCGAAGAATTGATGCTTTTGAACTGTGGTGTTGGAGAAGACTCTTGAGAATCACTTGGACAGCAAGGAGATCCAACCAGTCCATCCTAAAGGAAATCAGTTCTGAATATTTATTGGAAGGACTGATGCTGAAGCTGAACCTTCAACACTTTGGCCACCATTCAAATGCCAACTCATTGGAAAAGACCCTGATGTTGGGAAAGAATAAAGGCAGGAGGAAAAGAGGATGACAGAGGATGAGATGATTGGATGGCATCACTGACTCAATGGACATGAGTTTAAGCAAGCTCCAGGAGATGCTGAAGGACAGGGAAGCCTGGTGTGCTGCAGTCAAAGGGGTTGCAGAGTCGGACACGACTGAATAACTGAACAACAAGTCTTGCAGCAGAGTGGAAGAACAAGAAAGTTGGTGGAAACATAAGATGCCTCTTAAAGCTCCTGCTCAGAGCTATAAATAAATAAAATACAAAATAATATGACAGTAAATAATAAAATTGTGTTGTATAGCATAGGAAACTATATTCAATATCCTATAATAAACTATGATGGAAATGAATTTTTAAAGTGACAGAAGCAAACCCTAATTTAAATGTAAATACAATAAATGCAATTGCATTAAATTCAAAAGTAAAAGGCCCAGACTCTCAGAACAGTTAAAAATCCAACAATATGATTTACCAAGGCATATATATACATATTTTAAAAAGGAATGGTTTAAAATAAAATAGAAAAATCTATGACAGGTATTTTCGAACTAAAAGAATCCAGAAGATAGTAATCCCTAATATCCAATGTAATAGATTTAAGGGAAAAAATGATTGTAAGAGACAAAAGATATTATGACATATGGAACACAGAATAGAGAATAGATGAAAGAGGTTATAAATGTTAACTATTGCCTTGTGACCAGTTTCAGGAATAAGGATTGTATTAGCTATACCCATTTTCTTTCTTGATTACAGAAAATCATATTATGACTGTGCAGATGAGATATGAACATTTCCCAGGGATTGATGAAGTTCCTGATGAGACACTGAGTGTTTCCTTTCACAGACAAGGTGAGAAGCTTTTTTCCTATAATGACAAGTGAGTTATATTAAGTGGGAACATTTCATTGCTATTGGTGTTTTTTTAAGTATGGAAAGGTTGTATGAATAACTAGTATACAAAATGATGGAATGTATATTGGTTCACTACTTTCCAATTCCCTTCTTATATGCTGGAGTGCAAAAGACTACATTTTTGACTCCCCTGAAGCTATATAGTTCAAACAGATGCATCCACATGAGTCTGGAAAGGAGGAAATGAAAAATGTGAGGCAGAAGATATGCCCATGGGTAGATCCGCTCTTCTTGCAAGCAGTCTGAAGGCACTTGGTTCTTCTGGGGCAGCTCTGGCAGTGACTGCCGTTTCTAATGTTATAGTATCAGGAAGCGGCAGCACTGAGAGTTCTATGACTATAGCCTGGTGATGTAGCTGGCAGTTTCCCCTGGTTAGTAATGTCCTAAACTTTGAGCAACTAAACATGATTCTCTGGACCACCTAGAGATTCACCAGCCATCTAACGTTGTCTAATAATGTCCCTTCTGTTTAAACTACCCAGAGTGGATTCTATTCTCTACAAGTAACAATATTGATTACAGAAGACTATTATCTGTCCTTCACTACCTTTTCTCCCTTTCTTCTTTGGTAATAGAATGTGTAGCTATACACATTACTATCTTATTTAACAGGCTTCCCTGGTAGCTCAGCTGGTAAAGAATCTGCCTGCAATGCAGGGGACCCCAGTTCGATTCCTGAGTTTGAAGAAGGAATTCATAGGGCCTGGACTCCGTCTTAGGCCTGTTCATGCTGATCATGCTCAGCCACCTTTCCAATGGACTCTGAACTCTGTGTTTAGTGCCTATGAAAACAACAACAGAAGGAAGGATACGACCCCCTCCAGACAGGGGAACCTTGAAGATCGTATCTAGGTTACTCATCGCCTAAGAGAAAACATACACTAATCACCCCTTCCTCCAGACAGGCCATAAATTTTTCTGTATCTATCAGAGTGTAACCTCGGGTTTATTGATTATTGGCTAATTGTTTGACTGAGCACATGAGCACATAGCACGTGAATGATGGGGTTATTGGGATTGTATTTTCCCTGGTTTATGTAAGTCTCAAGGAATTTGGAGCGGTGGATTCCGACATGTACACATGAGGTATAAAAGATTTTCACAAATACTGGTCGGGGTCCTTGGCTAAGAGGAGACTCTGCCTTGGGCCCGCTGGTGTAATAAACTGCACTCCACTATCTGCATTGTCCTTATGAGTGAGTTTGTTTCCCAGAACGCGTGGCTACAAGTTGAGAAGATCCCCCTGGAGAAGGGCTAGGATACCCACTCCAGTATTGTTGCCTGGAGAATTTCATAGAGGAGCCTGGCGAGTTACAGTCCATGGGCTCACAGAGAGTTGGTCACAACTGAGTCACACACACACACACACACACACACACACACAGTAGCCTGCAGCAGACTGGAGCCACTCCCTATGCTGAGCCCTGAGGAAACTCAGGGTGTGAAAATATAAGATGCTGACTCCAGATAGCTGTGGTAAATATCAAAGGAATAATTTCAGTTAGTCCAGACTCTTGCATCTTCCCATATATAGAAAAGCACTAAATTCCTTAACTTGACATATCTGGTTTCTTTAATTAACAGTAATCTTTTGATGTTTCTGACTACCTGCCCTTTGTTAGAAAACTCCTATATATTTTAGCTTCTCCTCTTGCCTCCTCAAGGCAGTTTCTCAGTTATCTGAAATGCTGTCTTCTGGGTTGCAGTCCTCATTTTTTCCCACATGAAACTTGAGACTCATGTTGTGCATATTTTAAAGTCAGCATTAGCTCACTAAGTAAAGAATCTGCCTGCAGTACAGGAGACCCAGGTTCAAACCCTGGGTTGGGAAGATCTCCTGGAGAAGGAATTGGCAAAGCACTCCAGTCTCCTTGCCTGGAAAATCCCATGGACAGAGGAGCCTGGTGGTGGCAGTGTATGGGGTCATAAAGAGTTGGACATGACTGAGTGACTAACATATACTATAGAACTCCTCACTATCCCTTCCAGGTTGGGGCATACAGTCTTGAGGGCATTTTCCCTCTGTGGTCCCTTTTGCCTAGCAAAGCAGTAAAGTCTGTTCTTTTACACTTTATCCAACATTTTGTCTCTGAGGTTCAACTCAGTACCAGGGTATAGAGGCCAAACTTTGGCTACACCAGCCTAGGTACTAGATCTGTGAATGAAGAAACCTCTGGATGATTCCAGTTTCCAGCAGTTTAAATCACTCTCAGCCACAAGTCTTCCCAGTTAGACTCCAGACATTGTGGAACAGAGACAAGCCATCTCTGCTGGGACTAGTCAAATTCTTGACCCATGGAATCCATGAGCATAATCAAAGTCTTTTGACATATGCCTCGATGTTTGGGCTGGCATGTTACACAGCAATAGTAATTAGAATATCACTTTTGTAACCAGATCTCTCAAGAACTGCCTATTCTCACCATCTCAATTTCTCCATCCCCACATAGTCCGATCATCTGGAATTTGCTCCCTTAAATCAAGCTCAACAGTGTTCTCTGAAATTAATGATTTCCAAGTTGTTAATAGATATTTTCTCTTGGAGTGTGAAGAGATGTATTGAACACTCCTGTTCTGTTCTTCCTTTTTGAATTACTCTCTTCTAGTTTTTACAATACCACACTATCCCACATCTCCTCCTTTCACTCTAGTCACTTCTTAAGACTCAACCACAGTTTCACCTTCCTCTAGCCAGCCACGAGATGATGAAGTTGGTGATGTTTGGTTTCGAGTTTCTCCTCTTCTTACTTCATAGGCTCTCTCTCCATCTATATCTATGGTTTTAGTTCCCATCTATATAACAGGGATGACATTTTACCTCCAACAATTTCATCTGTTGTAAAAAGCTATATGGCTATATGTCCAAATGCCTTTTCATATTTTGTACCAGGTAGGGTTCTTGGTTGCACAAAGACTGGCCTTGACTGATTTAAACAGAAGTGAATCATTAAAAGTCCATAGATTCACAGGAAGAGCAAAGCACAGGGGTTGGAGCTTATGTTAACCAGGCAGAAACAACAGCCAAGTCATACCATAGAACTGGCCTGGTGAGGATACGAGCATTTCTCCATGGCAGCTGGCCCCACTGATAGCACTGGCACTGGACACCTTGGAGATTCTGTCTTGCTGCAACTGTCACCACGGCTAGAAAAGATTCTTTGAGTTTTCCTGCTTCTTACAGCTCCCTCTTCAAAGTCCCTGGAGGGTGCATCTGACTATCAAAGTGTAGACCATGGCCATTGTCTTAACCACAAAAGATTCTGGGAAAGCAAACCACTGGCATTTCCAGATTCTGTTGCAGATGGCCAATTCAACCTCCTACCAATTACTCATAATGTAAGGAATTCTCCAACTATATAAAAGAGTTTCAGAAGCTAGAGGGGGAAGTGGAGGGAAAAAAACCTTACTATTTCTTCCGTGGCCTTTGACTGTGTGGATCACAATAAACTGTGGAAAATTCTGAAAGAGATGGGAATACCAGACCACCTGACTTGCCTCTTGAGAAACCTATATGCAGGTCAGGAAGCAACAGTTAGAACTGGTCATGGAACAACAGACTGGTTCCAAATAGGAAAAGGAGTACGTCAAGGCTATATATTGTCACCCTGCTTATTTAACTTCTATGCAGAGTACATCATGAGACACGCTGGGCTGGAAGAAGCACAAGCTGGAATCAAGATTGCTGGGAGAAATATCAATAACCTCAGATATGCAGATGACACCACCCTTATGGCAGAAAGTGAAGAGGAACTAAAAAGCCTCTTGATGAAAGTGAAAGAGGAGAGTGAAAAAGTTGGCTTAAAGCTCAACATTCAGAAAACAAAGATCATGGCATCTGGTCCCATCACTTCATGGGAAATAGATGGGGAAACAGCAGAAACAGTGTCAGACTTTTTTTTTTTGGGCTCCCAAATCACTGCAGATGGTGATTGCAGCCATGAAATTAAAAGACGCGTATTCCTTGGAAGGAAAGTTATGACCAACCTAGACAGCATATTCAAAAGCAGAGACATTACTTTGCCAACAAAAGTCCGCCTAGTCAAGGCTATGGTTTTTCCAGTGGTCATGTATGGATGTGAGAGTTGAACTCTAAAGAAAGCTGAGTGCCGAAGAATTGATGCTTTTGAACTGTGGTGTTGGAGAAGACTCTTGAGAGTCCCTTGGACTGCAAGGAGATCCAACCAGTCCATTCTAAAGGAGATCAGTCCTGGGTGTTCATTGGAAGGACTGATGCTAAAGCTGAAACTCCAATGCTTTTGCCACCTCATGCGAAGAGCTGACTCATTGGAAAAGACCCAGATGCTGGGAGGGATTGGGGGCAGAAGGGGACAACTGAGGATGAGATGGCTGGATGGCATCACTGACTCGATGGACGTGAGTTTGGGTAAACTCTTGGGAGTTGGTGATGGACAGGGAGGCCTGGCGTGCTGTGATTCATGGGGTCGCAAAGAGTCAGACATGACTGAGCGACTGAACTGAACTGAACTGATTTCTTCCTTGCAACAAAGAGTTTATCACTAATCTGATGTGCTCTACTGAGGAACAAGTTTGTAGAACTCTTTTGCATGTTTCAATTAAAGCTAAAAAAAAAAAAAAAAACCAACCAAAATCTTTTCTATAACAATGCCCAGGGCTTTCTAGGAGAATTATCAATGGGGATGCTAGTAAAATAGTCTGAGTACATTCAACATTCCTGATACCTAATGGTTTTCAAACACATTTTTAATGACTGTGCAGAACTATGTGAGGAAATGGAACTAAATAGCAAAATAACTGGAGAGTAATACAGAAGTGATATTAAGAGATAGTTGTGTTTTGTATCCTATGAACTGTAGCCTGCCAAGCTCCCCTGTCCATGAGATTGCCTAGGCAAGAATACTGGAGTGGGTTGTCATTTCCTTCTCCAGGGGATCTTCCCCACCTAGGGATCAAAACTGCATCCCCTGCATTGTAGGAATATTCTTTACCACTGTGTCCCTAAGGAAGCCCTCTAGTAGAGAATATGGTCCTCAAAGCACATAATTAATTATGATGAAACCAAAGTAACAAACTTTGTCCAGTATAACTGAATATGACATGAGAGAAGTCCATCAAAGACTAAATATTTTGAAAATTTGAGTCTTGTTTGTTTTACCATATCACAGAACTTTTCAGTACTTTACTCCAACATAAGGAACTAGAAAACTAATTTATAAAATTGTTTCTATAGTAACAATGAAAATTCAGTGATTATAAAGATTTTAGCAAATACATAATCTGACGTCTGAACTCTGAATATTAGGGACATAAATATGTCAGAAGAAAGACTTGATCTACAATGAATTTTTGTATTTGAAAACACAAAATCTGCTATTCTTACTAGTTTTTTATTTTCTTTGAACTTAACCAAGAATTATTTTCTCTTATCTCAGCTTCTTGAGTTAGCCTCTTCAAAGAAAATGCAATGCTTGTGACCTGTAGAGATTTAGAAAAGGTATCCCTGACTAAAATGAATGCCTCAATAAAAGGAAAAATTCTGTACAGATCTCTTCCATTTGACGCTGCTAAACTTAAGTACAATAATGTCACATGTACTTATACAGTAATTGTGGGCACGCCTAAGTCCCTCCCTCTTTCCTAAACCAAATTCCCCAGATCCTAGAAATCCAGCCCTTCTGCCCTCCGGAGGCGCCTTTCCCAACGTAAAGTACAATTTAAAATTTAAGCTCCTGACTAAATAATGATTCCGTAGCCAACTGCTCGGGGATCTGGGCACCCCAGCGCCTCTGGAGCGTGCAGCGGGGTGTAGGGAAGGGCAGGGGGAGTGGGCGAAGCTGCTGGTTGGTGCCTGAAATCTGTGCGTTGCCCCTTTAATTGTGTCCCCAGCCCTCGGGCGTTTCTGTCCAACGCCCACGTCAGCAAATACCTTTTGTTTCTCTCACGTTGGGGCTACTTGTTTTGGGGCGCAAAGGAACGGCTTCGAAAGGGGGAATTTCCCCCGCCGAGAACCGGGAATCTTCCCCCCAGCCCGCGCGCGCGACCCGCCGTTGCGCCGCGGCCCGCGGTAAGTGGCTGCGCGCCGCGCGGGCGGAGGGCGGGCGGGGCGTCGGGGCAGCCTCGCACGGGCCCGCAAGCCTCGCTGCGGGCGGAGGCGCGGGCGAAGGCGCCGCGGGCTTTGCTCCCCGGGCGGTGGCGGCGGGATACGGCTCGGGCGCTGTCGCCCCAGACGTCCCCGGGCTGGGAGAGCGGCGGGAGGCGCAGAGGCGAGCGGGCGCCATTTGCAGCCCCGGGCGCAGCGGCGGTGGCGCGCCGGTCTGAGGGGCTGGAGACGGTCACAAAGGAGGCGCGGCCGGGCGGCCGGCGCCGAGAACCTGGCCTCGCTGCGGTGGCCGGCGAGGAGAGGCGGGCTGCGGCGGCGGGGCGCACCGGTTCCCGGACTGCGCGGCCGCCGCGCCCGCCCTGCCGCCCGGCCCTGTCCGCCTGCGCGCCCGGGAGGGGCTGCGGGACAATGGCCGCGCCGTCGCCGCCCGCGCCCGCCCGACCGCCCCCGCCGAGCGCCGCGCCCGCCTGGCCGCCCGGCCCGGCCCGGCCGTGGCGCGGGGAAAGGCGGGAAGGCGCGCGGAGCCTCCTGGCGGCGGTGGCGGGAAGGCGGCGCGGGGCCGGTGCCGGGCGTGTCTGGAGCCGTCGGGCGCCGCAGACTCCCGGAGGGTCGGCGGCCGGCGGGGCTCAGGCTGCGCGGCCAGTGATGGGTGGCCCGCCGGATGGGGCGGCCGAGGTCTGGGGCTTGTCACTTGCGGTCAGGAGTCCGAGTTTCTCCGTACATCTTCCATCCTTTGGTTTTATATCGTGACGCGACAGATCCGGGCTTAGAACCCAAGCAGACTTACTATACCTAACTAATATTGTGCTGTAATTACTGTTTTATGACGGACTCACACATACGCACCTTCTGCCCATGTAGACGGCATCTTTTGTAAGTTAATAGCGGTTTGGCACCTTCGCCTTCAAATGCGCTTATTTATTATTGATTGTGCCAGTAGCCAGGTTCTGTGTCTTTCAAAGGCGGTTCCCCCCCGCCCCCGGCTGTCGTTTTTCTTTTTAAATTGAAATATAGTAGACATATAACCTTATGTTAGGCTTAGTACAAAATGCGTTTGCAAGCGGTAGATTCTCACCTATTGGGCTTTTAAACTACACACATCAGTATTACTTCTGTTCTTAATAAGCCTCTATATTTGAAGAACTTTAGTAAATGGAGTGCTTTCGCCTATATGAATTATTTCACTTATTTTCACATAAAACAACCATCTAGTCAGGCCGGTGGTTTTTCCACTTTCTAGGTGAGGAAACGCATTAAGTATTTAAACGTTAAGCCAGGAGGTGAACAGTGGCAGGCTTCCAGCGCCCTTGCCTCCTGTTCTTGCTCTTCATTTCCTCCTAAAGTCACCTCCATATTCTTAAAGTAAGCAAGTCATATCGTTCCCATGCTCTAAAGCCCTTAACCGATCTTATCAGAAACAAGTCTAAAATCCTCAGCAGAATAAACCTTAGGCTCAAAACTTCCTCTCTAATCTTCCCCGAGTCTCAGATAAGGCTAGAGTTTGTGGGACCCCTGGAGCAAGAGCCCTTCACTGAAGGGCTGTCAGGCAGAGTATAACCAGGAATCAGATACCTTTATTCCTGGGAGTGCCCCTGGCCACACAAATGGTAAATGGGAAGTGAGAATCTAACCTGCCACCCCCAGCCAAATGGGCATGTTTGGGTTAGGCTGTGAAATATTAGACCGGGGCATCCTGAGTACCTTGGCTTCTTTCAAGTCCTGAATTCCCCATGAAAGAAAGCAGCCTGCCAGAACTTATCTTGCGGCCTTGAAATCACCAGCTCTGCTGTTGATGATGATTTGAGCCCCCAAACTTTGTAAGATAGGGTAATACTTGATTCATCCTGTATCATTTAAATCTTATTTTCTAGATAAAGTGGAATTTATGTCTAATAGGCTTAACCTTTTCAGTGACCTATCTGTTTATAATAATTAAAGAATTTGGTGCGAGTGTTTTGATCCCCTTGAGGAAAGTTCCTGTCACTTTTTTGCTTAGAGTTGGTCAGTGGCTCCTCATCTTCAGTGGGTCCCCTTCTTACTCAGACCAAAAGCCCAAGGCCCTAAAGAGTGTACCAAGTCCACAGGAACTGGTCCCACGATGTCCTGTGAACGTCGCTCAGTTGTGTCCGACTCTTTGCGACCCCATGGACTATACAGTCCTTGAAATTCTCCAGGCCAGAATACTGGAGTGGGTAGCCTTTCCCTTCTCCAGGGGATCTTCCCAACCCAGGGATTGAACCCAGGTCTCCTGCATTACAGGGAGATTCTGTACCAGCTGAGCCGCAAGGGGAGCCCCGGGATGTCCTACTGCCCCACAGTCTATTGTTCCTTTCTGACTCCATCTTTCCTTACTCTCCCCAGCCTTCCATTTTCTACATTTCTTTTAGCTCCCCGACTTGGGATCCAACCCATACCGCTTACATTGGGAGCACTGAGTCTTAGCCACAGGAGTGCCAGGGAAGTCCTCCCCAGCTCTTGGTGTTTCTCCAGCCTCCTTGCCTGCTTCTCTTCAGAGCCTTTGCATTTGCTGTTCCATCTGCCTGGAACACCCTTCCTCCAGATATCTGAATAACTCTCTTACCATCTTTGGACTTTACTTTAAATGCCTAGACTTTCCTCAACTATGGTTTTTATTTTCTTAACATTTTTATATGTAATTCTGATTCCAATTGCTTAATTCTAATTTACAGGGGTAAAAGATATGTATCCATACAATTACCGCGCCAGTTTGCTGAAGTTTCTCATGGCCCAGGGATTTATCCTGAGGAGACTGAACTTTATATTTGTGACCTTTGTATTGGTGATACATTAAATTCTTAATTAATAGCTATGTACCTTTAAAAGGGGGCTTCCCTGGTGTTTCAGTGGTAAAGAACACACCTGCCAATGCCAGAGACACAGGAGATGCAGGTTCGATTCCTAGAGGAGGAAATGGCATCCCACTCCAGTATCCTTACCAATGTTCCACAGACAGAGGAGCCTGGCAGCCACAGTCCATGGGGTCACAAAGAGTCAGACATGACTGAGCACACACATGCCTTTAGAAAGATGGTCTTCTAGCCCACAACCGTAGTAAGAGTTATATTTGTTACCTAAATCTTTTCCTTTAGTTGTGGAAATGCATGTCTTTTCCTTCTATTCCAAAGACTTTTTAACTTCAGTTCAGTTCAGTCACTCAGTCGTGTCCGACTCTTTGCGGCCCCATGAATCACTGCGGCCCCATGAATCACAGCACACCAGGCTTCCCTGTCCATCACCAACTCCCGGAGTTCACCCAAACTCTTGTCCACTGAGTCGGTGATGCCATCCAGCCATCTCATCCTCTGTCGTCCCCTTCTCTTCCTGCCTCCGATCCCTCCCAGCGTCAGAGTCTTTTCCAATGAGTCAACTCTTCGCATGAGGTGGCCAGAGTATTGGAGTTTCAGCTTTAGCATCAGTCCATCCAAAGAACACCCAGGACTGATCTCCTTCAGAATGGACTGGTTGGATCTCCTTGCAGTCCAAGGGACTCTCAAGAATCTTCTCCAACACCACAGTTCAAAAGCATCAATTCTTTTTAACTTAATGTTTCCTAAAATATGTATATTGTCTTTTATATCCACCTTTAAAGATCTTGAACTTGGTGGGAATCATTAATTCTTTAGTATTCTTAGGACTGTTATAAATTAAACTCTTACAGATATTTAAAATGTTTCAAATTTAATTTTTGTGTATTTATTTTTGGCCTCACTGGGTCTTTCTTGCTGTGTGCAAGTTTTCTGTAATTGTGGCAAGCGGGGGCTACTCTCTAGTTGTATGTGAAATCTCCCCGGGCCAGAGACTGAACCCATGTTCCCTGCATTGGCAGGCGGATTCCCAGCCACTGGACCACTCTGAAGTCCTCAATTGAATTTTGACTGTCTGCATGAACTAGTATAACTAGCTGTTTCAACTTATAAGGTCAATCTACTGGAAAGAAAATTTGAAACGTATTACCCATTTCCATGACTTAATCACATACTTGGAGAATAACCTAAACCTTTCCTGCTGACTCAAGAATACAGTTAAGAATACAGCCTCCAAGAAGGCTGCAGAGGCAGACTGTACAGCCATGGCCGAGATAAAGGCTCAAGACCTTCGTGGCAAGAAGAATGAGGAGCTGCTGAGAAAGTTGGAAGACCTGAAGGTGGAGCTATCCCAGCTGCGTGTGGCGAAAGTGACAGGCAGTGAGCCTTCCAAACTCTCCAAGATTCTCGTTTGCAAATCCATCGCCAGGGTACTCACCGTCATTAACCAGACTCAGAAAGAGAAAGAACCTCAGGAAATCTGTAAGGGCAAGAAGCCTCTGATCCGCGACCCAAGAAAACGCGAGCCATGCACCGAGCATGAACAGAACCTGAAGACCAAGAAGCAGCGGTGGAAAGAATGGCTGTTCCCACTCCGGGAATATGCGGTCAAGGCCTGAGCATCCAGGCATCAAAAAAACAAGCAAACTGGCAAAAAAAGAAAAAGTACAATTATGAGCGCAAGTTACGTTAATGCTTTGTAGGTGTAAATATTAGTGTATCGAGTTGTAACTACCCCAATTTATAGGACAGTTCCTATTTTCTTGGAAAAATTCCTGTATATCACTTCTGTTTTTCAGTCTCTATGCCTTAATTTAGTTCCTCACCATTTCTTACTTTGACAACTTCATTAAGCCTTTAAATTAATCTCCCTGGCCCTGCCTCTCCCACTATTTCTCCATGCTGTTTTGGGTGTTTTTTTCAGGGTATACAAACTGACTCATCATAACAATAATACCTAATAATTATTGAGCCCTAACTGCATGCTGAGCCACTAGGATATTAAAAAGCAAAGATATCACTTTGCTGACAAATGTCCATCTAGTCGAAGCTATGGTTCTTCCAGTAGTCATGTATGGATGTGAGAGCTGGACTGTAAAGAAGACAGAGCACCGAAGAATTGATGCTTTTGAACTGTCAAGCTGAAGAAGACTCTTGAGAGTCCTCTGGACAGCAAGGAGATCAAACTAGTCAATCTTAAAGGAAATCAACCCTAAATACAATATCCACTGCAAGGGCTAATGCTGAAGCTGAAGCTCCAATACTTTGGCCACCTGATGTGAAAAGCCGACTCATTGGAAAAGACCTTGGTGCTGGGAAAGATTGAAGGCAGAAGGAGAAGAGGGTGACAGAGAATGGGATGGTTGGATGGCATCATTGATTAAATTGTCATGAACTTGGGCAAACTCCAGGAGATGGCAAGGGACAGGGAAGCCTGGCGTCCTGTAGTCCATGGGGTCGCAAAGAGTCAGACACGACTTGGCGACTGAACTACGACAAATGGCATGCTAGGCTTTCCAGGTGGTGCTAATGGGAATAATGCCTCTCCTGCCAGTTAAGGAGAGGCAAGAGACACTGGTTCCATCCCTGGGTTGGAAAGATCCCCTGGAGAAGGAAATAGCAACCCACTCCAGTATTCTTGCCTGGGAAATCCCATGGACAGGGTAGCCTGATCCATGGAGTTTCAAAGAGTTGGATGGACATGAATGAGCACACACACACCCACCTGCTTGCTAGGCCTTTTGCATACATTATGTCCAGAAAAAAAGTGCAGGACTTAAAAGAGTGCTGGTTTGGGGTCAGTCAGCCTGAATTCCAGTCTCTGTTCACTTGCTTCACGTACAGTCTTAGAGAAGATTTTGTTTTTATTCCTCTGTGTCTCTCTTTCTTGATCTATACCACGTGAATCCCAGTAGCACTTATTTCATGAGGCTGTTGTGAGGACTGAAATAAGATAATGGGTGTAAAATGCTTACTACTGTGCTTAGTAAACCTTCAAATATTAGCGATTTATTTTTATGAAGATATAACTCATATAGCATAAAATTCACCTTTTAAAGTGTACAATTCAGTGTTTTTTAGTCTATTCACAAAGTTATGCAGCCATCACTACTCTCTAATTATAGAAACACTTTACTGCATAAAGAAACCCCACATCCATTAATAGCCCCTGACAGCACTAACCTACTCTCTGTCTCTCACCTGCCCATGCTGGATATTTCATATAAATGAAATCATAAAATATATGGTGTTTTGTGACTGGCTTCTTTCGCTTAGCTTGAGGTTTTTAAGTTTCATCCATGTGGTAGCAAATAGGAAATCAGTTTTTCATTCCTTTTTAATGGCTGAATAACTTTCTATTGTATGGATCTACCACATTTTGTTTGTCCATTTCCCAAATGAGGATGGACATTGAGTTGTTTCCACCCTTTCACTGTTATGAATAATGCTGCTATAAACATTTGTATACAAATTTCCACAGGCATATATAGTTTCATTTCTCTTAAACATAAACCTAGGAGTGGAATTGCAGAGTCTTGTGGTAACTCTATGTTTAATCATTTAGGAACTACCAGGCTGTTTTCCAAAATGGGTGTACCATTTTACATTCCAACCAGCAGTACGTGAAGGTTCTGATTTCTACACATCCTGGCCAACACTTGTTATTTTCCTGTGTGTGTGTGTGTGTGTGTGTGTGTGTGTGTGTTTATAGTAGTCAGCCTAATGGGTGTGAAGTCATATCTCACTATGACTTTTACTTGCATTTCCGTAATGACTCCTGATGCTAAACATCTTCACGTGCTCATTGTTGTTTGTCTTTATTTCTTATTGCTGTTAATCTTATTTATCTTAGCTATTATCTTACTTAATCCTCTCAACAGGCTTCCTTAGTGCCTCTTAACAGTCAGTATCTCCATTTTACAAAGAGGAAACTGGTGCTTAGGGTTAAGTAACTTGACTAAGTCACATAGCTAGTCATTGGTAGACCTATAACCATATCACTCTTCTTAAAATCCTTCAAAAGTGTCCAGACCCACAGAAGTGGAGGGGTTTCAGGAGCTGACACCTACATACTGTTCTCTGTTCATCTCCCACTGTCGCTTCACAGACCCTGAGTCTCTAGCCATAGCAAACTTTTTTGAAGAGGTCATGCTTCTTAATACTTGCTATGCCTTTGCCCTTGGGGCTTCTGTCTAGAATGTCCTTTGTCCTCTTCTCCATTATGAACTTTTATTCATCCTTCAAGACTCGACTGTTACTGCCTTTTGGAAGCTTTTGTGGACTTGCTCCTCAGGTGGCACTAGTGGTAAAGAACTCTCCTGCCAATGCAGGAGACTTAAGAGACGAGGGTTCAATCCCTGGATCAGGAAGATCTCCTGGAGAAGGGCATCGCTACCCACTCCAGTATTCTAGCCTGGGGAATCCCATGGACGGAGGAGCCTGGCAGGCTACAGTCCATACGGTCGCAAAGAGTTGGACATGACTGAGGCGACTTGGCATGCACGCATGTGGACACTGCCAGGCAAAGTCATTTGCTTCCTTGGTTGTTTAGTTTCCTTCTCCTAGGAGCACTTTCTTTCTCTTTCTCTCCCTCTGCTGCTGGACACTGAGGTGTTGTAGAGCACTGATCTTTGATGTGTCATCCGGTTTGTATTCCCAGGGCCAGGGATCGCCTGGCATTGAGCAGGTGCTCAATAGATATTGAATGAATACATTTCACATTTCAGAATATCTGTTCTCATGAAAATAAAAGATTTTTTCTTTAAAAAAAAGGGAAAGAGAGACTTGCCTGGTGGTCCAGTGGCTAAGACTCTGCACATTCAATGCAAGGGACCCAAGTTCCATCCCTGCCCAGGGCACTAGATCCCACATGCCACAACTAAGAGTTTTCATGCCCAAACTAAAGATCCCAAGCGTTGCAGCTAAGACCTGACACAACCAAAAAATCATTTTTTTTTTAAAAAAAGAACAAAATATATATGACAGTGAAAGTCGCTCAGTCGTGTCTGACTCTGCAGGCCCCATGGACTATACAGTCCTTGGGATTCTCCAGAATACTGGAGTGGGTAGCTGTTTCCTTCTCCAGGGGATCTTCCCAACCCAAAGATTGAAACAGGGTCTCCTGAATTGCAGGTGGATTCTTTACCAACCACACTATCACGGAAGCCCAAAAATATATATAGCTGTATGATTTTCAGAACAGTGTAAAAGTAGTTATTGTATCAAAGCATGAAGTTTCTTTCTTTCCATTGTTTTTCTAACCCTTCAGTAAATCTTCATTGCTCTGAGTCTTGGACTTTCTGCAGCATCTGAACTGTCAAGGGTACAGCAAACACCTTTGTATTGGCTTCAGGGCCCTCTCTCCCACTGGTTGTTGGATAAGGTGAAACACAGGGTCCTTACAATTTCAGCATATTGTGGGGGGAGCTTTATTCCAAAATCTTTTTTATCATCAGAATACACTTTTTTTTTTAACACAGAATTCACTTCTGCACACCAAATCAGGCCATAATTTTATCTAAGACCTTCTTAATAAGCACATTAGAATAGCATTCTAAGCCTAAACTTAGAACTTTAAATTTAAAAAATTTTAAATTTCCAATTTTCAAATCTTACAGAATACTGATCTCATTCTCATGAAGTCTCCTCTCTGGTAACATTTTTAAAACAATCTAAGTTTTAAATAAGTGTCTAAGTGTCTGATAATGGACGAATGGATAAATAAAATGTGGTGTATATATAATAGGATAATATTCGGTCATGACTAAAAAGAAATCCTGTCATGTGTGACAACGTGGATGGACCCAAAAGATAATATGCTAAGTGAATTAAGCTAGGTGGAGAAAGACAGATACTGCATGTTATCACTTATATGTGAAATCTGAAAAGTCCAACTCATAGAAACAGAGTAGAAAAGTAGCCGGGGACTGGAGGGTGGGGAAAATAGGGTGAGATTGTGAAAAAGGCACAAAATTTTCAGCTATAAGATGAATAAGCTCTGAGGATCTAATGTATACCATAGAGACTATAGTTGATAACACTGTATTGTATAATGGAAATTTGCTAAGGGAGCAGAAATTAAATGTTCTCACCAAAAAAAGAAAGAAAAAGTAAAGATGGCGCAGTGGTCAAGAATCTGCCTGCCAGTGCAGGAGATGCAAGAGACACAGGTTCGATCCCTGGGTCGGGAAGATCCCCTGAAGGAGGAAATGGCAATCCACTCCAATATTCTTGCCTGGAAAATCCCATGAACAGAGGAGCCAGGTGGGCTGCAGTTCATAGGGTCACAAAGAGTCAGACACAACTCAGCAAATCAGCACGCATTAATGAACTAGCTAGGAGGAATCCTTTCACAATGTATGTGTATATCAGATACCATAATGTACACTTTAATATCTTACATTTTTATTGGTCAGTTCTATCTTAATGAAGCTGAAAAAAAATCTGAATAACACACACCCTGGTTTATCAGGTCGGTTCAGTAGCTCACTTGTGTCTGACTCTATGCAACCCCATGGACCGCAACACGCCAGGCTTCCCTATCCATCATCAACTCCCGGAGTTTACTCAAACTCATGTCCATTGAGTCGGTGATGCCATCCAACCATCTCATCCTCTGTCGTCTGCTTCTCCCACCTTCAATCTTTCCCAGCATCAGGGTCTTTTCAAATGAGTTAGCTCTTCACAAGCAGGTGGTTAAAGTACTGGAGTTTCAGCTTCAACATCAGTCCTTCCAATGAACATCCAGGACTGATCTCCTTTAGGATGGACTGGTTGGATCTCCTTGCAGTCCAAGGGACTCTCAAGAGTCTTCTCCAACATCACGGTTCAAAAGCATCAATTCTTCTGCACTCAGCTTTCTTTATAGTCCAACTCTCATATCCATACATGACTACTGGAAAACCATAGCTTTGGCTAGACAGACCTTTGCTGACAAAGTAATGTCTCTGCTTTTTAATATGCTGTCTGCGTTGGTCATAACTTTGCTTCCAAGGAGTAAGCATCTTTTAATTCATGGCTGCAGTCACCATCTGCAGTGATTTTGGAGCCCCAAAAAAATAGTCAGAGCATAATTAATGAGGTAGTATTTGTAATGGGAAAATGGCAAAAATTGTTACTAGAAAATTACTCTTCCTTGGGGTGAGACCCTCAAAAACTAGTTAGAGTGAGTAATTAGTTGGCTAGTTTGCTATCCTCAGGTACACTGTGGTTCTGAAATGGTCACTCTCTCTGGGTACACATATATGATGAAACCAGTCAGATCTTTTCTGTGACTGCTTGTGTGTAAGTTAAAATCCTTGAGGTCACAATAAAATGTATGGTAATTCTAAAATTAAAAATTCTAAATGTTTACATTTTCTACTCAATTAAAGCAGTGTTTTAAAGTGGTCTGCATAACTAGTAGTATTATTACTGTGATAATAGCTAACATCTCTCGGGCTTTTTCTAAGACTGCTGCTGCTAAGTCGCTTCAGTTGTGTCTGACTCTGTGCGACCCCATAGACAGCAGCCCACCAGGCTCCCCTGTCCCTGGGATTCTCCAGGCAAGAACACTGGAGTGGGTTGCCACCTCCTTCTCCAAGGCATGAAAGTGAAAAGTGAAAGTGAAGTCGCTCAGTCGTGTCCGACTCTGAGTGACCCCATGGACTGCAGCCTACCAGGCTTCTCTGTCTATGGGATTTTCCAGGCAAGAGTACTGGAGTGGGTTGCCATTGCCTTCTCCGTTTCTAAGACAAGTCACTATCATAAGCACTTTCAGTTCAGTTTAGTTCAGTCGCTCAGTCGTGTCCAACTCTTTGCGACCCCATGGACTGCAGCATGCCAGGCTTCCCTCTCCATCACCAACTCCCAGAGCTTACTCAGACTCATGTCTATAGAGCTGGCAATGCCATCCAACCATTTCATCCTGTTGTCCCCTTCTCCTGCCTTCAATCTTTCCCAGCATCAGGGTCTTTTCCAATGAGTCAGTTCTTTGCATCAGATGGTCAAAGTATTGGAGTTTCAGCTTCAGCATCAGCCCTTCCAATGAATATTCAGGACTGATTTCCTTTAGGCTTGACTGTTTTGATCTCCTTGCAGTCCACGGGACTCTTCAAAAGCATCAGTTTTTTGGTACTCAGCTTTATAGTCCAACTCTCACATCCATACATGACTACTGGAAAAACCAGTACTTTACTTAGATTATGTTTTCATTTACTATGTCCCATAACTGGAAGATATTATTGCTAGTCCCATTTTACAGATGAAGAAACTAAGGTACAGGGATGTTAACATCCCAGGAAGGTTAATGTATGGCAGAGCCCGAATTTGTACCGCGGCAGTCTGATTCCAGAGCATGTATCATCAAGCACACTGCTCAGTTCAGACAGACCAATCACCCTTCTGCTTATGTATTGAGGCAACTGATGTGCTAATATGTCATCTGGGCCCAGTTGCAGGAAAGAGAAACCACTGTAGCATTTTAGTCTGTTTGCAGAATCACTGGAAGGGCTGGGAGGCGTGGGCCTTCAGAAATTATTTCCAGCACCAGACTACCTATCAGGCCCTCCAGGAGAGGGTCTCAGGAGGCCACCCCAGCCACATCTGAGTTCCAGATGACATTGCTTGCTGCAGTTCAAGGGTCAGGAAATTGCTATTCTGAAATTGCCCCTCAACACCCACCAACTAGAGACAGCTATCTCCACCAAACTTGTCTCTTGACAGTTGTGAGGTTCGGGACGCTGGAACACTGCAGAAAAACCCAATGTTTCCATAAATGTGCTTGCCAGGATTAACAGCCAGAAGAGCAGAAAGATGGCTCCCGCCCCATTTCTGCCTTCCAAATCTCACGAAACAGCTGACAGATAGACCTCCTTTCACATGGGGAAACATAACTGTAGAGGAGTCTGGGAAATGGACATTTTAATTTTCCACAAGGAAGTTAGAAAGGATGCTGGGGGTTAATACACAAATCTACTCAGATAATTTTCTGCCAGGGTAGAATTTGGTGGTTATCACTAAAGATGACATTTCATCAGTGTATATAAACTGTTTCTGGTATAGACTAAGTTCAAAAGTCAATTCTCTTTAAAAAACCCAGAATTAACTTTACTTGCCTCTGTACAGACCCAGTACAGTGGACAGTGCTAGTTAGTTTTCTTAAATAACATTGTTGAAATAGTTAAAGCTAAATAGTTATAGCTATTAAAGCTATCAAAGTGAATACCCTTTACTGAGTGCCCTTTTTACTCACTGGGGCTAAGAGTGGATGAGATTTTAGGGTTGGGAGGAGTTGTTCTCCAAAGTTATTAGGCTTCCCTGGTGGCTCAGTGGTTAAGAATCCTCCTGCCAATTCAGGGAGCAGAGGTTCGAGCCCTAGTCCAGGAAGATCCAACGTGCCACGAAGCAACTAAGCCTGTGCGCCACAACTGTTGAACCTGTGCTCTCGAACCTGGGAGCCACAGCTACTGAAACCTGCACACTGGAGAGCTCATTCTCCACAACAAGAGAAGCCACTGCAAGGAGAGTAGCCTCCGCTTGCTGCAACTAGAAAAGAGTCCATGCAGCAACAAGGACTCCGCACAGCCAAAAATATAGAAAAAAAAGCAGGTTATGTATTTTGTTCCCCCAACTACAGAGTCCTAGTTTACCTCTGAATTAGACCCTGCTGTTTTAATGATGGGTATTTCTTAAAATCCTTTTCATAGCCAATTCTATTCTTTGCTGTACTTCAAATGTAAACACAACCCATCTCCACAGGTTTGCTGCTTCCCAGCTCCCTCACCTTTTGCTCTCAGCTTGTTTTTTGTCCCTTTATTAAAAAAAAAAAATTTTAAGTCTCCCATTCTTCCCAGCTGTAGAGACTGTGGGAATGTTTTTTTACGTAAACTTTGCCAATCATAAGAGGAAATCACGTTGCACTTTATGGAATACTCAGATCATCTTGGCTCTTTTCTCTTTTGGTTGCTGCTCAAAATTTTTTGTTGTTGTTAACTTCCAGGTCAGTGTTTTGAATGCTTTAATTTGCCAGAATTCAGACCTCCTCATGAGTGGGTAACTGATGTGTTTATTTTATTAACTAAAGTATATTTGAGCGGTTATCTTTTGTCTGGTGGTGTTTTCAGGATGCTTATTTAAAAGTTATTTCATTCCATTTTCTTCTTTATAATTGCTTATATTTTAAACTTTTTCTAAAAGTATAATAATGCTTTTATTTTTTAACTTAATGAATTTATTTAGTTTTGACTGTGCTGGGTCTTCATTGCTGTGCGGGGGCTATTCTCGTTGCAGTGTGCAGGCTTCTCATTGCAGTGGCGTCTCTTGTGGCGGAGCACAGCTTCTAGGGAGCGTGGGCTTCAGCAGTTGCAGCACTAAGGCTCAGCAGTTGTGGCGCACAAACTTAGTTGCTTTGTGGCACGTGGGATCTTCCTGGACCAGGGATCAAACGTGTGTCCCCTGCATTGACAAGCGGATTCTTTACCTCTGAGCCACCAGGGAAGGCCTATAATACCTTTTTAAAATTAGAAATAACCTGTATTATTTTAAAAATTATTTCACTAATTTAGTCAAAATTATTTTGATGGGAATTCCTAGCTTAATTGATTGATTTAAAAAGCATTTAATTCATTTTCCCACTGTCTATGAATGTAAAGCCTTAACAGTCTCTACATTAACAAAACTTCATCAATGAGCAAAATAGTTGAACAGATTTTTTTTGTTTTTGGTAATGAAAAAGGTTTGGATTAGAGTAGAAACGCATGGGCTCAGTTACTCTATGGCATGTCGGATCTTCCCATACCAGGGATTGAACACGTGGACTCTTCACCAGTGGACCATCAGGGAAGCCCAAAACTGAAACGTTTTTAACACAAGAATTAAATTTGCAGCTGCTCCTGCAAATTGAACACTGGTTCAGTCTGGCAAACAAATGAAAGATCTGGGTGACTGTAATATGCCAAAGCCTTTGACTCTGTGGATCACAATAAACTGTGGAAAATTCTGAAAGAGATGGGACTACCAGACCACCTGACCTGCCTCTTCAGAAACCTATATGCAGGTAAGGAAGCAGCATGGAACAACAGACTGGTTCCAAATAGGAAAAGAAGTACGTCAAGGGTGTATATTGTCACCCTGCTTATTTAACTTCTATGCAGAGTACATCGTGAGAAACACTGGGCTGGAAGAAGCACAAGCTGGAATCAAGATTGCCGGGAGAAATATCAATAACCACAGATATGCAGATGACAACACCCTTATGGCAGAAAGTGAAGAGGAACTCAAAAGCCTCTTGATGAAAGTGAAAGAGGAGAGCAAAAAAGTTGGCTTAAAGCTCAACATTCAGAAAACGAAGATCATGGCATCTGGTCCCATCATTTCATTGCAAATAGATGGGGAAACAGTGGAAACGGTGTCAGATTTTATTTTGGGGGGGCTCCAAAATCACTGCAGATGGTGATTGCAGGCATGAAATTAAAAGACGCTTACTCCTTGGAAGGAAAGTTATGACCAACCTAGAGAGCATATTCAAAAGCAGAGACATTACTTTGCCAACAAAGGCCCGTCTAGTCAAGGCTATGGTTTTTCCTGTGGTCATGTATGGATGTGAGAGTTGGACTGTGAAGAAAGCTGAGTGCTGAAGAATTGATGCTTTTGAACTGTGGTGTTGGAGAAGACTGTTGAGAGTCCCTTGGACTGCAAGGAGATCCAACCAGTCCATTCTAAAGGAGATCAGTCCTGGGTGTTCATTGGAAGGAATGATGCTAAAGCTGAAACTCCGGTACTTTGGCCACCTCATGCGGAGAGTTGACTCATTGGAAAAGACTGATGCTGGGAGGGATTGAGGACAGGAGGAGAAGGGGACGACAAAGGATGAGATGGCTAGATGGCATCACCGACTCTATGGACATGAATTTGAGTGAACTCCAGGAGTTGGTGATGGACAGGGAGGCCTGGTGTGCTGCAATTCATGGGGTTGCAAAGAGTCGGACACGACTGAGCTACTGAACTGAACTGAATGGGACTTTGTGAACATATGTAGTAGGACTTTTTCCTCCAATTCCCTGTTAACCATAGAGTTTTAAAGAAATGTTTAACTTTGTAAGTTGAATCTTTAAAGCTATTCTGTTTGGTTTTCTTGCCAATCATATTGATGTCATTTGTAGGAAAAGGGTAATAGAACATATGTTGCTGTCTTGGTGTTTCATCTGTTGGCCAGCCTTTGAATAGCTGTTGTCTTTAAAAGTTTATTTTATTCTTAAAGTTGAAAAGTATGTTTGCTTTCAGTCTGCCATAATATATTTTAATTTTGGAAATCTTTATTACAGACTTTAATATTAAGAGGTTCAGGATTCCCATTAACTAATATTCTGTGCTAGATCTGTTTTTACATGCTAAAGAAATGATACTTGATAAATGCTCCTATATAATTTATTTCCATAAATATTTATGTACCTTAGCAGTTGTTTCTGTCTCTTATTACAAATGTTTATTATAAATAGCTCTTTTCTCTCTCTACAGGACAATCCTTCATATACAGACTGTGTCACTTGGACCCTTCTATTTTTATTCTATTCAGCCAGCTTAGCAGGGTTTCAAGAACAGTATTTATAAATTTCCAGGTATGAAAAATTTTAATTGATATTATACCTAACTGAAATATATAGATAAAAAGTTTTTCAGTTATAGATTTTATATATCAGAGTATGGGTTTATTGCTTGAAAATTCACTATATAAAAGATTCAGCATTCTGATCTTGGCCAGGTCTCCCTGCTCACTTATGGCTAAATGTTCAATTCATTGCCCATCTTATATATATATATCTCTACCATTCTGCCTTTAAAAAATTTTTTTTAATTTATTTATTTGGCTGTGTTGAGTCTTAGTTGTGGCACGTTGATTCTCTAGTTGTGGCCCATGCGCTCCAGAGTTCACAGGCTCAGTAGTTGCAGTTCATGTGGGATCTTAGTTCCCCAGTCAGGGATCAAATCGAAGTCCCCTGCATTGCAAGGTGGACTCTTAACCGCTGGACTGCCAGGGGAGTCCCTCTTCCATTTGGCTTTAATCAAAGACATATTACATAAGAGCTAGAGATTATCTAGACCAATCCCCTCAATTTTCAGAGAAGGAAATGAAACCTAGAAAGGTGAAGTTGCTTGTCCCTGCACATATAGCTAATTTAGTGGCAGAACTCGTGGCAGAACTCTGATCTCCCAGCTCTCCCAAGGAAGCACTGAAGGACTATAGCTCATCAGTTACATCCTGCAGCTTTGAAGTCACTTTCTGAATTAATATCCTCCCCACTCTTTTTTCATCTAGGCTTCACTGCAACTTTTGGGATTTTAGTTCCCTGACCAGGGATTGAACCCCCGGCCCTCGGCAGTGAAAGCTTTGAGTCCTAACCACTGGACCACCAATGAATTCCCTGGGTTACTCTTTTCTGTAAAATGGAGCTAACAATACTGTCTACCTTCTAGGTTGCTGTGTCAGGATTCAGGAGATAGAGCACATTGCTATTATTATAGCTCTCTGTGGCTCTTTCATTTCACAATGTGTAGACCCCTTCACTGCTTCTTAAAGCTCCTCACCCTCGGTGTACCTGTCACATGCTCTCCTGATTCTTCTTATATTTCTCTGTCTGTAACTCTGCCTTCTCTTTCCCATTCTGCTCCACAGTCAGGGCAGTCCTCCAGCTTCTCCCCACAGATCTCTCCCACATCACCACCTTCAAGTCTGACGTCCCCTCTGAACTTCAGACTAGGATTTCCAGTAGCCCTCTGGTCACAGCTACCTGATTTCCCACTCACATCAGACACCATGTACTTAAAACCTAAGTCATTGCTTTTTCCCTAACTTGGCTTTCTTCCTTCTGGCTTTCTAATATCTGTTAGTGATACTGCTAAACACCAATCACTGGGTTCTCTTTCTTTCTCTCTAGCCTTCCACAGCCAATTACAAATCATGGTACACTTTGGTACAATTGGGCAAGTCGAATAAGAGTTGTAAGAGCTCTGGAGACTGCAGTGGGGCTCTCTGAACATACGCAGTAGAATTTTTCAATCAGCCATCAAGACCCATGGATTTATATCCCATTCAGGTCATTTGTATCTTTCCCTTCCTTCGCATTCCTGCCATCATCACTGTGTTCAGACCAGTAAGCAGATTGACAATTGCAATAGTATAGCTGTTTGTTCACCGAGCACTCGCTTGGTTTGTTCTCTCTTTCTTCCAAGAAATATAACTTCCTGACGTGTCATAATGGAATGTGAGCTTGTCATTTGTTCATCTGGCACATGAATCTCGACATAAGTAGACACAGAATATTATTACTCTGTGAGCTCCCAAGATATCTTCATCATGAATTACAACCTAGATCTGGATAAATGTGAGACTGATAGTTAATATTGCACCCACTTGTTTGACACACTTAAAAAAAATTTTAATATATATTCATATGGTTCCAAACTCAGAATGTTAGAAAAGTATACCATATAACGTCTCCCCTCCATCTTTGCCTCTATCTCCCAGATCCCAGCTTGCCTCCAGTTAGCAACCACTGTCCTGGTTTTCCAGAGTTTCCACTTTTTTCCCTTATATTTTGTGTGTGTGTTCCTTGCTTTTTAAAAAGACTTAGCTGTGTGTATCATGTGTCATATTTGCATCTTAGCCATCTTTCCATATGGCTTTCCTCCCCTGCTGATGGGCATTTTTCTAGTCTTTTGCTGTTGCGGACAGTGCTGCAGTGGATAACTATGTGCACGTGTCACCTCGATCATGCACCAGTATGCCAGTGCTAGGGCTCAGTCGCTCAGTCGTGCCCGACTCTTTGCGACCCCGTGGACGGTGGCCCGCCGGGTTCCTCTGTCCATGGGATTTCCCAGGCAAGAATACTGGACTGGATTGCCATTTCTTTCTCCAGCGAATCTTCCTGACCCAGGGATTAAACCCATATCTCTTGCATCTCGTGCATTGGCGGGCGAATTCCTTACCGCTTTGCCACCTGGGAAGCCCCATGTACTAGTATGCCTGTAGGATAAATTTCCAGGAGTGAAGTTGCCTGGTCAGAGAATATATGCATTCATCGTTTTGAGAACTGTTGACAAATTGCCTTCCATGGAATGACACCAATTTATATTTCTACCAGTCAAGATTGAATGTGCTTAGTTTCCCACAGTCATCAATATTATCAAATGTTTGGATTTTGTTGCTGATTTGAGAGAGGAAAAATGAAACATCAATATAGCTTTAATTTGCATTTATAGTTTTATGACTGAGGTTGAACATCCCTTCATATGATATTTGTATTTCTTTTTCTGTGAACTATTCTTTGTCTTATTTTTTCTTAGGTTATCATTCTTTTCTAGCAAATTTCTTAGAAGCTTAGTGTATATTATGGAGATTGCCATTTCTCTAATAGATGTTTTTGCCATGTTGTCATCTGTCTTTTGCCTTTTCGTGGTATATTTTGTCATACAGAATTTTGTTTTATCTTTATGTCATCACGTGTATCAGTCATTTATGGCTTTTGTATTTTGAGTCATGGTTATAAAGGCCTTTCCCAATTTGAGTTTATAAACCTTCTATATATTTTCTTAGCACTTTTATGGACTTATTTTCACACCTAAGTCTTTGATCCATATGGCATTTATCGTGGTATGAGATGGGGGTGTAAATACAGCTTATTTTTTTTTTCCAGAAGGCTAAAAATTGTCCCAATGGCACTTAGTAAATTGCTCATCTTTTTAACGCAGGTTCATCATATATTAAATTCCCACATATATTGGGATGCTTTTCTGGATTTCCTAGTATACTCCACTGGTCTGTCTTTGTCTTTATCATCAGCATCACAGTTTTAATTATTGATGAAGTATATAATATAACTGAATGTCTGTTGGTGCTAATTCCTTCTCTTTGTTCTTTTCCAAAATTTAACTGGCTGTTGTATATTTATTTTTCCATAAAACTTTAGCATCAAGTTGTATTGATCTTAAAATGACCTCCTGTTATTTTTATTATGATCATGTTATATTATAAAATGACTTAGGAAGAATTGATATCTTAATAATATGTTGAACGTTCCTATTCAAAGAGTTTGATTTTCTGCAGTCTTCTCTTGTGTCCTTAAGTTTTTTTTCATGAGTCTTATGCATTTCTTGTTAAATTTATTCCTCCGTATTTTGTATTTTTAATGCTGTTGAAAATAGGAGTCCTTTATTTCATTATATTTCTTACCTGGTATGTTTTTTTTTGCACATATATATATATAAAAGTTAATGAGTTAATGATTTCTAATATGAACTTCATAATCTCCTGCCCCCTGTTAATACTCTTTTTGTTTGTGGTAATTTTGCAGTTGATTCCCTATCGTTTTCCAGGTATACAGTCATATCCACAACAGTGGTAATTTTACCTCCTACTTTCTAGTTTTCCTTTCTCTAGTTTCTTTCTCAAGCCTTATTGCATTGGCTAATGTCTCCAAAACGATGTTAAATAGTATGTAGTGGGAATAGATGGCATCATCCTTGTTCTGTTGCTGACTTTACTGGGTAACTTCTATTAAATGCTAGGTTTGGGGCTAAAATAGATATATTTTTATCAGGATCAAACTTTTAATAGATTATAGACCAGACTCTGTGCCATAAAATGGAGATTAAAAAAATAAAATGAATATGACTATACCTGCCTTCAAAGAGTTTATAGGAAAAGGTAAGCACAAAAATTAGTGTGAAAGGTGTCACAGTAAAGTTATGTATAGTTCACAATGGGGACACACACAAAAGGTGATAACTAATCAGCTTGAACCCCATGTCAAGAGAAAATCCTAAAGAACAGTGTACTCCAAACGTGTTGGCTTAGTTTGCCTTTGAAATGTTTTCATTGAATTAATTATAGAATGTCCTTAACTTTGAAGTCAGGATATAGGGAAAGTCATATAAATAACCTTTGTTATTCCTGCCCTGCAAATAGGTTCATTATTACCATTTTTCTAGATTCTATATATATACATTAATACACAATATTTTTTTTTTCTTTTTGACTTCACTCAGTATAACAGGCTCTAAGTTAATCCACCTCACTAGCACTGACTCAAATTTGTTCCTTTTTATGGCTGAGTCGGAGAAGGCAATGGCAACCCACTCCAGTACTCTTGCCTGGAAACTCCCATGGACGGAGGAGCCTGGTGGGCTGCAGTCCATGGGGTCGCTAAGAGTCGGATATGACTGAGCGACTTCACTTTCACTTTTCACTTTCCTGCATTGGAGAAGGAAATGGCAACCTACTCCAGTGTTCTTGCCTGGAGAATCCCAAGGATGGAGGAGCCTGGTAGGCTACCGTCCATGGGGTCGCTAAGAGTCGGATATGACTGAGCGACTTCACTTTCACTTTTCACTTTCCTGCATTGGAGAAGGAAATGGCAACCTACTCCAGTGTTCTTGCCTGGAGAATCCCAAGGATGGAGGAGCCTGGTAGGCTACCGTCCATGGGGTCGCTAAGAGTCGGATATGACTGAGCGACTTCACTTTCACTTTTCACTTTCCTGCATTGGAGAAGGAAATGGCAACCTACTCCAGTGTTCTTGCCTGGAGAATCCCAAGGATGGAGGAGCCTGGTAGGCTACCGTCCATGGGGTCGCACAGAGTCTGACACAACTGAAGCAACTTAGCAACAGCAGCAGCAGCAGCATGGCTGAGTAATATTCCATTGTATGTGTGCAGGGCAGTAATAGAGACATATAGATACTGCAGGGGATGGAAAGGGTGGGACAAATTGAGAGGGTAACATTGAAACATATACATTACCATATGTAACATAGCAGGAAGTTGCTGTATAACACAGGGAGCTCATGACAACCTAGAAGGGTGGAATGAGGTGAGGGGTGGAAGGGAGGTTCGAGAGGGAGGGGATATATGTATACTTATGGCTGATTCACATTGTTGTACAGCAGAAACCAACTCAACATTGTAAAGCAATTATCTTCCAATCAAAAGTAAATTTTTTAAAAAAGAACCTTGTTATTTCAATAAGGAGATTAGTGAAGATATTTATTGAATGTCTCAAACATTAAATCAAGGCTGGGCTTCCCTGGTGGTAAAGGATCCATCTGCAATGCAGGAGACCCAGGTTCAATCCTTGGGTGGGGAAGATCCTCTGGAGAAGGAAATAGCTACCCACTCTAGTATTCTTGCCTGGAAAATCCCATGGGCAGAGGAGCCTGGCTGGCTGCAGTCCATGGGTTGCAAAGAGTCAGACACAACTGAGCGAGTAAATC
This sequence comes from Capra hircus, assembly GCF_001704415.2. Lineage (NCBI taxonomy): Eukaryota > Metazoa > Chordata > Mammalia > Artiodactyla > Bovidae > Capra > Capra hircus. The sequence continues at coordinate 14,657,262 of NC_030809.1, forward strand.
ACCACCACTTACACATAGACATGGTCTCTCCTCATGTGATTATTTCCAAGCAGGCAAATAAAATGCATTCCAGCAATTGCCATGGCATACATGTATACAGTGCAATGGGTCCTGGAAGAAATAGCAATTAGTATGAACCCAGGAAAGTCAAGGAAAGCTTCCCAAGTGATGCTGTGTTTGAGCTGACTCTGAAGGAAGAGTAAGAGCTTCTTAGACTGAGAAGCGTGGTTTTAATTGTAGCATAGGAACAATATATAAAAAGCTTGGCAGCGTGAAGGGTATAATGTACCTGGGAATGGCATAGATCTTAAGAGTGGGAGGTAGGTAGCTGGAAGGAGATGAGCATACAGAGATTGGCAGAAGTTGGGTCCCAAGGGGTATTAAATCCATTCATAGAAATATGGGCCTTATCAAGGAGGCAGGAAGGAGCACTAAAGAATTTTAAACAGGAGAATCTGGAAAAATCACATACTTCAGGATGGATTGAAGGGTAAAAGATAAAAGGCAAGGAGACCAGTTAGGAAGTTGATTGTATTGGTCCGACTATTCTCTATAATGACATTTAATGCCCTCAGAAGAATTCACATACAGATTCCTCTTAGAAGTTAGCGCCAGAAAAATTCATTTCATAGTGGGCAAATGTTGCGAGCATTATATAAATTGTTTTTATTTCTGTTTTGTTTTGTTTTTTGCCTTGGATTACAGTACAAATGGTGCTCAATATAAACCTACAGAAACCATCTCATCTCCATTTTAAATTTCTAATTTCTATTGTAAAGTATGCTTCATTTATATGTATTTAAAACTACTTTTAAAAAGATGTATGATCATTTTGGAAAATATACACAAATGTAATGGAAAAATATAAATTCCTGACATCATCTACTGCCGCCACTCCCCAAGTGGTTCCATCCTAAATTAGTGACATTCTACCTCCATCTCAACTGCAGATAGAACTTGTTACTTGCAAGGGGGCAAATTCTGTGTTGAGCAGCTTAACCTGGTATTACTCAAAATAGTTTTCTGTGTTTTTTTTACCAAAACAGTAAGAAATACTACATTTCACATCTTGACCGGGACTTACCTGGTAACTCAGCTGGTAAAGAATCTGCCTGCAATGCAGGAGACCCTGGTTCAATTCCTGGGTCAGAAAGATCCCCTGGAGAAGGGATAGGCTACACACTCCAGTATTCTTGGGCTTCCCTGGTGGCTCAGATGGTAAAGAATCGGCCTGTAATGCAGGACACCTGGGTTTGACCCCTGGGTTGGGAAGATCCCCTGGAGGAGGGCATGGCAACTCACTCCAGTATTTTTGCCTGGAGAATCCCCATGGACAGAGGAGACTGGCAGGCCACAGTCCATGGGATCCCAAAGAACTGGACACGATTGAGCAACTAAACACAGCACATCTTGACCTGTACACACCTGGGATTCTGTATATTAATCTATCTCTCTATCTGAAACAGAAAATTCATGTAAGAATTCTTACTACTTGCAGTAAGCTCTAATATTTTAAATTCTATTTTGCGTTCTTTAAAATCCTACTTGTAGCCACTAAATTGATTTCACAGCCCACTAATGGACTGAGATAAGCAGTAAAATAACCACTGACTTAAAACTTCCCAAACCTTATTGTGCTTGCATATAAATATGAAGACACTAGATCAAGACACCTGAGTTCAAAAAATCCCATCAAGTTCTCATTTTAAAGAAACTGTTCTTCATGTTGAGTTAACATCTGCCTCCTTTTAGTCCTAGCCATTGGTCCATTTTGCTTTTCAGAACCACACTGAAACATTTATTCAACAAATATGACTGAGCACCTGTGTGCCAGACATGCTCTGTGCTAGGGATGCTGAACAGTCAGCCCTTGTGGAACTTAACATTCTAGTGATCAGTCCAGAGGACTCGTCTACCAGAGCTGCTGGAAGAATAGTTCTGCTTCCTCTTCCACATAATTGTTCTTCAGTATTGGAAGACAACTATCATGTTTCCTTTTAATCTTTTCTCCCAGTTTCTAAACTGACATAGTTTCTATGACAACAGCTGTTGAGTCATAGTGATCAACTGAAACTTCCCATACTAAAGATGGACTTGCCAAGGTAACCTCTAATAGTGATATTGAAGCAAAGATTTGTTTAAAGTTGGGGAACAAGTTATGTGAAGATCTGGGTGAGGAGGGTTCCTGACACAGGGGCTCTCAGGAGTGCATTGGCACGTTGGGAAACATCAAAACCATTGAGGCTAGAGGTAGGGGCAGATAGGGGATGGGAGGAAAGATCTTGCAGTCCTTTTAGAGGAGAGTAATGATTTTGGAATTCTTTCTGAAACGAAAACCTCTGGAAGTTTTGAGAAGAGGAATGATAACGACATGGCTTATATTTTAGCAGATCCCTCTGGTAAAAGCAGAGCCGGAAAGAAAGCTAAGGCATTAGTCTGTTTATTCAAGTGTTCTTTTATGATCCTCCTTATAGAGTTTTATCATATGCTTCCTAAACTTCCTGCATATTTCTTAAGATATTTAATTTTAACAATTTTGCGAGAACCTTTCATTGCATTGGATAGCTAGCTACTCATTTTTGTGTGTTCACTTTGTGTGTTTTATAACTGGATATCTTCGTATATTCTCTTGTTTCTAGGAGTGGTTTTTTTTTTTTTACTTTATTAAGGTATGATTTACATACAGTAAGAGGTACAGTGTTTAAGTGTACAGGTTCAATGGGTTTTGATGTGTATTCATGTGTAACAGTCACCATAAAGGAGACAGAACATTTCTATCACCCTGAATTTCCCTTATGCCCCCCCCCATGCCTTTGATCAGCCTCCTTTCTGTCACTCTCCATTCGTCTTGCCCGTTTCTAGAATTTCATGTGACTGGAATCACACACTGTTGACTGTTTTGTATCTAGCTTTTGTTGAGGCTAATGCTTTTGAGATTCATTCATGTCATTTTGTGTATCAGAGGTTTGTTCTTTTCTGTTGCTCACTGCTGTTCTTTGGTATGGATGTACCACAATTTATCCATTCACCAGTTGATGGACATTTCTTTTTAGATGAGGATGAATGTGAATGAAGCAGCTCTAATTTCTTGTACAAACCTCTTCTGTGGACATATATTTTCATTTCTCTAGGGTAAATACTTAGGAATGGAATTTTGGGGTCCTGGAGTAGGTTAACTTTACTGGAACTGCTAAACAGTTTTCCAAAGTAATTGTACCATTTTACATTCCCACCAGCGGTGTATGAGATCCAGTTTCTCCACATCCTTGTCAACACTTGGTACTGTCAGTCTTTTTAGTTTTAGCCATTACAGTGGGTGTGTAATGATCTTTCATGTTTCATTGTGTACTTCCCTAATGGTTAATGATATTGAACATTTTTTCATGTGCTAATTTGTGTATCTTTTAGTGAAATATCAGTTCAAATCATTTGCCAATGAGTTGTTTGTCCTCTTATTGAGTTTTTTGAAGTCTTTATCTATTCTAGATACAAGTCTTTAAAAATTATCTTTATTTATTTATGGCTATGCTGGATCTTTGTTGCTGTGTGAGGACTTTCTCTAGTTGGGGAGAGCAGGGGCTATCTCTTGTTGCAGTGCGTGGGCTTCTCACTGTGGTGGTTTCTCTTGTTGTGGAGCATGAGCTTTAGGGTGCATGGGCTTCAGTAGCTGCTGCACATGGGCTCAGTAGTTGCAGCTCGCAGGCTCCAGAGCACAGGCTCAGTAGTTGTGGCTCATGGGCTTAGTTGCCCTGAGGCATCTGGGATCTTCCTGGGCCAGAGATCAAACCCACATCCCATGCATTAACAGGCAGTTCTTAACCACTGGACCACCGGGGAAGTCCTGTCTTTCATTTTAGATTGGACTGATCCCAACATGTCCCAGATCATTTGACCTCTGAAAATGTCAATGAGGAGGCAAAACTCTCAGTCTTCATGGTGTTTGTCTCCTGCCTTCTAGCATACATTTTTCTTACTAAGGTATCTAAGATACTTGCTACTTTCTTCTCATTGTGTCCAATCAGCATTATAATATCAATGTAGTGAACTGTTGTCCCTGACAGGTGAAAACAAACTGCTGCTAATCCATATAGAGACAAAACATCTCTCAAGTCAATGGCTGTATTCCAAGGGCCTGGTACCATGTTGATTTGCTTCAATAGAAAGATCACATCTGGAACAACAGCTACAGTCAGAATTACCCAGTGACTAAGCATACTAATGGAGAAGGAAATGGCAACCCACTCTAGTATTCTTGCCTGGAAAATTCCATGGACAGAGGAGCCTGGTGGGCTACAGTTTATGGGGTCACAAAGAATCAGACATGACTGAATGACGAACAAGCATACTAAAATCTACACTCAGTGCCCAAGACCTGTCTACCTTCTGCAGAGGCCAGAGAGGCAGATTAAATGCAGAAGTGATAGGAATCACTACCCTAACATCTTTGGAGCCTTTGAAGGTGGCACTAATCTATGTTATTTCAAGGGATTTAGTATTGGTTTTGGTTTATGCTGGTAGGGAAGGAAAGTTAAGAATTTCTGTTTGTTTCAAAGTCTCTGAGTCGTGTCTGACTCTTTGTGACCCCAGGGACTGTAGCCCCCCAGGCTTCTCTGTCCATGGAATTCTCCAGGCAAGAATACTGGAGTGGGTAGCCATTCCCTTCTCCAGGGGATCTTCCCAACCCAGGGATTGAACCCTGGTCTCCTACATTGCAAGCAGATTCTTTACCATCTGAGCCACCAGGGAAGCCCAAGAATACTGGAATGGGTAGTCTATCCCTTCTCCAGCGGATCTTCCCAACCCAGGAGTCGAACTAGGATCTCCTGTATTGCAGGTGGATTCTTTACCAGCTGAGTTACCAGGGAAGCCCCTTATCATAATAGCCCCCATACCATGATTAGGGAGCTACAGTGGGGTTTTTGCCAGTTGCTAAGTAGGGTTTTTGGAAATGTATTTCAGAAATAGGAAAAATAACCATAGGGTGAGATAGACACAGGCCAGAACTCCATTAACATTGCCTCAATAAATGCCTACTTTGATTGGTGAATCACAATGGCGTTTTGGGTACCCCAGGATTAATGCCCATTCAGAACCAGTATCTCTCAGTCCCTGAAAGATCTAGATAGTTCCTTTCTCCTAGTGTTCAGTCATCCTAGTAAATGGCTTCACTTATATTCATTTAGTAATGACCTGCTGCTGCTGCTGCTGCTGCTGCTAAGTCGCTTCAGTCGTGTCCGACTCTGTGTGACCCCATAGACGGCAGCCCACCAGGCTTCCCCGTCCCTGGGATTCTCCAGGCAAGAACACTGGAGTGGGTTGCCATTTCATTCTCCAATGCATGAAAGTGAAAAGTGAAAGTGAAGTCGCTCAGTCGTGTCCGACTCTTCGCAACCCCATGGACTGCAGCCCACCAGGCTCCTCCATCCATGGGAGTTTCCAGGCAAGAGTACTGGAGTTGGGTGCCATTGCCTTCTCTGTAGTAATGACCTACTAGGACATTATTTCAGGTCCCTTGAGGAAGACTTGTAGGAGATTTTTAATATGTACTTGTGGGAGTGTAGTGTCCTTCTTCAATCAAATGTTCTATAAATCCAGTTCTGTAAAGCAGCTTCAAAATTCTCCAAGCCAGGCTTCAGCAATACGTGAACCGTGAACTGCCTGATGTTCAAGCTAGTTTTAGAAAAGGCAGAGGAACCAGAGATCAAATTGCCAACATCCTCTGGATCATGGAAAAAGCAAGAGAGTTCCAGAAAAACATCTATTTCTGCTTTATTGACTATGCCAAAGCCTTCGATTGTGTGGATCACAATAAACTGTGGAAAATTCTGAAAGAGATGGGAATACCAGACCACCTAACCTGCCTCTTGAGAAACCTATATGCAGGTCAGGAAGCAACATTTAGGACTGGACATGGAACAACAGACTGGTTCAAAATAGGAAAAGGAGTACGTCAAGGCTGTATATTGTCACCCTGCTTGTTTAACTTCTATGCAGAGTACATCATGAGAAACGCTGGACTGGAAGAAACACAAGCTGGAATCAAGATTGCCAGGAGAAATATCAATAACCTCAGATATGCAGATGACACCACCCTTATGGCAGAAAGTGAAGAGGAACTCAAAAGCCTCTTGATGAAAGTGAAAGAGGAGAGCGAAAAAGTTGGCTTAAAGTTCAACATTCAGAAAACGAAGATCATGGCATCCGGTTCCATCACTTCATGGGAAATAGATGGGGAAACAGTGTCGGACTTTATTTTTTCGGGCTCCAAAATCAGTACAGATGGTGATTGCAACCATGAAATTAAAAGACTCTTACTCCTTGGAAGAAAAGTTATGACCAACCTAGACAGTATATTCAAAAGCAGAGACATTACTTTGCCGACTAAGGTCCATCTAGTCAAGGCTATGGTTTTTCCAGTAGTCATGTATGGATGTGAGAGTTGGACTGTGAAGAAGGCTGAGTGCCAAAGAATTGATGCGTTTAAACTGTGGTGTTGGAGAAGACTCTTGAGAGTCCCTTGGACTGCAAGGAGATCCAACCAGTCCATTCTGAAGGAGATCAGCCCTGGGATTTCTTTGGAAGGAATGATGCTAAGCTGAAACTCCAGTACTTTGGCCACCTCATGCGAAGAGTTGACTCAATGGAAAAGACTCTGATGCTGGGAGGGATTGGGGGCAGGAGGAGAAGGGGACAACTGAGGATGAGATGGCTGGATGGCATCACGGACTCGATGGACGTGAGTCTGAGTGAACTCCGGGAGATGGTGATGGACAGGGAGGCCTGGCGTGCTGCGATTCATGGGGTCGCAAAGAGTCGGACACGACTGAGCGACTGAACTGAACTGAACTGAAAGCAGCTTAGGTCTGAGGTATCGATGGCAGGCTATCATACTCCAATATGACAAACCAAATCAGATTCCTAAAAACAAACAAACAAACAAACAAATCAGATTCCTGCTCAGTAGACCTAGAGTTTCTGTCTGGTGGTTGGTTGTTTTTTTGTTATATAGACCGAGTTAATACTCCAGTAAGCTGTTTGTTTAGACAGTTCCCAGAGACAACAAGATCAGTTAGCCATCACCAAAGATCCAGCCCTGCTGTTGTTGTTTAGTCACTAAGTCATGTCCGACTCTGTGACCCCAGGTACTGCAGCATGCGAGGTTTCTCTGTCCTCCACTATCTCTCAGAGTTTGCTTAGATTTATGTCCATTGAGTCAGTGATACTATCTAACCATTTCATCCTCTTCCAGTCCCTTCTTCTTTTGCCTTCAGTCTTTGCCAGCATGAAGGCCTTTTCCAATGAGTCGGCTCTTTGCATCAGGTGGCCAAAGTATTGGAGCTTCAGTTTAGCATCAGTCCTTAAAATGAATATTCAGGGTTGATTTTCTTTAGGATTGACTGGTTTGATCTCCTTGCTGTCCAAGGAACTCTCAAGAGTCTTCTCCAGCACCACAGTTTGAAAGGATCAGTTCTTCAGTACTCATCTTTCTTTATGGTCCAACTCTCACATCCATACATGACTACTGGAAAAACTATGGCTTTTATTATATGGATCTTTATCAGCAAAGTGATGTCTCTGCTTTTTAATATGCTGTTCTAGCTTTTCTTATCATAGCTTTTCTTCCAAGGAGCAAGCATCTTTTAATTTCATGGCTGCAGTCACCATCCACAGTGATTTTGGAACCCAAGAAAATAAAATCTGCTACTATTTCCACTTTTTCCCTATTTGCCACGAAGTGATGGGACTGGATGCCATGATCTTAGTTTTTCTAATCTTGAGTTTGAAGCCAGCTTTTTCACTCTCGTCTTTCACCCTCATCAAGAGTCTCTTTAGTTTCTCCTCACTTTCTGCCCCAGTATTCTTGCCAGGAGAATTCCCTGGACAGAGGAGGCTGGTGGGCCACAGTCCATGGGGTTGTAAAGAGTCGGACAAGACTGAGCGACTACACTTTCACTTTTTCACTTTCTGTCATTAGAGTGATATCATCTGCATATCTGAGGTTGTTGATATTTCTCCTGGCTTGACTCCAGGAGAGTCTTGACTCCAGCTTGTGATTCGTTCATCCTGGCGTTTCACTTGATGTACTCTGTATATAAGTTAAATAAGCCAGGGTGACAATATATAACTTTGATGTACTCTCTTCACACACAAAGGCTTTAGTGTAGTAGTGAAGCAAAAGTAGGTGTTTTTCTGGAACTCTTTTGTCTTCTCCATGATCCAGTTAATGTTGGCAGTTTGATCCCTGCTGTAGACTATGGTGATCAGATGCACATCGTCACCAGCATTTAACCACTGTCACCTGGCCTTTTGCACTCTGGGATCTTATCATCCCATTCATTGAGGACTTTTTCTCCTGTCATCCCCATCCTACAGATGATAACCTCCATATCTAAGTGAAGGAAGTGTCCTCTGGACATTTGGGTTTCTTCCTCTACATTCCAGAATTTTTGGCATCTCAACTTCATTGAATATAGTTCAGTCTTGAGGTCAAGTTGTGGTCAGCCAGTGAAACATTTTCAGAGACATTCCTAAGTGCTTTAGCTCACTAACAACTCTTCCTACATGATAATTTTACATTACCCTCCCTGGGAAATACTGGGATCTGACTCTGGCCGTGGTCTGGTGGTAGTGGGAAGTGGGGAGGTATGTCTGGAGGAAAATTGGCGTCTCCTTGCAAAGTAGTTGCCTCAGGTGAATTTCTTCTGTCTTCAGGAAAAGGAAGGCTGGTCTCCTCAGACTGAGAAGGACAGGCAGCTTCCTTGGTGAGGGAAGCTCTTGGGAATTTAGAGGTTCAAGTTTCTCAGAATCTAGTCAGATGTTCCCATTCCAAGTCTTAGGGTCTCCCTCACCATCAGTGCCTGTCGCATCAGAGACTTGGTCAGGATGTTAAAACAACCTGTGTTGTTATTTTGCCACCCACCCATTTGGGGTCTAATTTTCAGCTATATGCACCATGTGATTTCACAGAGAGCTTAGCTTTGCTTAGGGTCATCATCAAAGTTCTCTGATTCTCTTATGGTGACTTGAGTTTACAGACTGGAATGTATCATTTCCTCTCTGTAAGTGCCTCAGTACAGTCAGAAGCAGATGGTCTTCCAAGTCCTTGTAGTCATCATTACTATCATGCTGGTCAAATGCAGCAGCCACTTGGTCTCCCAAAGCATTGCCTTTGATAGGACTTTATCCTGAGCAAACATGAGTGATGAGGTAGGTAATCATAATGCCGCTACATTTCCACTTTACATCGACAGTAAGCCCATCACTCTGTTCAAGCTCAAGCAGTCAGCAAACCAATCCCCAAATCCTATTTTGGAGGGTCTATTTTTCCTGGGACCTTTTCTGTTGTTAAGATTGTTTAGTAAGAGTCCTATCCAGAAAACGGAAGTCATTCCAGATATTCCAAACAGAGATAATATACTACAGGAAACTGCAAGGGTGTGGGAAGATCTGGAAGAGCACAAATTAGGATGGGGGCTGGAGGAACAAAAAAGAAGGAGAAGATACTCAGAGACCACAGGGCTTGAGAGTTCACAAGCCCTTGAAGCTCAACCCACAAGCATGTGCTGCCTGCTGCCCTTCTGGAGACACAATCAGTCTTGGATCTGCTGAAGAGTTGCCACCTCAATCAGAACTTGAATCACCAAAAAGATTCTGTATCTGCCTCAGCTGCTGTCCAGAGTCATCCCATCGTGCTACTATTACAACTGTGAGAGCTAAAAGGTGGAAATTTCTCTCTTCCTCTGGTCTTCTGTTTCCATTCTGACCCATTTAGCATATCTTACAGGAAATTAACTGATGAGAGATCCTGGGTCATGAGATTTCAGACTCTCGGCCCCAGACTCTACTTATCAGAACATAGCGGAATACAAAAGGGCAGTTGTTTGGCTTAAATAGGTATGCTATAGGTAAAAATGATCAGTTCAGTTCAGTTCAGTCCAGTCGCTCAGTTGTATCCAACTCTTTGCGACCCCATGAACCGCAGCATGCCAGGCCTCCCTATCCATCACCAACTCCCAGAGTCCACCCAAACCCATGTCCATTGAGTTGGTGATGCCATCCAACCATCTCATCCTGTCGTTCCCTTCTCCTCCTGCCTTCAATCTTTCCTAGCATCAGGGTCTTTTCAAATGAGTCAGCTCTTCGAAAGCAGGTGGCCAAATCAGCTTCAACATCAGTCCTTCCAGTAAACACCCAGGATTGATTTCCTTTAGGATGGACTGGTTGGATCTCCTTGCAGTCCAAGGGATGCTCAAGAGTCTTCTCCAACACCACAGTTCAAAAGCATCAATTCTTCAGTGCTCAGGTTTCTTTATGGTCCAACTCTCACATCCGTACATGACAACAGGAAAAACCATAGCCTTGACTAGAAGCTACCATCACTTTGACTAGTGATTACCATCACTTTGTTGACAAAGTGATGTCTCTGCTTTTTAATATGCTGTCTAGGTTGGTCATAACTTTCCTTCCAAGGATTAAGCGTCTTTTAATTTCATGGTTGCAATCACCGTCTACAGTGATTTTGGAGCCCAGAAAAATAAAGTCAGCCACTGTTTCCCCATCTATTTGCCATGAAGTGATGGGACTGGATGCCATGACCTTAGTTTTCTGAATGTTGAGCTTTAAGGCAACTTTTTCACTCTCCTCTTTCACTTTCATCAAGAGGCTCTTTAGTTTTTCTTCTCTTTCTGCCATAAGGGTGGTGTCAACTGCATATCTGAGGTTATTGATATTTCTCCCAGCAATCTTGATCTTGATTCCAGCTTGTCCTTCATCCAGCCCAGCATTTCTCACGATGTACTCTGAATATAAGTTAAATAAGCAGGGTGACAATATATAGCCTTGATGTACTCCTTTTCCTATTGGGAACCAGTCTGTTATTCCATGTCCAGTTCTAACTGTTGCTTCCTGACCTGCATACAGGTTTCTCAAGAGGCAGGTCAAGTGGTCTGGTATTCCCATCTCTTTCAGAATTTTCCACAGTTTATTGTGAACCACACAGTCAAAGGCTTTGGCATAGTAGGTTCAGGCTAGTTTTAGAAAAGGCAGAGGAACCAGAGATCAAATTGCTAGCTGGATTATCGAAAAAATGATCAGTACAGAAACCAAAACCTGTTGCCTTAGTTACGAAAGCCTGGCAAGAGCAAAGAACAAACTTACTTAACCCTAGATGGGCAGATTAAGGAAAAACAGCAATTTCTCCTGCCTGTCAGTTGCTAAAGTCTAGCAATGCAACAGTTTCACCAATACAAATCCACTGAATATTTATTATCTAATATGGGTTAAGCTCAGTTTATCTTGTGATACTTTAATCTTGTGATTTGAGTGAAAAGTATAAATCAGAGTAGATTAAAGATCAGATAAACATTTTTATATTTAATAACTGTACTTCTACTGTATTACTCCATCTGCATCATTTTCACAAATAGTGATATTTACTTAGAGACCAAAGGCGTCCATAATGAGCTCCCATCCTACTCCCTTCTAAGGGAGCACACTTTGTCTGTATACTCTGTCACTGTCTCTTCCTGTTGCAAAGAGGGTATCCATCCCTCCCATCCCTCACTAATCCTTTCTGATAGTAACCGTTTTCATGTGTTCTCAATCTTCCTGTTTCATCTGGAAGTTTATTTCTTCAGTTATCTCTCTTTTTCTTTATAAAATATTCAAATTCTTCAGCCTTGACCCCACTTTCCCTTACTATCGCTTCCTCCCTTATTCTCTTTCTCTTTATAGCAAAACTCTTTGAAAAGAGTTGTGTGTGCTTCTCTCTCTCATCCCATTCTCCCTTAAACCCACTCTAACACACACATATACACATACTCTCCGCTGATAAATCCAGTGGTCAACCCTTAGTCCTCATCTTACCAAAACTAACACAGTTGATCTACCCTTTCTCCCTTGAAACACTTTCTTCCCCTCCAGGATATTTCTTTTTTATATTTCTGGCTTTCCTTTCAGGCATCTTTGCTTGGTCCTCTTCATCTCTGTATTCTCTAAATGTTAAGAGTGCCAAGGACTTGTATCTGTTCTGTGTAGTCTCCTCCTTTGTAATCACATCTAATTTCATGACTGTAAATACCATCTATATGCTGATGGTTGCCAGTCTTATATCCCCAGCCTATTTTCTTAACTCTACTCATGTGCCCAGCTGCCCACTCTTCATCTCTTATTGGATGAATAACGGGCCATGTTAAACTTAACGTGTCCAAAATTGAGCTCCAGGTTCCAGCCCCTACCACCTGTTTCTCACCTAGTCTTTCCCATTTCAACAAATGGCAAGTCCCTTTTGCCAGTACTCAGGCCATAAAGCTTGGAGTCATCCGTGATCGTTCTTTCTCTTCCCTGCCGTATGTTTGTTACCTGGTTGTGTGTGTGTGAATTACCTCCTTCCTTTTATCTATTGGAATCTTTTCATTAAGCCCCTGGAACTCAGTCTCCATCCTGTCGTGAAAGTATACTTTTCTTTTCAGGACTGGAGTACACAGCTCTAGGAGTTCATCTGCCAACTGGAGGTATTTCACTTTAGGGAAGAATCATGTGACTGCCCTTTGACACAGTCTCTTGCTAAAATCATTCCCCCTGCTCTCAGCCTTTTCAGAGGTCCTCTTCTTTCTTCTGCTTTTCAAAACAGTGTTCAAGTCTCTGCAGTGAGAAGATAATTTTCCACTTTACTTTCACTGTTAACATCCTCCCACTCCCCATCAACTCTCAGTGAGGAGCCTGTTTAAATTTGTACAGTGACTACTGTTTGCAACTCTTAACAATACTGATGCTCACTTTGAATGTCTACAGATTGCCTGCATAGCAAATTCTTGTTGACACTTAGACTGAAAAAGAAAATCTGTTTCTCCCCCAAGGAATTAACTTTTATTAAATCTTTTAAAAATAGAATTAGTGTTTATGTAAGACATGTCTGAAAAGGAACTGGCAATGACTTGGTCATCAATTTATCTTTCCTCTGTGAAACCAACTTTGATTCCTTTCAGGGTTAAGAATGGATTTTAAAGAATAGTTACACTAATAGTTAGATGAAAGTTAACAAAGAATTCAGAATCTTCAGATATAACATAAGTTGAGATTATATGGTTACAAGTTAAAAGGAAAACCACCTCAGATTGACTTAAGGAAAAGGACATTTATTGGCTCAAGTAACTTAAAAGTCCAAGGATCGATATAGCTTAAGGCATGACTGAGCCTAGGGCTGGGGTCAGCGAAAGGAGCCAGTGTCTGGTTTTGTTAGTTTGATTTTTAGCCACATTGCACAGCATGTGGGATCTTAGTTCTGGACCAGAGGTTGAACTGGAGGCCCATATATTGTAAGTGTGGAGTCTTAATCACTGGACCACAAAGGAAGTCCCCTGTCTGTGTCTATTTTTGTAAATAAAGCTTTATTGGAATACAACCATGCCCATTCCTTCTCATATTGTCTTGATGTTTTTATGCTCTGAATTGAAGCATAGTGGTGAAGCTGAATAGTTGTCAAGAGATCTATGACCACTATGTTTTGTGGGTTTTCCCCCTTAACCCCAGGTCCCACAAGAGTGCCCCTATTTCAGATGCTAATCAAAAGTCAGATTGCCCCTATTTCAGATGCTAATCAAAAGTCAGATTGCCCCTATTTCAGATGCTAATCACAAGTCAGATTGTTCCCTGTGCTTCTGACCAACTGGCTATAAATCAGAGGTTCCCAGGACCCCCTCCTTGATTAATCTACGAGAGTGAATCACAGAATTCAGAAAACTAGTTACTTACTGGTTCATTACAAAGGGTATTAAGCAGTCATGAATGAACAACTGGATGAACAGAGACATAGGACAAGATGCTGAAACCAGGAGCTTCTGTCCTGTGGAGTTTGGAGCTGGCAAGTGGGTGAGTTCTGGCTCACCAGCCTGCAAGTTCAGAACCCCATCCTTCTTGGTTTTTATGGAGGCTTCATCACATAGGCGTGATTGATTAAATCATTGGCCATTGGTGATTGATTCAACCTCCAGCCCCTCTTTCTCCTTCAGAGGTCATGAGGTGGGACTGTTAATCCACTAATTGTTCTCCCTGGCAATCCCCCATTCTTTAGGAGACTTCCAAAAGTCACTTTATTGGGACTTCCCTGGTGGTCTGGTGGTTAAGACCGGCACTCCCAATGCAGGGGGCTCAAGTTTGATCTCTGGTCAATGAACTTGATCCCGAATGCTACAACTAAGATTCAGTGCAGCCAAATAAATAGTCAAAAAAATGTCACCTTATTAACATAAACTCAGTTATGGTTGAAAGGGACTTGTTATAGGTAACAAGATGCCCATTTCACCTTCATGACTCTGATATGATTTCAAATATTATAACACAAGATGCTCCCATTGCTCTCACCGCTTAGAAAATTCCAAGGGTTTGGAGAACTGTAAGCCAGGAACCATGGACAAAGTCCAAAATACATATTTGTTATAAATCACATTTTCACGCCCACAAACCCTGAAATATTTCCCATCTCGCCCTTTACAGAAATGAATGACCAGCCTCTGGTCTAGAGAAAAAATGATGTCGATTGGATCTGGTCTTTCTATTTCTCTGCTCTGGTTTCCCCAGGGTTGATCCCTTCTCGTGTAGGTTCTCTTATGGTGGCAGAAAATCTGCATAGCTCCAGGCTCACATCCTCATAAGACTGGTCTTCTTTCCTAGTTGCTCCAATAAAAAATGCTAAGACTGGCTTTGATTGAACCTCCTTTTGTGGCCTTGTTTGATATGTCCATCCCCAAACCAATAACTGGCCATGGGAATGCAGTACTCCGATTTGCCAGGTCAAGGTCACAAGTCGCCCTCTGGAGTGATGAGTCGAATGAATATCTTCCAGACCCATAAGAACTGAAGAAGTGAAGGGTTGATCTTAAGAAAAGTTGAGGAGCTATTTCCAGAAAAAGGTATTGAATGAGTAGGGGGAGTAGTAGGAATAGAATAATGAGTAAACAGAAGGGAAATTACATAACAAGCTGGTAACCAAAAGTGCCCTTTGAAACAGAATAGCAAGTTTAAATAGCTACAGCTTCTTCCGTTAATACGGAAACAAATACTTTCCCTTTTCACCAATTCATTTATTAAAAAAAAAAGTATTTATTTATTTTTTTGGCTGTGCCAGGTCTTAGTTGTGGCACACGAGGTCTTCAGTCTCGGTTGCCACATGCAGGATCTTTAGTTGCAGCACGCAAACTTTTAGTTGCAACATGTGAGATCGAGTTCCCTGACCAAGGATCGAACTCGGGACCCCTGCACTGGGAGCATAGAGTCAACCATTGGACCACTAGGGAAGCCCCTCACCAGTTCATTTTAAATCAAGATTTAGGTCAACTAAGTGAAATTACTATTTTTATTTATTACAGTTTGATATTGGCAATTTCATGCAGTTTATATTAGCTTCCTAGGGTAGGCTACAACAAAGCACCACAAAGTGGGTGGCTTAAAACAACTGAAATTTATTCTCTCAGTCTGGAGACTGGAAGTCAGAAACCAAAGTGTCAGTAAGGCCACACTCCCTCCAAAGCTCCAGGGAGAATCCTTCCAGCTTCTGGTGGTTGCAGGTATTCCTTGACTTGGAGTTGCATAACTCCAATCTCTACCTCTTCACGTGGCTTTTCTTTCTTGTGTGTATTTATGCATCCTCTCTTCTTGGTATAAGGACACCAGTCATTGGACTTAGGGCCCACCCTAATCCAGTATGGGCTTCCCAGGTGGTGCTAGTGGTAAAGAACCCGCCTGCCAATCCAGGAGACATGACAGACACGGGTTTGATCCCTGGGTTGGGAAGATCCTCTGGAGGAGGGCATGGCAACCCACTCTATTATTCTTGCCTGGAGAACTACAGTCCACGGGGTCACAAAGAGTCAGACATGACTGAAGTAACCTAGAACGCATGCTCTAATCCACTATGAGTTCATCCTGATTATATCTGCAGAGACATTCTTTCCAATAAGGTTACATCCTGAGCTTCCAGGTAGACATGAATTTTGAAGGGACAGTATTCAACCCACTACTTGGTTTATACATATATTATTGGAAAATTGAAAAAGCAGAAGATTTATCTTTTCAGCCTCTAAATAAATAGAAAAATAAAGACTGGGTTAGTGTGTATTCCAGGAATGCAAAGATGATTCAATATCCAAAAAATCCATTAATGTAATATATCATTTTAATAGATTGTTATGGGTTGAATTGTGTTCCTCCTAAAAAGATATATTGAAGTCCGAACCTACAGTACCGTCTTTGAAAGTAGGGTTTTTACAGGTGTAATTAATCAAGATGAGGTCATACTGGAGTATGGCTCTTTCATTCAAAATGACTAGGGTCCTTATAAGAAGACATTGTGACGATACAGGAGAGATCTCCCTGTGGAGACACAGAGACACACAGGGAGAAGATAGCCCTGTGAAGATGCAGCAAAGGTGGAGGTTCTGCAGCCGCAAACTGAGGAACACTTGGGGCCACCAGAAGACAGGAAAAAGCAAAGAAGGGCTCCTCTCTTAAAGATTTCAGAGGGAGCCTGGCCCTGCTGACTTCGATTTCAGATCTCTAGATAGACTCCAGACTGTGAGACAGTATGTTTCTGTTGTTTTAAGTCACCCAGTTGATGGTATTTTCTTAACAGCAGCCCTAGGAAACCAATAGCCAGATTAAGAGAAAAAAGCGTATAAATACAGAATAAGCATTCAATACAATTTAGCACTCATTTACGATACCGATTTTTAATTAATGTATTTGTTTATTTTTGGCTGTGCTGGGTCTTTGTTGCTGCTCAGGCTTCTCTCTCGTTGTGATGAGCAGGGGCTTCTCTCTCCTTGCGGTGTACAGGCTTCTCACTGTGCGGGCTTCTCTTGTTGGGGAACGTGGGATCTAGGACTGGTGGGCTCAGTAGTGCTGCACATGGCTCAGTAGTTGCTGCACATGGCTCAGTAGTTGCAATCCCTTGGGTCCCGAACACAGGCTCAATAGTTGTGCCCAGGCTTAGTTGCCTTATGGCACGTGGGATCCTCCCAGACCAAGGATCAAACCCCTGTCTCCTATATTGGCAGGTGGATTCTTTTACCACTGAACCACCAGAGAAGCCCCTAAACATTCTTAATGGTAAGATTTTAGCAGCATTTCCACTCAGCCCATGAAGCCTACTAGCCCATTCACTATAGCAATAAAACCTATAAGCAACAGAAATAAATCTAACAAAAAACATTCAAGATCATAAATAAAATAAGGAAACATTACTGAAGAATATGCAGGAAGACCTAAATGAGTGGTGACTTATACCATATTCATGGATAATAGGACAATAGTAGAGGTATTTCCCTGGCAGTCCCGTGATTGACTCCATGCTTCCATGGCAGGGGGCATAGGTTCAGTCTCTAGTTGGGGAAGTTCCACGTGCTGTGAAGTGTGGCCAAGAAAAAAAAAGAAAGAATATTTTTTAAGAAAAAGACTCAGTATTATAAAGATGTATGGTCTCACATAATCTCTAAATTCAATTCCAGAAATAATCCCTATAGGATATTTTAGAAGTGAAATATGATAAGCTTATCATAATTTTTCTATAGACAAACAAGAGACAATCATATTTTTTAATGTTATTTGAAGAAGACTTATGAGGGAGAGTTTTCGTTTTCTAAATTTAGTTTAAATTTGGAGTTTAAATTTAAACTCAATTTAGAGTTTTAGTAATTAAAGCTGTGCAGTATTGGGGGAGAGAAATAGATGAATTGAACCAGAAAAGGAGCTTAGAAATAGACCCATGAATTTGTGGAAACTAGATGTATAACAGAAGTAGCATTACAAATTAGCAGGGAAAGGATTTTCTGTTCAATAAGTAGTGCCAGAAAGATTGGTATCTTTATGAAAAATATTAGAATACCATATGCAAAATCAATAGTTGGTTAAAACCCTAAAAGTGAGAAACAGAACTTTGTTAAAAAAAAAAACCTCTACGTCCTTGAGATAGGGATTTCTTAAACAAGATAGAGAAAGCACGTTAACAGACTGATACGTTTGACCATACTAACACTAAAAGCTGCTGTTTAATAAAAACTCACCGTTAAGGGAGTTAAAAAGACAGACCACAGATGGGAGGCGATATCTGCAAGACTTATAACCAATAAAGGATTAGTTTGTTGGATATATAAAGGATACCTATAAATCAATAAGAAAAAGATAACCAATTTAAAAAATAAGAAAGGATATTGTGTAGACAGCATTATTGGCCCCAGTTCATCACCCTCTACCAACATTCACACTCTTTGCTGTGTGATTTTGCAGTTCTTCCCACTAACAGACCAGAAGATATTTCTTCTCCTCTGTACTTTAGATTCGGCCATGTGATTTGCTTTAGTCTGTTAGGACATGGTGCATGTGACACAGTGGCAGCTGCAAGCCTAAGCTTTAAGAGACCTCATGTAGTTCCACTTGGGTTTATGTCCTTTAGCCATTGTTGTGAGAAGAAATTGTCCAGGCTGGCCTACTAGTCCTGGGAGGAAGATGTCAGACCATGAAGTAACAGCCACTTCAGACAAGCTGCCACATTTAACCCACAAGCGCATGAGCTAAATGAATACTTAATTATTGTATAACATTGTTTTGGTAGTTAGCTGTTATGCAGTGGTACTTATCAACATTGTAATGAGCAAAGAAATTCACTTAGTCAAGGTCAACAAACATTAAAAGTTGTTCAGCCCATTCAAATAAAAGCAATAGCATACCATTGTATGTTTTGTTGGAGAAGGCAATGGCACCCCACTCCAGTACTCTTGCCTGGCAAATCCCATGGACGGAGGAGCCTGGTGGGCTGCAGTCCATGGGGTCGCTAAGAGTCGGACACGACTGAGCGACTTCACTTTCACTTTTCACTTTCATGCATTGGAGAAGGAAATGGCAACCCACTCCAGTGTTCTTGCCTGGAGAATCCCAGGGAAGGGGGAGCCTGGTGGGCTGCTGTCTATGGGGTCACACAGAGTCGGACACGACTGAAGTGACTTAGCAGCAGCAGCAGCAGTATGTCCATGAGATTGGCAGAATTTAAAAAGTCTGATGATATTAAGTGTTGGCAAAAACTGAGAAGTAGAAATTGATCTATACCATTAGTGAAAGTGCGCACCTAGAGACTAGGTGACATGATTCTAGTCATCGAGTTGCAAGTTCCCTGGAGGTGGCATCTAGAAAAAGCTTTTTTTTTTCCCCTAATAAAAAAGATTAAAATTGCCTGGTAATTGCCTTTTGTCTTTTCACCTTCTTCCTGCCAGGAATGTGGATGTGAAGCTGCACATGGGGCACTCATCTTGCAGCATGAGGTGTTTTAATTTCATTAGTTAACGTTTTTCATATGTTCATTTGATTCCTTTTCAAACCTGCCTTTTCTTTTTTCTCCCCATTCTTGTGGATAATAATAATAAAGTAAAAGAAGAATAGCTAAAGTAGTACCTCACAAAGAACTACATTTGTGAAGTACTTACTATGTCCCAAACACTGTTTCCAGTGCTCTAGATATTGGGTTGGCCAAAAAGTTCGTTTGGATTTTTGCAGCCGATGTTGCGGAAAAACCTGAGAGAATTTTTGGCTAACCCAGTCCTTCAACTCATTCAATCCTCACAGTAATCCTATGAAATGAATGCTATTTTTGCTTCTATTTTACAGATAAGGAAACAGCGATACAAAGGTTAAATATTAATACATTGCCCACGTTCACATAGCTATTAAGTGAAAGAGCCAGACTTTCAGTCAAGCTACCTGGTTCTAGTGTCTGTGTTCATGACTATATGCTAGTGTATGTCACATTTTATCTTTGATCATTTTAAACATGCTTATTTAATGGCCTGTTAGATTTTTATTCTGTTTTACTCAAATTTGGGGGGTTCTAATTCCCTGCTTGTCATGCCTGCTAATTCTTCTTTATATCTTTTAATATTTTTGACTCTTTCATTCAGCAGGATTGATTAAGCACCTGTTGTGTGCTCAAGTGCTGTACAGGGACCTGGGGATATAAGTAAACAAAACAGGCAAACTCTCTGCTCTTGAGGACCTTAAGTTTAAGGAGAAAACAGCGTAATCAAATAAGTGGATGAAGAGTAGGGGGAGCTGCATAGAATGGTAAAGGAAAGCCCCTCTGATAAGGTGACATTTTAGCAGAGATCAGAAATGTGAGAATGGGAGCTATGTGTGTATCTAGGGGAAGAATTTCCAAGCAGAGGGAATAGTACCACAAGGCTTCGTGGCAGGAACTTGCCTTACATGTTTGGGAATGAGCTTTGGAGCTGGAATGCGGTGTGTGAGGGCTAGAACAGAGGAGATGCGGGCAGAGGGGTACTGCGAGGGACAGGGTGCAGATGGTGTAGGGCCTTGCAGGTCAAGAGAGGCACTTTGGGGTTGGATGGGGAACTTTGGAGGGTTTCGTGCAGAGAAGTGACTTGATTTCACTTGCATTGTAGAAAGGTTGCTCTGGCTGCTCTGTTCAGATTAGACACTCCACACATTCATTCTAGGAGAGAAAAGTGTTGTGTAAGATATGAAGTGCCATTTTTAAAATTACATCTTAAATATAATGGTTATTTGGGTTTGTTTGTTTGTTTTGAACTTTTTCTTTTGTATTGGGGTATAGAGGATTAACAGTGTTGTGATAGTTTTAGGTGAACAGTGAAGGAACTCAGCCATACCTGTATCCGTGCTCGTGTGCAGGCTCAGTCACTCAGTCGTGTCCAACTGTTTGTGACCTGATGGACTGTAGCGCGCCAGGCTCCATGGAATTTTCCAGGCAAGAATACCGGAGTAGGTTGCCATTTCCTACTCCAGGGGATCTTCCCAACCCAGGGATCGAACCTGCGTCTCTTGTGTTTCCTGCATTGATAGCCAGATTCTTTACCACTTCACAACCTGGGAACCCTCCATGCTGTGCCATGCTAAGTCGCTTCAGACTCTGTGTGACCCTGTGGACTGTAGCCTGCCAGGCTCCTCTGTCCATGGGATTTGGGATTCTCCAGGCAAGAATACTGGAGCAGTTTTCATGTCCTCCTCCAGGGGATCTTCCCAGCCCAGGGACTGAACCTGCATCTCCTAAGTCTCCTGCATTGGCGGGCGGGTTCTTTACCTCCATACATGTATCCATTCTCCCCAAAACCCCCTCCCATCCAGGATGTCACATAACAGTGAGTAGAGTTCCATGGGCTACACATTATTAGATCCTGTTTGTTATCCATTTTAAATATAGAAGTGTGTACGTGTCCTTCCCAAGCTCCCTGACTACCCCTTCCCCCCCAGTAACCATAAATTCCTTCTATAAGTCTGTGAGTCTCTTTCTGTTTTGTAAGTTCATTTGTATCATTTCTTTCTAGATTCCACATATAAGGGGTATCATACGATATTTCTCTTTGTCTGACTGACTTCACTCAGTATGACACTCACTAGGTCCATCCGTGTTGCTGCAAATGGCATTATTTCTTTGTTTTGAATGAAAAGAAGGCTGAGTACTATTCCATTGTATATTTGTACCATATCTTCTTTATCCATTCCTCTGTCCATGGACATGTAGGTTGCGTCTATGTCTTGGCTATTGTAAACAGTGCTTCAGTGAACACAGATGTGCATGTATCCTTTTGGATCATGTTTATCTGCAGTTACATGCCCAGGAGCTGGATTGCAGAGTCATTTGGTAGCTCTATTTTTAGTGTTTTTAGGAACCTCCGTACTGTTCTCCATAGTGGCTGTACCAATTTACATTCCCACCAACAGTGTAGGAGGGTTCCCTTCTCGCCACAACCTTTCTAGCATTTACTGTTTGTGAATTTTTTGATGACAGCCATTCTGAGTGGCTTAAAGAGAAGTATTATAGTTTTTATTTCTATTTCTTTAGTAATTAGTGATGTTGAACATCTTTTCACGTGCCTATTGGCTATCTGTTTGTCTTCTTTAGCTCAGCTAGTAAAGAATTTGCCTGCAATGCAGAAGTCCAGTTCAATTCCTGGGTCGGGAAGATCTGCTGGAGAAGGGATAGGTTACCCACTCCAGTATTCTTGGGCTTCCCTTGTGCTCAGCTGGTAAAGAATCCTCCTGCAATGCGGGAGACCTGGGTTCAATCCCTGGGTTGGGAAGACTCCCTGGAGAAGGGAACAGCTACCCATTCCAGTATTCTGGCCTGGAGAATTCCATGGACTGTATAGTCCATGGTGTCCCAAAGAGTTGGACACAACTGAGTGACTTTCACATTCAGGTCTTCTTTGGAGACGAGATTATTTAGGTCTTTTGCCCATTTTTTAAGCGGGCTGTTTGTTTTGATGCTGTTAAGTGTCATAAACTACATGTAAATTTTGGAGACTAATCCCATATCAGTCACATCATTTGCAAATATTAATATTTTCTCCCAGTTCGTGTGTTGTCTTTTCATTTTGTTTATTGTTTCCTTTGCTATGCAGAAGGTTTGAGTTTAAGTAGGTCCCACTTGCCCACTTGTTTATTTTTGTTTTTATTTCCATTCTTCTGGAAAACAGATAAAAAAAGATATTGCTGTGATTTATGTCAGAGAATGTTCTGCCTATGTTTTCCTCTGAAAGTTTTATATTAAAAGTGTCCAGTTCCACATTTAGGTCTTTAATCCATGGTTATTTTTTAACATGATATTATGGCATAAGCATACTTTGAATATTATGCAGCCAGGAGAAAATCTGCACTTTGTGAAGGATGATTCCATGACATCAAGGTTAACTATAAGGAGGACAAGACGAAAGCAACTTCTTGAAGACAACACTCAACAAGAAAACCTTGAAGATGCTGGCACCCCAGGTCTTTCCATGTCCAAATGAAGCTGCATGGTCAGCAAATGCCTAAATTGGTATTCATGGCACCAGAATTTATATCAGGTTTTCCTTACCTAGCTTAGGAAAACTTCTTGTGCAGAGATGTCCCATGGTTTTTTAAGGATATCTTCATTTTTAAGATTTGGGGATTCTGATTCTTTAAGTAGTTCCTGTTACTAACAAATGACCAATATTTGTTAAATATTTCTTTGTATGTACCAAAAAGTATTTAAAATTCTGCCAATTTCACTTCAAATCAGTTACTTCTACCTGTTACTCAGTCCTAACTTGACTACTTATTTATTCATTGTTTCAACCAACACATCTTGACCACCTACCATGTGCAGTTTGGAGGCTGTTGATAATAGGTGGCGGACTGAAGCGGTATCTGCAGTAGTGGACAGAAGTGGTAGGATTTGGATTTATTTTGAAGGTAAAGCTGACAACACCGAATCAAAGATGACTCTTAATGCTTTGGGTCTGAATAAGTGGGATGAAGTTACCATTTCCTGGGATGGATAAGACCATAGAAAAGGCAGGTTTAAGATGAGGATGTATGAAGAGTATGGTTTTGGATATGTTGAGCTCAGGATGCCTATTAAATATCTAAGTGGTGATGCACATAAATATAAAAGTCTGGGGCTCAGGGAAGACGTCAGGGCTAGATGTGTAAATCTGTGAGTTATAAGCTCAAAGATGGTATTTAAAACTATGAGCCTGGATGAGATCACATAGGGAATGATATAAGTAGAGGAAAGGTCTGAGCCTGAGGCCAAGGACATTCCAGCTATAGAGGAGAAAAAATTTTCCTTGACCTTCTTCCTCGCCTGTGTCTGAAAATTAAAGTGACAGATTAGCAGGAGAAATGTATATGAATTTACTCAAAGTAGGTAGGCTTCAGAAGGAAATGAAGACCCAAAGAGACAGATCTGTGTGTTTTTTGCTAGGCTTGATGAAGAGTGGACAGTCGTGGGAAAGAATGTGGTAGATAAGGAGTAAGAGGTAAACTCAGTGAACTGGGGACACTCAGTACAGCCTGTTTGTTCAGATTCTTCTCGGCATCCCTTCATTGCCTGAGATAAGGAGGCTCCTTTCCTCTGTGTCTAGGGAGGACACCTCTCACCTGAGATTTGTGATCTGATGCAGCAGAGAGGGGAGGGGGTATCAGAGTGACCTTCCTGCTTCTGCCTATTTACTCAGACTCCTTCAGTTCATAATATTCACTAGCAAGTTGCCATATTTGGGGGTAGCATGTCCTGAATCCCATAGCACTTAGAGATTAGACGAGGAAGAATCAGGAGAGGAGCCTGAGGAGTGGGCAGTTGAGAACCATGAAGGAGTGGTATCCTGGCAGCCAAGTAAGTGAAACAAGGGTTTCAGGTTGAAAAGAATGATCCACGGTGTCAGTGAAACGAGGACAAAGAAGTGACCACTGGATCTGACAACATGCAAGTTACTAATAATGGTCTTTCCAAAAAATGGGTTTTGATGGATGGGCATGAAAACCTGATGAGAATAGGAGCAGTGAAGCTAGCAAATGAAAAAAACCAAGACAAAAACTCTTTCAATGAATTTTCTGTAAGGCAAGCAGAGAAATGGAGTAGAAATCTACTTGGAGTAGAAATCTATTTCTGGCTAGAAATAGATGTGAAATCAATGGGAGTTTATTATGTTTTTGTTATTTATTTTTTTTTTTGTTTGGCTATACTGGGTCTTCACTGCTTTACGTAAACTTTCTGTAGCAGTAGCTAGTGCAGTCTACTCTGAGCCGTGCACAGGCTTCTCATTGTAGTGGCCTCTTGTTGCGGAGCTCTCGAGCGCGGTGGCTCAGTAGTTGTGGTGCACGGGCTCAGTTGCTCCGAGTCATGTGGAATCTTCCTGGACCTGGGATCAAACCTGTGTCCCCTGCATTGGCAGGCAGATTCTTAACCACTGGACCATCAAGGGGAGTTTTTAAGGTAGGAGATATTAGACATCATGGTGGTACAATACTGGAAATGAGCCAGCCACTCTATATAGCGAAGAGAATGACTTTGAGTTCAGTTTAAGCAGAGCTTATTTTCCACCTGGTTCAGTATCCTTGCCTGGAGAATTCTGTGGACAGAGGAACCTGGCGGGCTACAGTCCATGGGGTCCCAGAGAGTCAGACATGACTGAGTGACTAACACTTTCACTTTTTTCAGATTCTGAGAGTTTCCCTCCTAAGCAGTTTGGCATTTGCTTCTGCAAGGTGTCCCCATGGACACCACCAGCCCAAGACTCATTCCCATGTTAATTTTTCAGCTTGAGGTTTTCCACACCAAGCAAGCAAAATGAATTTGGACTCCAGAACTTCACAAAGCACAACCTTGGATTTTATATCTCACCTAGGGACTTTTTTCCTCCCAACCAAGACAAGCTTTCTTTGCTTTTTCTCTGGACTTAGGGGCAAAGTTTACTATTCCATTTTCAATAAGGTTGAACCCTTCAGTTCAGTTCAGTCGCTCACTCGTGTCTGACTCTTTGCGACCTCATGAATCACAGCACGCCAGGCCTCCCTATCCATCACCAACTCCCGGAGTTCACTCAGACTCACGTCCATCAAGTCCGTGATGCCATCCAGCCATCTCATCCTCGGTCGTCCCCCTCTCCTCCTGCCTCCAATCCCTCCCAGCATCAGAGTCTTTTCCAATGAGTCAACTCTTTGCATGAGGTGGCCAAAGTACTGGAGCTTCAGCTTTAGCATCATTCCTTCCAAAGAAATCCCAGGGTTGATCTCCTTCAGAATGGACTGGTTGGCTCTCCTTGCAGTCCAAGGGACTCTCAAGAGTCTTCTCCAACACCACAGTTCAAAAGCATCAATTCTTTGGCACTCAGCCTTCTTCACAGTCCAACTCTCACATCCATACATGACCACAGGAAAAACCATAGCCTTGACTAGAGGGTTCCAGTTTCTGTTACTGATGAAAACCAGAGCCCATGTTGCTGCCCCAGCAACTCAACCATACCTTTAAAGTTTTGACTGAATTTTAGCCAGCATCTCTAGAGATTTGTGACCAGAAGTTTCAATACTTTCTAGACCACCATTTTGCTGAGGTCAGAAATCATCTCCCTTCATTCTTCACCTGGCTAATTATGCCTTTGAGGTCTCAACTTAAATGTGACTTCTCAGAGAGGTCACACTCTGAAACCTCTAACACACTCCATCTCAATCTAAACTAGTTTATACTTTTATACCAAGAGCACCCTCCTTCTGTCTTAGCACTTCTCAGAGAGGTCACACTCTGAGACCTTCCCTAACACACTCCATCCCAATCTAAACTAGTTTATACTTTTATACCAAGAGCACCCTCCTTCTGTCTTAGCACTTGTCATTTATAACTCCACATGAATATTTGTTTAATGCTGATACTCCCTTTAGGTCAAAAACTACATAAGATGCAAGAAAGAAGCCTATTTAATTTACCATATAGCAGAAGGCCTGATTTATAGAAGATGCTCAAACCAGGTTCTATGACTGAACAAATAATTGTCTAAAAATCAAACAACTAAGAGTAGAATTAGCTACCCTTCCCTGGTGGCTCAGCTGGTAAAGAATCTGCCTGCAATGAGGGAGACCTGGGTTCTATCCCTGGGTTGGGAAGATTCCCCTGGAGAAGAGAACGGCTATCCACTCCAGTATTCTGGCCTGAAGAATTCCATGGACTCTATAGTCCATGGGATCACAAATAGTCAGAGGACTTCCCAAGTCGCTCAGTGGTAAAGAACTGCCTGCTAATGCAAGAGACGCAGGAGATGCCAGTTCCATCCCTGAGTCAAGAAGATCCCCTGGAGAAGGAAATGGCAACCCACTCCGGTATTCTTGCCTGGAAAAATCCCATGGACACAGGAACCTGGTGGGCTTCAGTCCATGGAGTCTCAAAGAGTCAGACACGATTGAGCACTCACGCACGAGAGTAGAGTAGGGACTTCGCTGCCTGTCCAGTGGTTAAGACTCTACATTTCCACTGCCAGGGGCATGGGTTCGATCCCTGGTCAGGGAACTAAGTTTCTACATAAAAGAAGTATTACATGGTATCCTAAAACCTATTATCTTCTATGTCTGGGAGATGATATTCTCTAAGGAGAAGTGTTTTTAATGGAAAAAGGACAGAGATTTCTGTCATTTCACTTGGCTCATCTTAGAGAAGCAGTGTTACTCCAGTGTTGGTAACAACTGTGTCTTTTCCTCTCTAGAATGGAGATCTCCTCTCATCAGTCTCACCTCCTGCAACAACTGAATGAGCAGCGCAGGCAGGATGTATTTTGTGACTGCAGTATTCTGGTTGAAGGGAAGGTCTTCAAAGCCCATCGAAATGTCTTATTTGCTAGTAGCGGCTACTTTAAAATGCTCCTTTCTCAGAACTCCAAGGAGACAAGTCAGCCAACCACAGCGACATTTCAGGCCTTCTCTCCTGACACTTTTACAGTTATCCTGGACTTTGTCTATTCCGGCAAGCTCTCTCTCACGGGTCAGAATGTCATAGAAGTGATGTCAGCTGCTAGCTTCCTTCAGATGACTGATGTCATCAGTGTATGTAAGACCTTTATTAAATCTTCGTTAGACATTAGTGAGAAAGAAAAGGATCGCTATTTCAGCCTCTCTGATAAAGATGCCAGTTCTAATGGTGTAGAACGCTCCTCTTTTTATAGCAGTGGCTGGCAAGATGAAAGCAGTTCTCCTCGTTCTCACCTAAGCCCAGATCAAGGAGCAGGTATAATAAGCGGGAAATCTTGGAGTAAGTATAATTACCACCCAGCCTCCCAAAGGAATACTCAACAGCCTCTGACCAAGCATGAACAAAGGAAAGATTCCATTAAAAAGTCCAAACATTTGAGGTTGTCACAGCCTTCTGAAATGACTCATTATAAGTCAAGCAAGCGAGAAGCACGGACATCTGATTCTTCCAGCCATGTTTCCCAGTCTGAAGAACAGGCACAGATGAATGCCGAAATGGACTCTACTCCTGTTAGCTATCAGTATGGTCAAGGATCTGATGTCACGTCAAGAAGTTTTCCAGGTACCCAAATAGAGAATTAGTCCTTTCAGTCAGGTTCCAAGACTCCAATGTAAATCAATCCTGTCTCAACATGCCCTTGGTTTTAGGGCAGTTGAACCAAGTCTGTTTTTTTTTTTTTTTTTTTCTTTTTAAAAGGTCATACTTCTCTAATGAAGAGAAGTACTTCTTCTATACATAAAAGGTAAATTTTTAAAATTAAAATATTGGATAAATTTAGTAAGTCAAAGCAATAGAGTTCTGAGGGTCAGAAACCCATGATTTTCCAGACCTGCTTTTCTGTAGATTATTAGATTACTGTTAGATGTTTAAAATTCTTTTGTAAATGGCTCAATCCTTAAGAAACATATTTTTAATTTATTTTTTAAATGGCTCAGTCCTTAAGAAACATATTTTCAATTTTTTTTTTAAGTTTTATATTAGAGTACAGCTGATTAACAGTGTTGTGTTAGTCTCAGATGTACAGCAAAGTGATTCGGTTATACATCACACTTTCACTTTAACTAGTTTATTTTTCTTCTGAGTATTCACTCAGGAGGAGTATTTTTATATAGAAAAATTAAATAGAGCAATCATGCATATTGGCAAAGGTTTACAGCCCTAATACCTAAAATAAATTAAATCTGACTTTATTAAGATATAAATGCATAATTTTTAAAAACATAACATTTATACTGTAACTCTGTGTGCAACACCATGAGATATCTCATTTCTATGATAGTAAAATGCAGAGAGATTATGTAGGCTGATAGTTTCAAAGTAGAGAACAAAGATTAGAAATGCATATCATCTGTTGCTGTTGCTGTTAAGTTGCTTCAGTCGTGTCCGACTCTGTGCGACCCCAGACATGGCAGCCCATCAGGCTTCCCGTCCCTGGGATTCTCCAGGCAAGAACACTGGAGTGGGTTGCCAAGTGAAAGTGAAGTCGCTCAGTCATGTCTGACTCTTAGCGACCCCATGGACTGCAGCCCACCAGGCTCCTCCATCCATGGGATTTTCCAGGCAAGAGTACTGGAGTGGGGTGCCATTGCCTTCTCTGGCATATCATCTAGTCCCCCCAATTAATCGTTAGCAGATTTGCTTAGTAGTTTGAAAAGTGAAAGTGAAAGTTGCTCAGTCACGTCCCAGTCTTTGCGATCCTACGGACTGTACAGTCCATGGAATTCTCCAGGCCAGAATACTGGAGTGGGTAGCCTTTTCCTTCTCCAGGGGATCTTCCCAACCCAGGGTCTCCCTCATTGCAGGCAGATTCTTTACCACCTGAGCCACAAGGGAAGCCTAAGAATACTGTAGTGGGTAGCCTATCCCTTCTCCAGCGGATCATTCCAACCCAGGAATTGAACTGGGGTCTCCTGCATTGCGGGCAGATTCTTTACCAAATGAGCTATCAGGGAAGCCATGCTTAATAGTTTACATGTGAATTTAAAGGAAAATTGTGATAAAATTAAACTGCAGAGCATAATATTTAGACTATATATTTAAATTTTTTAATTTTAGAAAAGTTCCAAATATATATATATGTACAGAGAATACTATAATTAACCCCATGCACCCATTATTACCCAGTCCCATTCATGACCAGTCTTATACCTCTGCTCCTGACTCTTCCCCCTTTTTATTTTAATAATCTTTTATTGTATATAGGATATTCAGAATACAAACAATTTTTATGTACATTATTTTAGAACAGCATCCACTGTATGTCTGCTCTGCTTTGTTCAGTCATGTCCAACTCTTTGTGACCCTTTGGACCCACCAAGCTCCTCTGTCCATGGGACTTTTCAGGCAAGAATACTGGAGTTGGTTGCCATTTCCTTCTCCAGGTCTTCCCCTTTTTAAGTAAATCTCAAACATCATATGTCTTCATCTGTAAATATTTCAGAATGTGTCCCTAAAATATAAACTTAAAAAACTACAATACCATTATCATCATATGTAAATAAAATTAACAAGTCCTTAATATCACTAAAAGCCAGTCAATATTCACATTTCCCTGGTTGTGATATAAATTTTAGAAAATAATCTTGTTGTAGATAACATTTAAAAATAATATTCATCCTGATTGACTTTTACTGATCACATTTTCCTGTAGGATGCTACCGTGAAAATACTTAAGATTGTATCATATTGCAAAGCTTACTGAAAATCCCGAGGCACTCTACCACTGGCCAAGGCAGACAGAAATAACAAAGCAAATATGGGAAATCTTTGTTGTATTTTAAAACAGCAAAAAAGTTATCGTTTCTTGGGCTTTGCCCTTTTATAATTCTAGGTTATTTAAATCTGACTTCAATAATGAACCATTGGGGGACCTTCCTGGTGGTCCAGGTGTTCAGACTCTGCACTTCCAGTGCAAGGAGCAAGAGTTCAATCCCTGGCGGTGGAACTAAGATCCCACGTGCCACACAGCACAGCCAAAAAATACAAGCAAAATAACAGTAAGAATGAGAAAATAATTTTTTAAATGAATAATGACAGCTGAATTTAACTGTTACTAAATTGGTGATGTTTGCCTCCAACTACAAGTAACATTTTGAGTCCCTATGAGTTTTAAAACTAAAGGGTAAAATATCCTTGAAACTCCTTCACCTTTGAAAGAAAAGCAGTACAACTGTATGAAAAGTAAGAGCAGGGGGGATAAATATGTGTAAATAAAATATGTTACTTAAAAACATAAACAGTGAACACTTTAACTTTTGGAGTGTGTCTCCAATTTTAAGATCGTAAAGAATCCACCTGCCAGTGCAGGAGACATGGGTTTGACTGCTGGGCAGGGAAAAATCCCCTGGAGAAGGAAATAGCAACCCCACTCCAGTATTCTTGCCTGAAAATCTTATGGACAGAGAAGCCTGGTGGGCTACAGTCCATCGGGTTGTAAAGAGTCGGACACAATTGAATGATTAAACACGCAGCTACCACTTTACTTTTCAAATCTAGTGACTCTAAGACATTAAATAAAAAGATAAGTTGGACAGTGTAAATTACCCAGACTTTGTAAATAAATCAGATCCTGAAGTTATAGTTCTGTACTTAGGATAACATCAACAATCTAGTCTTCATTAAATGTCTTCCTTCTCCTTTTTGCCTACCTTTCTGAGACTGGACTCGCCAGCCCCTTTTGGATTCTTGATGTTATTAGAATTGCGATGACAAACTTTCTGGTGATTTAATCAAACTGTCTCCTGACAGATGACCTGCCCAGGATGAGGTTCAAGTGCCCATACTGCACACACGTGGTGAAGCGGAAGGCAGACCTCAAGCGCCACCTCCGTTGTCACACTGGAGAAAGACCCTACCCCTGTCAAGCCTGCGGGAAAAGATTTAGTCGGCTCGACCATCTAAGTAGCCATTTTCGAACAGTATGTACATGGTTTTTCATTGTTTCACTTTTAGGAAATACATGCATTTATCTGCCTTAGGATAATTTAGTTTACTAGGAAAATCTTTTCGTATAACTCTGCAGTATCTTTTTAAGTTTCTAATTTAATGTTTTTACTTTGCACATAATGCATTGTCTTATTTGTTGATTTTATTTTTTGGCTGCTTGGGATCTCTGTTGCTGCATGAAGGCTTTCTCTTGCGACCATCAGGGGCCAGTCTCTAGTTGTGGTGTGCTGGCTTCTTACTGTTGCGGCTTCTTTTGTGGAACACAGGCTGTAGAGAACAGGCTTCAGTAGTTGTGGCGCACTGGGTTAGGTGCCGCCCAACATGTGGGAGCTTCTTGGACCAGGGGTTGAACCCCTGTCCCCTGCATTGGCAGGGGTATTCTTAACCACTGGACCGCCAGGGAAGTCCCTATACATTTTTAAAAACAGATTTTCTTAGTCTCCTTTGGAACCTTGAAGTACGGGATGTTCTTTTTTTTAAAGCTCTTATGCATCTTTGGCTGCGCTGAATCTTTGTTGCTGCGAGCAGACTCTGTCTAGTTGTGAGGGGGCTACTTCCGTTACGGTGTGTGGGGAGGTTTCTCTTGTTGCGGGGCAGGGGCTCTAGCGCACAGGTGCAGTCGCTGTGCCCAGGCCCAGTCACCCCGTGGCACGTGGAATCTTCCTGGACGAGGGACTGAACCTGTATCCCCTGCATTGGTAGGCAGACTCTGGACGCTGGACCACCAGGAAAGTCCAAGCGACGTTCTTTTGAATATCCATCTCAATTCACTTAAAATCTAACGTGTTTTTATATCCCAGTCATTTCAGAGCCGAAGACAACGTAAGTTGTAAAAATGTCTAGGTCAGAATCACCACTGCAGATACTCGGCATCCACTGGTGACTCTTGAATCCTTTTCTGGTAGGCTGTCGGTCTGGTTTCTGCTGTCTGACGTCTCCACACTACGCCCTCTCCGTCACGCTTCTCCAGTTTCTCTAGTCTCCTCAAGCAAGGGAATAAGAAGGGTTAGAGAGCGACTCTCAATCAGGGAGTAGGCTGTCAACAGTCAGAAAGATCCCAGGGAATTTTCTGTTCGGTGCTCTGGTGGTTTAATAAGGTAGTGACATAGGATTTATTCCACTGTTCATCTTGCAGCAAGAATTGTTTTCAAAATCTGTGTATTATAAGTATTATAATAATAAAAGTATTATTCATACTTTTATTCCATTTATACAAACTCCTTTTAATTTTGAAGGGCATTGGGTCACTTGGTGCATTACTTTATAGTTATTTATTCAACAAATATATATTGAGCACACTCTGGGCCAGACCCTTTTCTACATGCTAGATATACAGCAGTGAGCAAAACAAACTCTCTGCTTTCCTTAATTTCTGAAGCTAAATTTTAAAAAATTAAAATAACCTTTTATTATTACAGAAGCAATAAATATGCATTATAAAAAGTAAGAAAATAAACAGAAGTAAGAATAAGAAAATAAAAATATCATATTTACCACCTAGATAGTACCATTCTTAATGCTTTATCATGAGGCTTCCTTGGTGGTTCAGTGCCTGAGAACACGGGTTTGATCCCTGGTCTGGGAAGATTACTGAGCCAGTTGTTTTACAAAATATCCTACATCTGGGTTTCTCTGCTTGCTTCTACATGGTGTCATTTAGCTTGTCCTTCTTTCCCCCCTGCATTTTCCAAAAACTAGAAGTTTAGTCTAAAGGCTTAATGGATTCAAGTTAAATACTTTCATCAAGGAAGAAATTATGTATTTCTTATTGTATCACCTGAGGAGGGGCTTCCCTGGTAGCTCACCTGGTAAAGAATCCACCTGCAATGCAAGAGACCCTGTTTTGATCCCTGGGTTGGGAAGATCCCCTGGAGGAAGGCATTGCAACCCACTCCAGTATTCTTGCCTGGAGAAGCCCCATGGACAAGTGAAGCCTTGTGGGCTACAGTCCATGGGGTCGCTATGAGTCAGAAATGACTGAGCAGCTAAGCACAGCACAGCACATTAGGAGACACATAATATCTGGTGGACCCATCATTCCTGTTACGATCGATCTCTGGATTAGGGTGATGATACCATTGCATTATAATTAGAAAAGAATCTCTGTGGAACTACTTTGGTATTATATGACTATTTCCCCATCAGTATTCATTTAATAATATTAATACCGATTGGTAATCTCTGTCCAAATGATTAATTTTACTTGGAGTTGTGAAATGATTTACTGATTTTATCCTTCCTTCTGTCTTACTAGCTGGAATTCTATAAAGTAAAGCTTTCCTTCATCACTTGGGGCTATTTGGTTACTTTGAAATAGGGTTCCTACAGGAAAAAGCATATAAATGTTTATTTCCCTTTAATTAGCAATTTTCAGAGTAAGGAGTTGATTTAATAGTAGCCTCCAATGATGTATGAGTTTCTTCTGGCTTTATTTTTTTTTAATAACATACAGTCTCATGAATTTTCATTGATTCATTGTGTTTGGATCCATAACAGTTATTCTTTTTGATACTCAGGTTTTCAAATTTGTGCAGTGGGTACCCTTGAAGCTGGCTCACAACCCATTAAATTTTCAAAGTGTCTTAGTTTTCTGGCTCTAAAAGAGCCCTAGGCCAGTCTTGTACTTCCCCAGACACAAAACTGGAATCAGCCTTTTCTCAAAGGAGCTATGGTACATTTCAGTGGGGGATGAAATTAGAAACCAACATTTGAACACCCAGGGCGCTCACTGTTATTAGGGCATTCTTTTTATATTCTTTCTGAGCTGGTGATGGTTCAGTCGCTAAGTCATATCCAACTCTTACAATTCCATGAACTATAGCCCACCAGGCTCCTCTGTCTGTGGGATTCTCTAGGCAAGAATACTAGAGTGGATTGCCATTTCCTTCTCCAGGGGATCTTCCCAACCCAGGGATCGAACCCGGGTCTCCTGCATTGCAGGCAGATTCTTTACCAACTGAGCTATGAGGGAAGCCCCTTTCTGAGCTAGAAGATGCATATTTTTAAAATAACAAGTTCATGATAATATTTTCAATTTTAACATTATAGTGTTTCACTTAATTTCTTTGTCTTCTTAATTGTGTTGGATTTGAAGGGGGGTGAACATGAATCTGTGTCAGAACTTTATAACAAGAATAATGCCTCATGATAACCATAATACTGCTACTGTCTCAGAAGAAATAAAGATACACTTAAATTATGTACTTTCAGCATTTAGTGAGTAATATGTCAGTGGTTAAGCAGAAGATAATAAGTGTACTGAGTGTTAGTCCCATACATATTCTTAGCTATGTTACCAGACCGCATTAGTTTTCTTGGGTTTTTTGATTACTTGTATTTGGTGGTCTACTTCATAGCATTCCAACTTTATCTGAATGAATATGCCATAAATATTAATTTAGCATTAAATAGTTAATATTATGCAATAATTTTAAGGTTAGAATCTATAATCTACTACTCTGAAAGTTATTGAACAAAGTTATTTATTACTAACTATAATATATAATTATTCATCAATTATAACCTCTTCCCAAAGCATTTCACACATATTAACTCATTTGGTCCACACAAACTGAAGTGTATCCCTATTGGTAATAAGGGAGCAGTTGCGAATAGTAATAGACCAATATGTAGCAGAACCACCATCTTGGCTGTTTATAACTAGTATCCGTTCTGGTCATCAGGCTTCTATTCTGTTTGCGTGGTACCCATACCTTACCAGTTTTTAAATACTTTGACAGTCACCCTGGAGGCAGGTTTCTGTTTTAAATGACTTGCTTCACTATACATCGTTAGTAAATGACAAGATTAGAAAATAACAGAAGCAGGGAGACCAGTCTTCTTTCTACTACATCTTTCATTAATAAAAGTGGCAATAATCCTTACATCAAAAAATATTCTTTTATAAATTTACATTTGGGACATTATTTTTTCTTCCTCAAGCAAAATAACAAAATAGTTTTTTCTCCTGAATTAAGATATGTAAAGTCCTTAGAATAGTATATGGCAGATATTAAGTGTTTACAATTATTATTCTGGGAATATGTCCCATGTTACCTCAGATATGGACTTCCCTGGTGGCTCAGATGGTTAAGCGTCTGTCTACAATGCGGGAGACCCGGGTTCGATCCCTGGGTTGGGAAGATCCCCTGGAGAAGGAAATGGCAATCCACTCCAGGACTGTTGCCTGGAAAATCCCATGGGCAGAGGAGCCCGGTAGTCTACAGCCCATGAGGTCGCAAAGAGTCGGACACAACTGAGCGACTTCACTTACCTCAGAGATAAAAATACTATTGGATTAAGGGATATGTGAAATTATTAAGTATGTAATATTAACCATGAAAACATAATAGACATAATTTAGAGAAAGCTAGTGTTTGATATTTCTGTGACATTACTTTATTACCAAAACCTGTGACCTTTTTCTAGTAAACTAGATGTTAATTTAATATTAATGCTTGGCTTTGAACATGTTAAATTTATGAACTGGTACTTAGAATATCAAACTATTCTGCTTTTGAAAAATCTTTTGTTTTTTAATCGCTATTTAATTCTCTACACAGATTCACCAGGCATGCAAACTTATCTGCAGAAAATGCAAGCGCCATGTGACTGATCTAACAGGCCAAGTGGTACAGGAAGGAACCAGGCGCTACAGACTCTGTAATGAGTGCCTTGCTGAAGTTGGCATAGACAGCCTCCCCATTGATTTGGAAGCTGAACAGCATCTTATGTCCCCATCAGATGGAGATAAGGATTCCAGATGGCACATGGGTGAAGATGAGAACAGATCGTATGTGGAGATAGTCGAGGATGGGTCTGCCGATCTGGTCATACAACAGGTGGATGATAGTGAAGAAGAAGAAGAAAAGGAAATAAAGCCCAACATCAGGTAGCTGGAATGTGAACCAACAGGGCCTGCAGCTTACACTGACGTTCGTGTGTCACTCTCTTTCCACGGTCAGAGTCTAATCAACAAATTATCAGATCAACCTAAAAGTAATGGCCTGACACCACTTGCATGCTTTCTGAACAGGCCATTGTATCCATTCTGAACTTTACCGCCCTAAAATCTGTTGCTGCACTAGAAAGAAAGACCTAGCTTGAGTTGACACGCTGGATGAACAATTTAATCCTCTTACTTTTATTGTGTTACAGAAATACCTTTTTAAAAAATATATTGAAAAATCTACTTAGGGAACTTTTTTCAAAGAAAATATTTTCAATAAATTCACCACAACCAAACTTTATATAAAATAATTTCAAAGTATTTCACAAACATGTAAACTACCACTATTAAATTTTCGCAGGGAACTAGGTCAGAGCACATTTAAGGGTCTGGAAACCTACCTGACTTAACTAATTAGACTTTCTGTTAACTTTGGATCTAAAATGACCTATCATAATTCCAATATCCTAAGTGTTTTAGGATTATGGCAGAAGGCAAGTCTAAATGTTTGAAGTCATTCGTATTTGAAATTTTTGTCATTAAATTAGAAGTTACTCTTATGTAGTCAGTATTTTAAAAAAAAAAAGAAGAAGCTGACCAGAGATTATATATAGACATCATTTTCTTAAAGCAGGAACCTAATACTGTCAACGTAGTTTTTGAAGATTGGTCAATATAGCTATCTTCTTCCCTAAAGAAAAAAAAGAGTGAAAACTGGAGGTTCTTACCAGTTCTTAAGAGTAATTTCCTACATTTATATACTGCTCTATTATTTATAAAGTGCTCTTTCTTGCATTTCCCCACCTAATCAGCAAGGTAGATAGCACTGTCTCTAATGTACAAATAAGGAAATTAAGGTCAGAAAGTGTAAGTGGTGGGACCAGAGATTGGACAGGTTTTGATTTTAAATAGTCCTCTTTCAACTGTCTCTCCTTGAATTGTCAAACCTCACCAGTCTGCAATAATTATAAAAGAAGCCTGTGAGAATGAGAACATATGAAAGAAGAAGAATTTAATCACCTTCAACAACATATAATACCTTGCACTAGAGCTATTCAAGAAGTGTCAAGCAATGTCCCTACAGTATCTATTGACATGTTTTTATGTTATTTATATGTAAAATTTATATATAAAACTATTTGAACCAGTTATTCTCCTAAGTTCTTTAAACATCTTTGCTTATGTAATTTTTTAAAACAAACTTTTCTACTAGGATACAAAATGAAGTTTTAACTCCTCCCCTACATAAATTATAAAACATTCCAAAATTACAGTCAAAGTGAAGAAGCATTATTTTAGTTGTAAAGATTAAATACTAAAAGTAAAAATTGTCCTTCATAAAAGTCTTGGCAAGTTACCCCAATTAAGCTTCTTTTAATTTAATTTTGATAGAGAGAGGCTCCATGTAGTACTCTGTATTTTTAACTGCCATGACATACCTCAAGATAGTTTTTATATTATTATTTTCTCTTATTCTTTAATTAACGATTGTCCTTAACACCAATTTGTGGGCTAAAGTGGTTAATTTCTTTCATTTTTTTAAATTAATAGGTGATAACCACTTTGTTTTATGGTACTTAATTCTGATTTTTTTTTTTTCAAGATTCTCCTGATGGTAAATTTCCAGTTGCTTCAAGACTGGATAGTGTGCATTGCATTTGTTGTCTCCCAGTATGACCATTCCTGAATCAGGAGTCTTAACAATTAAACTGTTACACATGAGAGAGGAAACATAAGCATAATATGATTCTGAACCATTGGAGCCAATAAGAAAAATGACTGATTTGAGCTTTATTTATAGAAATGAAGTCATGCGTGCATGTGTATACTTTAACGCACTTTAGTCTATGACCTAAATGTTCTTTAATGCTACTATATTCTGCATGCAAACATCAGCATGAATGTCAGCAACGTCCACGGAACACAGTGCCACCAGCACTTGTAGAGCCTTATCAGAGATATGCTTTCTCATAATTGTTTATAACAAGCATTGAGCAATCCCCACAAAACAGCTATCAGATTCACCAAATTAGATAGCACATCTGTTCTGTTATTTTAGTATATAAAAGAACATTTGTGACATGTTTGTAAGTTGTAAATAATAGCTACAGGATCATATCATATTTATCTAAGACTTTAGAGACGAATTCTTTCCTAGAGTGAAACTGTCGATTAATGGTTTCTAAGAAAACTGAATTCTTTGGCTCTTAAATGTGGGAAAATGTTACATAGGGGTATAATCTGTTAATATAAACTTTATTTATGCCAAGATTTTTTTTAACATTAGGAAAATAATGGAAGTTGGTTAGACCAAAGTTTGCTCTTACAATAATGCTGTTTGTCAGCTTCTGAATACCCTTGTAAGGCTATGGTCCTCAAGAGTATCTGGTTGACGGGATGAAGTTTTGCAAAAATAAAGCACCACTGCAGTCATGCCTAGTGTCTGGAGGAAGCAAAATAGACTAGGTTGGTGGTTTAAAGGGGTTTTTGTTTTTTTTTTTAACTCACGAAACCCTTTCTTCAAATAAATTGTTTCGTAGAGAAGTTCAGCATTTAAAGGAAACTAATAACAGAGCGGCTCTGGTTAAAGCTCTTTGCAAGCCTTTCCCCACACACTTCTGCAGAGCTCAGGAGTCCAACACTGAAAACCCTGGACTGGATCACTTTTTAAATTCCCTGTGAGCATTACACTCTCACTTTATTACTCCTGCTACTCCTGGCACTTCTAAGCTGGTAACCATAGAATCTCTTAGAGCAGCAAATCACATCTTTACAAGGTTTCCTCTAGAGTTACCACATCTTAAGACCTTTTTCAGAACAAATTTTTCAATATTGTATGTTTGAATGATGAAATCAAACATGGTTACTTCTTTTATGTGGCCAAGTTACCACTGAATGGATAAAAAGTTTAGTGTTTCAGTTACTTATGAGCTCAGAACTCAATTCATTAAAGTTATTTTGCCAAGTCTTGCTAAGATGTATTGAAATTTCCACTCATACTGGTTATATGTATTTGGAGTCCTAAACTTCATGCTGTGGAAAAAATCACTAAAAAAAAAAAAAAATAGCATAAGATGTGTTTAACTGGGAAGCTTGATATTAGTAGGTACTGGAGGACCAAACTTTATAAATGGAAAGTTGTATGTTATTTTATATTAGAATGGATCAGTATTACTATTTATCATTTATATAGCGTTTTATATTTGCAAAGTATTTAATAATTTTTATGTTATTCTTTAAGTATCTATGAAATAGGATGTTTATCACATGAAAGGTAAAGAAATTAAGGCACAGAACAATAAAGCAACCTACCTAAGACAACCCAGTGAAACAGTGCAGAAATTGGAATTAGAATAATCAGATTTTCTGAATCCTAGAATATCAGCTTAAATCACTGAGGTGTGTTGTGTATTACTCTATTTTATAAGATGAGTTTATACAAGTAACAATTGTTTTAAAGCTGACGTCATTGTATGTGGATAATAAATCCTATACAGAATAAATATTATGTAAAGGGTGTGACTTTGGTTACAAGAGTTTCAGTGATAAAGATTCAGATTGTTATGCCAGTGGCATTATTTCGCCAGCTGCTTTATATATTGTAAAGTATAATTAATATTTTATTTTGATACAGGAGTTTCTTAACTAGTGATGCTAATTGTGCCATGAAGAGACCAGGAAAATGAAATCCACAGAGAATCTAACAACTTCATTTTCTAACTTGTCAGCCTTCTCCATAAAATATTAGTGCCAACAAAAAGTGAAATATGTTAATAAGATAGACAGGAGAAGCCAAAGGACTAACTTCTAAAGGCAAATTTTTTAATTTTTTTTTGCAGTGGAAAGTTCATTTTACTGTATTTTACTCTAATTTGGCCATACTGACCAGCATGCGGAGTCTAAGCTCCCCAACCAGGGGCTGAACCTGTCCCCCTGCCGTGGGAGCACTGAGCCCTAACGACTGCACTGCCAAAGTGAAGGAAAGTGAAAGTTGTTCAGTCGTGTCCAACTCTGTGCGACCCCATGGACACAGTCCATAGAATTCTCCAGGCCAGAATACTGGAGTGGGTAGCCTTTCCCTTCTCCAGGGAATCTTCCCAACCCAGGGACAGAACCCAGGTCTCCCACATTGCAGGTGGACTCTTTACCAACTCAGCTATCAGGGAAACCCTGGACTGTCAAGGAATTCCCCAAAGGCAAAACATTTTGAAATGTACCTATTTGAAAGCATGATAAACACTTTTCCTCATCTCTTTTTGTTTTCTTCACACCAGCGAAAACCATTGCATATTTCATCACTGTTAGATAGGAAGCCAGTGACCAGGGTAATGCCAGTCATGTCTTTACCTTTGGCCTTGATTTGATTATTTGCAAACATTATTACATTAAAGACAACTTGTCAAATACGTCTGAGAACTGATTATACTTTACTTCACTTTTTCAGATTTCTAAATACACAGATCCATTATACAGTTTCTTGTTCATTGGGAAAATCTTTTTAATTCCTTATTGATATTATTTAAAACTGTTTAATTCTTTTATTAATTTATTCAGCCCATAAGGGAAAAAAATGGAACATTTTTACCTAGATCAGTATTTCTCAACCTTGACTGCACTTTAGGATCACTCGTGGAGCTTTTAAAAATACAGATGCCTAATTAAAGCAGAATCTCTGGCAGATGGGACCTGCGTATAATGTTTTGTTCTTTTTTTTTTTTAAATATTCCTAGTGGTTCTTTTATGTACAAAATAGGTCCCCTAGTCAAAGTTTCCCTTTGTCCTCCCCCGATAGGTGCTAAGGATGGGCAGTAGAACCATTTCACCTTCCAGTCCACTGGTTCTGAACCCTATAATTAAGGGGGAAGAATTTAAATATGGATGCTGAGTTCAAGAAAACATTTTTTGTGAAGTTTCAAGATACTGTGCATGTTCCCTCATCTGAAGTTTTTATTAGGATCAAATAATATGGACACTAAATTAGTGGGTAGTCTTAAAATAACCCATTTTTACTTTGGGATGTATTTGCATTTTTATTTGATTTTCAGTACCTATTGCAGTCTGGGAATTCACACAGTACTTCAGAGTAATAAAAGAACTATATTAGGAATATGTGATTGAAATAGTATGTCCTGGAATTTTGCAAGCTTTAATATTTCTTCACTTTTTATAAAGAAACCAGAATACCCTCCAAGCACTGTGAGACTTAACTGTTACACATTTACATTCCATCAATGAAATGGATTAAATCAGTTTTTAGTCAAGGTAAATCTCATACCAGAGAAATAGAACTCGAAAGCAAGACGTCTTATTTAAAGAAGGCTTCAGATTAATTTGGAAACAAAAATAAATGTCTTTGCCTTATTCAAGTATTGCCATTAAACTTTTTTTTTTGAAAATAACTTGAAACAGTTTTTGCTTCGAGCATCATCCTCATTCTCACAGTTGCGGTTATGTTTGCAATTCAAACATGAGTATATCTGTTCAGTACTAGTGTGTATTGCAGACACCACTTCTTAATCTCTTACCAAAAGAAAAAATTAATCCAATAACGAAGTGGCACTTTCTTGCAGAATTCGAAAAGGTTAAACGCTGAAATAAAAGAGATAGTGTGCCTTTTGTTGCATATTTGAGTTGATTTAAAACTTTTTTTTCTCCTGGGGGAAAAATTCACAAGGAATATAGCAGTGGAAAACGGAGCCTACAAGCACTGGCACCAGATGCTCCAGTATTTGGGGGCTGTGTTAAAAAAATGAAAGCCCATGTTTTTCCCTGACCACCAGCAATACTATTCGTGCTCAGACAGATGGTCGTGTGGCTTCACATTCTTATTTTCAGGGAAGACTACACCAGTGAGTGGGATTAAAGAGTGAGAATCTTTCCCTTTTCAGTCCTATTTCCCCTACAACTACTTTTCCTAGAAAGCTACCAGAGAATCTGACAGTGAGACCCCCAAAGAGGGCCCCAACCTATCAGACACCCCTAAAGCTAGATTCTGGAAAGCAGGATGGTGACTAGAAAATGCTGTGTTGTGCGTAGTGGGCGCCTGATCAAGAGCCTCAGTTAGCCAGGTCTTTACTAGATCTAATGCCACTGAGCTAGGCACTTACTCCTCCCAGTTTAAAACAGGAGACTGAAGGTTAAGAACTGA
Source organism: Capra hircus (assembly GCF_001704415.2). Taxonomy (NCBI): domain Eukaryota; kingdom Metazoa; phylum Chordata; class Mammalia; order Artiodactyla; family Bovidae; genus Capra; species Capra hircus. Next base: position 14,699,580 of record NC_030809.1, read on the forward strand.
CCACAAAGTCATCACAAGTCTAGCCCGCACAGTGGGTTGGCTTAGTTCAGTTCAGTTCAGTCATTCTGTCGTGTTCGACTCTTTGCGACCCATGGACTGCAGCACACCAGGCCTCCCTGTCTATCACCAACTCCCGGAGTTTACTCAAACTCAGGACCATAGAGTCAGTGACACCATCCAACCATCTCATCCTCCGTTGTCCCCTTCTCCTGCCTTCAATCTTTCCCAGCATCAGACTCTTTTAGTGAGTCAGTTCTTCACATCAGGTGACCAAAATATTGGAGTTTCAGCTTCAGCATCAGTCCTTCCAATGAATATTTAGGACTGATTTCATTTAGGATAGACTGCTTGGATCTCCTTGCAGTCCAAGGGACTTTCAAGAGTCCTCTCCAACACCACATTTCAAAAGCATCGATTCTTTGGCGCTCAGCTTTCTTTATAGTCCAACTCTCACATCCATACATGACAACTGGAAAAACCATAGCTTTGACAAGACGGACCTTTGTCGGCAAAGTAATGTCTCTGCTTTTTAATATGCTGTCTAGGTTGATCATAGCTTTTCTTCCAAGAAGCAAGCATCTTTTAAAAAATTTCGTGGCTGCAATCACCATCTGCAGTGATTTTGGAGCCCCCCAAAAAATAGTCTGTCACTGTTTCCGTTGTTTCTCCATTTATTTGCCGTGAAGTGATGGGACGGATGCCATGATCTTAGTTTTCTGAATGTTGAGCTCTAAGCCAACTTTTTCACTCTCCTCTCACTTTCATTAAGAGGCTCTTTAGTTCTTCTTCACTTTCTGCCATAAGGGTGGTGTCATCTGCATATCTGAGGTTATTGATATTTCTCCCAGAAATCTTGATTTCAGCTTGTGCTTCATCCAGCCTAGTGTTTCCCATGATGTACTCTGCATAGAAGTTAAATAGGCAGGTTGACAACATGCAGCCTTGATGTACTCCTTTCCCTATTTGGAACCAGTCTGTTGTTCCATGTCCAGTTCTAACTGTTGCTTCCTGACCTGCATACAGATTTCTCAAGAGGCAGGTCAGGTGGTCTGGTATTCCCATCTCTTGAAGAATTTTCCACAAGTTTGTTGTGATCCACACCCTCAAAGGCTTTAGTGTGGTCAGTGAAGCAGAAGTAGATATTTTTCTGGAACTCTCTCACTGTTTTGATGACCCAGCAGATGCTGGCAATTTGATCTCTGATTCCTCTGCCTTTTCTAAATCCAGCTTGAACATCTGGAAGTTCACAGTTCACATACTGTTGAAGCCTGGCTTGGAGAATTTTGAGCATTACTTTGCTAGCATGTGAGATGAGTCAGTTGTGCACTAGTTTGAACATTCTTTGGCATTGCCTTTCTTTTGGACTGAAATGAAAACTGACCTTTTCCAGTCCTGTGGCCACTGCTGAGTTTTCCAAATTTAATGACATATTGAGTGCAGCACTTTCACAGCATCATCTTTTAGGATTTGAAATAGCTCAATTGGAATTCCATTACCTCTACTAGCTTTGCTTCTTAAGGCCCATTTGACTTTGCATTCCAGGATGTCTGGCTCTCGGTGAGTGATCACACCATCATGGTTATCTGCGTCATGAAGATCTTTTTTGTACAGTTCTGTGTATTCTTGCCACCTCTTAATATCTTCTGCTTCTGTTAGATCCATACCATTTTTGTCCTTTATTGTGCCCATCTTTGCACAGGCTTCAACAGTATGTGAACTGTGAACTTCCAGATGTTCAAGCTAGATTTAGAAAAGACAGAGGGACCAGAGATCAAATCGCCAACATCTGTTGGATTATTGAAAAAGCAAGAGTGTTCCAGAAAAACATTTAACTTGTACTTCATTGACTATGCCAAAGACTTTGACTATGTGGATCACAACAAACTGGAAAATTCTTCAAGAGATGGGAATACCAGACCACCTGACCTGCCTCCTGAGAAGTCTGTATGCAGGTCAAGAAGCAACAATTAGAACTGGACATGGAACAACAGACTGGTTCCAAATAGGAAAAGGAGTACGTCAAAGCTGTATATTGTCACCCTGCTTATTTAAGTTATATGCAGTGTACATCATGAGAAATGCTGGGCTGGATGAAGCACAAGCTGAAATCAAGATTGCTGGGAGTAATATCAATAACCTCAGATATGCAGATGACACCACCATTATGGCAGAAAGCGAAGAAAAACTAAAGAGCGTCTTGGTGAAAGTTAAAGAGGAAAATGAAAAATTTGCCTTAAAACTCAACATTCAGAAAACTAACTTCATGGCAAATAGATGGGGAAACAATGACAAACTTTATTTTGGGGGGCCCCAAAATCACTGCAGATGGTGATTGCAGCCATGAAATTAAGAGACGCTTGCTTCTTGAAAGAAAAGCTATGATCAATCTAGACAGCATATTAAAAAGCAGAGACATTACTTTGCTGACAAGGGTCCATCTAGTCAAAGTTTTGGTTTTTCCAGTTGTCATGTATGGAGTGAGAGTTGGACTATAAAGGAAGCTGAGCGCCAAAGAATTGATGCTTTTGAATTGTGGTGTTGGAGAGGACTCCTGAGAGTCCCTTGGACTGCAAGGAGATCCAAGCAGTCTAAACTAAAGGACATCAGTCCTAAATATTCATTGGAAGGACTGATGCTGAAGCTGAAACTCCAATATTTTGGTCACCTGATGCAAAGAACTGACTCATTGGAAAAGACCCTGATGCTGGGAAAGATTGAGGGCAGGAGGAGAAGGGGACGACAGAGGATGAGATGGTTGGATGGCATCAGCGACTCAATGGACATGGGTTTGGGTGGACTCCGGGAGTTGGTGATGGACAGGGAGACCTGGCGTGCTGCCGTCCATGAGGCCCCAAAGAATCGGACACGACTGAGTAACTGAACTGAACTGAACTGAACTGGCATGAAATGTTTCCTTGGTATCTCTAATTTTCTGGAAGCGATATCTAGTCTTTCGCATTCTATTGTTTTCCTCTATTTCTTTGCACTGATGACTGGGGAAGGCTTTCTTATCTCTCCTTGCTATTCCTTGGAACTCTGCATTCAAATGGGTATATCTTTCTTTTTCTCCTTTGCCTTTTGCACTCTTCTCAGCTATCTGTAAGGCCTCTTCAGACAACCATTTTGCCTTGTTATATTTCTTTTACTTAGGGATGGTCTTGATCACTGCCTCCTGTACAATGTCATGAATCTCCACCCATAGTTAATCAGGCACTCTATCAGATCTATCCCCTGAATCTATTTGTCATTTCTACTGTATAATCGTAAGGGATTTGATTTAGTTCATACGTGAATGGTCTGGTGATTTTCCCTACTTTCTTCAATTTAAGTCTGAATTTGGCAATAAGGAGTTCATGATCTGAGCCACAGTCAGCTCCCAGTCTTGTTTTTGCTGACCGTATAAAGCCTTTCCATCTTTGGCTACAAAGAATATAATCAATCTGATTTTGGTATTGACCGTCTGGTGATGTCCATGTGTAGAGTCATCTCTTGTGTTGTTGAAAGAGGGTGTTTGCTATGACAAGTGCATTCTCTTGGCAAAACTCTGCTAGTCTTTGCCCTGCTACATTTTGTACTCCAAGGTAAATTTGCCTGTTAATCCAGGTATCTCTTGACTTTCTTTTACATTCCAGTCCCCTATAATGAAAAGGACATCTTTTGGGTGTGTTAGTTCTAGAAGGTCTTGTAGGTCTTCATAGAACCGTTCAACCTGAGCTTCTTCAGCATTACTGGCTGGGGCATAGACTTGGATTACTGTGATATTGAATGGTTTGCCTTGGAAACCAACATTATTCGGTCGTGTTTGATATTAACAAAACGTCGTTTCTGTCGTTTTGGCCCAATACCGCCAGGGGGAGCTAGTGTGCTTTACCCCGACTTTCCGTTCCCTTAATGCGGTCTGTGGATCACAGCCCATCAGTGCCTTGGGCGTCCCTGCCCCTGGCGCGCCCCACCCCAGCCCACCCCCACCCCTCCACCCCCCGCTCGCCGGTAGGGAACGGCGCGCTTGGCCTCACTGCTGGGAGAGGTGAGGGGTCATAACTCTTTAGCCTCACGGCAGGTGAGGTAGGTAAATATGGTAGATGAAGAAACTGAGGCCTAGAGTGCTGAAAAGTCTTGGCCAAGTTTAGAAAGTTAGGATGTTTCGAGAAGGAAACTGGAAGCAGAGGCCCTGAGTCTTACCTTTAGGTAACTGTGTGTGTGTACTCGGTCGCTCAGTCGTGTCCGACCCTTTGCCACCCCATGGACCCACCAGGCTCCTCTGTCCATGGAACTTTCCAGGCAAGAATACTGGAGTGGGTTGCCGTTTCTTTCTCCAGGAGATATTCCTGACCCAGGGAACAAACTGGCTTCTCCTGCATTAGCAGGTGGATTCTTTACCACTGAGCTACCTGGGGAGCCATAGATATAAGTATCCACATATTGGAAGATGAGGCATTTGTAATGACTTTGGGAACCCCTGTCACATGCAAGGGAAAGTCCTGGAGGAACCTTACATTCCAGAGAGACATATATATATATATATATATATATATATATATATATGGTCAATGATGGTGTGTGGTAGAAAGTGCCAAGTGCCAGAGGTACACCCATTTATTCAACCAATGTCTCAGTATCTACCATCTGCTGTCTCCTCTAAGCTCCTCAGATTCCTAGGTGGAATTCAGACAAAGAATTTAGGCGGGATGAGTATCACATTTATTAATTTTGTTTTTACTCAAAAACAAACATAGGTAACAAAAATGGTCTTTAATGCCAACATGCAAAATAACACTGCTGTATTTGAAAGAAAAAAAAAAAGATAACTTTGAAACTACACTTTAAATAATGGAAAGAACATCCAATTAGGAAATACGAGGGAAGAGCAAGAGAAATGACCTATAACTAAGGAAAACTAGCAAACAGTTGAGCACAGGGGATGGAAATGTAAGAGGAGTTCAAGTAAATGCCACTGTGAGCTGTGGGGGGATAAGGGCACTGCTGATAGAAACAAGACTTGGAATTTGGATATGAAAACATGCTAAAGATCTCTCCCTAAGAAGCATATCAGCAACGGCTTTGGAATCAGGAAGAAGTGGAAGCATCACTAAAACAGACCATTAAAAGCCGGAAGGTACAAAGAACCAGAAGCCAGTTCTCTTGCTCCTTAAGGCGCTTGCAACATGAAAAGGGAGTTGACTACTACATATATTAACTGACTTAAGGAACTTTATGAAGTTTGTATTCATAGTTTAAAATGTCTGAGGATTTCACTGGGGTTCCCTAGTAGCTCAGTTGGTGAAGAATCCACCTGCAATGCAGGAGACCCCGGTTTGATTCCTGGTTTGGGAAGATCTGTTGGAGAAGGGATAGACCACCCACTCCAGTATTCTTGGGCTTCCCTTGTGGATCAGTTTGTAAAGAATCTCCCATCAATGTGGGAGACCTGGGTTCACTCCAGTATTCTGGCCTGGAGAGTTCCATGGACTCATAGCCCATGAGGTCGCAAAGAGTCAGACACGACTGAGCCACTTTCACTTTCAAGCCACTTTTCACTGGAAATAAGAGGACTCAGAGAGTGGTGTTCAAACAGGTGGGATGAGTCCAAACAGCTTCTAAGAGGTGAATTTCCAATTATATATTTTTTAAAAAGGACAAGATTGGCAGCTAAGAATCTGGGCAACAGGTTAGATGGATTTGCAGAACAGAAAGTAGATTACTTGGTGATTGCCTAGGACTGGGAGGGCTGATCTGGGGGGGGGGGGTTACTGCTTAAAAGGTATCGACTTTCTTTTTAGGGGGAATATGTGCTAAAGTCCATCATGGTGATGGCTGCACAACTGTGACTATACTAAAAGCCACTGAATTGGGTTTAATGGATGAATTGTATGGTATGTGAATATCTTAAAAGTGTATAAAAACAGAGAAAAAGAATCTGGACAAGAATTCAAAGGTAGGAACCGATGAGTTGTGTGGCATGAACTTTGGTGGATGGGCTGCACTGGTACTGAGAACACTGGGTGAGCCCTTGGGAACATCCATAAAAAAAAGAAAAGAAAGATACCCTGTAATCTATTCATCTTTCTTCTCATTGAGACACAGCCCTTGAATGGTTAATACTGAAAACTGCAAGGAAATCAGGAAGGGACAATCAATGGAAGGGAGTCCTGTAGAAGGCACCTAGCTTGGCGTAAAGGGACAGGCACAGCTTTTGAACATAGCACAACCCAGATATGGAAGAAAGAAAACTAAAAAGTGGGAGAGAGAATGCAGGAGGAAAGACGGAAGGGAGTGGCTTTGTTTTCCCTTCTGAATTAACAGACTGGAATGGCACTGGCTGCCAGAGTTGTCCTTAGGCTGGTCACACCCCCTAACCAAGCCCTGTTTTTCTTTTTTTCTGTTCTGGACTTCCAAAAAAAATAAGTGAAAAAGTAAGGGGGCTGTTAGCATTTAGGCTTGTCCTAGTAATAGTACTAGCCCTCACTTAGCATTACTGTGTCAGGCACTGTCTTGAGCTTTATGTTATCAGTTCAGCTCAGTCGCTGTCGTGTCCAACTCTTTGCGACCCCATGAACTGCAGCACGCCAGGCCTCCCTGTCCATCACCAACTCCCGGGGTTGACTCAAACTCATGTCCATTGAGTTGGAGATGCCATCCAGCCATCTCATCCTCTGTCATCCCCTTCTCCTCCCACCTTCAATCTTTCCCAGCATCAAGGTCTTTGCAAAAGAGTCAGTTCTTCTTTATGTGTATACATTCATTTAATTCTCTCAACAACCCTTCACCAGTTAGTTTGGAAAGTAAAGCACACAGTTTCACCAACATGCCCCAAGTTAGACAGTGAGTGGAAGAACCAGCACTTCCACCCCTGTGATTTGGCTCGTTTGTGCTGTTAACCACTGCACTCCCAAAATCCTCAAAATAAAAATGTTACCACAGCAGTGTTTAAATTCCAGAGCTCCAAGTATAATTCCAAAATGACTCCCCTTCTCTTTTTTAAATAAATTTTTAATTGGTTTTGGCATACATTGACATGAATCCGCCACGGGTGTACATGAGTTCCCAAACATGAACACCCTTCTCTTCTTTTACAGAATAAGATTCTTTTAAAAAAATATTTCTTTTTGGCTGTGCTGGGTCTTCACTGCTGAGCAGAATTTTCTCTAGTTGTGGGAAGGGGGGCTGCTCATAAGTTCTGAGTAAGTTTTTTTCTGGAAGGAGCTTTCAGAGAGTATCTTTTCCAATTTCCTGATTTTTTAGATGAAGAAACTCAATTCTCAGTCTGTCTGGAATTTCCCAAACCTTCTAAAGCTCAGACTTCAGAAAGGGGCAGAATTCTAGTCTCTTAAGGGGCACTTTCCCAACTTCCAGGAGGGTATAAACTATTTTCCCACCCTTTCTTCTTGAACATTCTTTGCCAGAGCCCACGTGGTAATAGCAAGGTGGAGAGAGAACTGACAAGAGTGGTTGTAGGCACATGTAACCACTTAGCCAAGGCCTCAGTGAGAAAAAGTCATCACATCACTACTGTTGCTTTCCTGAAGTAGCTGCCGTCATGTGACACACCACTGTACCATGACAACGGCTGACTAGTAGCAGACCTGCTGCTGCTGCTCAGTCGCTTCAGTCGTGCCCGACTCTGTGCGACCCCAGAGACAGCAGCCTGCCAGGCTCCCCCGTCCCTGAGATTCTCCAGGTAAGAACACTGGAGTGGGTTGCCATTTCCTTCTCCAATGCATGAAAGTGAAAAGGGAAAGTGAAGTCACTTAGTCGTGTCCGACTCTAGCGACCCCATGGACTGCAGCCCATCAGGCTCCACAATCCCTGGGATTCTCCAGGCAAGAACACTGGAGTGGATTGCCATTTCCTTCTCCAACGCATGAAAGTAAAAAGTGAAAGTAAGTCGCTCAGTCGTGACCAACTCTTCGTGACCCCATGGACTGCAGCCCACCAGGCTCCTCCATCCATGGGATTTCCCAGGCAAGAGTACTGGAGTGGGCTGTCATCGCCTTCTCCAGTAGCAGACCTAGATGGTGTGATTTGGACCTTTTAGGCTAAACGACTGTTCCAGTCGTTCCAGGTTATCTTCTCTTCCTCAGCTCAGTTGTTTAAAATATATTACTAGATCCCAGACATTTAAAATTGGAAAGAAACTGAGGAATCACTAATGCACACCTTTCATACATAGATGAGGAAATAGGCTCAGGGTCAAGCAGGAGAGCAAAGGCTAGGAATCGAAGAGTGTGACCTACAGTTCCAGCGTTCTTATAGACATGCTCAAGCAGCTGATCTGCGGTCTCTGCTAAAAGTGACTGCGCTCTAAGAGACTTGGTCCACTGACCACTGAGTAGTAATGTGTATTACGTGTCATCTAGACTAGTGAACACCCACTCCAGCGTTCTTGCCTGGAGAATCCCAAAGACGGAGGAGCCTGATGGACTGCCATCTATGGGGTCGCACAGAGTCGGACACGACTGAAGCGACTTAGCAGCAGCGGCAGCAGACTAGTGAACATGAAACAAGTAAAACTGAATAAGCCTACAAATCTTTTGTTACTGTTGTTTAGTCGCTAAGTCGTGTCCGACCCTTTTGTGACCTCATGGACTGTAGCCCGCCAGACTCCTCTGGGATTTCCCAGGCAAGAATATTGGAGTGGGTTGCCATTTCCTTCTCCAGGGGATCTTCCCGACCCGGGGATCAAACCCAAATTTCCTGCTTCACCTGCACTGGCAGGCAACTTTTTTTTTTTTTTTTGTAACCACTGAGCCAACTGGGAAGCCCAAATCTTTAAAGCTAAGTAAAGAGGTGTAAGTTCAAAGACCCCTGAACCTTGAGTAGTTAGGGAGGCAGCATGGAAAAGTGACTTGAGCTAGAATGAACTAAGATCCCGAAAGCTACTTGGTGAGGCCAATCAATCAATCAATAAACATACAAAATGTGCCTGAGACTAAGAAAGGTGAAGGAGTGCTACCTCAGTGATCCTTGAAGAGCTAACTATCCAAACCATAGGCTCTTGTCCTTGTCTTTGTGCTAAATCCCTGGAGAAAAATAAGGTGGTGCTCAGACAGAACACGTAGAAAGCTCACAGACCATCTTGTAGATCAAGTTCATGTAATGATATCTGACACCACCCAGTGGTAATCTTTTCTCACTAACGTGAATAAATAGCAACTTCCCTGGTGGCTCAGACAGTAAAGCATCTGTCTACAATGCGGGGGACCCGGGTTCGATCCCTGGGTTGGGAAGATTCCCCTGGAGAAGGAAATGGCAATCCACTCCAGGACTATTGCCTGGAAAATCCCATGGACAGAGGAGCCTGGTAGGCTACAGCCCATGGGGTCGCAAAGAGTCAGACACGACTGAGCGACTTCACTTTCACTTTCATTTTACAAGGAAGACTACCCCAATCCATGAACAGAGAATGGAATAATACTGCAAGTCAAAGGAAAGCAGTTTGATTTTTTTCAAAGTTATCTACTTCGAAAAGTTCAGATCATTTTAAAGTTGTTTTCCTGGCCTCTTGTCTTCTTAGAAATGAAGAGCTTAGGTAATTTTTAAAAACCAAAGAAACTTTAAAAAAATTCTCCTTTTCTCTAACTGTATAAATATACTGGCTTTAATATAAAATTGTATGTTAGAAAGAAGGGCCCATTTGTATATGCGTCAGGTTTTATGTTACAGGAAAACGTGTCAGTATATCAGTGCTAAAAAAAAAAAGTGAAAGTAAATCAGGACTGTTTCTAGAAAAGCCTTCCAATTGTTCAAATATAATTATTTCATCTAAGAAAACCAACTGGAGTACAGGATTGGGCTCTGTCCCATAGCAATCCAAAACACAACCTCTTTTAATGTACATACAGAAAATATATGTGTTAACTACTTTGGGAAAAAAGCAAAATACTGGTTGTAGGATTTCTCAAATTACATTTTCTCCAAGGTGCATTCAGTAAGAGTACACGGGCTTCAGAGTCTCTCAGGCTGCTCTTACATCAATGATCGTCCTTGGGACCAGGCTGGAGGACTTGTGCATTCCGTTGGAAAGGTGTAAGGCACCTGCTGCTACAAAGGGGAATTAATGAAGGAGAAGCCATGCCTGCCACTTAGAGAATTATTTAAAATTTGATTATTTGGGTAACAAAGACCAAGGTTGTACCTTGATTTTTCATTTCTGAAAGTCACACTTTAAGTCAAAAATTTCTGTTCTGCAAAACTCCATATATAAATTCTCCATGTAGAGTTTATATCATGGTATCTTGTCAAAAGGAAGAGAAAAAAACAGTTCTTCATAGGAATCTCTCTCTCTTTTTTTTGTTATCTTAAATGTCAATGATCACAAAAACTTCTGGCTTCTCTTCATTATAGACCTGCATTGCTGAGTACGTTATTGCTTTGACTTCAGTTCCCTAAAGTTGGGGTTAAAAAAAAAGACATTGAAATCAGAACCATTAACTCTAGTAACAATTGGCAGAAAGTCAAACTTTTAATGTTACTCTAAAAAACTCATATGAAACAATCAGTTATCAAATGAGTACAGTATTATCCACTGAACCAGTAAAAATGAGAGACAAATGTGCACAAGAAAAAGCACTGACTTGACTTAGGAGATGGAGCATACTAAAGTCCCGGCTTGTTTGCACCTGGACCAGAAGCTGTCTGACCCCTCTGGGCACCAGCCTTTACATTTACCAAATGGGTTGACTCCAAGAACACAAAGCTTTTTTATTGTTTGGGTCAGGGTTCCTTCTTAAGGCTTCCTCTTCTGTACTGTCTAGCCTGGGCCCTGGGAACTCAGCCTATTTCCTTCTCTGAATAGCAGCCATCCTACAGACAAATGCCTACTGTTATCCAGTATCTCTATTTAGATATCTAATAGGCATCTCAAACATAATACATTCAAAAGAAAATGCTACTGTAATTTATATTATAAAAATATCTTGTTTTCAATCCACATGCTCCACCTCTACTGGTTTCTGTTCTTAAGTTTCTCTGCCCCGAGGCTCTCTCACGAAGCTTCATTTTGTTACACTGAAGAAATGCTGCTGCAGCTGCTGGAAGCTACTACAGGATTTCTCAGTCAACTCCAATGAATTTAAGTCTTCTTGGCCTAAACACAGGGGTCAGCAAACTACAAATTAAAGGTCAAATTGGCCTCCCACCTATTTTTGTACAGCTCCACACATAAATGTAAGCCCCAATTGTAAGAATAGCTTTTATATTTCTAAATGGTAGTCGGGGGAGGGGAGTGAAAAAAAAACACTTTACTGGAACACATTCACATTCATTCATTTAGGTGTTGTCCATGGCTGTTTAGTGCTATATATGAGTAGAATAGTTGCTCTTCTATCGTTATCAGTCCACAAAGCACAAAACATTAGGAAAAAACAGCCTACCCCTATTCAGACAGATTTGACTAGTACACAGTGAAGCCAAATACACTGGCAAATACTGAATCTGGAGAAGCACAAAAGAGAACACCTTTTCTTAGGCTTTCTAGTATCCAAAACACTGGATGTTTAGAGAACATCCAATCCAACATCTTCATTACAGGGAAAGATATGAAAGCTCAAAAAGGGAAAGGGACTCTTCAGCCCCAAAACACTCTGTAACAAACCTGACCCTATAGCCCAAGGCAGACTCCTAATCTTCCAAATCAGAAATTCCAGGGTTTTAACATAACATGTCCAGACTGGCCATATTAGTCTGGGAAAAATTTAGGAGTTTATACCAACTTATGAGAACTAGTAAGTTAACTGTAACATATACTGACTTTTTTACGGTAAGGTCAAATAAAATATTTTTAATGGCTGGATTTTAAAACATACCTGAGGGTGCTTGGACAATGAGAATTCTTCTCCCCACCTTAAGAAAGAGTAAAACATGATTAAGATTTCCAGGATTTAACATTTATTCTCTCTTTCTATGTTTTAAGATAAGCCTTATAAATGTGCTTAAGATACAGACTTCCCAGGTGGCTCAGTGTTAAAGAAACCGGCTGCCAATGCAGGTGATACAGGAGATGTGGGTTCGATCCCTGGGTCAGGAAGATCCCTGGAGGACAAAATGGCAACCCATCCCAGTAATTTTACAAGGAAAATTCCATGGATAGAGGAGCCTGGCAAGCTGCAGACCATGGGATCACAAAGAATCGGACACAACTGAGCACACACGCATAAGATACTAGAAAGCCTAAAGGGATGAAGGGAAAAGGGAGCCATCAATTTCAGTTTGATAGTCAGCAGATACAGCTACTGAACTTGTATGATATCCTTTTCAACAAGGTTGATCATGGCATAGTACAGTGTACATAGGTAGACTCTCAATAACATTGTTTAATGAATACTGGTTCATAATAGAGGAGCATGTTCAAAATTTTCACTGTACTCAGGGCTATAGAACTGATTAAATAATATCTTCCATTGGAGAAAGCAGGTCTGAGCACCATAAAGGCAAAATACAAGATTTCATAATACGATCTGAACTTAAGTTTGTATTTTATGACTTTTCAAAAAATGGCCATGGTATGTACCTGGTAGGCCCTAGAAGGGTACTCAGTCTCCTAGAACTTGAGATGAGTATCCTCTCTCCCTTCAACACTAAAGTAGCTGAAGTTCACAGTAGTAAAAGCAGTAGCAGTATCAGAAAGAGCATAGTTTCAAAACTCTGTTCAACTATTTATTAGTTAATTACCCTTGGACAACTCTGTTTACTTATTCATTAAAGAAAAAAGGAGTAGGAGATAATCAAAGATCTCACTTTACAAAAGAAACGTAAAAAATTCAACATAAAATGGAAAAGATAAGTTTTTATATAAAAGTAACCTAAAAGATCACTAGGTGACTGAAGAAACTTGGAAAACACTAAATCCAATCAAAGTACCCTAATCAAGCATTTGCAAACTCAGGAAGGAAAAGTATAACTTGTTAATAGAAGGAACTGGTTTGAATGGAGTCTAGGTGTGAGGATCTATAAGAAAGGCTACATCAGCATTTCTCATCACCAAGTGAGATTTATGCAAATATCTGCGCCATCCATCAATGATATATTTTTTGTGTGTTAAAAATCAACAAATTGGGAATTCTGTTTACCAATCCAAATCACCTGTGTCCTGACAAGTTTCTGGTCCTCCGAAGCTGAGGTGAACCCTTGCTCCTAGGTGGCTCACCAAGCTTAACCTGCAAAGCCCTACAGGGATGCAGCTGGTCTCCTGATTTAATGTTTCTATTTGTGTCCCTGCTCACTGAGTACACTGAAGACTGTAACTTAACATTTTACATGACCTGTAACTTAAAAGGTTTTCAATACTTACCCAATTGACCGTATTTTGAAATTTCTTTGGTCAATATTAAGTACTTTGACTTCCTAAAGAAGAAAAAAGTTTTCTTTTAATTTTAATAGAAGTTCATAATAGATCAGCTATTAAAACATGTCAAGGTTATCACTTTTCCAAGATAATAGCATACAACTTCTCTGAAGCAAAGAAAATTAAAATGTTAACAACAAACTATGTATTTTAAGAAAATAAGGCTTTTTCTTACCCATTCAAGGGAGGTATTCTTGAAAATGTACAATTTAAAGTATAAGTCATGAGAATTTTTCTGTAAGATACATAGTGGAGGATGACCTAGGATTTCAATCATTCTGGGTTTTTTTCAGCTTTATGGATTTAGAGGTGATAAAACTTTCTGCCTATTTTTATATAATATTATAGGCTCTTGAACTCTGTAGGACAAATGACCCAGTTAGAAGAATATATGTAGTGGAGCTGGTAAGGGAGTAAATGGAGGAATTATGGAGCCAAGGAAGGCCAGGTGTGTTAGAAACAATAAGGTTGCAGAGGTGTTCCCTTCTGGAGGCTGATGGCAAAAAGTAACCTCTATTTGGCTTTTCCCTTTTCACATTAAGGAAACCAAAAGCACCATTTTATTTTTTTTCTGGCTGTACTGCACAGCTTGCAGGATCTCAGTTCCCCAGCTAGGCGGCCATCAGCAGTGAGAGTCCTAACCAGCAGACCGCCAGGGAATTCCCTAAAAGCACCAATGGCTCAGGGGTAAAGAATAGCCTGCAATGCAGGAGACAGGTTTGATCCCTGGCTCAGGAAGATCCCCTGAAAAAGGAAATGGCAACCCACTCCAGTACTCTTGCCTGGGAAATCCCATGGACAGAAGAGCCTGGTAGGCTACTTTTTTGAGAAAAATGTCAAACACCACTGAACAATTAAACAACAATAAGAACATAGCAGACCTGCTAAATATCAAATGGGCAAAAGGAACTTATGGACGAACATTTAAAAAGCTCAAACTTGAGAGACATAAAACATGCCGACAGAGAAGAGAGTATGTGCATTCTTCTGACTCAAGATAACAGTGAGTGGCAAGTGTATGAGATCTAAATGCAAGACGCACATACATAGGCAAACTCCGGTTAACCTAGAGCCTATGATCACCATAATTTCTGCACGTCATCATCTTCCATATCTGAATGGTTTCATTTTACATCATATATTCCATTTTAAATAGAATGTTCTGTTTTAAATCACTAGTTTTATTCTAAAATATGGACTCAAAATCCATTTGTTCAGTAAAAAAGAAAAACTTGCTTACCCGGGGTATGAAGAATTCATCAGCACTGAATTTATAAAGCCACTCATCCAGAAAGTGAAACAGAAGAGACTGTAAGTCATCGCCTACACAGGGTCAGAAAGAACCATAAAGAACGGTGTTTAATAATTCTTATCTCTGAAAACTTGTTTGAACTTTACAGTGCAATAAATTTCTTAGGCTCCTTGAAAGAACAAGCTCATAATCAGCTTTGTTGTACCTCCTGTAAGTATATACTGAAATTATATAGCATCTGAACACTTGCATAGCAATTTCTTCCTTGTGAACAAACTGATTACCTTGGGTTTCTACTTCTATTGTTTGCAGGGGCTCCACAGTCCCAGTATCTGTCATGTAACCAAACATGGCCATTGCACATTGTTCAAAAGCTTCCTCCAGAGTGTCTCCCCAAGCATGTAACCTAAAGAAAGGCATTTGTGCCTTGTGTAATATGATTCACTGCAAGACAGAAAACTCGACAGCAAAGTCAAAGTAAAATCAACACTGTAAATGCAAAAGCAAAGCCCTCAATCAATTTAATGACACTGAAACCAGGTGCTTTTGAACCATCATTTTCATGTTCTAAAGAAACCAAAACAGAGGAGAAAAATTAAAACTACGGACTGCAAGATTAAAAGATTAGTCTTCCTGTGTTAAGCACATGATTTCAAAGGCATAAACTCCAGCTCTACTCACTGGACATCGGCTGTATGATCCAAATCTGAGGGAGAGAGGAAAAAACAATAATAAGTAACTAGACTTGACTTGCAAATCACAAGAAAATGACTCTAGATTATTATTAAGAACATCATTCTTGAAGAACAAGAGAATGTAGGTTGACCATCCACCTTTCACTAACCATTTACACAAAAGTCATTGTTAAGGTTTATTTTTTAAAATTTCTAAGCATTTACAGTTACTATTCTATTAATATTAAATGAATGAACTAATATTAAGTAACAGAATAGTTATATAACATTAGCATATTGATGATACAGGGTTATTTCTTTTAAAGCCAAGATTTATATTTAAATGAATGATGAGAATTCCCTGGCAGTCCAGTAGTTATTAGGCCTCCACACACAGGTTCACTCTCTGGTTGAGGAACTAAGATCACATACGCCCTGCAGCGAGGCCAAAAAACCTAAAAACTAACTAAATAAATAAATGAATGATAGTTTCTGGAAGGCAGCAAGGCCATGGTCTTCTAGGTGATCTCAAAAGTGTGTACTACAGTACACACACTTTTTGTGTGTGTGTGCCCAGTCATGTCAGACTCTGCAATCCCATGGACTGTAGCCTACCAGGCTCCTCTGTCCATGGAACTTTCCAGGCAAGAATACTGGAGTGGGTTGCCATTTCCTACTTCACTAATACATCATAGTTTTTCAATAAACAAATGCCTTTCCTGCTATTAGTTACATTCCCCAACAAAACAAATCAATATCTTTCCTAATATCTACTTGTGTGTGTGTTAGTCCTCAGTCATGTCTGACTCTTTCAGTTCAGTTCAGTCGCTCAGTCGTGTCCAATTCTTTGCGACCCCATGAACCGCAGCATGCCAGGCCTCCCTGTCTATCACCAGCTCCCGGAGTTTACTCGAACCCATGTCCATTGAGTCAGTGATACCATCCAACCATCTCATCCTCTGTCGTCCCCTTCTCCTCCTGCCCTCAATCTTTCTCAGCATCAGGGTCTTTTCAAATGAATCAGCTCTTCGCATCAGGTGGCCAAAGTATTGGAGTTTCAGCTTCAGCATCAGTCCTTCCAATGAACACCAAGGACTGATCTCCTTTAGGATGGACTGGTTGCATCTCCTTGCAGTCCAAGGGACTCTCAAGAGCCTTCTCCAACACCACAGTTCAAAAGCATCAATTCTTTGGTGCTCAGCCCTCTTTATAGTTCAACTCTCACATCCATACACGACCACTGGAAAAACCATAGCCTTGACTAGATGGACCTTTGTTGGCAAAATAATGTCTCTGCCTTTTAATATGCTGTCTAGGTTGGTCATAACTTTCCTTCCAAGGAGCAAGTGTCTTTTAATTTCATGACTGCAATCGCCATCTCCGGTGATTTTGGAGCCCAGAAAATTAAAGTCAGCTATTGTTTCCATTGTTTCCCCATCTATTTCCCATGAAGTGATGGGACTGGATGCCATGATTTTAGTCTGACTCTGCAACCCCATAAACTGTAGCCTGCCAGGCTCCTCTGTTCACGAATGGCCAAAATTCTAGAAACTACGTCATCAAAGATATAAAATTCCAGATTTCCCGGCCTCACCTTTTCATGCACAGTTAGCCAAATCCCAGACAAAACAGGCTTTTATTTTTAACAAGAGTCAAGTTTTATCTTTGTTAATTTCTTGCATTTGAAGGAATCCTCATGATATCCTTGGTCAGTTAAATAGTTTTAAAAAGTAAACTCCACAGTACGTATTGCAAGCTTTTTCCTGATAGTCTCACAGCAACGCCAGGAAGTAACAACTGCGGCTGTGTAATCTGTGGATCTGTTATTTTAGTATTTCAGAGTCTATTCTTCACTCTTAACCCTGACTCCCATCTATTCCTCCTACTTAAGATCATAGGATATTCAAGCTAGAATGAAACCTCAGAGATCATTTAACAGAAATCCTCCAATTACAAGAAGAAACCTGAAATCGTGAGAGACTGTATAACTTGTTTAGGACCATACTGCTGATGAGAGTTGGGACTAGAACTGAGATTTTCTGACTTCCAGTTTAGTGCCCTTTACATCATAACACATCTTCTTCTGGTAACACTCAGGGTTTAAGCTCACCTCTGATTTACTCAAAATACTACTGAGGCCTCAGTACATTTTAGACACTAATGGGCTCAATGACCAGCAGAGATGACAAACAAGTTAAAGGAAAGCAACACATTTTAATGCTAGAGAAATGAAACCATGTGGCCACAAAAGGACATGGCAGAATGTTCACAGCAACTTTACTCCTCCAAATTAAAAACCCAATGTTTGTGAAGAGAATGAATAAATAAACAAGATTACTATGCCACACTGCTCAGCAATAAAACAGCATGAACTAGTGATACTGCATTAGCAAGAGTCTCAAAAACATCAAGTGAAAGCTGCAGAACTCTCACACACATATCTCCATCCAAACCCCCTGCACTAAGAGACCTGACCAACTTTAGCGTGGTTTCTAGCAGCTTAAGCCTGTGTACCTAGGATCATCATGGCCCCACCGTTACAATGCCTGCCTGAGAAAGCTATACACTGTAGGAGAATTTATCGTTTGTTCCGAGACAACCCCTGACAATAGGTCCTTGACCTCCCTTTCTCAGAGCATTCACTAAAAAGGGCTTACGACTGTGATATAACTTATCTCTTACAACTCAGAAATATCTTTCCCATTCCTCTGAAATGTAATCATCAGGAAGAACTTCCAGGCTCCGTGGGAGAGAATTCTAACTTGGTAACTGCCAGCTAGCAAACACTGCTGCTCCAATGACATTTACACTGACCACGCTTTTGTAACTTTTCATTTCTAGTCTCTACTGAAACCCCTGCTCTCCCCCATCTCTCATTCTTCTTTTAAAAAGTCCAATCTCCTCTGCACAAATCCAAAGGGATCTCAGCTCTTTCCCCTGCTGTCCATAATTACTGAATAAAGTCCACTCACCACTTTAATGTCTAACATTTATCAGTGATACTCAGTGAAGACGCCAGATATAAAAGAATGAGTACTATGTGATTCCATTTACACAAAACTCTAAAACAAACAAAAGTAAACTATGGTATATGAAATCACAGGGTGTGAGGAAAGAGGCACACTCATACAATGCTACTGAGAGTATAAATTGGTGACACTTCAACAGACAGTGAGTTCGCAATAATTACTGAAGTTTAAAACGCAGGTATCAAAAAGAGTATATATAACTGAATCACTTGACTGTACAGCAGAAATTAACCAACACTGTACATCACCTAGGGGCTTTCCACCTGGTACACTGGTAAAGAATCCATCTGCCAGTGCAGGAGACCCAAGAGATGTGGGTTTGACCCCTGGGTCAGGAAGGTCCCCTGGAGGAGGAAATGGTAACCCACTCCAGTATTCTTGCCTGGAGAATCCCATGGACAGAGGAGCCTAGTGGGCTACATTCCATGGTGTTACAGAATCGGACATGATTCAGCAACTGAGCAAAGCACACACAGTACATCAACTATACTCCAATTTTTAAAAATACTGATAAAATGCAGATACCCTTTACCAAAGTAACGTAACTTTTGGAAATTTATTCTACAGATGCACATGTGCCAAACAATGGATGTACAGGTATTCACTGCTGCATTATTTCTAATAGCAAACGAGTACAAATGTAAATGTCCACCAACTAGAAACTGAGTAAATTAAAGTACATTTTTGCATGTACACATATGAAAATGTTATGACTGGCTGATCTAGAAAGCAAGACCAAGGGGCCCGGGATTAGAGCTGACTTTTCACTGCATACCTGTCATACTTTTTGAATTCTGAATCAAAAGAGAAAAATGATGGGAATACCAGACCACCTTACCTGCCTCCTGAGAAATCTGTATGGAGGTCAAGAAGCAATGGTTAGAATCAGACATGGAACAACAGACTGGTTCAAAATTGGGAGAGGAGTACTTCAAGGCTATACACTGTCACCCTGCTTATTTAACTTATATGCAGAGTACATCATGAGAAATGCCAGGCTGGATGAAGCACAAGCTGGAATTAAGATTGCTGGGAGAAATATCAATAACCTCAGACACCACCCTATGGCAGAAAGAGAAGAGGAACTAAAGAGCCTCTTGAGGAAAGTGAAAGAGTGAAAAAGTTGGCTTAAAACTCAACATTCAAAAAACAAAGATCACAGCACCCTATCCCATCTCTTCATGGCAACTAGATGGGGAAACAATGACAGACTTTATTTTCTTGGGCTCCAAAATTACTGCAGATGGTGACTACAGCCACGAATTAAAAGACACTTGCTCCTTAGAAGAAAAGCTATGACAAACCTAGACAGCTTATTAAAAAGCAGAGACATTACTTTGCCAACAAAGGTCCGTCTAGTCAAGGCTATGGTTTTTCCAGTGGTCATATATGGATGTGAGTTGAACTATAAAGAAAGCTGAGCATCGAAGAATTGATGCTTTTGAACTGTGGTGTTGGAGAAGACTCTTGAGAGTCCCTTGGACTGCAAGGAGATCTAACCAGCCAATCCTAAAGGAAATCAGTCCTGAATGTTCATTGGAAGGGCTGATGCTGAAACTCCAATACTTTGACTAAACTGACTCATTTGAAAAGATCCTGATGCTAGGAAAGATTGAGGGCAGGAGGAGAAGGGGATGACAGAGGATGAGATGGTTGGATGGCATTACCAACTTGATTGACATGAGTTTGAGCAAGTTCTGGGAGTTGTTGATGGACAGGGAAGCTTGGTGTGCTGCAGTCCATGAGGCTGCAGAGTTGGAACTGAGTGAGTGACTGAATTGATTGAAGAGAAAAATGAGCTAGGGAGACACGCAGGGTCTAGAAAGTACAGAGCCTAGTATGCTATGATAAATAGTTGTACTCTATACAGAGGACTTTCCCAGGTGGCTCAGTGATAAGAGAATCTGCTTACCAAACAGGAGACGGTTTTCCAAGACCCGGGCTGGGAAGATCCCCTGGAGAAGGAAATGTCAACCCACTCCAGTATTTTCCCTTGGGAAACCCATGGACAAAGGAGCCTGATGGGCTCTAGTCCATGGGGTCAAAAGAGTTGGACAGGACTTAGCAACTAAACACCAGCATACAGAGAACAATGTGAAATTAATTAAAGAACTTTAGAGGGGAAATAAGAGCCAAATTTGTGCTCCCAAACCACATCTACCTTTAGGGCTAACAATTTAACGTTTATATAGACTAACTTTAGAATCTGCACTATATTTTCACATTTATTATTATCTCATTTTGCCCTCACAGGAAGGAACAGAATGCAAAAAGAGGTTATGTGATTTGCCTAAAGTCACTAAGCTACAAATGGCAAACCAGGTCCTTTTACTAACACAGGATACAAGTAAGACATTAGTAGTCCTCTACTTATAACTTTCTTATCCTCTACCCTAGCCACATTCTAACTACAGGACTGTTGGAGATAGATGGGGATGGGGGTGGTTACACGAAACACTTGAAAACATGGCTCTCTTCACAATGAATACACCAGTAAAACTCCCTCAAAGGTCTGTGTAGACAAAGCTATAGCTTTTCCAGCAGTCTTGTATGGATGTGGGACTCCCCTGCTGGCTCAGACTGTAAAGAACCCGCCTGCAATGTGAGAGACCCGTGTTTGATCTGGGATGGGAAGATCCCCTGGAGGAGGGCATGGCAACCCAGTCCAGAATTCTTGCCTGGAGAATCCCCATGGACAGAGGAGCGCGGTGGGCCACAGTCCATGGGGTTGCAAAGGGTCGACAGGACTGAGCGACTATGCACACACACGGACTGATGTGAGCACTGGACCATAAAGGCTGAGCGCGGGACAATTGATGCTTTTGAATTGTGGTGCTGGAACAGGTCTTGGGAGTCCCTTGGCCTGTAAGGAGATCAAACCAGTCAATTCTAAACGACATTAACCCTGAATATTCATTGGAAGGACTATAGTTGGAAGCTGAAGTTCCAATACTTTGGCCACTTGGTGCAAACAGCCAACCCACTGAAAAACACCCTGATGCTTACTGCTGGCTCAGCTGGTAAAGAATCCACCTGCATTGAGGGAGACCTGGGTTCCATCCTTGGGTTCTGAAGATTTCCTGGAGAAGTGAAAGGCTACCCACTCCAGTATTCTGGCCAGGAGAACTTCATGGACTATATAATCCATGGGGTTCCAACAGTCCGACACGACTGAGCGACTTTCACTGATGATGGGAAAATTGAAGGCAAAAGGAAATCGGGGCAGGAGGTCAAAGGATTAGATTGTTCCATAGCATCACCGACTGAATGGACATAAATCTGAACAAATTCCAGGAGGTGGGGCGGGGGAGGGGGCTGGCGAACAGCAGTCCCTGAGGTAGCAGAATCTGACAGAACTCAGCAACTAAACAACAAAAATTCCCATAAGATAAATGTGACTAGCATATACAGGGAGAGTTCAAGATATTGTATATGGGGGAGCCCAGGTTTCCCGACTCTCAGACCAGGTGTCTTTATTCTTCAGCGTTTCAGCTTTCCCGGGATTAGTTCAGAAGAGCATTCACACAGGGCGAAAACGGGAATGCCTGAACCACCCTATGGCGCAAAGTGGAAGAGGAAGCCAGAGCCCTCCCGCAAGGAGAGAAGTGAGCCACCTACTCACACTCGTACTTCCGACTGACTGGAGGATACTTGGCCTTGATCGCCTTCTGCTCCTCAGTCAAATTGTAATCTCTTACATCTTCCCCTTCCTGCGCCATGATTGCGGGTTTGGATCCAAACTCAACTTCCGCCCTTCATCAGCCGGACTTCAGCCCGGACTTTCAACATCCGCCCAAGACTCCGCCCCTAGACAGATACCCTTAAAGGGCTAAGACACCATCCTCGAGGTTAATCCTTAAGACTTCCGTTCTAGGTCTCGCCGCTTGGAGTTCTTTAAAAGCCCAAAGACCCATTTTCTGGACGTGCTTCATCAATAGTCCTAAGAAGTAAGGGAACAAATATATTGGAGGATCTAGGAATAGGACAACACTTGAATTAGATACCTCGAGGTGAAATAAAGGCCTTTCTTGCCAGTTTACCCCTAGAGTGGCCAACTAGACCCCAAAACATCCTAAATTTCTCATTCAAAGCCCTACTTTCAAGGGGTCGCTAGCTGAACACTCTTCAAGAAAATGGCTGCCCCCCCAGGAGCTTGCGGCCTAAACCTCTCACGTGACCTCGGGCGGCTCACTCTCACCAACCCGCGCGCGCGCAAGCGAAGGAAGTCGGCTCGGGGCCGTGTGGGGGCAGGGGCGGAGCGCGCGCCTCGGCCCCGCGGCAAGAGACTCTACGCGTCTGGATAGGTTGCGAACGCGACTTCCCCGCCCACCTCGCCGCTCGGCGCACTCCGATTGGCCGGTGTTGGCGCGAAGGTGCGCGAGTCATCCCTCACGCAGGGGCGGCAGGAAACAATAGAGGCCGCGCGCGCAGAGCGAGCGCCCGCAGGCTCCCCGCCCCTCCCGCAACGCTCAACCCCGGGATCCCCGCCGGCTTGCCTACCCGCCATGGCCGACAAGGAAGGTGAGGGTTCCGGGGCGGCCCCAGGAGAGTGGGGAGTGCCGGGGTTGCGTAGCGGCCTCGAATCGGCCTAACAGTGAGGACAGGCCAGACTCAGCTGAGTGTCGTCCCCGCCATCGCAGGAGTGAGGAGAATCGCCCCGCAGGGCGGGTTAACGGCGCGCCAGCTCCTCCAGAGCAGAGGCCCCGGCGCAGCGGCTTGAGGCAGGCGTTTGGGTCCCCGGCGGGTGTTTGGTCCTTCTCCACACGCCCTGTCGGTCTGCTCGCCTCTCTTCGGGTCCTCCCTGCAGTGCTTGCTACCCGCAAGGGCCGGTGCTCCGGCCTCCCCGCCGGTTCTGTGCTCCTCCCGACGCCGTCGCCCGAGCGGCTAACGGCATTTGGCAGCGATGAGCCCAGCAGTTAAAGCCCCGCGAGGCCGGACAGCGGCGTTGGTGGCTGTGCCTCGAGGAGATTTAGACAGATCTCCATTTCAGAATCGGGATTTAGGAGTGCCGGTGGCTTTGGAAGTGTTTACTCGGTTTCCATTTGTGGTCGCTAACTTAATTTGTTTTTTTTATTTTTTAGCAGCCTTTGATGACGCAGTAGAAGAACGTGTGATCAACGAAGAATACAAAATATGGAAAAAGAACACCCCTTTTCTTTACGATTTGGTGATGACCCATGCTCTGGAGTGGCCTAGCCTAACTGCACAGTGGCTTCCAGATGTAACCAGGTGATAAGAATCCGTTGAATGTCATTTTGTTGTGTTCTCAGTGTAGATTTCTCACATTGATTATCCTTGTTTTCCTCTCTGCAGTCACCCGGAGCGGACACGTGATCTGAACCTATTGGGAACATTTTTTTTCTAGGCCAAAAAAGACAAAATGTGAAACTACTTTGCAATTTACCTGATAAGTGAAAACATGTTGATGTCTTCTTTTTCTGATAACTGAACTGAATAGGCGTATTATAACTGTAGTAGACCAAACAGTAATGTAAAATGTGTCAGCTTTCAAAAAGTGATTATGGTGAATGCAGTTCTTTCAACAAAAAAATTTTGAATCTCACAGTCATTTGTACTATCTGGTTAATACAAAGATGATTGTGACATGATAACCTGCCACTCAGAACCTGTAAAAATTACATGTGTATTGAGTAAGTACATTTCTGCAAAATTCAGGACTTTGGAAGTCAGGATATTTGTGAAATGTGGTTGTTTGACTATGTTTCTGCTCAAAAAATAATTGACAATTTATGCAAATATTGTTAATAACAATATGAGCCTGCTAACCTCCCATTGACATTTAAAAGGGGGGGTATCTGTTCTAAGAATTTTTTTTATTAATTTCTTTTTAATTAGAGGATAATTGCTTTACAGTATTATATTAATTTCTGCCATACATCAGATGAAGTAGCAATAAGTATGCTTACGTCCCTTCCCTTTTGAACCTCCCTTTTTGTCCTAAGTATGTGAATTAGGAGTTCCCATATTCAGTTGATTATCAGAATTATTTGAGTTCAGGGTAAGAGGAGTCATTTCTGTTAGGAATTATCAGTAGTTCAGACCACTTAGGAACTTGTGGCAGGATACTTAAAAATAGTTTGAGTTGTAATTCTAGATTTACTATAGTCAGGTGCTAAATTATATTGGACCAAAGGGTCCCAAATATTGGCCACCCTGTCCTTACTAAATCATTCTGGACAAGCTTTCCATGTAATGTGATTAGCTAGGCTTGGAAAACAGTGAGACTGAATAACCCAAGGCTGAAATCTGTGCTTTGCTCTTAGTAGCTTTCTGCTTTACAGATGGAAATGAATAAGCCTTTCTGCAGGATTGGACATTGGTCCAAATACCCTTCCTTTATTTTGGTATTGTACTTGTATAACAGTGTTACTTATTTTTTTAGGATGGGATTACTTACAACAACTCTCCCTAATATCTGTTTAATGTGTGTCTGTGTGTTTTGGTGTTTATTTATATTCTGTTTCTTAGAAAGAATGATACAGTTGTAGTTTTGTAATATTATTCTTCACTTCCGCACTTCCTTTAGTTGTTTAACTTTGTAAATACAAGTACCCCAACTTTATGTTGGCAGCCCTCTTATATTTCCTCTTCTTTTTCCACATAGGGTATCTGAAACTGTGCAGAGGAATTGCTGCTGGTTATCTCTAAACCCAGCTTCTGAGCTCTACTTGAATTTCCACTGCCTGTTATTATTGGTGTCTTCTCTGGAGTATCTTATTAGCTTCCCCAACATGATGTATTCCAAACTAAGTATATTTTTTCTATGGCAATACCAACCCAGCTTTTTTCTGTTGTTTCTATTTCTCCTTATCGTAGTTGACTTTGGTTTGTCATTTCTTAGGTCTGTTCCGGGCCCCGCCTCGCCTCCCCCAAGCCCTTTCTTGATTTGACAGTCTGTTTATAAGCCCTGATGGATTCTTATGTAGCATCTTTCCCATCTAAACTGGGGTTCTCAGACTTTTAACAGGCATCATAATGAGCTGAAGGAATCGGAAAACTTTTTGTTGTTGTTGTTTACACTGGCCATGCCATGAAGCTTGCAGAATCTTAGTTCACCAGCCAGGAATTGAGAAAGCATTGAGTCCTAACCACTGGACTACCAGGAAATTCCCTGTAGAACAGATTGTTAAGCACCACAAATCATCCCCCCTAAGTTTGTCATTGAGTATGTCTATAGTGGATTCAAGAATTTCCATGTAGGAGTTTCCAGATAATGTTGATGCTTTTGTTCCCCATACTACACTTGAACCTCTGCTTTATGCTTTACACTGAATTAATCCTTCTGACATAACTCAAATTATGGTACATCCCTTA
Organism: Capra hircus; assembly: GCF_001704415.2. NCBI lineage: Eukaryota > Metazoa > Chordata > Mammalia > Artiodactyla > Bovidae > Capra > Capra hircus. The sequence continues at coordinate 14,725,212 of NC_030809.1, forward strand.
TGAATGTTCCATGGTTCTTTGTTCCTTTTAGTAGAGTTCAGAATACCTTAAGCAAACATTCAGTACCCTAGAGTCTGATTTCAATCTGCTTTTTGACCTACTCTCCCACTGTTTTCCCACATTTAAAGTCAGATTTAGATTTCAGTCCTAGTTCTGTTACTTAGTTAATCTTAGACCACCCCACGGGCTATGGCCTGCCAGACTCCTCTGTCCGTGGAATTCTCCAGGCAAGAAGACTGGAGTGGGTAGCCATTCCCTTCTCCAGTTGATCTTCCTGACTCAGTGATTGAACCCAGGTCTCCTGCATTGCAGGCAGATTAACTGTCTGAGCCACCAAGGAAGTCAGTTTTCCCAAACCATCTTTAAATTAGAATATTACTTCATAGTGTTATAACCTTCATCTTTGCTTACCTCCCTTGGAATACTGTTTGTTTTTCAAAGCTCTTGTCCTCCTCTTCTGGGTTTTATCTCATTTTGAGACATTAGCTTACCTGATGTCAGTCCCTTTCTATTTTAATGAGGTAACCAGGAGTGTTCATATACCCAACAATTGGTTTTTTTCTCTCCAGCTCCTTGTAAAGGATGAATAATTAATTTTTATTTTATTCCGTCGGACTTTTTCCTCAAAAGTAATTGTAAATATTTGGCCAAGTTAAGAAATAATTATGAAATTAAGTGGCATGTGGTACCTGCCCTCAGCTCTATGGAAGATATGTTAAAAGTAAGGAAATACGGCTCTTAATGACTTCTTTCTCTCAAAACCTATTTGTAATAATGTTTTGTATATACGTGTATGTCACTGACTTTGTGGTCTCTGTTAGTTTACTAAACTGAATATTGACCATATGTTGCTATTACAGACCAGAAGGGAAAGATTTCAGTATTCATCGACTTGTCCTGGGGACACACACGTCGGATGAACAAAACCACCTTGTGATAGCCAGCGTGCAGCTCCCTAATGATGATGCTCAGTTTGATGCTTCACACTACGACAGTGAAAAAGGAGGTAGGAGTCCTAATTAAGGTGAAGGAAGGAATGATACTTATTTTGGTTATATTTTTGTGTCTCTGAGTTATCATAAAAAAGTGGGTACAGTTTGAAAAAGTAGCCTCTCAAGTTAAGAACAAGATATTAAGCTTTGGAAAGCCTGATTTTCAGTATAGATATTAGATATCAGAAGACAGGTAACATGTACTTGGTTCTGTACTACTTCTATAAACTTTCTTGAACTAAATTTGGTGGTAGGCAAATTTCAAGAAGCTAAAATCCACCATATATTATTGCCATGCATGCTTGCATTCTCAACATGGAAGATACTGCCCCTGGGGAATTGAAAATTGATTCTCAGAGTGGGGTATATGTGAAAACAGTCTTATTCTTTGAACTGTTTCAAGCATAGATATACATAGCATGCATAAACAAATACACAGGTTATCTGTGGTATTAGAATTTCATTAAGGTGTCAGAATATCTTATAGGGCAATAATGGGGGGGGGGGAGATTGAAAAGCACTGGCTTAAATTACCCTTTCCAGGTTTAAGTGATAGAAAGGACTTTATTATGGTATTTGCTGTATAGTATATAAAAATTAAATGAGTGTTTAATTATATCCTAATTTTAGGTGGTAACCTTAGGGCTTAACTATTCATGAATTATTTTTTTCCCTTTCAGAAGAGATAGAAATGAGTGGGTTTCCTTTATTGTCCTTGAACTCAAATTATTACCAAAGGTAGAAGATAGACTTTCAGTATTGAGATTTGTGGCCCCAGAAAATGAATCTGTAATGTTTTCTTATCTTAGATTTCTCCTGATTAATGGAATCCATCCTTTATCTAAGTTATTTTGGTTTCCAGTTATTTGCCAAGATTGTAATGTGCAGTTATTCTTTTGATCATTCCGTATTTAGCTTAGCAGAATGCAAAATAAGTTCTTAGGATAAGAGCCAGCAAACATGATTTTGCGTCACTGACCTGTGTGTGTGAACTATAGGATATGGTTACTGCAGCGATATTCTCTGGGTAGGCATTAGTAGTGATGGAGGGGTCTCTGCTTAAATTGCAAGGGGCATAGGTTCAATCCCTGGTTGGAGAACTAAGATCCCATATGCCGCACAGCCAAAAATAGCAAATTTTTTTTGTTGTTGGAAAGAAAGAATCAAAAGACTAGGCCTTGGGACCCTGTTGTGCTGCTCACTAGCTGTGTAGTTTGAGGATGAATCTTTCAGCCTCCCTGAGCTTGTTTTCTTTTTATTAAGACAGACTGTCTTTAAATAGAATTTTTAGTTATTTAGGCATAAAGCAAATATTCTGATTGGTAATGTAATAAATCATCTTTAAAAATTGAAGCAGGGCTTTCCCTGGTGGTCCAGTGGTTAGGACTTCCTGCTTTTAGTGGGGAGTGGGGGACGTGCTGTTTGATCCCTAGTCTGGGAAATAAGATGTCACAAGCCCACGTAGTGCAGACAAAAAAAAAATGGAAGCAACTGTGTGAACCCCTCGCCACATAAATCTGTCCTTTATGGATCACTGTTAAATTGATAGTTTTCTGAATGATTTATCCCAATTATTGGATCACTCACTCAACAGATAACATTAAGTACTTAGGCTAGGCAGTTTTTCTTTGTACTGGGAATATAAGATAAAATATACTTCCCAGCCTCATGTATCCCAGCCATCTTTTTTGTTAGCATATGGGAATGTGCCTCCTTTTGATGGCTTATACTATGCTGTAGTTAACCATCCCTCAATTAACATTTAAGTGGTTTCCAATCTTTTGACTTCAAAAACAGTCTTTGTGCATATATCTTGCATAGTTTTGCTGTAGAACAATTATCTAAATTGAATGTTGATTAATTCTCAAGGACATTTTCAAGTGTATTGGTACTGCTAAGTTGCCCTCCAAAAAAGACTCAATTTCACTAGTAGCAGATACATGGATGTCTGTTGCTGCATGCTTTTACCAACATTGAATGCTGCGCTCTCATTTTACTTTGTTGTTGTTAGAGGGGTGTTTTCTTTCTTGGTTTTGGTGTTTGTGTCATTTGGTTTTTAATGGCTGCTTCAGGGAGCTTACAGAATCTTAGTTCCCCCACCAGGAATTGCATCAGCACCCTTGACAGCGAAAGTACAGAGTCTTGACCACTGGACCTCCAGGGATTCCCTAACTTGCTTTTTAAGTTATTTGTGATGTTGGACTTATTTTAAAATATTTATCTTTTGTCTGTCTCTTGAGCTGCCTATTTATGTGTTTTCCTCATTTTTTCTTTTGGGTTAACTATATATGTAATGTAAGTTATCCCTAACTAATAGGTTATAGATAATTTTTCCCGTTTGTTTTATAATCTTGAATCCTATCTGCTTAAATTTATGACTGTGCTGGATCCTTGCTGCTGGGCAGGCTTTTCTCTAGTTACAGCAGGAGGGCCTCCTTGTGGTGCACTGGCTTCTCATCGCAGTGGTTTCTCTTATTGCGGAGCACAGGCTCTGGGGTGCATGGGCTTCAGTGGCTGTGGCTCCTGGGCTCTAGACCACAGGCTCAATAGTTGTGGCACATGGGCCTAGTTGCTTCGCAGCATGTGGGATCTTCTCAGATCAAGGCTGGAACCCATGTCTCCTGCATTGGCAGGCGGATTCTTGACCACTGAGCCACAGCTATTTAGTTGGGTTCTTTACCACTGAGTCCCCTATTTACTTTAGAAGCTGTGAAGTTTTAATTATCCACCTTTCCTTTGGTGTCCTTCAGATTTTGTCATTCTTTGAAAGGCCTTTATCACTCCAAGGTTTTAAAATAGTTATCTGTTTTCTGGTACTTCTCTGTTTTAACCATTAAAATTAAAAATAGATGATTTACAGTGTTGTGTTTCAGATGTTCAACATAATGATTCATTGGGTGTTTTGTTTTTGTTTTTCCCATATTTCATTAAGGCTCCCACAACATTGAGTAGAAATCCTTATGTTGTTGTTGTTTAATCGATAAGTCTGTCCCACTCTTTGCATGCCCATGGACTGCAGCACACCAGCTTCACTATCTCCTGGAGTTTGCTCAAACTCATGTCCATTGAGTCAGTGATGCTCTCTAGCCATCTCATCCTCTGCAGCCCCCTTCTCCGTTTGCCTTCAGTCTTTCCCAGCATCTTCATATCTGAAGTTGTTAATATTTCTCCCACAACCTTGATTCCAGCTTGTGATTCATCTAGCCAGGCATTTCACGTGATGAACTCTGCATATAAGTTAAATAAGAAGGGTGACCGTATACAGCCTTGACGTACTTCTTCCCCAATTTGGAATCAGTCTGTCGTTCCATGACTGGTTCTAACTGTTGCTTCTTGACCTGCATACAGCTTTCTCAGACAGATAAGGTGGTCTGGTATTCCCATCTCTTTAAGAATTTTCCAGTTTGTTGTGCCACACAGTCAAAGTGTAGTCAGTGAAGCAGAGAATTAGATGGTTTTCTGAAATTTTCTTGCTTTCTCTATGATCCAACAAATGTTGCCAATTTGATCTCTGGTTCCTCTGCCTTTTCCAAACCTAGCTTGTACATCTGGAAGTTCTAAATCCTTGTTGATTATCTATTTTGTTTTTGGAGTGGCATCAAACCAATTTGCTTTTGCCGATTTGCTTTTCTGATGATACCTTTATCCCCCTAATACTTAACACTAAAGAAACTATGAAAATAGAAGTAATATATATGATATGATTGTATGACTACATACATCCCCCTATTTAATCCTCACAAGAAAACTGGGTAACTTCCCCTAAAGTCACATACCTTCCTTTTCTCTTCCTTTTCCCTCTCCTTCTTCCTTCAAATCACTCAGATGGCTGGACAAGCTTGGAGCTTAAAGGGGAGCAGGTGCTCTTTCCATATGGTCTCAACAGTGGCGGAAGTAGATGCATACCAGTGTCTGTTAAAGCTTCTTAAGTGGTTGTTACATAGATTTCTAGTCCCTCCTTGCCCTCAGATGAAGTGTCCTAAACTCTGAGATCGAACTATTAAAATTGATTACCATTTGCTTAACCCCATTTGATCTGAGGTACAAAAAATCATTGAACTTTCAAGATGAAAGAACAAAAAATTGACTTAGGCTTGTTCTGACATTTAAAAGAATTTATGTATTTGTATTACATTCAGCCCAGCTGTGATCACATTTGAAGCCCTGAAAATAGATTAGGTTTGAATTTTTACTTCAGACTCTGTTACCAAGATCTTGAAATATCGAGTCTATTTTTAGCAACTTATTGGGGAATTGGTTTTGAGGGGGAGTGTTTGTTTTTGAGTTATCTTTAGTCTTCTACTTCAGTTATATGTAATAAACTAGTATTAAGTCATGGTGAAATAATTAGAATATTTGACTAAAGATGTTGCAACTTATTCTTAGTTGCAAAATGTTTATGGACTAAAAAAATGGCAAAGTGGTAGAAATTAGAATGCTGGTTATCTAGTTTGTCCAGCAGTATTGGGAGGGATACAGAAGTGTCGTGTGAGGGTGAGAGGGCTAGAGATGTTCCATGTTTTTATCTGGGTGGTAACTCCCCTGATGTATACATATGTAAAAACTCATCAGGCTCCACAGTTTAAGCATATTGTTATGTTTCAGTGTTTTTAAATAGTATTTTACGAGGGAAGCAAACAAAATAGTAATGTAGTTAGACCTTGATAGTCATTCACTGTACTGTACATTGATACCTCAGTCTTTCTTCCCTACATCAGATTTGGTGTTTTTGCTCTCACCTTAAATTTGGTCAGTCCCTGATTGTTTGTTAAATAGATAAATCCTCATCTTCATAAATCTCAGTTGTGAATCCTCTAAGCTGATTTTTTTTTAACACGTACACACTGATATCGTTACGCGTTTGTTTATTTTTGGCTGCACTGGTTCTTTATTGCTGTCTGCGGGCTTTGTCAGTTGCAGAGTGGGGGCTGCTTTCTCGTGTCAGAGCACAGGCTCTAGGTGCATGGGCCTCAGTAGTTGCACCACAGGGGCGCATTAGTTGTAGCTTGCAGGCCCTGGAGCGTGCAGGCTTCAGTAGTTGTTGCTCTGTGGCGTGTGGAATCTTCCTGGACCAGGGATTGAATCCAAGTTCTGTTGTACTTTAACCCCAGGTAGCGGGGGAGAGGGTGCCTCTGGTTAGTAGTATGTTGTTGTTGTTTAGTTGGTAAGTCTTATCTTGACTCTTTGCAAGCCCATGGACTGTAGCCCACCAGTATTCTCCATCCATGGGATTTCCCTGGCAAGAATACTGGAGTGGGTTGCCATTTTCTTCTTTGGGGGATCTTCCCTACCCAGGGATCGAACCTGTGTTTCCTGCATTGGCAGGCAGATTCTTTACCACTGAGGCACCAGGAAAGCCCTAGTAGTATATAGCTGATAAATTGTGTGCTTATCTCCCTGTGTTTGGACTAAAAGTTCTTTGAGATCACATATCCTAATCATGCCTTCTTTTTGCATTATAGATATTTGTGGTCTAGAATTCTGGAGGGAGATTGGTTTAATGTTTTTCTTCCCCTCCTCTTTGAGAATCTGTTTTGAACTGTTTTTAGGCTGTTAGCTTGTTTGAACCACTGCTTTGCAGTGTATAAAATTATTTTGAGGTTGAATGTTATCTGCTTATCATATTACCCAACTTATCAAACCTGTGTCTCCTGCATTGGCAGGTGGATTCTTTACCATTGAGCCACCTTTACCAAGATTTATATAATGACAAATTATATTCTTAAACATTTTCTAATGGTACTTGGGAGAACTCTGTAAGTGCAAGCAGTCAAATGTGAATAAAGTATGTTTTTGTCTAGTTCTTGCCTACCTGGTTTATTTCAGCCAAGGACTCTGGTTGGCAAGTGTAAGTGAAGGGTCAGGAAAATTGAACCAGCTGTTGTGGCTCTGTTTTTCCTCGCTAATACGAGCAAAGGTGTCAGTATTTCAGAAACGTTACCCCAAACTAGAGATTGAAAGGGACTAGAGAGAGTCCCCTCAAGAGGGAGGGACTCTTTAGTACCTAGCACACTGTGTATGTATTTGATATTCATTAAAATAGTAACTTAAGATTTTATTTATTGAGCATAGTTTTATTTTTTTACAAAGGCTTAAAAGCCACTTAGTGAGAATCTTTGAAGTGGAGTCAATAGTGTTTCTTACTTTTAGATAGTGATATAATACTTATTGGGTATATAATTACCGAAATCATTTTAGTCATAGCTGAAAGTATCATAGCCGAAAGGGATCAGAAAAATGGGAATTCATTTTAGGTTCTGCTATAGTCATGTCACCATGAGCAAATTAATGTAGGTTATCTGAGCTCCTCTTTCCCATGTGAAATATTTGGAGATAATTCCTCCCTACTCTGTAGAGTTATGGTAAGAAATAATTGAAATAAGGAGTGTGCACTTTATATTGCTAATAAATATTGATACTGCTTCTAGTATTATACCAGTTCATTTATTAAAAGCCTTGCCTGTGTCAAACTTTGAGTGACATAGAGTACTTCTTGCTTTGTCCTCATTTGCAATTAATATCTTATTTACAGAATTTGGAGGTTTTGGCTCGGTTAGTGGAAAAATTGAAATAGAAATCAAGATCAACCATGAAGGAGAGGTAAACAGGGCACGCTATATGCCCCAGAACCCTTGCATCATTGCAACAAAGACTCCATCCAGTGATGTTCTTGTTTTTGACTATACAAAACATCCTTCTAAACCAGGTATCTTCTCTCTTCTATTCAAAGCAAATGATATATCACTACAGGAATACATTGCTTCTCTCAGTTTTAATTGCTAACTTATTCTTTGTGTATCTTAACATCTTGTGAATTATGTTGATATGTGTACTACTCCTTCATCCTTCTTGCCTACATCTGGAAAAAGAAATTGCTTTTTTACATAGAACAGAATGTGACGCTTTTAAATATTATGTATTTGGTCATAGTCTGTATTTCTCATAAAAAATAAGAGCTTTAGACCTCTTGATAAAAATTCCATTATGCTAAGTAGGTCCAACCAGGCAGTGGACTGGATAGTCTTGATGTGTCTGTTACTTTGTAGACCCTTCTGGAGAGTGCAACCCAGACTTGCGTCTCCGTGGACATCAGAAGGAAGGCTATGGGCTTTCTTGGAACCCAAATCTCAGTGGGCACTTACTGAGTGCTTCAGATGACCACGTGCGTATCCTTCCCAGTGTGAAGCACATCTGGGCTAGTTGTATCAACGTTTTCCTCTGGGGTGTATGAGGAAGTGAGACTCTTTCTTTTATATAATAGCTCATTTTTCTCATTTAAGACCATCTGCCTGTGGGACATAAGTGCTGTTCCAAAGGAAGGGAAAGTTGTGGATGCAAAGACCATCTTCACAGGGCACACGGCAGTAGTAGAGGATGTCTCCTGGCATCTGCTCCATGAGTCCCTCTTTGGGTCGGTTGCTGATGATCAGAAACTCATGATGTGAGTTGAATCCATCTTTTTCTCAATATATTATCTAAGTTGTATAATATTTGATTATCCATTTTAAGCTTTCCCTCTCCCCGTTTTTTTTTTTCTTTCATTGAAGCTGGGATACTCGTTCAAACAATACTTCCAAACCAAGCCACTCAGTTGATGCTCACACTGCTGAAGTGAACTGCCTTTCTTTCAATCCTTATAGTGAGTTCATTCTTGCCACAGGATCAGCTGACAAGGTTAGTGTGATTTATTTTTACAAAAAGACAAAGGGTGATTTCTCTGGCTTCTTTAGAATGCACAGAGATCTTTTAGTTGTGGATTTTCTCATTAAAAAATTTTTTATTGATTACTCTTGCTTTCCTTTCTGTACATAGACTGTTGCCCTGTGGGATCTGAGAAATCTGAAACTTAAGTTGCATTCCTTTGAATCACATAAGGATGAAATATTCCAGGTAAGAGAAACTAATGCTCCTAGTGTTTTTAATCAACCTTATGCCTGACCTGTGTCTCTTCTCTTATTTCCATTTCTTGGTAACTTGCCATATCCATTTTAATTTCACAGTTCAATCCTAAAGTACTGACTCCCAAATTTTCTGCCTAATCAATTTAATTAAGCTTCTTTCTTAATATGCAGAGCCCTCTGACTCAGTTTAAGAAATATTTGTTACATTATGTTCAAAACTGAATGCAAAGGCACTGTGTGTAACGCTGAAAGTACTTGGGTAGATTGTGTGGGTGAGCTGTACTTTAGTTCTTAGGTCAGTGTTGGATGACATTTGGCATTTACCTGTTTCGGCTGCGTCAGGTCATCATTGCAGGGATCTTTTGTTGCATTGCACAGGCTTCTCTAGGTGTGGCTTGTGGGTTTTTGTTGCCCTGCAGTGTGTGGGATCTTAGTTCCTTGATCAGGGATCAAACATTTGTCTCCTACATTGTAGGGTGGATTTTTAAGCAGTGGACCACCAGGAAACTCCCCTCTCCTCAGTTTTCTAATTGATAGATTTTTTTCTCACATACAGGTTCAGTGGTCGCCTCACAATGAGACTATTTTGGCTTCCAGTGGTACTGATCGTAGACTGAATGTCTGGGATTTAAGGTACGTCTTGTTAAATTACTCTTTGTGAAGTTCTTTTCTTACACTTTGCAGAATTACTCAAGGTAAATTTAACTTAAAAACTTTTTTGTGCTAGTAAAATTGGAGAGGAACAATCCCCAGAAGATGCAGAAGATGGGCCACCAGAGTTGTTGGTATGTTACAGATATTGAGCACAACTGAAATAATTGATGAATTATTGTCCTCTGTCTGCTTTTCATCTCTGTTTTCCTCCCTCTTTCAGTTTATTCATGGTGGTCACACTGCCAAGATATCTGATTTCTCCTGGAATCCCAACGAACCTTGGGTGATTTGTTCTGTATCAGAAGACAATATCATGCAAGTGTGGCAAATGGTAAGTGTTTAGATAAATGAAACCTAGCATTATTCTGTTTATGTGTGCTTCAGTGCAGCTGGCAGCTGTTAGTTTAGTCCCGCCATGTGACTTACCTGCACATTATCAACTGCCTACTCTTATCTGGTTGTCCCAGTGTCACAGCGTCCAAGAGTACTGTTTCTCCATGAAACTTGCCTAGATTTCAAAAACATTCCCTGCCTTTTTATGCCTTGGTTAAAGGTGATTGCCCTGCTTTGAATTTTCAGAGCACTTGGGATTTAATAAAAAGAATTATAATGTCTGATAATGTTGCAACCCAAGAAATGATTGCCTTCTGGACATGGATGCTGGTGATACTTGCACACACAATGTGAATGGACTTAATGCCACTGAACTGTACGGTTAAAAATGGTTACGATGATAAACTGTGTCTTTTACTACAGTTTAAAAAACAGTTGCATGACTTTTAAATGACAGTGGCGGAATAAATGAAAATTAATTCTAAATAAACCTTTATTGTCTCAGAGTAGATCTAGAACCAGGAAGAAGTGCCAGAGGTGATATTTTGGTTCAGCATGAGGAAAAACATTTTGATATTCAGAACTTTGCTATGGAATAATGCTATTAATCAAAAATAAGTAAGATGGGAATATTTGTGTTCTATGAGATTAACACATGTTCTGCATCCATACTTGGGAATATTATGTATCAAAAAGAAGTATACTGGTTTTGTAAGCTATTCATGAGACACTGATAAGCTGAAAAAAGGCAGATTGTAGAACATGATAGAATTTCCTCATATTAAAATTTGGGTTTCTGGTCTTATGTTTAATTATATGTAACTATTTGATAGAAGGCTGTTTGCCAAAATGTGGTTGGTATGTTTAGGGAATGCTTGAGATTTCCTGAGTAGTAGGAATCTCTCTTGCTATTTATACATAGCCCCTTGTGCCCAGACGGGGGCGGAGGGTGGGGGGCAAGGTTGTGAGAAAATTTACAGCCAAGTGGGACAAAAGTGCTTTGGTAGCCCGAGCTATCAGGGCTTGACACTGGCCTCTGAAGTCTTGTGGGCGTGAGCCCTTGGTCACAGATTTGCCTCCAGGTGGTCAGCATCAGGATTGAACTGAATTGTTGGACACCCCATTGGTGTCAGGGGGAAAGATACCACACAACTGTTGTCAGACTGCTCGTGCAATTGTGTACATTCTTTGTCCCTGTAGTCAGGTTATAAGCTATGACTATCCCATCCTCTGCAGCATCTATCCTAGTGGTTTGTGCATAGTTCATACTAAGAACAACCGAGTAGTACATGTAGAGTTTACTTTATGCGAGAACGGTTTCTCTTTTAAAAATATTTATAAATTGAGATTTGATTTTGAAACATGGTTTTGTTGCAGCCTGGGGATTCTTTTTTCCCCCATGTACAATTCAGCAAATTTTAGTATAGTCACAGAATTGTGCAACCATCACTACCATTAGTTACCCCAGAAACCAACCCCATACCCAGTAGTCATCCCTCCTGTTCACCTCTAGTCCACCCAGTACTAGGCAGCCATCAGTCTACTTTTATTTATCCATTCATTCATTGATGGATATTTGTGTTGTTTTTACTTACTATTATGAGTGTTGTTTTTACTTATGATTAGTGTCTGATTAAAAGATTCAAGGTTAAAGAAAAGATTCAAGGTTGATTATCAAGACAAACAATAAGCATACTTCAGTTTGGGAGGAATATCTTAATGGGGAAGTAGTTGGCGTATGGCCAACTGCCTGTTTTTATTAGTCCACAACTATGCTCATCCATTTGCAGGCGCCTATGTCTGCTTTTAGCAAACCGATGCAGAGTTGAATAGTTAAAACAGACTATATACCCCACTGTCTGTCTTCCTCAGTTCAGTCGCTCAGTCGTGTCCAACTCTTTGCAACCCCATGAATCTCAGCACGCCAGGCCTCCCTGTCCATCACCAACTCCCGGAGTTCACTCAGGTTCACGTTCATCGAGTCAGTGATGCCATCCAGCCATCTCATCCTCTGTTGTCCCCTTCTCCTCCTGCCCCCAATCCCTCCCAGCATCAAAGTCTTCTCCAATGAGTCAACTCTTCGCATGAGGTGGCCAAAGTACTGGAGTTTCTGCTTTAGCATCATTCCTTCCAAAGAAATCCCAGGGCTGATCTCCTTCAGAATGGACTGGTTGGATCTCCTTGCAGTCCAGGGGACTCTCAAGAGTCTTCTCCAACACCACAGTTCAAATGCATCAATTCTTCGGCGCTCAGCTTTCTTCACAGTCCAACTCTCACATCCATACATGACCACAGGAAAAACCATAGCCTTGACTAGACGGACCTTAGTCGGCAAAGTAATGTCTCTGCTTTTGAATATGCTATCTAGGTTGGTCATAACTTTTCTTCCAAGGAGTAAGCATCTTTTTATTTCATGGCTGCAATCACCATCTGCAGTGATTTTGGAGCCCCCCAAAAATAAAGTCTGACACTGTTTCCACTGTTTCCCCATCTATTTCCCATGAAGAGATGGGACCAGATGCCATGATCTTCGTTTTCTGAATGTTGAGCTTTAAGCCAACTTTTTTGCTCTCCTCTTTCACTTTCATCAAGAGGCTTTTTAGTTCCTCTTCACTTTCTGCCATAAGGGTGGTGTCATCTGCATAGCTGAGGTTATTGATATTTCTCCTGGCAATCTTGATTCCAGCTTGTGTTTCTTCCAGTCCAGCGTTTCTCATGATGTACTCTACATATGTTAAATAAGCAGGGTGACAATATACAGCCTTGACGTACTCCTTTTCCTATTTGGAACCAGTCTGTTGTTCCACGTCCAGGTCTAACTGTTGCTTCCTGACCTGCATACAGATTTCTCAAGAGGCAGGTCAGGTGGTCTGGTATTCTCGTCTTTTGAAGAATTGTCCACAGTTTATTGTGATCCACACAGTCAAAGGCTTTGGCATAGTCAATAAAGCAGAAATAGATGTTTTTATGTCTTCCTAGCCTCATCTATTTTCACCCTTATCTTCCAGAAGTAGCTTTCATGTTTACTCAATACCCTTTTCTCTTTGTTTTTGGCAGGCTGAGAACATTTATAATGATGAAGACCCTGAAGGAAGTGTGGATCCAGAAGGACAAGGATCTTAGATCATGTCTGCACTTGTGATTTTTAGACTCCCCTTTTCTTCCTCTCAACTCTGAGATTGATTTAACACTGGTTTTGAGACACAGACTTTGTTTGGTTATCCCTCTATAATAAGTTCTATCAACAATGTTATTAGTCCAAACATAAGATGTTTTCTAAATATTAACTGCGGGCTTCTTGATTCAGCAAAGCCACAGACTTATATTTAAATTTTCTTTAGGAATTTTCTAGTAACAGAGGTCTAAAAGTAGCCACAAAAAGGGGGAATATTGTGTGTGGTTATTTTTCTTCTTATGCTATATCCCCAAGTTTTTCAGACTCATTTAAGTAAAGGCTAGAGTGAGTAAGAAATAGAGCTAAGTGAGGTAGGTGTCTGAGCCATGAAGTATAAATACTACAAGATGTTGTTTTTATTCAGGAAATAGGGGAGATTCAAGTCATACAAATTCCTACACGCCGAACTTTCCAGGATGCACATTTCCTTACATAGACCAGTCTCCTCAGTTTCTTCAGTTAAGTCAAAACAGTGTGTTCCTCCTTCCCCATATATTTTTGCTTGTTAGTGTATTTCTTGAGCTGTTTTCATATTATTTCTTTCCTTTCTGTGAAATGGTTTTTTTTAAAAAAAACTTGGGACCACCAAGTTGTAAAGATGTATGTTTTTACCTGACAGTTATACCACAGGTAGACTGTCCAGTTAAGTTGAGAAGAGTGAATCAATAGCTTGTATTTGTTTTTAAAATTAAATTAATCCTGGATAAGAGTTGCTTTTTTTTTTTTTTTTTTTTTAAGGAGTTAGTCCTTGACCACTAGTTTGATACCATCTCTATTTTGGGTGACCTGTTTCACCAGCAGGCCTGTTACTCTCCTTGACTAACTGTGTAAGTGCTTATAACGGAATAAATTGCTTTTCTACATAATCCCATGCTGATGGGTTTTATTTAGCGTATAACATTCATCAAACACCAGTCTCTGGCTTCTAGAAAAGTTGTTCAGATGACAGTTATTTTCTGTGGTCTTTGACTACCGAGAGCAGAAGTAAATATAGTAGACCCAGAGGTATAGAAAAGAGCTTTACTCCTTCCCAGGGGAAGTGAAAGACGTAAAACCCTGAATCAGATGTACAAATTAGGCTTTGGTAAGATAACATTTTTTTGAAGTCTTACCTCCAGAGAACCACATGAACTTTTAAGAATGTTAGAGGCAGTGTGGCAGAGAGAATTTAAGGCAAAAATTAAATTTTGAAAAGGTGTTTGACCTTTTCTCATAGAGGTTGAATCTCCCCAGTGTATTTCACTGGGGCCTGTACTTAGGGGTTAGAAAAGTAGGCTCTTGAAAGCCAAGTACCATAACCAGATAAAATGCTTGGTTCTTTACCAAACACCCAGTCTAACTGAATAGATCACTCTCTGACCCAAAATCATTTTCATAAGGTAAGATATTTTGGGAAATCTGGGTTGGTTCTTGTTTGTTTGTCTTGAAGTGAGTAGTTCTTTTAGAGTATAGTGAAAATACCTTGACACAAGAGTAAACCTACATGAATCAGCATAGACTTTAAAACTTTGTAGAGGAATTCAATTAAAGTATAACACTCATGGCACAAAAGGATCCAGATTGTAAACCATATACAGTTTACCCTTGAACAACATGGGTTTGAAGTGCACAGGTCCACTTACACAGATACTCTTCAATAGTAAATAACACAGAATTCACAGAGGTGAAGGAATCTTTGATACCAAGGGCCAGCTAAGTTATGTGCAGATTAAGCCCCACATTGTTCAAGGGTCAGCTGTAATGATGACACGGTGCCTTTTTTACTTCACCTGTGTTCCTGAAAAACTTTGTTTTGGGTCAGCACAAGGCAAGGTACATTTCTCACTAGAGTGTGTCCGTACATTCATCCTTTACTCAGTGTGCCTGTGGAAGGCTGCTGATGGCTGACAGGAGACTCATTTTTCCTTTCCTCAGTGCACTGAGATCAGTACCAGCGACGTATGAAACAGAATACAGCTAAGAGAGGACTGACAGTGTTCTGCCTCCAGCCAGCCCTAGAATCTTTTTAAACAGGTCAGCCAGTATTTGTAACTTTCCCAGAGAGAACTGCTTGCCAAATCCATGACACTCCCTTCTCTGTTTAGAAAAAAGTATGTCCAAAGGGTACTTAGTGATCCTTTGCTAAGAAGTTTTTTTTTGTTTCTTGGTTACAGATTCGGCCGTATGTTTCTAAACAGCCCCTGTAAGGTTGAGAGAAAAAAGGATAAGTTTAAACTTTGCAACTTAATACAGTATATAATAAAGTTTTTGTGATTTTTTTTTTTTTTTTTGGCTGTGCTGTGTGGCTTGCAGGATCTCAGTTCCCTGACCAAGGATTGACCAGGCCCCAAAGCATTGAGTCCTAATCACTGGATCATGATGGGAATTCCCATTATAAGGTTTTTAACAATGAATTTCTGAAGCTTAGTGCAGATATGTTAGGGAGAGCTTGCTAGAGTGATTTGCATCTAATCAGGGATGACTTTGGTAGGGGCTCACTAAAAATTTCATCTGCTCACATTAACTTTACACAGGTATAACAAGGTCTGAAATTCTGTAGTTTTGATTCTTTGGATTAATCATTGTCTTCTCCCGGTTGTACTTTTCATCTGATCCACACAAAGGTGTTTAGCAGCTCATTTTCAATTACAGGGTTCTAGTAATCTCTCAAACAACAAGCATGGTCTGTTATGCCTGGATAAAACACAGTAGAAGACAATTCTAGTATGGGAGTTGCCCTGGTGGTCTAGTGGTTAAGATTGGGTGCTTTTACTGCCATGGCTGGGGTTCAGTCTTTAGTTGGGGAACTCTTGCAAACTGTGGAGGAGCCAAAAAAAAAAACCTAGTAATTTAGGAAAAGCATCAGTTATAATAGTTACTTATGAATTTGTATCCAAGATGTAGGGTTAACTAGGAAATTAATAAAGATTTATAGACTTAATCTAATATCCAGTTTCATCTTTTTTAATCCTTATTGTCTGTCTGAGAGAATCTAGGACTTTATAAAGAATGTGAGAACTTTGGAATGTAAAGAAATCACTGGATAGGTTTGTTGCTTGTCTCACAAATGAAGCAATAATCAATGTCCTTTGGTCTATAAACAACACCCTCTTCAGCTTTTTATGTGACTGTTAACAGGTTGCTTTAGCCTTCTTGGCCTCCTTAGTCATAGTCTGAATTAGATGTCCTAACTGCCCTCTCTGCTATTCTAAGGAAACTGTTTATGAATAGCAGATAGGGTCAGGTAGGGTGAGGAAAGTAAGAATGCACAGAGCCTAGATGTTTTATCCTGTTCCAGATTTCCTGGTGACAATCAGGGTATGTTTTAAGTCCTACTAGAAACTGAAACATTGCAAAGGAAGCCTGAATACTTGAACCAGGCAACTTGGAGGTGTGTGTCATCCTGTTACTCCTAAATGATGTAATTTGTTACTGGACACACAATTTTTTTTGAGGCATTAGTCTTGTTAGGAAAGCGGCAACAGGGCAGACACCACTCTTGTAACCGTAAGTATCACCTTGAGACGGTGTCTCGATTCCACCTGCCTCAGAAGTGGGAGCATTAACCTGTTCCAGGCTCTTAGGTAGCATAGCCCTTAAAAAAAAAAAAAAAAAAAAAATTCTGTTCATGGATGAGCACAATTTGACAGTTTTCCCCCCAATTTTTTTTTTTTTCTGCTTTTCACTGTCAAATTTCTCATGAGCAACATCTGCCCTCCCCACCATCCCCTCAGCCAGTGTTGGTTGAGATTTGGGGAGCAGCAAAAACTGACTTGTAAGTTGCGAGCTCTTCAGCAAGGCCGACTCTTAGCTGCTCCATCTCTTTGTTCTTCTGTTGCTGGAGTTGCACCCCGCTTCTTAGCTGCCTCTGTCGTTCTTCCATTTCCTCCAGCTGTTCCTACATGAGGGCCAAGCACATCTCGAATGAGCCAAATAGTAAAAAACCTAACGTCCATTATTATAAAGCATTTCTTTACACCTTGTTTATCTCCACAGCAGTGTTGAGATTGAGGAAATGAGATTCAGAGAACGTATTTTGACAGGGATGTTTTTGAAAATGGTGACCCAGAAGCAGTCTTGCCTGAAGTATTGGGGAGGATTTTGATCACCTAGTTGGTGAACTAAGAATTTTTATAGATCCTTAATGTGCAAGTTTGTTTCCATTAAGATAATCAGTTTTTAATAGTACCCTACAACTATTGAAGTTGAAAGAAACCAAGTGTTTCTGTAAGCAGGTATATTTGAATAGCTATTTGAAGCTCCTTGAAGTCAGACATAGCTTTACTTAGTACTTACCACAAGACAGACAAGCAGATGCTTAATTAATGAGGGTATCATGGTTAATTTCCTATATCCTTTGCTTATTATATCAGGGCAATTTGTTCTAAAGTGCTAATTTGGAAAATGAAGGTGCTATGCCCTGGAGGCCCTTGGGTCTCAGATAACTTTCCCATTGTGCCAAAACCAGGCAGGATCATTCTACAGATTTTCTCTGGATTAATGTCTGGAATGATGTAAGGAAGATGTCAGCAAGTCAGTCTGTGGCTTGCCTGCTAGCTGGCATGGATCCTCAGCATGGGGGACTTGGGAAGGAAAGGGAGTGCTGAAATTGGAAGGCATATTTTTAAGGGGCAATGACTTTATCTCAGATTTTGAAGAATAATAAACTTGGAATCCAGTTCGGGTGCATATTCTTGATGGTGGTTGCTCAGTTGTGCCCAACTGTTTGCAACCCCATAGGCTCTGTAGCGCATCAGGTTCCTCTGTCCATGGGATATTTCAGGCAAGAATACTGGAGTGTTGCCATTTCCTTCTCCAAGGGATCTTCCCCATCCAGGGATTGAACCTGGGGCTCTGCATTGCAGGGGGTTTCTTTACCAACTGAGCCAACAGGGAAGCATGTTCTAAATAGAATGATGTAAATAATTTGTTCTCTGAGTCATCCTTGGTATACCTGAGACATGTCAGTCTGCAGTGTTTGATACTGTAGCTGAATCTCAGCTTTCATCATATATTGTCAAAAGGTCATTTTTTAATGCCTAGTCAGGTGGCACAGTGGTAAAGAATCCACCTGGCTATGCAGAAGACTGAGAAACTTGGGTTTGATCCCTGGGTTGGGAAGATCTGGAGTAGGAAATAGCAACTCACTATAGTATTCTTGCCTGGGAAATCCCATGGACAGAGAGGCTTGGCAGGCTATAGTTCATGGAGTCACTAAGAGTCATATGACCGAGCAACATCCAACACATAACCATGCTTTGACACCATGCAGAAATGTGGCTTTACCATCTAAGAGTGTGTTATCTAAAAGCGTCTGTATACCTCTCTGCCCCAGTTTCCCAAGCCTTGTATCTAGTAAACCTGTCATTTGCTGGATATACAAAAGAACATGCTTGTAAAGACAATCTGTACTGTCACTGATAAGCTCTTGACAGGGAGAAGCTGTCACAGAATGAAGTATTAATACAGTGACAGAAATGAAGGACAATCTCCATTCTTTATCCTATGTAGCATCACTGGGTTAACATTTTAAAAAGTGCTTTATCAGGACTTCCCTGGTGGTCTAGTGGTTAAGACTGTGCTTCTACTGCAGCAGGGCACAAGTTTAATCCCTGGTCAGGAAACTAACATCCCACATGGTGCAGCCACAAAAAAGTGTTTATCATTCAGTCTCCATAGGCTTTCCACTTTCTTTAGTCTGGCGTTCAGACTCCTGCTAGTTTGACCCTCACGTCTAACTAGAGCCTCCATTACTCCTCTAGTCTACACTGTCCAATATGGAAGTCACTAGCTACATGTGGCTTTTGTTTTGTTTTGTTCTTGTGGCCACGCTGTCTGGCATGTAAGATCTTTAACTCCCAATCAGACTGTAGGTTCTTGGATCTTAGTATGTCTGGCACCCTGCACATAAAATGCTTATTGATGTGAAGCGTGCAGATAGTAAGCATATTCCATCTTGGCACTAGAAGTCTTCCAGTTTCAGGGTAAAAACTTGATCATTCTCAGCAAACTCACCCCACGCACTGCAACCAGTCACCAAATCTGCCCGTTTTCCCTCACATCTCTCTCCTCTTCCACTAAGTGGTCTTTCCAGGCTCTTTGAATCTACCCTCCAACACTGCCACTTAGAGTGCCACTTCTGTGCCAGGCACCATTAGAAGTACTTTACGGATACTACTATCAAGTTCATTCCTTGCAGCAGACCCATTAATCCCATTTTACATGTGAAGGAGCTCAACCACAGGGTAAGTAATTTGTCCAAGGTTTCACAGTTAGTGGTAGACCCAGGATTTGCCAGTAGCTTAGAGCTTATACTCTTAACAGTTGCTTTACTGCCTTCACGTAAATAGATAGAAAAGTAGAGAAAGAACATAGATGCATGGGTGCTAAGTTGCTTCAATAGCCTGCGACCCTATGGACTGTAGCCTGCCAGGTTCCTCTGTCCATGGGATTCTCCAGGCAAGAATACTGGAGTGGGTTGCCATGCCCTCCTCCAGGGGATTTTCCTGACCCAGGGATTGAACCCATATCTCTTAACATGTACACTGCTAGGCTAATTCTTTACCACTAGCTCCACCTGGGAGGCCCAGATACATAGATAGGCAGACTCTTAAATGGTCTTCAAACTTTCCCATGAAACCCCAGGAGGAGGCCGTGGCTGGAGTGTGCTTGTCACTCTTTAGTTAGTAGCTCTACTTTTACCTGTGGGTTTTTGTTTTTTGTTTTTTTTTAATGTTTACACGTTGCCATTCCATATAACATTGTTTTTGGGGAAAAGTCTGTGGCTTTGAAGAAAACCTTTTTAGGAAAACCGCTGACCTAAAGAATACATAAAGCCCTTTACAATCTGGTCCCATGCTACCTCTCCAGCCTCATACACTTTTCAGATCTGTTATGGTTCAGGCACACTTCCCATAACATGTCTGTGTTTTCATGCTTTATGAGCTGTTCCCTTGGCCTAGAATGGTCTTCGTCCCTTGTCTACACAGTGAATTCATTCTTTAAGACTCAGCTCAAACACCTTGTAGCATGAACTTGAACTGGATTTCCCAGGGCTACATCCGACCTCCATCCCTTCCTAGCTGTGTAACCCTGGACAAATGACTTCTGTGACTCACCTGTTCACTTGTTTCTCAAATGGTGACAATAGTTACACCTATCTCAGAGGTAAGAATTAAAGGAATTATTACATGTAAAGAACTTCAAGTACATGCTAGCTATTTTTAATCCTTGTATGAAATTTTCCCCTTATTTCCCCAAGGGTAATTAAACCTGCTTCATCAGTGTAATGTTTTATTCCTACAAGTATTACATTGTCTATCACATTGAAGTATGTTAATTATTTCATTGATTCTAAAACTCACACTTTACATACTTAGATCCAGATGTCTTAGATTTTAGGAAGTTTTATCTCGTATCCTTCCTGTACTATAAACTTTTTTATCATTAATTTTTTTCTTTTTGGTTCTTTTTCTGTTTTTAAATTTCTTTTTAATTAATTATTTTTTAATTGAACTATAAACTTTGAGGACAGTGACTGTCTGCCACCCCTAACCCCTCACCACAAGTTCTCATCTCTTGCCACCACATAGCTCATTGCCTGGCACAAAAAAAGTAGGCTAAATATTTGTTGAATGAATGGGTGATGGTGATGAAAGCAAATTTAAAGTCACCAGGGTGAGGTGTACCCTTGAAAAGTAATCAGATGCCATACATGGCCTTTGGCAAACAGTTTGGGAAAAAGTCATTTCAGAAGGAATTATCTCTGTCAGACCTTTTTTCTCACTTTATTGTGGTATAGAAATAGACTTTCATCAGGGTTGTTTCTCATTGAGTGATCTTTGGAAAGCTGCACAGATAATCAAATCTGAAACAAATCCAGTACAGTGATGCAAATCACTCGGGAAACAGTTCTAGAATTCTAACACTATATAAGGACATTCTAATCCCAAGAATTCCCTACTTAGTGCATCACCATCTGAGTTAGCCTTGTCTGAAATCTCAGCATCCTCTGACTGACTTCTCACCTCTCTGCCCTCTCATTCTGTAGTGAAAATTATTCTATGTTCGTTCGTTCTTCCCTTCCTTTTCTTTTGCTACCGTTGTTTCCTCTTACCTGTAGTAGTTTCCTAATCAGTCTCCCTTGCCTGTCAGTCTCTAGCCCATTTTACACACTGCCACCAATAATGTTTCTAAAAGGAGAGCGAGGGGGACTTCTGGTGGTCAAGTAGTTAAGAATGCCTGCCCTGGCCCAGGGAGATTCCACAGGCTCGGAGCGACTGTCCCCATGGCCACAGCTACTGAGCCTCTGCTCTAGAGCCCGAGCCGTGACTGCTGAAGCCCTCGTGCCTAGATAGAGCCTGTGCTCCCAAGTGAGAGGCCAGCACAGCAAGAATCTCGTGCACTGCGATTTAGAGTAGCGCCTGCTCACTACGACTAGAGAAAGCCTACATGCAGCACCAAAGACCCAGTGTAGCCAAAAATGAATACCTTTTTTAACTAAAA
This sequence comes from Capra hircus, assembly GCF_001704415.2. NCBI lineage: Eukaryota > Metazoa > Chordata > Mammalia > Artiodactyla > Bovidae > Capra > Capra hircus. The sequence continues at coordinate 14,746,751 of NC_030809.1, forward strand.
AAAGAGCGGGGATCATGTTAATCCCTCGATTAAATTTCTTTAAGGAGCCAACTGACCACTGAATAAAGTCCAGACTCCTTAGGCTGGATTTCAAAGTCTAATGAAACCCTGACCTACCTCCACAGTTCAACTCACCTCTCAGTTTTTCACCTTTCACCTGCAGCCAAGTTACTAATTATATTTTTAATATCTATTGGATTAAATAATATGTTAAAAATTACCTTCACCTATTTCTCTTTTATGTGGCTATTAGAAGATTTTAAATGATATTTGAGGCTTGCATTATATTTATGTTGGACAGCACTGGTCTAGATCTTGCCTATACTTAAGTACTTAAATAACACTGTCTTCTGTTACAGGTTCTCTGATTTAATCCATGGCTAAAAATAATCTCATTATCCCATAGCACTCTTATCTGTACCTTTCTTAAATCACATGTTACTTTCTACCCTGGGTTACAGTTATTAAAGTAACATCTGATTGAGTATCAGGTGTTTAAGAATAGTATTTGTGTATGCAAAAATAATTACCACCCTTTCACTAGATTATGACCCAATAAAAAGTGCAGTGGAGGTGGAGGGCAGTGTTGGGTAAGTGAATATGTATAGCTTGAAGGCATTCAATACTAGGACCCCAAAACCCTATTCTTTTCATAATATAAGCTATAGAAAGCTTGACAAAATATTCAGTGAAGTGAATGCAGCCATTTTCAACAGAGGACATCTTCCTTAATGGATAAGTCAAAATCTCTAGGATTTTTAAGTTCATCCAAAAAATGTGTGTTTCAAAAGACAAAAATACTGCTGTGAAAAGCACCACAGTGTGGGGTTCTCATGGCGCCCAGCAGCACAAAGTCAGCACTTAACTGATGCAGACTCAGCCTGGTGGCAGAGATAAGTAAGCCATACTCCCTACCTTCTGAAAGCTCAGCCTGTGGGGGAGAGAGAACTGTTTATGCACTGAGTGTTTAGATCCCATTTTGTTCTAAAAGGGATTAGGACTGGCTCACAATCAGAAATAGCTTGAATACGATTGAAATGGTGACAAATGCACAAAAAAGGAAAAGGAGGGATAGAGGTTTATAGATTTCATCCCAGCTTTTTAAGACTGGAAAACTTCAGAGCAGAGATCAGATAGGTGGGACTTGAGAGTGAATACCGCGGAGGGGAGAGAATGAATTCTACCTGGCCTCATTCCCTCCTGCTCTATCTAAACCCAACGGCGATTCACTCAGAATCGGAAAATGGTGCTATAGAAAGAGCACTGAAATATTTGGGGTTGGTCAGACTAGAGTTCAAATTACTCCGACTCATTGGGCCTCAGTTTCCTCATCTAAGAAAAATGATGATAGTTGACTTGGAGGATTAACGAAGATCATTGGTGTGAAAGTGTCGTGGAAACTAAGAGTGCAGGTTAACTTTCAGCCCTAGCAGGCCTGAATGAATGAAATGGAAAATGGCTTAAAGAAGTGAGTGACTGGCCCATGAAACAAATTGCTCTTCCTACCTATGCTAGCCTGGTGGCTCAGATGGTAAAGCATTTGCCCACAGTGCAGGAGACCTGGGTTCGATCCCTGGGTCAGGTAGATCCCTTGGAGAAGGAAATGGCAACCCACTCCAGTACTCTTGCCTGGTAAATTCCATGGACAGAGGAGCCTTGTAGGCTACAGTCCATGGGGTCGCAAAGAGTCAGACGTGACTGAGTCACTTCACTTCACTTCACATATGCTAGCATCCTTCAGCCCAAAGACATTTGGCCCGGTCCCCTTTTCCTCCCTAGACTAAAAGACTGTCCTTCCTCCCACGCCCAGTGGGCCTACCCGGTACTGCTGCACCTCCTCATCCCGCTTTTGCCTCACAAGGGTGATCTGGTCCTCCAGGTTCCTGTTTTGCAAGTGGAGCTGCTGGGCTTCTGCCTGCAGAGGTCTCAGGGCCTCCTTCATCTCCTGGATCTCGGCCTGGGTTTTCTGCAGAGCTTTGGCCGCAGCTTCTTTCCTCTCTAGGAGCCGCAGCAGCTGAGGCTCGTACTCCTCCTCCAGGCCCTGGCGGCTCTCTGCCATGAGGCTCTCAAACTGGGCAGAGAGCCGCCGGCTCTCCTGGAGAAAGTGCCCATCCCTCTGACTCGGAGGTGCTTCGAGCTGTTGCTGTAACTGCTCCTTCTGCTTCTGATAGGCCTCCCGGAGCTGGGTTAGTTCCTCTGAGAGCTGGGCTGCCCGGGTGGTCAGTGCTTCCCGGAAATCGGCGAACTGGGCCACGTCCTGCCGGCGGCACTCCAGCTGGTACTGGTAGGCCACGCACTCCTTGGTCACCTTGAACAGCTTCTGCTTGACCAGCCGGATCTCCTCCCTCAGCCCATCCCTCTCGAGCTCTGCCTGGGCATGCAGTTTGTAGGCGGTCAGGATATCCCGGTGGACCTGCTGCACCTCCTGCAGGGCAGGCTCGCGGAGCAACACAAGCTCATGGATGAGTTGATCCCTCTCCTCTTCCAGCTGGGCCACGGCTTCAATGCACTGCTGGAAACGCCCCTCCAGCAATTCCAGGTCCTCTATGCTCAAGCTCCCCTCTGTGCTGGGACTGGGCCCGGCTTGGAGGCTCTCCTTGGGGTTAGACTTAGCCTCGCTCAGGAGCGTGTCTCCCCTGTGAGCTATCTGCTCTGGGCTTGCGGTCTTCACGGGCTCTTCCACGTATAACACCCCCTCCGGCTTCGCCAGCTCTTCCACACATAAAGCCTCCTCCGGCCTCGGCTCCTCCAGGTACAGGGCCTCATCCGGCGCCCTGGTTTCCTCGATGTGCAGCATCTCCTCCGGCGGTTCAGTTTCTTCCACGTACAGAGCCTCATCAAGGTCACCTGTGTCCCCCAGGTAGAGAATGTCCTCTAAGTTCAAGGTCCCCTCCAAAGACAGAGTAACTTCTGGGTTCCAGGTCCCCAGCTCATACAGGGATGCAGAGTTCTCCTCTTGAAGAGGAGAAATGACCTCTGGCCTTGTTTCCCTGCAAAAGAAATGACAAGGTGAGAGGGCAGTCACAGTCCTGGGAGGGTTTGTGACTGGAGCCGCCAGGACACAAGCCTAGCCGACAGCAAATTCTCACATCTCGAAGGGCAGTCGTCTGCCCCCTCCCTTCATTGATCCACCACAACACAGCCCATTGCTTTAGCTCTGACACCATCCCCACGAGGTATGTGTTGAGCCTCTGCTTCCGTATCATCAACAGACAGGAACCCACACCTGAGCCACTCTGTTCCACTATCATAAGAAAGTTCTAGTGTTGAGGTAAGACCTTCCCCACAGTTTTCACCTGGACTTGATTCTTCTTTCTAGAATCAGATACTCTAATTTCTTTTCCATGTCAGTTATTTGAACACTTAAAGAGAGCTACTTAAAGAGAACCACCTGAGGAGCCACCCCGCACCCGAGGCCAGGAGCGGGGACAAGGAGAAGCAACCAGAGGAGCGGTGGGAGGGTCTAGAGGAGCTATTCCACGTTGAAGTTCAAGGAGATACCCCCCGTCCAAGGTAAGGAGCAGCGGCTATCCTTTGCTGGAGCAGCCATGAAAAGATACCCCACACCCAAGGTAAGAGAAACCCAAGTAAGAGGGTAGGTGTTGCAAGAGGGCATCAGAGGGCAGACACACTAGTCAATCTAATCACACTAGGACCACAGCCTTGTCTAACTCAATGAAACCAAGCCATGCCCGTGGGGCCACCCAAGACGGGAGGGTCATGGTGGACAGGTCTGACAGAATGTGGTACACTGGCCAAGGGAATGGCAAGACACTTCAGTATTCTTGCCTTGAGAACTCCATGAACAGTATGAAAAGGCAAAATGATGATAGGATACTGAAAGAGGAACTCCCCAGGTCAGTAGGTGCCCAATATGCTACTGGAGGTCAGTGGAGAAATAACTCCAGAAAGAATGAAGGGATGGAGCCAAAGCAAAAACAGTACCCAGCTGTGGATGTGACTGGTGATAGAAGCAAGGTCCGATGCTGTAAAGAGCAATATTGCATAGGAACCTCGAATGTCAGGTCCATGAATCAAGGCAAACTGGAAGTGGTCAAACGAGATGGCAAGAGTGAACGTTGACATTCTAGGAATCAGCGAACTACAATGGACTGGAATGGGTGAATTTAACTCAGATGACCATTATGTCTACTACTGTGGGCAGGAATCCCTCAGAAGAAATGGAGTAGCCATCATGGTCAACAAAAGAGTCCGAAATACAGTACTTGGATGCAGTCTCAAAAACGACAGAATGATCTCTGTTCGTCTCCAAGGCAAACCATTCAATATCACAGTTATCCAAGTCTATACCCCAACCAGTAACACTGAAGAAGCTGAAGTTGAATGGTTTTATGAAGACCTACAAAACCTTTTAGAACTAACACCCACAAAAGATGTCCTTTTCATTGTAGGGGACTGGAATGCAAAAGTAGGTAGTCAAGAAACACCTGGAGTAACAGGCAAATTTGGCCTTGGAATGCGGAATGAAGCAGGGCAAAGACGAATAGAGTTTTGCCAAGAAAATGCACTGGTCATAGCAAACACCTTCTTCCAACAACACAAGAGATGACTCTACACATGGACATCACCAGATGGTCAACACCGAGATCAGATTGATTATATTCTTTGCAGCCAAAGATGGAGAAGCTCTATACAGTCAACAAAAACAAGACCAGGAGCTGACTGTGGCTTAGATCATGAACTCCTTATTGCCAAATTCAGACTCAAATTGAAGAAAGTAGGGAAAACCGCTAGACCATTCAGGTATGACCTAAATCAAATCCCTTATGATTATACAGTGGAAGTGAGAAATAGATTTAAGGGACTAGATCTGATAGATAGAGTGCCTGATGAACTATGGAATGAGGTTCGTGACATTGTACAGGAGACAGGGATCAAGACCATCCCCATGGAAAAGAAATGCAAAAAAGCAAAATGGCTGTCTGGGGAGGCCTTACATATAGCTGTGAAAAGAAGAGAAGCGAAAAGCAAAGGAGAAAAGGAAAGATATAAGCATCTGAATGCAGAGTTCCAGAGAATAGCAAGAAGAGATAAGAAAGTGTTCTTCAGCAATCAATGCAAAGAAATAGAGGAAAAGAACAGAATGGGCAAGACTAGAGATCTCTTCAAGAAAATTAGAGATACCAAGCAAACATGTCATGCAAAGATGGGCTCGATAAAGGACAGAAATGGTATGGACCTAACAGAAGCAGAAGATATTAAGAAGAGGTAGCAAGAATATACAGAAGAACTGTATAAAAAAAGATCTTCACAACCCAGATAATCATAATGGTATGATCACTCATCTAAAGCCAGACATCCAGGAATGTGAAGTCAAGTGGGCCTTAGAAAGCATCACTACGAACAAAGCTAGTGGAGGTGATGGAATTCCAGTTGAGCTATTTCAAATCCTGAAAGATGATGCTATGAAAGTGCTGCACTCAATATGCCAGCAAATTTGAAAACTCAGCAGTGGCCACAGGACTGGTAAAGGTCAGTTTTCATTCCAATTCCAACGAAATGCAATGCAAAAGAATGCTCAAACTACCGCACAATTGCACTCATCTCACGTGCTAGTAAAGTAATGCTCAAGATTCTCCAAGCCAGGCTTCAGCTATATGTGAACTGTGAACTCCCTGATGTTCAAGCTGGTTTTAGAAAAGACAGAGGAACCAGAGATCAAATTGCCAACATCCACTGGATCATGGAAAAAGCAAGAGAGTTCCAGAAAAACATCTATTTCTGCTTTATTGACTATGCCAAAGCCTTTGACTGTGTGGATCACAATAAACTGTGGAAAATTCTGAAAGAGATGGGAATACCAGACTACCTAACCTGCCTCTTGAGAAACCTGTATGCAGGTCAGGAAGCAACAGTTAGAACTGGACATGGAACACAGACTGGTTCGAAATAGGAAAAGGAGTACGTCAAGGCTGTATATTGTCACCCTGCTTATTTAACTTCTATGCAGAGTACATCATGAGAAACGCTGGGCTGGAAGAAGCACAAGCTGGAATCAAGATTGCCGGGAGAAATATCAATAACCTCAGATATGCAGATGACACCACCCTTATGGCAGAAAGTGAAGAGGAACTAAAAAGCCTCTTGATGAAAGTGAAAGAGGAGAGTGAAAAAGTTGGCTTAAAGCTCAACATTCAGAAAACGAAGATCATGGCATCTGGTCCCATCACTTCATGGGAAATAGATGGGGAAACAGTGGAAACAGTGTCAGACTATTTTGGGGGGCTCCAAAATCACTGGAGATGGTGATTGCAGCCATGAAATTAAAAGACGCTTACTCCTTGGAAGAAAAGTTATGACCAACCTAGATAGTATATTCAAAAGCAGAGACATTGCTGACTAAGGTCTGTCTAGTCAAGGCTATGGTTTTTCCAGTGCTCATGTATGGATGTGAAAGTTGGACTGTGAAGAAGGCTGAGCGCCAAAGAATTGATGCTTTTGAACTGTGGTGTTGGAGAAGACTCTTGAGAGTCCCTTGGACTGCAAGGAAATTCAACCAGTCCGTTCTGAAGGAGATCAGCCCTGGGATTTCTTTGGAAGGAATGATGCTAAAGCTGAAACTCCAGTACTTTGGCCACCTCATTTGAAGAGTTGACTCATTGGAGAAGACTCTGATACTGGAAGGGATTGGGGGCAGGAGGAAAAGGGGACGACAGAGGATGAGATGGCTGGATGGCATCACAGACTCGATGGACGTGAGTCTGAGTGAACTCCAGGAGTTGGTGATGGACAGGGAGGCCTGGCGTGCTGCGATTCATGGGGTTGCAAAGAGTCAGACACGACTGAGTGACTGAACTGAACTGAACTAAAGAGAACACTTAAAGAGTCCTACTGTGTAGCACAGGGTACTATAGTCAATATCCTATGATAAACTATAGTGGAAAAGAATATGAAAAAATATATATATATGTATAACTGAATCACTTGGCTGTGCAGTAGAAATTAACACAGCAAGGCAAATCAACTACTCTTCAATAAAATAAATATTTAAAAAATAAAGGGAGTACAACCACTAGTGGTCCAGTGGTTAAGAATCCATCTGCCAATGCAGGGGACGCGGGTTCAATCCCTGGTCCTAGAAGATTCCACATGCCATGCCACAACTACTGAAACCTGCTGCAATGAGAAACCCACACACTTCAGCTAGAGGGTAGCCCCTGCTTGCCGCAACTAGAGAAAGTCTACGCACAGCCACAAATGAATGAAATAAAGAGAACTGATTTTTCCTTGACTATTCCATGCAAGCCAAGGTTTCCTGTACCCTCCTCATTTGGGTTACTTCTTATAGGTTCCAAGTTGATTCATTATCCCTTGGGGATAGGTATAGGAAGCAGAATCCAGGTGTACTCTGAGCAGTGATTCTCTGGACCCTATATTCCTACTGAGGAAGTCAAGATGCCCTTAACATATAGGGCAGCTCTATCATATTCTTTTTTTGACCACACCATGCGGCATGTGGCATCTTAGTTCCCTGAACAGGGATCACACCTGTGACTCCTGCATTGGAAGTGCGGAATCTTAACCAATGGTCACCAGGAAAGTCCCTCTTATTCCTCATGAATGCTGAGTTTGAGTAAAATCCTTAAGACTTTTTCACAGCAAGTGCTTTAAAACCATATCTCTCGTTCCTGTAAAACCTCATCTTGGAACTGGCCCATCCTTCTAGGCTGTCAGATGCTCTTGAATTCAGATTCTGTGCTTCTAACACATGAGCCCCTTAACGCAGCTCCAGCTGCCGGCTCGCTCTCTTGGTTCCTGCTGAGGAATGTACTTTTGCTGCTGTGGCTCTCAAGTGGCTTTAGTCTTTTCTGTTTCAAATGCATCTCACTTACCTTGGATCTCTGAGCAATTCTTTGAAAATATAAAATACTCTGGAAATAATAATAATAAATTACACTTTTAAAGGTCCTGTTATATGTGCCAGGCTGTTCTAAATGCTTTACATATATTGATTCATTTAATCTTCATACCAATTCTATGAGGTGGTTACATTTATTATTAACATTTTACAGATCAGGAAATGGAGGTTAAAGAGATCAAGTAATTTGTTCAAAGAAACTCAGATACTCAGAGAGTGCCAGTTATAAAACAGACTAAATTTGAATAAAAAACTTTTTGATAGTGTAAATGAAAAGCCTCACATATGAAACAAAGAATTCGATTTGTTTTGGAAAGGTTTACTTGTATCCAGGTTTTAAGCTCTATTTCTTAGCTCCAGGTTCCCAATAAAGACTATTTTTATTCTAAATCATTATGTTCTCAGTCCTCCTCTCTACACCCCAGGAATCCCTGGCTTCCCTTTTGTAACCAACCCCTGATGGCACTCGGGAAACCACAAAAGTGTGGCTTCACCAGGCCCCAGACATCACTGGCCTCATTCAACCCCAGCACCTCCACCAACACCTAAAGCTTGCAGACAACGATCACCTAGTCCATTCACTTCCCTTTACCAGACATGGAGTGGGTTTTGTTTTTTTTTTTTTCACCTAAAGTGCCAAGCATCAGCAAACTCAACTGCCAACAAATTATCCTTCTCTCTGAGCTTGTTACACCTGTATTCTCCAGCTCAGAGAAATATATCACTGTGTATCAGGCTGTATATCAGTGTTGTATTTTTTTAATTGGGTATAGTTGATTTACAGTGTTGTGTTACATTCTGCTGCATAGCACAATGAATCAGTTATACATCTATTTACATATATACATACATATATATAGATCCACTTTAAGATTATTTTCTCATACAGGCCATTACAGATTATTGAGTAGTGTTCCCTGAGCTCTACAGTAGGTCCTTCTTAGTTATCTATTTTATATATAGTAGTGTGTATACATCAGTCCCAATCTTCAATTTATCCCTCTCCCTGCTCCCCTGCCCCCTGTAACCATAAGTTTGTTTTTTACATCTGTGATTCTATTTCTATTTTGTAAATAAGTTCATTTGTACCATTCTTTTAAGAACCACATATAAGAGATATCATATGATACTTGTCTTTCTCTGAAGTATTCACTCAGTATGACAACCTCTAGGTCCATCCATGCTGCTGCAAATGGCACTGTTTCATTCAAGGCAATGGCACCCCACTCCAGTACTCTTGCCTGGAAAATGCCATGGACAGAGGAGCCTGGTACGCTGTAGTCCATGGGGTCACTAAGAGCTGGACACGACTGAGTGACTTCCCTTTCACTTTTCACTTTCCTGCATTGGAGAAGGAAATGGCAACCCACTCCAGTGTTCTTGCCTGGAGAATCCCAGGGACGGGGGAGCCTGGTGGGCTTCCATCTATGGGGTTGCACAGAGTTGGACCTGACTGAAGCGACTCAGCAGCATTCTTTTTTAAGGCTGAGTAATATTACTACATCTTCTTTATCCATTCTTCTGTCGATAGACAAATGGTCTTTAAACAGCCTGCTCACTAAAAACTGATATTTCCATCTCAGAAAGTCTCCAGTCTCCATCCTCCTCTTCAGCCCACTGCCAGGACCCTCATCCACGTCATCATCCCTCACCTGCACTCTTGTACCAGCCTTCCCATAAGCCTTCTTCTTTCCCATCCCAGTCTAGTTTTGACAGTGCTGCCACTTGCTCTAATATAAAACAATCCATCTTGCTCCACTTCACCCGTAGATAGTGAACTGCTTTGCACAGATTCCAGGCCCTTCAAGATGTGACCCCAACATACCTTTTCAGCCTCACCTTGAATGACTCCCTACTGCCCACGCAATGCTTGACACTCTGGAACACACATTAACTTTACCTATTTATATTTATTTTTATTTATTTGACTATGCTGGGTCTTAGTTGTGTACACAGGACCTTTTAGTTGTGGCATGTGAACTCTTGGTTGCTGCATGTGGGATCTAGTTTCCCAACCAGGGATTGAACCCCGGGGCCCCTGCATTGGGAGTCTTAGCCACTGAACCACCAGGGAAGTCCCTCAGAACATGTGTTAACTTTTAAATCTCCCACTCCTATCCCACAATGTCTAAAGGGTCCAGCTGGGGACATATAGTTCATTGTATACTGCCTGGAGCTCCTCCCACCAAGAAGGATGCACTGATCAGCCAGCCAGACCCACCCAGATCCTCAACAGAGTCCCTGCTTTGCCAGCAGACCACCCTCACATCATGTTCCAGCTGAGTCCTCCACCCTGGAATGACATAATTGCATTCAAGGCAGTATTCTAAGCATTCTCCATAAATACTCAGTTATACGACACTCACTTGTGTGTGTGAGTCACTTAGTCGTGTCCGACTCTTTCGACCCCATGGACTGTAGCCCGCCAGGCTCCTCTGTCCTTGGAATTCTCTAGGCAAGAATACTGGAGTGGATTGCCATTTCCTTCTCCAGGGGATCTTCCTGACCCAGGGATCAAACCCCCGGTCTCCTGCATTGCAGGTAGATTCTTTACCATCTGAGCTATAGGGTTTCTCCCCAATTTATAGATGAAGAAACCAAAAAGCACCAAGTAAAGAACCCACTCGGAGTTCTACAGCCTGTATGTGGTAGAGCCTGTTGAAGGCCGGCAGCCTGGCTCTAGAGCCAGGGCTTCTTTTTACCACTCTCATCTTTGATAGAATAAGCGTTGGGTCTAAAAGACCTAACAGATACAGCAGGTATAACAGAGCTCAGCCCTAGAATTCAAAATATATTTATATCTATTTACTTAACACATTTCTACTCATCTTTCAAATCCTGCTGGAACCCCACCTCCTCTGGGAAGCCTGTCCCAGGCACTCCATATGCAGCTCATCTTTGCACTAAGTGCTTTGCGTTCCAAAAGTGCATCTGTCACTCTCCCCTGATAGTCCGTTTCCCGACGACAAGCACAGTTATTCTCTGTATCCCAGGGTGGGGCTCTGTGGATGTAGGCAGCAGCAACTGACTGAGCTCCAAGGAGGAAACTTGCCCAAGGTCAAGTGGCAGGACTGGATGTAGAGTCCAGGTCTCCTGACTTACAGGCAGCGCTGTCCCCACACACAGTGTTGCCTCAGTCACCTCACCCGAAGTGCCAGGCCTCTGCTAGGTGCTGCCCTCACTCAGCTGCCTCTCTCTAAAGAGCTGGGGATGGAGAAGGAAATGGCAACCCACTCCAGTATTCTTGCCTGGAGAATCCCATGGACAGAGGAGCCTGGCAGGCTACAGTCCATGGGGTTACAAGAGTCAGATGCAACTTAAGAGACTAAACCACCAGAGAAAGACTACCCCCAATTTGGCAGTGACAACTGGCCTTAAGATTTCTTTTTTTTTTCCCCCGATAGAAAAAGAAAACACTTGGAAAATGAAAATAATAAACTTTCTATTCAAATGTTAAAAAAAAAAAAAAGAGCCAGGGAAAAGTAGATTATGGGAGGCCTCCCTGGTGTTCCGGTGGTCAAGAGTCTGCCTTGCAATGCAGGAGATGAGGGTTTGATCCCTGGTTGGGGGACTTTGTTTTTGTTTAGTTACTAACTTGTGTCCAACTCTTTTGATACCCCATGGACTGTAGCCCACCCGGCTTCTTGGCCCTTGGGATTTCCCAGGCAAGAATACTGAAGTGGGTTGACATTTCCTTCTCCAGGGGATCTTCCCGACCCAGGGATTGAGCCCGTATCTCCTGCATTGTTACCACTGAGCCAAGTGGAAGCCCTGGCTGGGGACTATAGGTCCCCTAATGAAACATGCCATAGAGCGCTAAGCCTGCGTGCCACGACTAGAGAGCTCCACAACTACAGAGCCCTCGTGACACAATGAAGATCCCACTTGCTGCAACTAAGACCCAAGGCAGCCAACAAGTAAATGAATGTTTTGTTTTAAGTAGACTACAGGAGGTCTAGGGGCAAGGCAGCCAGCTCAGCTGAGGCCCCTGACCTCAGGCCTCCGTGGGCGCCAAGCAGCCTGCCTCTGCTACTCTGTCCCTGTCCCTGTAGGATCCCAGCAGCTCCCAACCCCGGCCATCAGAGCTGCACCTGGGCACGTTTTTGATACCATGCAGGCCCGGGTTGGTGTGTGGTTGGCTCTGCGTGTACAACAGTACAGGTGAGTGCATGTGTAAAACTAGGCTCAGCTTTGTGTGGTGGTGACAGGGAAGAGGTGACAGGTGTGTGTGTGACTGCACTTCTACCTCTTGGTACAAGAGGAAGTCCAGGGCTACAGGCTGACCTGGGGCAGAAGCGCTCCCTACTCGCCCCAAATCCATCAGCCACAGGTCCCTTCCCCCTCACCAGGGGCAAGCTGATAGTGTGGATGATGGAGAGGGCTTTCCCTCCAGGGCCCCATACAGCCAAGGTTCTCCTGCTGATCTGGGATTGGGGACCCCCCCCCCAACGCCCTCTCAGGCCCAAGACCAGAGAGAATGAGCTGCCTGAACAGACTCAACTCCAAGCTGGCAGCCGTCCAACCTTGCACCAAGTCTCTTCCACACGGCAAATTCAGCGACTTGGAGGGTTCCATGTCCAGCTGTGTTTGGGGTGAGGAAGGAAAGAAAATGGGGAGGGTCTTTGGCCACTATGGGCCATCCGGCATCTGATGGTTGATGCCGGCTAGTGTGAAGGGGTTAATCCTCACATCGCCCGTGGGAGGAGGAGGGGGAATTATGAAAAGCCCCCAGACCAGCGGAGGTGTCGGAACCCCGGGCCCGCCGCCCCCCCCCCCCGCCTCGCCCCGGGCCAGACTCCCCTATCACCCTTGGCGGGTGGCTCCACCCTGTGCCCCACCCCCGCCTGGACCACCGCCCGCGTCTGGCGAAAGGCGCTCCTGGGGAGAAGGGATCCGCCTAGCACCCCCTCCCCAGGAGGGAGTGGTGGCCCGGGCCTGAGAAGGTCCTTTCCTACCTCGCGGCCTGGGCGGAGCCGTCCCCGCCGCGCCGGGGCTCCGGGCTGGCCATGGCTGCGCGACCCGGGCTGGGCGGCCGCGGTATTAATAGTCGGCCCCGCCGGCCGCCCGCGCCCGCCAGCCGCACTGCCAGCTGCAGCCGACACCGGATCCGCCGGCCCGGGGCGGGCGCGCCCACTTGGCCCGGGCTCCGGCCGCGGGAGGAGGGAGCGGGCCTCGCGGCCCGGGGGCGGGGAGAGGCCGCCCCTCCCGGGACCAGCGCGGGGGGTGGAGTGGGGTGGGATGGGTGGAAGGTGTGGGAGGGGAGGTCGGCATCTCTAAAACGCCACCTCGGGGTCTTCCCGGGTCTTCTTTCTCCCCATCCTTCCCTTCCGAGTGTCCCCAGTTGCAGGACCGGGGAGGAAGGTGGCCCTGCCTTAGAAGGGCGCTCTTCCTGCCCGGCCAGCCCGGGAGGGGGACAGGGTGGGTTGAGGACCTTGGGGGAGTCGGCACCCTGCGCGCCGCCCGCAAGGAGGTCGGGGGTGTCCGCCGCCGCCTGGCGCCCTGCGATAAACCCCTCGCCTGAGCACTGTGCACCCGCAGCTGTCGCCCAGGGCTGGGGGGAGGAGGGGGGACAACGCCACACCCCGTGCGTTTGGGGACAGTCGGGAGCCTGGGGCAGGGCGGTGGGAGGACCACGTGGGAGGGTTGAGTCCATATGTAATCCCACTTCCTGTTCCCCCCTCCCACGCCGCGAGGGTTAAGGGGCCTCTCCGCTTGTTCCACCTGTCATCACCCACCCCCCCGCACCCCGCTTCTGTCCACTCCTAGGCGTGACCCCTCCCCCAGGTCCTTAGCCCCGCCAGGGTCAAGATCAAACTCCACACTAAAGGCTGTCTGAGTCCCTGAGCGGGAAGTGGCCAGGCCCCTTCCCAGACCTGGGCCTCTGGCATGCTCCCTCCTGATGCTTTTCTTTCCACTTAGCCCCTCTGTCTGGGGAGGTCTTTGACTCAATCGCAGAAGAATGCCAGGCACTATAACAAGCCGAGGGGCTGGATGTGTTTAATCAGAGAGGCCTTGAGTAAGGGGTGGGGGTGGGGTGGCCGTTTGGAACCACTTGTGGGCCAGTGTGTTGTGATCTGTAGGCCTGCTGGCTGTGTGCACGAAACATGGTGTGTGTGCACTGTGTGGAGAGGGAGACTGTGGAACTGTTGTGTCCACATGTGACTGATGACTGTGGGGTGCACGTCTGTGAGGGGGTATGTGGGTAGGTGACTGTGATCAGGGGGAGGGATTATGCGAGTGGTGATGGTGCTGGTTGTGCAGTGTCTGCGAGGCTGGCTGTTGTGGGGCATCTATATAGTTGTGTGTGTGGTTGTGTGCCTGAGAGAGACTGGGGACTGAAGTGTGTGGGTGTGGGAGGGGGTGCTCACAGCAGCTCTATGGCGTGTCTTCTGAGTGTGACTAGGGCCCCCGAGTATCTGGTCATTAATCCATGTTTCTGAGTGTGCTGCCTGGTGTGGTATATTTATATCTCTGTCTAGTGCAAGGGGGTGGGGGATTAACACCCAGGGCAGCCAAATATACCCTTGTAAGGTATGCACAAGAAAAAGTCAGGTTTTGGAGGCTGCTGGTCATTTTCTGACTTACCTCAAAAATATTCCAGGGGAGGAGGTTGGCAAGGCCTCCGGGGCTGGTCGTTTGACAGCCGCTGCCAGTCCGAGGGGAGCTGAGGGAGCCCGGGGAAGGCCTGCCAGCAGCACTGTTTAGTGTGGCGCTAGGCAACAGGCAGAAAGGGTGGCGCTGAGGACTGTCCCTTCCCCTCCAGCCCCCAGTGCAGGACCTGGCCCCAGGCAGCGCCCCCCCCACCCCCCAGCACTGATTCCTTAACCTGTCTCAACCTCCCCCTAAGCGCTTCTTCAGGCTGAAACACTGAATCCCCTGGGGTGCCAGAAACACCTCTAGCTCTTTGTTTTTGCTATTCCCTCTGCCTGGAATACCCTTCCAGCTCTTCACATTCACTAATCTTCAGGTCTCAGCTTACATATCATCGCCTCAGAAAGGCCTTATGCCCATCCCCTACATAAATGTCCATCCATGTACCGTGTGTCCCGTCACCCTGTTTATTATACTGCAGTCTTTAATAATATTGTTCATTTTCCATTCCTTCCTTTTCTGCTTCCCCCACTAGAATGGAAGGCAGGAAGAACACTTCTGTGTCCCCAGGGCCAGCACAGTACATGTAAAATCTCAAAAACTTATTGAATGAATGAAGGAAAGAAGGATAATCCTCCCTAGGCCAGTTCAGGCAACATTTGATGCCTGTTGTGTGCCAGGTCAGGGCCACTTGCCACCAAAGAGTCCCTTTGAACTCAAGGAAACAGATACACACATGTGCCCAGGCTGTGTACACCAAGGCAGAGGGAGGTGGGTGAGGCCACAGGACTCCATTCACTCAGCAAACATGGGCAATTGTCCTGGGCTGGGCCCTGTGTCAGAGCAAATGGCCTTCTTTGGCCCAGGGCCCTGCCTGCTCACAGTGAAGAGGATGCTAGAACTGTACCCTGGGGAGACAAACCCCTACAGAGAATAATGCCAAATCACTGAGCTGAGTGATAGGCGAGGCACTGGGAACTGAGGAAGCCAGGGATGGGAGAGATTTACTCCAGGCCTGGGAACAGCCTCCTGGTCGAAGTAACTTGGGCCTTGGAGAAGAGAAGGGTGTGTTACGGTGTCAGGCTGCTTGGAGAGACAACCACAGCCCTCTGCCTCTCAGCCCCTCCACAAAGCTGAGTTCACGAAGAGAGGAGAAACCTCCTGGCTGCCTACTCTTTGCCTACCCTGAATTCTCTGTGCTTCTCTGCCCTGCCCTGTGTCCAGGGGCTGACTCTCGCTGACCTTGGCATCCTTGCCTCATGGTTTCAGGTGAAGTTTGGCTAGTAGGAGACATTGCCAGAGGATCAGAGGGAAGGAGGAGAGTGAGACCAGGATATTTATAATACTGTGATTTTTTTTCGTGGTTCAATTGCTAAGTTGTGTCCAACACATTGCAACCCCATGGACTCCAGCCGTCCATGTTTCCCTGTCCTTCTCTCTCTCCCGGAGTTTGCTCATGTCCGTTGAGTCAGTGATGATATGATTTTGGCAGGTACTATGTTCCTCCAGTAAAAGTCACAGCTCCTGTTGAGTGGCCAGCGACCATGGATATGAGTCTGGCCAGGTTCCTTAACAAGGCTCCCTCCCTTACCTCTTCAGGCCCTGAGACTAGTGACTCTATTCCACTGTTGTGAGCCCCAGGGCGGTTCACTGTTTGTGCCCACACCTCTGTAAATAGCTCCTTCATTAAACCTTCTTCTGAACAACAAAATTCTGTAAAGCAATTATCCTTCCAAAAAAACTAATTAAAACAAAAAGCCTTCTGGCAAATGCTTTGAATGGTCCTTTGCTTCCTGCTGAGACCACTAACGTAAGAACTAAACCTAGGGAAGATAAGTCCTGGGCAGAGAATTTGGGGAGATATTCCTTCTTTCTTAATTTTCTTGGCTGTGCCGTATGGCATATGGGATCCTAGTTCCCCGATCGGTGACCAAACCCAAGCCAGGGAAGTTCTGAGGAGACCCTCTTTTTAAATCACAACTCAAAACTGGAATCAGAAGATGTGGTGAACTATTACAAAGCCACAGTAACCAAAACAGCATGGTACCGGCATAAAAACAGAGACATAGGTTAACAGAACAGTATAGAGAGCCTAGAAATAAACCCGCACATGGGCTTCCCTGGTGGCCCAGAGGGTAAAAGCGTCTGCCTGCAATGCAGGAGACCTGGGTTCGATTCCTGGGCCAGGAAGATCCCCTGGAGAAGGAAATGGCAATCTATGCCAGTACTCTTGCCTGGAAAATCCCATGGACAGAGAAGCCTAGTAGACTACAGTCCATGGGATCGCAAAGAGTCGGACACGACTGAGCGACTTCACTTTCACTAATGTATAACCACCCTTATGGCAGAAAGTGAAGAGGAACTCAAAAGCCTCTTGATGAATGTGAAAGAGGAGAGTGAAAAAGTTGGCTTAAAGCTCCACATTCAGAAAATGAAGATCATGGCATCTGGTCCCATCACTTCATGGGAAATAGATGAGGAAACAGTGTCAGACTTTATTTTTGGGGGCTCCAAAATCACTGGAGATGGTGACTGCAGCCATGAAATTAAAAGACGCTTACTCCATGGAAGAAAAATTATGACCAACCTATACAGCATATTGAAAAGCAGAGCCATTACTTTGCCGACTGAGGTCCGTCTAGTCAAGGCTATGGTTTTTCCTGTGGTCATGTATGGATGTGAGAGTTGGACTGTGAAGAAGGCTGAGCGCCAAAGAATTGATGCTTTTGAACTGTGGTGTTGGAGAAGACTCTTGAGCGTCCCTTGGACTGCAAGGAGATCCAACCAATCCATTCTGAGGGAGATCAGCCCTGGGATTTCTTTGGAAGGAATGATGCTAAAGCTGAAACTCCAGTACTTTGGCCACCTCATGCAAAGAGTTGACTCATTGGAAAAGACTCTGATGCTGGGAGGGATTGGGGGCAGGAGGAGAAGGGGATGACAGAGGATGAGATGGCTGGATGGCATCATGGACTCGATGGACGTGAGTCTGAGTGAAGTCCGGGAGTTGGTGATGGACAGGGAGGCTGCGATTCATGGGGTCACAAACAGTCAGACACGACTGAGAGACTGAACTGAACTGAACATAATGGTGGAGGCAAGGGTATACAAGGGAAGAAAGAAAATCTCTTCATTAAATAGGCAATAGGAAAAACTGAACGGTTACATGTAAAAGAATGAAGTTAGAGTATTTTCTCACATCATATGCAAAAATAAACTCAAAATGGATTAAAGACCTAAATGTAAGACTGGAAGCCATAAAACTCCTTGAAGAAAACATAGGCAGAACACTGACATAAATCATAGCAATATTATCGTCATTCTGTCTCCTAAAGCAAAGGAAATGAAGGCAGAAATAAACAAATGGAACCTAGTTAGACATAAAAGCTTTTGCAAAGGAAACTATCAACAAAACAAAAAGGCAATCAGCTGAATCAGAGGAAATATTTGCTAATGATATTATCAACAAGGAGTATATAAATGTATAAATATATAAAATATATAAATAACTCATACAACTCAACATAAAAAAAAAAAATTGAAAATGGACAGAAGACCTAAATAGACATTTTTCCAGGAAAGACCTACAGATGGCCAACAGGCATGTGAAAAAGATGCTAACCATCATTAATAACTGGAGAAATGCAAATTAAAACCACAATGAAATATCACTTCACACCTGTCAGAACGACTACCATCAAAAAGACCACAAGTAGCTCTTTCCCATCTTGAAAGATGGCAGGTGAAAAGGCTGAGAAGCCAGATACGAAGGAGAAAAAACCTGAAACAAAGAAGGCTGATTCTGATGGCAAAGTTAAAAAGGTTACGAAGTGCCGCTGAAATCCTGTCCTGGTCAGAGGAATTGGCAGATACTCCCAATCGGCTATGAATTCCAGAAAGGCCTTGTACAAAAGGAAGTATTCAGCAGCTAAATCCAAGCTGAAAAGAAAAAGCAGCTGAAGGTTCTTGCTACTGTCACAAAACCAGTTGGCGGTGATGAGAATGTGCGTGTGTGCTAAATTGCTTCAGGCCTGTCCGACTCTGCAACCCCATGCACTGGGGCCTGCCAGGCTCCTCTGTCCATAGGATTCTCCAGGCAAGAATACTGAAATGGGTTGCCATCCCCTTCTCTAGGGGATCTTCCTGCCCCAGGGATTGAACCTGGGTCTCTTGAATTGCAGGCAGATTCTTTATCATCTGAGACACCAGGGAAGCCCAAGAATGGTGTTTCCCTAGTGATTAAATTTCACAAAATTCCTAGGTATTATCCTACTGAAGATGGGCCTGGAAAGCTGTTGAGTCTTGGCAAAAACCCTTCAGTAACATATGAGAAAATTGCATGCTAGCATCTCTCCTGGGCCCATTCTGAGCATCCTCACTGAGTGCCACAAAGGTGAGAGGGTTGTTTCCCTGAAACAGATGAGCAATGGCTTGCTACTTGTGACTCAGTCTTTCCCTTCAATCGAGTTCCTGGGTATAGAACAAAATTTGTCATTGCCACCTCCACTAAACTGGATATCAGTGGTGTGAAGGCCCCAGAACATCTCACTGATGTTTACTTCAAGAAGAAGGGGACTTCCCTGGCTAACCAGTCGTTAGGACTCCGCATGTCTGCTGCAGGGGGCACTGGTTTGATCCGTGGTCAGTAAAGTAAGATCCTGCAAGCCCAGTGGCGTGGCCAAAAAAGAAAAAAAACTATGTAAGCCAGGCACCAGGAAGGTGAGATCTGCGATGGGGAGAGAAAAAATTATAAAATTACAGAGCAGTGCCAGGGTGATCAGAAAGCTGTGGACTCATAGATTCTTCAAAGAATCAAAGCTGTTCCTCAGCTCCAGGGCTATTTCTACTCTGTGTTTGCTCTCACAAATAGAATTCATCCTTGCAAAATAGTGTTCTAAACTTCTTATGAAGAACCTAATTAAATAACTGGTCCATTAAAAAAAAATCATAAGTAACAAATGTTGGTGAGGATGTAGAAAGAAGGGAACTCTCGGGAAATTCCCTTGGTGGTCCAGTGGTTAGGGCTCCATGCTCTCACTGCCAAGAGCCCAGTGTTTATACCTGATCAGGGAACTAGGATCCCACAAGCCACCCAGTGTGGCCAAAACATAAATTGAAGGGAATCCTCATACACTGTGAGTGGAAATGTAAATTGGTGCAGCCACTGAGGAAAACGGTGTGGAGGTGTCTTAAAACTCTAAAAATAGAACGGCCATCGGTTCAGTTCAGTCACTCAGTTGTGTCTGACTCTTTGCAACCCCATGGACTGAAGCATGCCAGGCTGCCTTGTCCATCACCAACTTCCTGAGCTTACTCAAACTCATGTCAATTCAGTCGGTGATGCCATCCAACTAGCTCATCCTCTTCTTGTCCCCTTCTCCTGTTGCCTTCAATCTTTCCCAGCATCAGGGTCTTTTCCAATGAGTCAGTTCTTCACATCAAGTGGCCAAACTATTGGAATTTCAGCCTGAGCATCAGTTCTTCCAATGAATATTCAGAACTGATTTCTTCTAGGATGGACTGGTTGGATCTCCCTGTTGTTCAAGGGACTCTCAAGAGTCCTCTCCAACACCACAGTTCAAAAGCATCAATTCTTTGGTGCTCAGCTTTCTTTATAGTCCAACTATGACATCCATACATGACTACTGGAAAAGCCAAAGCTTTGACTAGATGAACTTTTGTTGGCAAAATAATGTCTCTGCTTTTTAATATGCTGTCTAGGTTGGTCATAACTTTTCTTCCAAGGAGTGTCTTTAATTCCATGGCTGCAGCCATCATCTGCAGTGATCTTGGAGCACCTCAAAATAAAGTCTGTCACTGTTTCCATTGTTTCCCCATCTATTTGCCATGAAGTGATGGGACCAGATGCCATGATCTTAGTTTTCTGAATGTTCAGCTTTAAGCCAACTTTTTAACTCTCCTCTTTCATTTGCATCAAGAGGCTCTTTAGTTCTTCTTCACTTTCTCTTATAAGGGTGGTGTCATCTGCATATCTGAGGTTATTGATATTTCTCCCGGCAATCTTGATTCCAGCTTGTGCTTCTTCCAGTCCAGTGTTTCCCATGATGTACTCTGCATATGCGTTAAATAAGCAGGGTGACAATAAACAGCGTTGACATACTCCTTTTCCTATTTAGAACCAGTCTGTTGTTCCATGTCCAGTTCTAACTGTTGCTTCCTGACCTGCATATAGGTTTCTCAAGAGGCAGGTCAGGTGGTCTGGTATCCCATCTCTTTCAGAATTTTCCACAGTTTATTGTGATCCACACAGTCAAAGGCTTTGGCATAGTCAATAAAGCAGAAATAGATGTTTTTCTGGAACTCTCTTGCTTTTTCCATGACCAGCAGATGTTGGCAATTTGATCTCTGGTTCCTCTGCCTCTTCTAAAACCAGCTTGAACATCAGGAAGTTCACGGTTCACGTATTGCTGAAGCCTGGCTTGGAGAATTTTGAGCATTACTTTACTAGTGTGTGAGATGAGTGGAATTGTGCAGACGTTTGAGCATTCTTTGGCATTGCCTTTCTTTGGAATTGGAATGAAAACTGACCT
The DNA here is from genome assembly GCF_001704415.2 of Capra hircus. NCBI lineage: Eukaryota > Metazoa > Chordata > Mammalia > Artiodactyla > Bovidae > Capra > Capra hircus. The sequence goes on from NC_030809.1 coordinate 14,767,772, forward strand.
ATTCCATTCCTGTGGCCACTGCTGAGTTTTCCAAATTTGCTGGCATATTGAGTGCAGCACTTTCACAGCATCATCTTTTAGGATCTGAAATAGCTCAATTGGAATTCCATCACCTCCACTAGCTTTGTTCTTAGTGATGCTTTCTAAGGCCCATTTGACTTCACATTCCAGGATGTCTGGCTCTAGGTGAGTGATCACACCATCGTGATTATCTGGGTCGTGAAGATCTTTTTTGTACAGTTCTTCTGTGTATTCTTACTACCTCTTCTTAATATCTTCTGCTTCTGTTAGGACCATACTATTTCTGTCCTTTATCGAGCCTCTCTTTGCATGAAATGTTGCCTTGTAATCTCTAATTTTCTTGAAGAGATCTCTAGTCTTTCCCATTCCATTCTTTTCCTCTATTTCTTTGCATTGATAGCGGAGGAACGCTTTCTTATCTCTTCTTGCTATTCTTTGGAACTCTGCATTTAGATGCTTATATCTTTCCTTTTCTCCTTTGCTTTTCACCTCTCTTCTTTTCACAGCTATTTGTAAGGCCTCCCCAGACAGCCATTTTGCTTTTCTGCATTTCTTTTCCATGGGGATGGTCTTGATCCCTGTCTCCTGTACAATGTCACGAACCTCCGTCCGTAGTTCATCAGGCACTCTATCTCTCAGATCTAGGCCCTTAAATCTATTTCTCACTTCCACTGTATAATAATAAGGGATTTGACTGAGGTCATACCTGAATGGTCTAGCAGTTTTCCCTACTTTCTTCAATTTCAGTCTGAATTTGGCAATAAGGAGTTCATGATCTGAGCCACAGTCAGCTCTGGGTCTCGTTTGTGCTGACTGTATAGAGCTTCCCCATCTTTTGCTGCAAAGAATATAATCAATCTGACTTCGGTGTTGACCATCTGGTGATGTCCATGTGTAGAGTCTTCTCTTGTGTTGTTGGAAGAAGGTGTTTGCTATGACCAGTACATTTTCTTGGCAAAACTCTATTAGTCTTTGCCCTGCTTCATTCCATATTCCAAGGCCAAATTTGCCTGTTACTCCAGGTGTTTCTTGACTACCTACTTTTGCATTCCAGTCCCCTGTAATGAAAAGGACATCTTTTGTGGGTGTTAGTTCTGAAAGGTCTTGTAGAACTTCATAGAACCGTTCAACTTCAGCTTCTTCAGCATTATTGGTTGGGGTATAGACTTGGATAACTGTAATATTGAATGATTTGCCTTGGAAATGAACAGAGATCATTCTGTCATTTTTGAGATTGCATCCAAGTACTGCATTTCGGACTCCTTTGTTGACCATGATGGCTACTCCATTTCTTCTGAGGGATTCCTGCCCACAATAGTAGATAAATGGTCATCTGAGTTAAATTCACCCATTCCAGTCCATTGTAGTTCGCTGATTCCTAGAATGTCAATGTTCACTCATGCCATCTCTGGTTTGACAACTTCCAGTTTGCCTTAATTCATGGACCTGACATTCCAGGTTCCTATGTGGTCCACTGGTGAAGGGAATGGCAAGCCACTTGCCTTGAGAACTCCATGAACAGTATGAAAAGGCAAAATGATAGGATACCAAAAGAGGAACTCCCTAGGTCATTAGGTGCCCAATAGGCTACTGCAGATAAGTGGAGAAATAACTCCAGAAAGAATGAAGGGATGGAGCCAAAGCAAAAACAATACTCAGCTGTGGATGTGACTGGTGATAGAAGCAAGATCCGATGCTGTAAAGAGCAATATTGCATAGGAACCTCGAATGTCAGGTCCATGAATCAAGGCAAACTGGAAGTGGTCAAACAAGAGATGGCAAGGGTGAACGTCGACATTCTAGGAATCAGCGAACTAAAATGGACTGTAATGGATGAATTTAACTCAGATGACCATTATATCTACTACTGCAGGCAGGAATCCCTCAGAAGAAATGGAGTAGCCATCATGGTCAACAAGAGAGTCCGAAATGCAGTACTTGGATGCAATCTCAAAAATGACAGAATGATCTCTGTTTGTTTCCAGTGCAAACCATTCAATATCACAGTAATCCAAGTCTATACCCCAACCAGTAACGCTGAAGAAGCTGAAGTTGAATGGTTTTATGAAGACCTACAAAACTTTTTAGAACTAACACCCACAAAAGATGTCCTTTTCATTATAGGGGACTGGAATTCAAAAGTAGGTAGTCAAGAAACACCTGGAATAACAGGCAAATTTGGCCTTGGAATGCGGAATGAAGCAGGGCAAAGACTAATAGAGTTTTGCCAAGAAAATGTACTGGTCATAGCAAACACCTTCTTCCAACAACACAAGAGAAGACTCTACACATGGACATCACCAGATGGTCAACACCGAAATCAGATTGATTATATTCTCTACAGCAAAAGATGGGGAAGCTCTATACAGTCAGCACAAACGAGACCCAGAGCTGACTGTGGCTCAGATCATGAACTCCTTATTGCAAATTCAGACTGAAATTGAAGAAAGTAGGGAAAACTGCTAGACCATTCAGGTATGACCTCAGTCAAATCCCTTATTATTATACAGTGGAAGTGAGAAATAGATTTAAGGGCCTAGATCTGAGAGATAGAGTGCCTGATGAACTACGGACGGAGGTTCGTGACATTGTACAGGAGACAGGGATCAAGACCATCCCCATGGAAAAGAAATGCAGAAAAGCAAAATGGCTGTCTGGGGAGGCCTTACAAATAGCTGTGAAAAGAAGAGAGGTGAAAAGCAAAGGAGAAAAGGAAAGATGTAAGCATCTGAATGCAGAGTTCCAAAGAATAGCAAGAAGAGATAAGAAAGCGTTCCTCAGCTATCAATGCAAAGAAATAGAGGAAAAGAATGGAATGGGAAAGACTAGAGATCTCTTCAAGAAAATTAGAGATACCAAGGGAACATGTCATGCAAAGAGGGGCTCGATAAAGGACAGAAATAGTATGGACCTAACAGAAGCAGAAGATATTAAGAAGAGGTGGCAAGAATACACAGAAGAACTGTACAAAAAAGATCTTCACGACCCAGATAATCATGATGATGTGATCACTAATCTAGAGCCAGACATCCTGGAATGTGAAGTCAAATGGGCCTTAGAAAGCATCACTAAGAACAAAGCTAGTGGAGGTGATGGAATTCCAGTTGAGCTGTTTCAAATCCTAAAAGATGATGCTGTGAAAGTGCTGCACTCAATATGCCAGCAAATTTGGAAAACTCAGCAGTGGCCGCAGGACTGGAAAAGGTCGGTTTTCATTGCAGTCCCAAAGAAAGGCAATGCCAAAGAATGTTCAAACTACCGCACAATTGCACTCATCTCACACACTAGTAAAGTAATGCTCAAAATTCTCCAAGCCAGGCTTCAGCAATACATGAACCGAGAACTTCCTGATGTTCAAGCTGGTTTTAGAAAAGGCAGAGGAACCAGAGATTAAATTGCCAACATCTTCTGGATCATGGAAAAAGCAAGAGAGTTCCAGAAAAACATCTATTTCTGCTTTATTGACTATGCCAAAGCCTTTGACTGTGTGGATCACAATAAACTGTGGAAAATTCTGAAAGATATGGGATACCAGACCACCTAACCTGCCTCTTGAGAAACCTATATGCAGGTCAGGAAGCAACAGTTAGAACTGGACATGGAACACAGACTGATTCCAAATAGGAAAAGGTGTACGTCAAGGCTGTATATTGTCACCCTGCTTATTTAACGTATAAGCAGAGTACATCATGAGAAACGCTGGACTGGAAGAAACACAAGCTGGAATCAAGATTGCCGGGAGAAATATCAATAACCTCAGATATGCAGATATGCACCCTTATGGCAGAAAATGAAGAAGAACTAAAAAGCCTCTTGATGAAAGTGAAAGAGGAGAGCAAAAAAGTTGGCTTAAAGCCGAACATTCATAAAACTAAGATCATGGCATCTGGTCCCATCACTTCATGGGAAATAGATGGGGAAACAGTGAAAACAGTGTCAGACTTTATTTTGGGGAGCTCCAAAATCACTGGAGATGGTGACTGCAGCCATGAAATTAAAAGACGCTTACTCCTTGGAAGAAAAGTTATGACCAACCCAGATAGTATATTCAAAAGCAGAGACATTACTTTGCCAACTAAGGTCCGTCTAGTCAAAGCTATGGTTTTTCCTGTGGTCATGTGTGGATGTGAGAGTTGGACTGTGAAGAAGGCTGAGCGCTGAAGAATTGATACATTTGAACTGTGGTGTTGGAGAAGACTCTTGAGAGTCCCTTGGACTGCAAGAAGATCCAACCAGTCCATTCTGAAGGAGATCAGCCCTGGGATTTCTTTGGAAGGAATGATGCTAAAGCTGAAACTCCAGTACTTTGGCCACCTCATGCGAAGAATTGACTCATTGGAAAAGACTCTGATGCTGGAAGGGATTGGGGGCAGGAGGAGAGGGGGACGATCGAGGATGAGATGGCTGGATGGCATCACGGACTCGATGGATGTGGGTCTGGGTGAACTCCGGGAGTTGGTGATGGACAGGTAGGCCTGACATGCTGCGATTCATGGGGTTGCAAAGAGTTGGACACGACTGAGCAACTGAACTTAACTGAACTGAACTGATGTAATATTGCTCTTTACATCATTGGACCTTGCTGCTCTCACCAATCGCATCCACAACTGGGAATTGTTTTTGCTTTGGCTCCATCCCTTCATTCTTTCTGGAGTTATTTCTCCACTGATCTCCAGTAGCATATTGGGCACCTAATGACCTGGGGAGTTCCTCTTTCAGTATCCTATCATTTTGCCTTTTCATACTGTTCATGGGGTTCTCAAGGCAAGAATACTGAAGTGGTTTGCCATTCCCTTCTCCAGTGGACCATATTCTGTCAGACTTCTCCACCATGACCCACCCGTCTTGAGTGGCCCCACGGGCATGGCTTAGTTTCATTGAGTTCGACAAGGCTGTGGTCCTAGTGTGATTAGATTGACTAGTTTTCTGTGAGTATGGTTTCAGTGTGTCTGCCCTCTGATGCCCTCTTGAAACACCTACTGTCTTACTTGGGTTTCTCTTACCTTGGATGTGGGGTATCTTCATGGCTGCTCCTGCAAAGCACAGCTGCTGCTCCTTACCTTGGACAAGGGGTTTAGAATCGATAGTTTAGGAATCAGGAAACTAAAATGGACTGGAATGGGTGAATTTAACTCAGATGACCATTATATCTACTATTGTGGCAAGAATCCCTTAGAAGAAATGGAGTAGCCATCATAGTCAACAAGAGAGCCCAATATTCAGTACTTGGATACAATCTCAAAAATGACAGAATGATCTCTGTTTGTTTCCAATGCAAACCATTCAATAGCACAGTAATCCAAGTCTATGCCACAGCCAGTAATGCTGAAGAAGTTGAAGTTGAATGATTCTATGAAGATCTACAAGATCTTCTAGAACTAACATCCAAAAAAGATGTCCTTTTCATTATAGGGGACTGGAATGCAAAAGTAGGAAGTCAAGAAATACCTGGAGTAACAGGCAAATTTGGCATACAGAATGAAACAGGGCAAAGGCTAATAGAGTTTTGCCAAGAGAATGCACTGGTCATAGCAAACACCCTCTTCCAACAACACAAGAGATGACTCTACACAAGGACATCAGCAGATGGTCCATACCTAAATCAGATTGATTATATTCTTTGCAGCCAAAGATGGGGAAGCTCTATACAGTCAACAAAAACAAGACCCGGAGCTGACTGTGGCTCAGATCATGAACTCCTTATTGCCAAATTCAGACTTAAATTGAAGAAAGTAGGGAAAACCACTAGACCATTCAGGTATGCCCTAAATCAAATCCCTTATGATTACACAGTGGAAGGACAAATAGTTCAAGGGATAGATCTGAAAGACAGAGTGGCTGAAGAACTATGGCAGAGGTTCATGACATTTTACAGGAGCAGGATGATTGTACAGGATTGACAGGATGATCAAGACCATCCCAAGAAAAATAAATCAAAAAGGAAAATGGTTGTCTGAGGAGGCCTTACATTTAAAATAGCGAGAAAGAAGAGAAGCAAAAGACAAAGGAGAAAGGAAAGATATACCAATTTGAATGCAGAGTTCCAAAGATAGCAAGGAGAGGATAAGAAAGCCCCTTCCTCAGTGATCAATGAAAAGAAATAGAGGAAAACAAAGCAGACGGGAAAGACTAGAGATTCTTAAGAAAATTAGAGACTAACCTAAAGGGAAGTGGATTTGCCACTAAGCACAAACAAGCGGAGCTGATTTGGTCAGATCATGAATTTATTGCAAATTCAGACTTAATTGAAGAAAGTAGGGAAAACCACTAGACCATTCAGGTATGCCCTAAATCAAATCCCTTATGATTACACAGTGGAAGGGACAAATAGTTCAAGGATTAGATCTGAAAGACAGAGTGGCTGAAGAACTATGGGCAGAGGTTCATGACATTTTACAGGAGGCAGGATGATTGTACAGGATTGTACAGGATGATCAAGACCATCCCCAAGAAAAAATAAATGCAAAAAGGAAAATGGTTGTCTGAGGAGGCCTTACATTTAAAATAGCTGAGAAAAGAAGAGAAGCAAAAGACAAAGGAGAAAAGGAAAGATATACCAATTGAATGCAGAGTTCCAAAGAATAGCAAGGAGAGATAAGAAAGCCTTCCTCAGTGATCAATGCAAAGAAATAGAGGAAAACAACAGAACGGGAAAGACTAGAGATCTCTTCAAGAAAATTAGAGATAACAAGGGAATATTTCATGCAAAGATGGGCACAATAAAGGACAGAATGTGGAACTTCCCTGGTGGCTCAGACGGTAAAGCATCTACCCGCAATGAGGGAGACCTGGGTTTAATTCCTGGGTCAGGAAGATCCCCTGGAGAAGGAAATGGCAACCCACTCTAGTACTCTTGCCTGGAAAATCCCATGGATGGAGGAGCCTGGTAGGCTACAGTCCATGGGGTCGCAAAAAGTCAGACATGACTGAGCAGCTTCATTTTTTTCACTAACAGAAGCAGAAGATATTAAGAGGAGGTGGCAAGAATACACAGAAGAACTGTACAAAAAAGATCTTCACGACCCAGATAATCATGATGGTGTGATCACTCACCTAGAGCCAGACATCCTGGAATGTGAAGTCAAGTGGGCCTTAGGAAGCATCACTACAAACAAAGCTAATGGAGGAGATGGAATTCCAGTTGAGCTATTTCAAATCCTGAAAGATGATGCTATGAAAGTGCTGCACTCAATATGCCAGCATATTTGGAAAACTCATCAGTGGCCTCAGAACTGGAAAAGGTCAGTTTTCATTCCAAGCCCAAAGAATTACCATATGATGCCACAATTCCACTCCTGGTTATATATCCAAAACATACACACACACACACACAACTGAAAGCATGAATTCAAAAAAATACATGCACCCCAGTGTTCGTAGCAGCATTATTTATGATTGCCAAGATATGGAAGTAATTTAAGTGTCCATCACCAGGTGAATGGATGAAGATGTGGTAAATATATACAATGGAGTTTCCCTGCTGGCTCAGACGGTAAAGAATCTGCCTGCAATGTGGGAGACCTGGGTTTGATCCCTGGGTTGGAAAGATCCCCTGGAGAACTCCTTATTGGAGTGGCATGGCTACCCACTCCGGTATTCTTGCCTGGAGAATTCCATGGACAAAGGAGCCTGGTTGGCTACAGTCCATGGGATTGCAAAGAGTCAGACACGCCTGAGTGACTAACACACACACACACACGCATACAATGGGATACTACTCATCCATAAAAAAGAATTAAATTCTGTCATTTGCAACAACATGGATGGACTTGGAGGGCATTACGCTAAGTGAAGTAATTAGATAGACATATGGTGGTGGTGGTGGTGATTTAGTCACCAAGTCGTGTCTGACTCTTGCAAACACATGGACTATAGCCCGCTAGGCTCCTCTGTCTGTGGCATTCCCAGACAAGAACACTGGAGTGGGTTGCCATTTCCTTCTCCAGGGGATCTTCCCCACTCAGGCATCGAATCCACGTTTCGTTTCCTGCGTTGCAGGTGGATTTTTCACCACGGAGCCACCAGGGAAGCCCGAAGACATATGACATATATGATACTATGTGTGGAATCTAAAAATTAAAACACACTAGTGACTGTAACCTGGAGGAGGACGTGGCAACCTCCTCCAGTGTTCTTACCTGGAGAATCACCATGTAGCCTGGCGAGCTACAGTCCATGGGGTCACAAAGAGTGGGACACGACCGAGCAACTAAGCATAGCACACAGCAGTGACTATAACAAAATGGAAACAGACTCACAGGGGTAGAGAACAGAATAATGCCAGTGGGAAGGAGGGATGGGGGTGAGGCGAGAGAGGGGTAGGGGATTCAGAGATACAAACTGCTATGCATAAAATAAATGAGCTACAAGGATATATTGTACAACACAGGGAATATAGCCAATATATTTGAATAACTATAAAAGAAGTATAAGCTTTAAAACTGAATCGATAGATTGTACACTAGTAACTTACATGATATGGTATATCAACTATATCTCAATTCTAAAAAGATTAAAAAAACAAACCATTTTCTACTCAAAAAAAAAAAAAGCTGTGAACTGATTAGAATCCCATCCTAGGTAAACAGTGACCTCCTGGCCACCACTCTGAGCAAAGTCCCAACCCAAAAGGTTCATCTTAACTCATCTGACTGGGCTTAGGAGAATGGGTCAGGGAGAGGCCAAAAGTGGGGGCGGGGTGACTGGCAGAGGGATGAGATGGGAAGAGAGGCTCCGGGGAGAGGCAGCAGGGAGGGGCGTGTTGGCACCAGTCTCCACCCCCAGAAGGCAAGCCTGAACCTCAATTCCCTGTCAGTGAAACAGGTGACCAATTAGTTGGTAAAGTGTCTGTCTACAATGTGGGAGACCTGGGTTTGATCCCTGGGTTGGGAAGATTCCCTGGAGAAGGAAAGGGCAACCCACTCCAGTACTCTTGCCTAGAACATCCCAAGGACGGAGGAGCCTGGTGCAGGCTACTGTCCATGGGGTCGCAAAAGAGTCAGACACGACTGAGCAACTTCACACACACCCTCTTTGCAGGACTGTGAAAAGTATACATGAGGCTCGGCACAGGAGTGACCGGAAGTGAATTCGCTTCTTGGAAGCTCAGAGTAGTACATTTCCCATTATTACTGGTGCTGAGTTTCGACATGCCAAGAGCTCCAGCAAGCCAGCTAGACCAGGGAGGAGGATGGTTAGAGATGCCCTAGTAGGTCCCTCCAGCCCACTGTTTCAAGGGAGCCAGGTATAAATCCAAGCTTCGGAGGCAGCAGACCTGAGTCTAAAACCTGTTGTTGTAGTTCAGTCACTCAGCTGTGTCCGACTCTTGCGACTCTTGGACTGCAGCACGCCAGGCTCCCCGTGTATCACCAACTGCTGGAACTTTCTCAAATTCATGTCCATCGAGTCGGTGATGCCATCGAACCATCTCATCCTCTGTCATCCCCTTCTCCTCCTGCCTTCAATCTTTCCCATCATCAGGGTCTTTCCCAATGAGTCAGTTCTTCACATCAGGTGGCCAAAGTACTGGAGCTTGAGCTTTAGCATCAGTCCTTCCAATGAATATTCAGGACTGATTTCCTTTAGGATGAACTGGTTTGATCTCCTTGCAGTCCAAGGGACTCTCAAGAGTCTTCTCCAACACCACAATACAAAAGCATCAATTTTTTGGTGTTTAGTTTTCTTTATAGTTCAACTTTCACATCCATACATGACTACTGGAAAAACCATAGCTTTGACTAGATGGACCTTTGTCAGCAAAGTGATATCTCTGCTTTTTAATATGCAGTCTTGGTTTGTCATAGCTTTTCTTCCAAGGAGCAAGCATCTTTTAATCTCATGGCTGCAGTCATCGTCCACAGTGATTTTGGAGCCCAAGAAAATAAAGTCTGTCACTGTTTCCATTTTTTCCGCATCTATTTGCCATGAAGTGATGGGACCAGATGCTGTGATCTTAGTTTTTTGAATGTTGAGTTCTAAGCCAGTTGTTTCACTCTCCTCTTTCACCTTCATCAAGAGGCTTGTCAGTTCCTCTCAGTTTTCTGCCATTAGGGTGGTGTCATCTGTGTATCTAAGGTTATTGATATTTCTCCCGGCAATCTTGATTCCAGCTTGTGCTTCATCCAGCCTGGCATTTTGCATGATGTACTCTGCACAGAAGTTAAATAAGGAGGGTGACAGTATACAGCCTTGATGTGCTCCTTTCCCAATTTGGAACCAGTTCCATGTCTGTGTTATGCCCAGTGTCCGAGTCCCCAAAACTGAGAGAATAAGACGTCCACAGCAATGCAAAAGCATAAAGGGGTTTATTGCTAGCTCGAGTTAGGGCCCAAGTCTCATCCAGCACAGTGGAATCTTGACGAGGGCCCCGAGCTCTAAATCACAGCTGCTTATATACAGGCGGTCTTTTGTCTCAGCAATAGTGTAGTTGGCGTGTGGTGATTGACTCAACCTTGGGTCATCGTGGTGATTGATTTAACCTTGGCGTCATCGGGGGGGACCTTGGTGTCATCGGGGACCTTGGTGTTATCGGGGACCTTGGTGTCATGGGGAACCTTGGTGGGGCTTCCCAGAATAATGACTCATGCTTACAAGAACCTGAGGCTCAGGCCTAGTGTGGCCTGTCGAGCCTGTCATGGCTCAGGTCAGGTCCCAACAGTCTGGTTCTAACTGTTACTTGTTGGTCTACATACAGTCTCTCAAGGAACAGGTAAGGTGGTCTGGTATTTCCATCTCTAAGAATATTCCACAGTTTGTTGTGATCCACACAAGGCTTTAGCGCAGTCAATGAAGCAGAAGTAGATGTTTTTCTGGAATTCCATTGCTTTTTCAGGCATCCCTGGTGACCCAGACAGTAAGGAATCTGCCTGCAATGCAGGAGATGCCGGTTCAATCACTGGGTTGGGAAGATCCCCTGGAGATGGACATGATTACCCACTCTAGTATTCTTGCCTGGAGAATTCCATCGACAAAGGAGCCTGATGGGCTACAGTCCATGGGATCGCAAAAAGTTGAAGATGACTGAGTGGCTAACATGCATTTGCTTTTTCTATCATCCAGCAGATACTGGCAATTTGACCTCTGGTTCCTCTGCCTTTTCTAAACGTGGCTTGTACTGGAAGTTCTCAGTTCACGTACTGTTGTAGCCTAGTTTGGAGAATTTCACGTTGAAGGTCAGGAAGGGCTGTGGTGAGGAGATACCCCTCATTCAAGGTAAGGAGCAGCGGCTGCGCTTTGCTGGAGCAGCCGTGGAGAGATAACCCACACCCTAGGTAAGAGAAACCCAAGTAAGAGGGTAGGTGTTGCAAGAGGGCATCAGAGGGCAGACACACTGAAACCATACTCACAGAAAACTAGTCAATTTAATCACACTAGGACCACAGCCTTGTCTAACTCAGTGGAACTAAGCCATGCCCGCGGGGCCACCCAAGATGGGCGGGTCATGGTGGAGAGGTCTGGCAGAATGTGGTCCACTGGAGAAGGGAATGGCAAACCACTTCAGTATTCTTGCCTTGAGAACCCCATGAACAGTATGAAAAGGCAAAATGATGATAGGATACTGAAAGAGGAACTCCCCAGGTCATTAGGTGCCCAATATGCTACTGGAGATCAGTGGAGAATGAAGGGATGGAGCCAAAGCAAAAACAATACTCAGCTGTGGATGTGACTGGTGATAGAAGCAAGATCCAATGCTGTAAAGAGCAATACTGCATAGGAACCTGGAATGTCAGGTCCATGAATCAAGGCAAATTGGAAGTGGTCAAACAAGAGATGGCAAGAGTGAACGTCGACATTCTAGAAGTCAGTGAACTAAAATGGATTGGAATGGGTGAATTTAACTCAGATGACCATTACATTTACTACTGCGGGCAGGAATCCCTCAGAAGAAATGGAGTAGCCATCATGGTCAACAAAGGAGTCCGAAATGCAGTACTTGGATGCAATATCAAAAACAACAGAATGATCTCTGTTCGTCTCCAAGGCAAACCATTCAATATCACAGTTATCCAAGTCTATGCCCCAACCAGTAACGCTGAAGAAGCTGAAGTTGAACGGTCCTATGAAGAGCTACAAGACCTTTTAGAACTAACACCCACAAAAGATGTCCTTTTCATTATAGGGGACTGGAATGCAAAAGTAGGAAGTGAAGAAACACCTAGAATAACAGGCAAATTTGGCCTTGGAATACGGAATGAAGCAGGGCAAAGACTAATAGAGTTTTTCCAAGAAAATGTACTGGTCATAGCAAACACCCTCTTCCAACAACACAAGAGATGACTCTACACATGGACATCACCAGATGGTCAACACCGAGATCAGATTGATTATATTCTTTGCAGCCAAAGTTGGAGAAGCTCTATACAGTCAACAAAAACAAGACCAGGAGCTGACTGTGGCTCAGATCATGAACTCCTTATTACCAAATTCAGACTGAAATTGAAGAAAGTAGGGAAAACTACTAGACTATTCAGGTATGACCTAAATCAAATCCCTTATGATTATACAGTGGAAGTGAGAAATAGATTTAAGGGACTAGATCTGATAGATAGAGTGCCTGATGAACTATGGAATGAGGTTCGTGACATTGTACAGGAGACAGGGATCAAGACCATCCCCATGGAAAAGAAATGCAAAAAAGCAAAATGGCTGTCTGGGGAGGCCTTACAAATAGCTGTGAAAAGAAGAGAAGCGAAAAGCAAAGGAGAAAAGAAAAGATATAAGCATCTAAATGCAGAGTTCCAAAGAATAGCAAGAAGAGATAAGAAAGCGTTCTTCAGCGACCAATGCAAAGAAATAGAGGAAAATAACAGAATGGGAGAGACTAGAGATCTTTTCAAGAAAATTAGAGATACCCAAGGGAACATGTCATGCAAAGATGGGCTTGATAAAGGACAGAAATCGTATGGACCTAACAGAAGCAGAAGATATTAAGAAGAGGTGGCAAGAATACACAGCAGAACTGTACAAAAAAGATCTTCAAGACCGGGATAATCACGATGGTATGATCACTCATCTAGAGCCAGACATCCTGTAATGTGAAGTCAAGTGGGCCTTAGAAAGCATCGCTATAAACAAAGCTAGTGGAGGTGATGGAATTCCAGTTGAGCTGTTTCAAATCCTAAAAGATGATGCTGTGAAAGTGCTGCACTCAATAGGCCAGCAAATTTGGAAAACTCAGCAGTGGCCACAGGACTGGAAAAGGTCAGTTTTCATTCCAATCCCAAAGAAAGGCAATGCCAAAGAATGTTCAAACTACTGCACAATTACACTCATCTCACACACTAGTAAAGTAATGCTCAAAATTCTCCAAGCCAGGCTTCAGCAATATGTGAACCGAGAACTTCCTGATGTTCAAGCTGGTTTTAGAAAAGGCAGAGGAACCAGAGATCAAATTGTCAACATCTGCTGGATCATGGAAAAAGCAAGAGAGTTCCAGAAAAACATCTATTTCTGCTTTATTGACTATGCCAAAGCCTTTGACTGTGTGGATCACAAGAAACTGGAAAATTCTGAAAGAGATTGGGAATACGAGACCACCTGACCTGCCTCTTGAGAAACCTATATGCAGGTCAGGAAGCAACAGTTAGAACTGGACATGAAACAACAGACTGGTTCCAAATAGGAAAAGGAGTACATCAAGGATGTATATTGTCACCCTGCTTATTTAACTTCTATGCAGAGTACATCATGAGAAACGCTGGACTGGAAGAAACACAAGCTGGAATCAAGATTGCTGGGAGAAATATCAATAACCTCAGATATGCAGATGACACCACCCTTATGGCAGAAAGTGAAGAGGATCTAAAAAGCCTCTTGATGAAAGTGAAAGAGGAGAGTGAAAAAGTTGGCTTAAATCTCAACATTCAGAAAATGAAGATCATGGCATCCGGTCCCATCTCTTCATGGGAAATAGATGGGGAAACAGTGAAAACAGTGTCAGACTTTATTTTTGGGGGCTCCAAAATCACTGGAGATGGTGACTGCAGCCATGAAATTAAAAGACGCTTACTCCCTGGAAGAAAAGTTATGACCAACCTAGATAGTATATTCAAAAGCAGAGACATTACTTTGCCGACTAAGGTCCGTCTAGTCAAGGCTATGGTTTTGCCTGTGGTCACGTATGGATGTGAGAGTTGGACTGTGAAGAAAGCTGAGTGTTGAAGAATTGACGCTTTTGAACTGTGGTGTTGGAGAAGACTCTTGAGAGTCCCTTGGACTGCAAGGAGATCCAACCAGTCCATTCTGAAGGAGATCAGCCCTGGGATTTCTTTGGAAGGACTGATGCTAAAGCTGAAACTCCAGTACTTTGGCCACCTCATGCGAAGAATTGATTCATTGGAAAAGACTCTGATGCTGGGAGGGATTGGGGGCAGGAGGAGAAGGGGATGACAGAGGATGAGATGGCTGGATGGCATCACGGGTCGATGGACGTGAGTCTGAGTGAACTCCGGGAGTTGGTGATGGACAGGGAGGCCTGGCGTGCTGCGATTCACGGGGTCGCAAAGAGTCGGACATGACTGAGCGACTGAACTGAACTGAACTGAACTTGCTAGCATGTGAGATGCGTGCAATTGTGCGGTAGTTTGAGCATTCTTTGGCATTGCCTTTCTTTGGGATTGGATTGAAAACTGACCTTCTCCAGTCCTGTGGCCACTGCTGAGTTTTCCAAATTTGCTGGCATATTGACTGCAGCACTTTCACAGCATCATCTTTTAGGATATGAAATAGCTCAACTGGAATTCCATCTCCTCCACTAGCTTTGTTTGTAGTGATGCTTCATAAGGCTCATTTGACTTTGCATTCCAGGATGTCTGGCTCTAGGTGAGTGATCACACCATTGTGGTTATCCAGGTTATTAAGAGCTTTTTTGTACAGATCTTCTGTGTATTCCTGCCACCTCTTTTAATATCTTCTGCTTCTGTTAGGTCCATACCGTTTTTGTCCTTTATTGTGCCCATTCTTGCATGAAATGGTCCTTTGATACCTCTGATTTTCTTGAAGAGATCTCTAGTCTTTCCCATTCTATTGTTTTCCTCCATTTCTTTGCACTGATCACTGAGGAAGGCTTTCTTATCTCTCTTTGCTATTCTTTGGAACACTGCATTCAGCTGGACATATCTTTCTTTTTCTCCTTTGCCTTTCACTTTTCTTCTTCTCTCTACTATTTGTAAGCCTTCCTCAGACAACCATTTTTCATTTTGCATTTCTTTTTCTTGAAGATGGTTTTGATCATCATCTTCTGTACAATGTTATTAACTTCTGTCCATAGTTCTTCAGGCACTCTGTCTATCAGATCTAATCCTTTGAATCTATTTGTCACTTCCATTGTATAAGGGATTTGAATTAGGTCATATCTGAATAGCCTAGTGGTTTTCCCTACTTTCAATTTTAGCCTGAATTTTGCATTAAGGAGTTCATTTTATGAGCCACAGTCAACTCCTGGTCTTATTAATGCTGACTGTATAGAACTTCTCCATCTTTGGCTGCAAAGAATATAATCAATCTGATTTTGGTGTTGACCATCTGGTGATATCCATGTGTAGAGTCATCTCTTGTGTTGTTGGAAGAGGGTGTTTGCTATGACCAGTGTATTCTCTTAGCACAACTCTATTAGCCTTTGCCCTGCTTCATTTTGTACTCCAAGGCCAAACTTGCCTGTTACTCCAGATGTCTCTTGACTTCCTACTTTTGCATTCCAGTCCTCTATGATGAAAAGGACATCTTTTTTTGTGTGTCAGTTCCAGAAGATCTTGTAGGTCTTCATAGAACTGTTCAGCTTTCTCAGCATTAATGGTTGGACATAGATTACTGTGATATTGAATGGTTTGCCTTGGAAATAAACCAAGATCATTCTGTCATTTTGAGATTGCACCCAAGTACTGCATTTCAGACTCTTGTTGACTGTGATGGCTATTCCGTTTCTTCTAAGGGATTCTTGCCAACGGTAGTGGATAGAATGGTTGTCTGAATTGAATTCACCTATTCCCTTCCATTTTAGTTCGCTGATTCCTAAAATGTTGATGTTCATTCTTGCCATCTCCTGTTTGACCACCTCCAATTTGCCTTGATTCATGAACCTAACATTCCAGGTTCCTATGCAATATTACTCTTTACAGCATCGGACTTAACTTCCATCGCCAGTCACATCCACAACTGGATGTGGATTCTGTCCTTTATTATGCTTAAAACCTGCCTCTGAGTTTACTCATTGGGTTACCTTAGGAAAATTGTTCTTAACTCACGGAGATTATTTTCTTCTTCTCTGTAAAATCAGATGTTATTTTTGATCTCATGAGTTTGCTGTGAGGATGAACTGAGAATACAAAAAGCAAGCATTTAGTCAAGTACCTGACAATGTAAGTGTTCAAGAAATAGTGACAATTATTAAAAAAATTTTTCTGCCTCTTACTCTCCCTGAAACTGCAGCTAAGGACTGACTGACTGCAGTGTGTCCACCCCTTCATTCACTCTTTTAATACTTCATTCATTCATTTCAACATTTATTAATCAGACAATGTGCTACAGCCTAGGAACACAAGACTAGGAAATCATTAAGACAAGAAAAATCTACGTATTTCTCCCTTACTGTATCCCTAGCTGCTAGGCTTTGAATAAATAACGGCCATATGAATAAATAACGGCCATATGAACAAATAGTATTAGTTATTTTCTTGAGCACATGTTACATGCCAGGTGCTAAGGTTTGGTTTTGGTTTTCTTGGCCAGTTCCATGATGTTTGAGGGAATCTCAGTTCCCACACCAGGGACTGAAGCCAGGGCCTCTGCAGTAAAAGCTTGTAGTCCTAACCACTGGACTGCAGGGAATTGCTAAGCTAAGCATTTTGTCTGCATTACTGCAATGTGTCCTCAGAAGAGTCCTAGAGCATAAGACCTGTAAAAATCTCATTTGCTGATGTTTACATAAAACTGAGGCTCAGAGCGGTTAAGCAGTTTAGTTGACCAAAGTCACAAAGGCAGGAAATGGAGACCCTCTAATCAGTATCACTTTAGTTCAGTCTCAGTTGTGTCCGACTCTTTGTGATGCCATGGACTGCAGCACACCAGGCTTCCCTGTCCATCACCAACTCCCAGAGCTTGCTCAAACTCATCTCCATCGAGTTGGTGACGCCATCCAACTATCTTATCCTCTGTCCTCCTCCTCTCCTCCTGTCTTCAATTTTTCCCAGCATCAGGGTCTTTTCCAAAGAGTCAGTTCTTCGCTTCAGGTGGCCAAAGTATTGGAGCTTCAGCTTCCGCATCAGTCCTTCCAATGAATATTCAGGACTGCTTTCCTTTAGGATTGACTGGTTTGATCTCCTTGCAGTCCAAGGGACTCTCAAGTCTTCTCCTAATGACTGAATTATTTTTTTTAATTATCATTGCTATCATTATACCTGATTTCCAGGGGCTTATACTGAAGGTCAGACGGCTTTTTTTCTGCCCGGACTTACCCTATATGGGCTGCTGGTATGGTTACACACTTGGGCAGATTTGGGTTCAATTCCAGTTCATTGCTGGCGAGTTACCTACCTTCCCAGAACCTCAGCTTCCAGTTCCACTCCTGAGAAATGAGACTGAGTAGGGGAAAATTTGCCTGGAGTAACCAGCAAATTTGGCCTTGGAGTACAGAACGAAGCAGGCCAAAGCTTGATAGAGTTTTGCCAAGAGAACACACTGGTCATAGAAAACACCCTCTTCCAACAACACAAGAGAAGACTCTACACATGGATATCACCAGATGGTCAACACCAAAATCAGACTGATTATATTCTTTGCATCCAAAGATGGAGAATCTCTATATAGTCAGCAAAAACAAGACTGAGAGCTGACTGTGGCTCAGATCATGAACTCCTTATTGCCAAATTCAGATTTAAATTGAAGAAAGTAGGGAAAACCACTAGGCCATTCAGGTAAGGTATCAAATCCCTTACAATTATACAGTGGAAGGGACAAATAGATTAAAAGGATTAGATCTGATAGACAGAGTGTCTGAAGAACTATGGATGAAGGTTCAAGGTTCATGACGTTGTACAGGAGACAGGAATCAAAACCATCCCCAAGAAAAAGAAATGCAAAAAAGTAAAATGGCTGTCTGAAGAGGCCTTACAAATAGCTGTGAAAAGAAGAGAAGTGAAAGGCAAAGGAGAAAAGGAAAGATATACCCATTTGAATGCAAAGTTCCAAAGAATAGCAAGGAGAGAGAAAGCCTTCCCCAGTGATCAGTACAAAGAAATAGAGGAAAACAATAGAATGGGAAAGACTAGAGATCTCTTCAAGAAAATTAGAGGCATCAAAGGACCATTTCATGCAAAAATGGACACAATAAAGGACAGAAATGGTATGGACCTAACAGAAGCAGAAGATATTAAAAAGAGGTAGCAAGAATATACAGAGCTATACAAAAAAGATCTTCACAATCCACGATGGTGTGATCACTCACCTAGAACCAGACATCCTGGAATGCAAAGTTAAGTGGGCCTTAGGAAGCAGCACTACGATAAAAGCTAGTGGAGGAGATGGAATTCCAGTTGAGCCATTTCATATCCTAAAAGATGATGCTGTGAAAGTGCTGCAGTCAATATGCCAGCAAATTTGGAAAACTCAGCAGTGGCCACAGGACTGGAGAAGTTCAGTTTTCATTCCAATCCCAAAGAAAGGCGATGCCAAAGAATGCTCAAACTACCGCACAATTGCACTCATCTCACACGCTAGTAAAGTAATCCTCAAAATTCTCCAAGCCAGGCTTCAACAGTATGTGAACCGAGAACTCCCAGATGTACAGGCTGGGTTTAGAAAAGGCAGAGGAACCAGAGATCAAATTCCCAACATCTGTTGGATCATGGAAAAAGCAAGAGAGTTCCAGAAAAACATCTACTTCTGCTTGATTGACTACACCAAAGCCTTTGAGTGTGTGGATCACAACAAACTGTGGACAATTCTTCAAAAGACGAGAATACCAGACCACCTGACCTGCCTCCTGAGAAATCTGTATGCAGATCAGGAAGCAACAGTTAGAACTGGACATGGAACAACAGACTGGTTCCAAATAGGGAAAGGAGTACGTCAAGGTTGTATATTGTCACCCTGCTTATTTAACTTCTATACAGAGTACATCCATGTTGGGCTGGATGAAGCTGGAATCAAGATTGCTGAGAGAAATATCAACAACCTCAGACATGCAGATGACACCACCCTTATGGCAGAAAGCAAAGAAGAACTGAAGAGCCTCTTGATGCAAGTGAAAGAGGAGAGTGAAAAAGTTCGCTTAAAACTCAACATTCAGAAAACGAAGATCATGGCATCTGGTCCCATCACTTCATGGCAAATAGATGGGGAAAGAGTGAGAGACTTCATTTTGGGGGGCTCCAAAATCACTGCCGATGGTGGCTGCAGCCATGAAATTAAAAGACGCTGACTCCTTGGAAGAAAAATTATGACTGACCTAGATAGCATATTAAAAAGTAGAGACATTACTTTGCCAACAAAGCTCTAGTCAAAGCTATAGTTTTTCCAGTAGCCATGTATGGATGCGAGAGTTGGACTACAAAGAAAGCTGAGCGCCAAAGAACTGATGCTTTTGAACTGCGGAGTTGGAGAAGACTCTTGAGAGTCCCTTGGACTGTAAGGAGATCCAACCAGTCCATCCTAAAGGAGATCATTCCTGGGTGTTCATTGAAAGGACTGATGCTGAAGCTGAAACTCCAATACTTTGGCCACCTGATGTGAAGAGCTGACTCATTGGAAAAGACCCTGATGCTGGGAAAGATTGAAGGCAGGAGGAGAAGGGGACAACAGAGGATGAGATGGTTGGATGGCATCACCGACTCAATGGATATGAGTTTGAGTAAACTCTGGGAGTTGGTGATGGACAGGGAGGCCTGGCAGGCTCCAGTCCATGGGGTCGCAAAGAGTCAGACTCGAGTGAGTGACTGAACTGATTGAGGGGTTAAATGAGAAAATGCCCAGCATCTTGCCCAGTGCACCAGAGTCGCTTAATAAGTGTTATTGCCTTTCTTTCCTCCTTCTTTCCAGCCCTCCAGGACCACTGTCGGTCCGCACACTGCGAAGGGTGCCAAGGACGCCGCACTCTTCCGTCGGACTCTGGCGCAATACCGAGCACTGCCTCCAGGGGGTGCCATCACACCGACACCCCCTCCAGGGCCCCTCGCCCCAGGGATTGTTGTTCCCACCGTGGCCGCGCGGGGTCGCCTGGGCCTAGAGTTTTCAGGGACCGAAGGAGCGCGGGAGGCGGAGAGGGTGGAGCCCGCGATGATGAATCAAGTAGGTTCTTCGGGTATTACAGTGATAATAATAAACCATAATAATAGTAACAGCACTGGATCCAGCAGTAACCAGCTGTTACCGATTTAAAAGGCGCATTCGCGTGCTGAGAGGCGGTGGGACTCAAGGGAAGGAGCCAGGCTGAGTCTAATCCAGACCGCTCACTCTCGGGTTCCGGGTGCTCTGTAGCCTTGAGCCTCTCTGAGCCTGCTTCATCAGCATTAAAATGGGAACCAAATAATACAGTTCTTGAGAGGAATGCTAAAGCTGAAACTCCAGTACTTTGGCCACCTCATGCGAAGGGTTGACTCATTGGAAAAGACTCTGATGCTGGGAGGGATTGGGGGCAGGAGGAGAAGGGGACGACCGAGGATGAGATGGCTGGATGGCATCACCGACTCGATGGACGTGAGTCTGAGTGAACTCCGGGAGTTAGTGATGGACAGGGAGGCCTGGCGTGCTGCGATTCATGGGGTCGCAAAGAGTCGGACACGACTGAGCAACTGAACTGAACTGAACTGAAAGGAATAAATGCGCTCTTGTAGAGCTCAGCGGAGAGCGACTTGAGTAAGTGCATTTACTGTATTGATAGTTCTCCCCTCTGCCCTGTGAGGGAGCTATTATTCAATTCCCTTTACTGCTAAGGATACTTGGGAGGCCTTCCCCAGGCTCCCTGGGCTGGGTCTCTCCTAGGAGAGCCCAGAGGCTAGTCGAGGAGCTCACCCCCTAAACCCACCGCTCAGCAGCTGTCTCCTCTCTCTGGAGGTGCAGGTTCCCCTTCAGATCCTCAGGTTCCTCTGGATACTGCCTTTCCACCCCTAGGAACAGTACGGGCTTCCCTGTTATCTCAGGGGGTAAAGAATCCACCTGCCATGCAAGAGACAGAGGTTCGATCCCTGGGTCATGAAGATCAGATCCGCTGGAGGAGGGCATGCAACCCACTCCACTATTCTTGCCTGAAAAACCCCATGGACAGAGTGGCCTGGTGGGCTACAATCCAAAGGGTCGCAAAGGGTCTGGAGCGACTGACAGGCTCAGGCCAGCCGACTACCTCTGGCTAGTCTATATCACACCCCTCACCCCCTAAACTGAAGCTATGCCTTCTCCTTGTCTACCTACTTCTTCCAAAATCTCACCCAGTCACTTCCTCCAGAAAAACCTTTTCTGGCTCTCTTCCCAGGTCTACATGGCCTTTGCACACTTTTTTTTTTTTGGTGGGTTTTTGTTGTGGTTGTTTTCAGTACCACAGGGCATGTGAGATCTTAGTTTCTGGGTCAGGGATTGAACCCGTGCCCCCTGCAGTGGAAGCACTGATTTTTAACCACTGGACTGCCAGGGAAGTCCTCTTCCCTCTAATTAGCACAGCCTTTCCCTCAGCTGTAAACCCTGTTAGGGCACAGCTTAAATATTGCCTCTTCCAGGAAGTCCACCTTCCCTATGCGACCACAGCCCCCTGTGCCTCTAAACAGATGGCAGCACAGGGGATTGCTTTTTCAATGCTTCACCCATCACTTTTTCTGCACCTCTTGAAGGCTGCATAGCATCCCTGGGTGGGGCCCAGCAACTGGGACAAAGTGAATGTTCAGTGAATGCATGGCCGTTGAATGAGTGATTAGACACAACTGGGTCCACTCACTGAATGGAAGCACAGCCTCAACAGCCTTTGTCAACAGCCTCAACTCAGAGGCACATGCCTAATCTCAGAATCAGAGGCAACAGTCACATACAGAGTCACACGCACGCAGAGTCACGGTCATATGCAGGAGGCACGTGCACAAAGCCGCCTCATCTGTGCTCACTTCTGCTTCTCAGTGTCTGGGGTACCTCTGTGTCCTAGGTATGCATGCTCTCTCTCCTATTGTGACTTAGGGTCCTTGAGAACAGTTGTGTCTCCTTTCCCAGCCTGGGAACTCCTAGAGAGGGTGAATTGTCCCCATTAGACTGGGACTCCCAGGGGAAGTGTATGTCTCCCCAAGGGGTTTGGGGGCCTGGGCCAGGGAGTGTGTTCCGCCGGAGTGCTCTTGGATTAGGCTGTTTCCCACATCAGACTTGGAACCCTTGGGGCAGGGCCATATCTCCCGCACTAGCTAGTCTTGGCCTCAGGACAGACTGGGTCTGATTAAACAGGAGCAGAGCTGAGCTGGATCTTCCCCATCAGACTGGTGGCTCCCATGGCATGGCTGCGTCCCCTTGACCCCTCTCCCCACCTGTCACCTGCCCACCAGTTGGGCCCTCCTCTCACCATGGTAGTGCTCAGGGGCTTCAGAAGCAGCGGCAAAACTAACAGGCAATCTGGGAGTAGCTGGTCCTGTAGGGCCCCCAAGAGGCGACGAGATCAGAGAGGCTTCAGCGGGGAGACGTGGCCCGCTCTGTGGATCCAGCAAGTCCTTCATGCGTCTTCCCTTCATTCACCAAGCCTGTCCTGAGTCCCTGAGCGTGACCCTGAAGCCTCCACCTTTATTGTTTAATTCGCTCACCAATCCAATCCTGGGAGGTAGGTGTGACCATTACCCCATTTCTACATGAGGAAACTGAGGCTCAGAGGAGAGCAGTGGCCTGCCTTAAGTCACAGAGCTGGGAAGTAGCAGAGCTGGGCTTCCCACGGCACAGGCTATCTCCTTCCAGCCCAGGTTGGCGGGATGCTGGGAAGGTCGGGTCAACAGGGTGCAGTGACTGTGTGTGTGTTTCTGGCTCGGGCCTGTGCCGCTGGCTAGGAGACAGGACTGCCAGGGGATGGGAGTGCCTGGTAGGGTGATGGGGAACAGTGAGGAGAAGCAGGTTCCGCAGGCAGCTGGCCAGGACAGGCGGAGGTGGGCTGGGCCTGGAACCCAGTCTTTCTATTCCCAGCACCAGCGTCCCCTAGCCAGCGGGCTCTTGGCACTGGAGTCTGGGTTGCAAGTCCCATTCATTGTCTGGCCCCTCGCTAGGCCTCGCTTTTTGCATCAGAGAAACAAGGGCAGAGACCTGGGTTGGGGGGAGGCGGTTTATACCGCCAGGGGATTCCTGCTCCTTTAAGCCTTTCTCCATGGAGAGGGTGCGGCCAGCCGCAGGTGAGCGGAGTTGCCACATCAGCAGGGCAAACCCCGCCCCATCCCCTCCCCCAGCTCCGGAGGGAGGCCCCGAGGCCCCAGAGGACGGTGGGAAGTGGGTGGAGAGAGAGTTCAGCCTGCTTGGCTGGAGGGGGTGGTGGTGGCTGCACCGGCGGGCTGGGGAGACTCTGTGTGTGTGCCTGACCGTTGATACCTGACTGAACATCTGTGAACGTTCCAGAGTCCTACAAGAGTGTATATACACATGTGTGGCTTTGACTGTGAATGTACTCAAGTGTGCTAGAATGTGTGTCACTGAGGGTGTCTTGGTGTGCCCCCATGCACGGATACCTCTCAGTGTGCCAGAGTATCCCTGGGCCTGAGTGCATTCCTTTTTGTGTCTCTGTGAATGCACTTGAGTGTACAAGTGTGTGCCTTTGTGTTTGCCCTTGTATGTGTGGATGTTGTCGACAGGTGCTTGCAGGAAGGTGTCTGAAGGTGTGGATACGCTTGAAGGTAAAAACATGCGTGGATGAGTTTGTGAATGTCTCTGAGTGTGTCCTTGTGTCTGGGAGTGACTCCGTGAATGTCCTGAGCATACAGGAGTGTGTGAATGTGTCTGTGTGTGTTTCCAGTATGTGTTGGTGGGATCACGTGGACAAGGGCACGTGTAACTGTGTTGCTAGCAGAGTCTTCTCAGATCAGCTTTGAACCTTTGCGAGTCCGCATTGAGCCACCTCTACCCACTGACCCCTGACCCTTCAAAAAGCCCAGCCTCTGTGTCCCCCTCCCTTCCTGGTGACTCACCTCCCTGCCATCCTCACCCCCTCCCCCACCAGCCTCCTGTCTTGAAGGGCAGTCCCCTCTGTTCAGTTTGCCTTCTTCCCCCCCAAAAGGAGTCTCTGTCGCTTCCTCCAGGTAGCCTTCTGTGATCAGAGGAGCCCTAACATTAGCTCAGCGGTTGTACCTCCGTTTGACAAATGAGGACGTGGGCTCAAAGTACCGCAGTGACCAGAGCAGGTCCCATGGTAGGCACGAACATTTGATCCCAGGACTTCTACAGCTCAGGGTAAGACTCCTGGCCTCCTTCCCATCAGTGGTCCCAGGCCGGGGCTCAGGGAAGGAGGAAGGGCTGGCTATTCCTGTGTTGTCATTTCATTCACTCCAGTCTTGCTCAGAGGTGAGACAGCTTGCCCAGGTCACAGTCGGGGAGTAGCTGAGGCAGGATTTGAACCCTGGTCTCTTGATCTCCGGAGCTCATGCTTAATAGGGGCTAGGTTGAGGGGTGGGGGGTTAGTCTGGGGCTAACTGGCCACTGGTCCCAGAGAAAAAGGCATAAAGGTGATGAGATATGAATAGAAATGAGGAAAGGTGGCTCAAGGCAGTTCCCATGGGGCGTCATACCCAGAACGGAGGTGATACAGACTCACGTGTCCCCCAGGGCCTGGCAGGACTTGCTGTTCTAACCGAAGTCTGGCTTCCTTTCTTGGGGCCCCCACCTCTGGACTGAGGCACTGGGTTGAGGGAAAATGTGACTAAGGAGGCCACATGGAGCAACCTCTGTGCTAGCTGGTCACAAGTTTTTTGTTTGTTTTAAGTTTTATTCTCTACATATATTTTTAAATTTATTTTTTTATTGAAGGATAATTGCTTTACATATTCTATATTAAAGTATAGTTGATTAACAATTTTGTGTTAGTTTCAAGTGTACAGAAAAATGATTCAGTTATACATATACATGTATCTTTTTTTTTTTTTTTCAAATTCTTTTCCCTTTTAGGTTATTACAGAATATTGAGCAGAGTTCCCTGTGCTATGTGGTCACAAGCTTTGAAATTCCACCATTCCACCGTTTGTCTGACCTATGTCCCCTGGAGGCCTCCTTTATTAGATCAGAACCCTAGACTCTGGGGGAAGTGTCTGGAGCCGCCTCCCAGCCTAAGGGAGTCTGATTGGAGTGAGGGTCTCATATTGATGGAAGTCCTGGATGCCTTTCTGGTACAGGGATGGGAAAAATGAAACAGGACCAAGAGCCAGAAGGAGCAAGGACGGTGGACCCCCAGGGAGAGGCTGGAACAAGCTCTTCACTGCAGTCTCATTTCACTCTCCCAAAAGCCCCCAGGGCAGGCCTTACTCCCCGTGTTTCTAAGGAGAGACTGAGATGCTGAGAGCCAGATGCCTGGCAAAACAGGACTCGAGTCTCATCTTGGACTTCAGGTCCAGGGCTCTTTCTACCCTTTGCGGCCCCCTCTGGATGGGCTGGGAAGAGCCAGAGAGGCAGGAGCAGAGAAGCGGTATCCCTTTGTCTCCTTCAGATGAGGACCACGGAAACACTCACCCTGGGCTTCAGATGCTGTGCTTAGTTGCTCAGTCTAAGAGCGACTCAGTCTTTGCAACCCCATGGACTGTAGCCTCCCAGGCTCCTCTGTCCATGGGAATTCTCCAGGCAAGAATACTGGAGTGGTTGCCATGCCCTCCTCCAGGGGAGTCTTCCCCACCCAAGGATTGAACCCAGGTCTCTTGAACTGCAGGTGGATCTTTACGAAGCCCCTGGGCTTCAGGAGATGGGGCTTAAGGAAGACAGGGAGGTGGCCCTCATCTCCAGGCCTCACAGGTCACCAGAGGTGTTCAGGAAGCAAACAGCTCCCCTGACCTGGAGTCTTGCGTTGGTCACAGCTGCAGGCTCCCAAGTCTGACCTTTAGCGTCACACAGCCTCTGCCCTCCTGGGCCTTCACTTCTGTCCTTCCTGCACGTCCTGCATGCCTAGACTCCTTGCTTGGCTTGGCTCCTATGACCTCATGACCCTGTCCATGCTTCTTTCTGGGCCGCTCCTTTATTCTCCAAGAGATGATCTGCTTTGTTCAGTGAATCTAACTCCTGGAAGGCAATTTATGGCCAGCTGAGTGAGATCCAGACCCACCTCTGGTCCAGTGAGTGGCAGGGCAATTGGGCAACTTGGTTCAGATTATGTTGTTGTTGTTCAGTCACTAAGTTGTGTCTGACTCTTTATGACCCCATGAACTGCAGCATGCCAGGCTCCCCGTCCTTCACTATCTCCTGGAGTTTGCTCCAAGTCATACCCATTGAGTCAGTGATGCCATCCAACCATCTCATCCTCTGTTGCCCACTTCTCTTCCTGCCGTCAATCTTTCCCAGCATCAGGATCTTTTCCAGTGAGTTGGCTCTTCACATCAAGTGGCCAAAGTATTAGAGCATCAGCTTCAGCATCAATCCTTCCAATAAATATTCAGGGTTGATTTCCTTTAGGAATGACCGGTTGTATCTCCTTGTAGTCCAAAGGACTCTCAAGAGTCTTCTCCGGCACCACAGTTCAAAAGCATCATTCTTTGGTGCTCAACCTTCTTTATGGTCCAGCTCTCACATCTGTATGACTACTGGAAAAACCATAGCTTTGACTATACAGACATTTGTTGGCAAAGTGATGTCTCTGCCTTTTAATATGCTGTCTAGGTTTGTCATAGTTTTTCTTTCAAGAATCAAGAGTCTTTTAATTTCATGGCTGTGGTCACTGTCCATGTGATTTTGCAGCCCAAGAAAAAAATCTCTCACTGTTTCCATTTTCCCTCCATCTATTTGCCACGAAGTGATGGGACCAGGTGCCATTTTTTGAATTTGGGTTTTACACCAGCTTTTTCACTTTCCTCTTTCACCTTCATCAAGAGGCTCTTTACTTCCCCTTGGCTTTCTGTCATAAGAGTGGTATCATCTGCATATCTGAGGTTGTTGTTTCTCCTGGCACTTTTGAGTCCAGCTTGTGATTCATCCAACCTGGCATTTCTCATGATGTACTCTGCATAGAAGTTAAATAAGCAGGGTGACAATATACAGTCTTGATGTACTCCTTTTCCAGTTTGGAACCAGTCCATTGTTCAATGTCTGCTTCTGACTGTTGCTTTTTGGCTTGCATACAGGTTTCTCAGGAGATGGGTAAGGTGGTCTGGCATTCTCATTGCTTTAAGAATTGTCAAAGGCTTTAGCCTAGTCAGTGAAGCAGAAGTGTTTTTTTTTGTTTGTTTTTTGCTTTTGCTTTTTCTTATGCTTATTCTTTTTCTTTTTCCAGTGAATGTTGCCAATTTGATCTCTGGTTCCTCTGCCTTTTCTTAACCCAGCTTGTACTAGAAGTTCTCCGTTTATGTCCTGCTGAAGCCTAGCTTGAAAGATTTTGAGCATTATGTTGCTAGGATGTGAAATGAGTGCAACTGTATGGTAGTTTGAACATTCTTTGGCATTGCCTTTCTTTGGGATTGAAATGAAAACTGACCTTTTCCAGTCCTGTGGCCACTGCTCAGTTTTCCAAATTTGTTGACATATTGAGTGCAGCACTTTCACAGCATCATCTTTTAGGACTTGAAATAGCTCAGCTGGAATTCCATCACCTCCGCTAGCTTTCTTCATAGTAAAACTTCCTAACGCCCAGGACTGTGGGTAAGCCAGGCATCTAGAGCATATACAACTCCCTTGAATCCAGACCCTGATTTCAGCTGCTTCAGTGAAGTTGGGGACAGTGCCCCAACACAGGGCTGGCAGGGCTGAGCTGTGGTGGCTGTTCTGAGGCCGAAGTAAGTAAAGTCAGCCAAGGAGCCTTGGGGCTCTGTGCAAAGGTGTGGCTGTGCCGTGGGGCTTGTGACCCTTGTGTCCCTGTCCAGGGCACTAACGGTCACCGTCGGCGCCCACCTCCATGACTTGGGCCTCCCTCCTGTGGGTGGGCTTCTCTGTGTCCTGGAGATGCCTGGAACACCCTGTGGCCACCCCACGACTCCAGCCTGGGGAGTGTGAGCCACAGCCTCTCTGCCTGCAGGTCTGTCTCTGTGTCCCTGACCCTGCAGCTCACAGCCTTCTTCCGTTGCTCCCTGGCTGCCTGGGTGTCCTGTTTCGGGCCCTCATGTGTGGCCCTGACCAACTCTGGGCCGGCCTGAGGGGAGGGTGGAGGGGATGGAAGGATGTGCACAGTGCAGCCTTGTTCAGGGGATCGGGGTGGGACCGATGCCTGCTCTTGTGTTCCAGCCCCTGGCTTGAATCTTGGCAAGCTGGGGGTGGGGCGGTGGGGGCTGCCTCTCTGCCTGCAGCGTCATCCCAACATCCGTCCCACTGGCAGAGCGGGCCCAGCGCCATCATGGAACCCGACCAAGAAGGCCCTTAGCTGGACTCTCCTTCCAGGCTATTATTGATCCCTTTGCCTCTGGCTCCTCTGTCTCATGGTCTGTGCCCTGGGCCATGACAAAGACAAGGACATGCTGAAATGGGTGTACCAGACTGGGGATGCAACATTGGTCTCAGGGTGGAAGGTTCCATTAGGGAGATATGGAATCAGTGAGAGGATGGGCTCAGAGAAGGGGGGTGGGGGCTCAGTGAAGGGAATGGGGGCTCATTGATGGGGGTGGGGCCCAGTGTGGGGGCGTGGGGGCCCAGGCAGGCAACACCAAACAGTCCTCAGCAGCAAACTGTGAGGTCTTAGGGGCTCAGGAGTCAGGGCTGAGAGCAAGGCCCTGGAAGCCAGTGAGAGGGTGGTTTGGCCTGGGGTCACTGAGGACTTGAGAGTCTCTCCAGGTTTTCTCATTTCCTGGGAGTTTCCTCCTACCTCTGGGGTCCAGAAAGGCAATTTGGAACCCTGGGATGGCCCTAGCCAGGGATCTCAGGGACTCCCTCACTTACCCCTCAGGTTATAGGCCTTGGCAGGCCTCCAGGACTGGGACAGGGAGAAGGGATGGGCAGTGGGACCATGCCTCAGATTCTTGAGATTTATTCTCCCCTCCTCAGCAGCCCCCTCACCACTGAGTCCTTTCTCTTTTACAGAGGGCCTTCCCCTTGATTGAGGTCACCCGTGTCCCTTGAGAGTCCCCAGCTCTCTTTGATCTCCGTCCCCTTACTGAGTTCAGATCCCCCTCACAGAGCCCTCACGCCAGAACAGAAGCTGGTAAATCTTTCAGTGGAGTCCTTTAGGCCCTGTCCTTTCTCCCCTGCCAGGAGGGCTATCTGGACCGTAGACCCATCCACTCAGGTTGGACCGAAAGCCCTAGTGCCCAAAGAATTGCAGGGGCAAGGAGAGAAGAGGTGCTCATTTGTATTCATTTGCATGGAGTTATTTAATATTCAAATGTCCGAGCTTGGGCTGGTGAGGAATGGCTGCTAGCAGACTTGCAGTTGCGGGTTTCCTTTTTAGAGAGGGAGACACCCAAATCCTCCTCCCTCTCCAGTTCCCCCATTTGGAGCCTGACTTGGCGAGAGCCTTAAGTTGGCCTCTGCAGAGAAGGTACAACTTGGAGAATGTTAAGTAGGAGCTATTTTGGGTACCAGACCCCAGAAGCTTGCTGAAGACAGGTGTGAAGTGGGAGAAGCAGCAAGGATTCCCTCCCCATTTCCCAGAGGAAGCCAGGATCTAAAACTGGGAGTATTAATAGAATGAAAAGGGGGAAAGGTTTTTAGAGTATTAAAAACTGAAAGGGTTCTTAGGGATTTCTTAGACTCTTCACAGTGGCTACACAGGGTATGTATATACACTGCTGCTCCATTCTGCAGCAACTGTATCCACGGCAGACATAATTAATTGATCACGGCACTCTGAACCCAGAGCCATTTGAGGCAGCAGTTTGTGTAGGAAATTAAATCTATTTATCTTCCCTGATTACTTCAATCCTTTCCTTTCCAGACAGGGAAGCTGAGGCCCAGAGAGGATGCAGAAAATGCAGGCCATATCCACCCCCAACACTACCTGCCCAGCCTGGAAGCACAGGGGTCATTCTCTTGGAGGGTGTGAGAGGGCAACTCCACTCTGGGTAAGAAAATCATCACAAGAAGGTGTGTCTGGGTGGAATTACAGGTGAGTTTGATTTACAACATAGGGCTTTTCTGCATTTCTCAGATTCTCTTTGAGCCTGAATTCTGTCTGTAATCAGATATCCCCTAATAATACTAAGTGTATTTTTCCCCCCTTTAAACACTAAGTGTTACCTGCTCTAAGCATTATCTAAATCAACTCTGACAACCACTCTGGTAGGGAGTTGTTACCATTGCTATTCCTGTTTTAAAGAGGAAGAAAGAGAAGTCTAGACATTTGCCCAAGGTCATACAGCAAGTGGCACAGCTGTGACTCTAACCACATTAAATGCAATTGAATCAATCAAAAGTTAATATCAGGGATGGTCCAGGTCTATGGGAGAATGCTGATTTGCTCGCTCCTTGGTGACTTACCAGGGGCACTCTGGATGTTATGTGGACAAACAGCCTGGGCCCCAGAGAAAGCTGCTGAGCAGCCCGTGGAGACAGGAGAGACCTGGCATGATCCCCCACCCCTTGCCAGGACCTGGACTCCTCTTGCTGTTCAAGACAATGGGAACACTGCGCCCTGGCAGAGTGCAGGGTGGCAGGACATGGCCTGCCAAGGCCCCTGCTGTTCCTCTCAGCGTGGCAAAGTGCAGAGAGGATGGGAGATGCTGAGGAATGAGGTAGGGGGTGGCTCCGAGCTGAGCCAACAACAGCAAGGGTGGAGCAAGGAGTGGAGCAAGGAGGGTCTGCCCTCCGCTGGGACTGGGGAAGAGGCCATTTTGGCAGAAGCATGAGCCCAGTGCCTCCCACCACCCGCCACCCAGCTTCTTCAGGCATCACCCACTGGCATGTCTGAGCCCCTAACACCTTGGTCCACTGTCTCCAAACACCACCCAATTCTGTGTTCCCCGGAATACTGAATGAGGACACCAGTGGGCCAGCCTTCCAATCTGTGTGACCTTGCCCAAGCCCCTGTGTCTCTCTGAATTTCCTCACTGGTGAAATGAAGGTGACAGACCCTACTTTGCAGGCCAGACTCTTTTTCAAGGTGAGCAGAGCAGCAAAGGACCCCAGCTGGAGGGGGTGAAGCAGCCCAGCAAATGGTGGTTGCTAACGTGACAAGGGGGCTCCTCTCCCAACCTGGCAAAGTGAGGACAGGCCAGGAGAGCTTGTGGGGGGCGGAGCCCTCTTCCTTCCTGCCCCTTTCATCTGGGTATATAGATGAGATCTGAGACCAGATGCGTGGCTGAGTGACTCAGCCCTTTCCTGCCTGGACACTCCTCCCCGCCTGCCTCACCAGGCTGGGCCAGGCGGTGAGACAGCAGACTGGACGTGGGGGTGGCTGGTCCTGAACAACCTCAGGGGAGTGGTTGGGGAGGGAGAGGGGAGGATGAATGAGGCTAATGTAGCCTGGCCTGCAAGATGGGGATGGCTTGGAGGAGGAGGGGTTGTCAAGAAAGAGAGTGAGGGTGTCCTTGAGTCTAGTCGCTGACGCTGACTCAACCTAAAATGCTCAAATGCTCACCCCCTCCTCCCACCAGCCGAGCATCCCTTCCCCAGTATTTCTGGGCCAGCCCAAACCTGTTTGCCCCGCCCTCCTAGGCCCACATACCCACAGGGTGCTCTCTTCCTTCCCTGCTCTCTCCTTCTCTTTCTAGCCAACCGCCTCCACGTTCTCACCTCCCACTCAGCAGGTCCTATTACGGACTCCCTGAAGCAGCACGTGGAAGCAGCTCTCTGGAAGGTTGCCTTAACTTAGTTGCTAAATCCCTCACCCCACCCTGATCTCTCAGGGAAGGTAAGCACTGCCGACCTGGCCCTCCTTGGAGTTCTTTTCTTGGCCTCAGATACTACCCTGCTGGTTTTCCTTCTATCTCTTGAATGATTCCCTCTCTGATCTCAACTTCCGACCGTGCCCCTTAAAGGCATGTGTTCTATAAACTTCCATAGTCTACCATATGGAGGAGTGATTAAGTGTCTGGACTTTGGCATCGAATGGACTTGGTTTCAAATCCTGCCTCTGCCTTTTACTAACCATGTAACTTTGGACAAATTACTTCTCTGAGCCTTAACTTCCTCCTCCATCAAATGGGTTGAGATTACCTATCTCCTGGGGATCAAATGGGATAGTAGTAGTAGTGTTAGTCGCACCATCGTGTCTTGACTCTTTGCAACCCCCTGGACTGTGGCCCACCAGGCTCCTCTGTCCATGGGATTCTCCAGGAAAGAATACTGGAGTGGATTGCCATTCCCTTCTCCAGAGGATCTTCCTGATGCAGGGATGAACCTGAGTCTCTTGCATTGCAGGCAGATTATTTACCATCTGAGCTACACGGGATAATATACATAAAGCATGGGATAATGCACGTAAAGCCTTCAGCACTAGGTCTGACATATAGTCAGTAGTCAGTTCCTGGCAGTTGCTGTTAGTATCTTTTCTTCCTGGTAAGTTTTCCTCCCCACCCCACTCCCAGCTCCTACCTGTTGGGCACATACAGCTGGATGTCCTAGTGACACTTCAGACTCAAAATGTCCAAAAGAAAAATCCTAGCCCTTCTCCCCACCCCAAATACTAGCTTCTCTTCTTGACATCCCTATAGCTTCAACTTTTTTTTTTTTTTTTTTTTAATGCTTTGGTGTTTTTGGCCCCATGTGAAATCTTAGCTCCCTGACCAGGGATTGAACCCATACCATCTGCATTGGAAGGCAAAGTCCTAACCACTGGACCACCAGGGAAGTTCCCCCCACACCCCCACCCCCGTGCCTTTTCTTTTAAGGCCTCATCATCTTCCACTGGGCCCAACCTTCAGAATGTCATCCATTAATTCAACAAGTTCTTACTGAGAATGCAAAGCTATGTGCAGGAAAGACAGACTTGAAAAATCATTGTCTTTGCCCTTAAGGAGCTCACAGTCTGAGGATGGAGACGAGCAATTTAATATAATAAGATAATTGTTCTATTAGAGGTTGGTATGGAGAAAGCCAGTCTAGGAAATCTTTCGAGAGAAGGAGCATTTGAGTTGGTACTTGTAGGCTCAGTAGGAGCTTGCAAGGTGAATGAATCAGGGAGAGCTGAGGCACTAACCGCAGGCAGAGGCGCAGCCATGTGAGGTATGAGAGAGCAGAGACCGGCCAGGCTCTCAGAGGTGGAGGCTCATGGTTGGGTTTATTTATTTACTTTAAACATTTAACTGCATTAATTAATTAATTAATTTTACTTTTGGCTGTGTCAGGCGGCTTGTGGGATCTTAGTTTCCTGACCAGGGATTGAACCCAGGCGCTCAGCAGTGAAAGAGCTGAGGCCTAACCACTAGAAGGTCAGGGAATTCCCCATGGTTGGGCTTAGGGAGCTCTCTTGGGGCAGCATGGAGGACTGCTGGGAGGAGGCAGAAGTGAAGGCAGCAGGGAAATACAGGAGAAGGATTAGGGTCTGAGAATTTACTCCTGCTTTGCCCTGCAGTCGCTGTACAACCTTGGGAAAGTCACTTGACCTCATGGAGCCTCCATCCCTCATCTGTCAAATGGAGATACCCGAGGGGATGTTAGGGAGGGCTGGATGA
Organism: Capra hircus; assembly: GCF_001704415.2. Lineage (NCBI taxonomy): Eukaryota > Metazoa > Chordata > Mammalia > Artiodactyla > Bovidae > Capra > Capra hircus. Next base: position 14,801,446 of record NC_030809.1, read on the forward strand.
GCTAATGGAAGGGAAAGCCGGATAAATGCAAGCTGTTGTTGTCAAATATCCGCCAGGGCAGGCTGTATTCCAGCCACAGCCCCACCTCAAAAATGGCCTCCTTGAGTCTCCTCTGAGTCAGCCCACATCCTCCCTGGCTCTGGGGTGGGCGGTAAGATGCAGGGGAATAGAGGAGCACACACCTGACTCTGGATCTCAGCTCACTGGCTGTGTGGCTTGGAACCAGTTTCTTCCCCTCTCTGAGCCTCATATCCCTGGCTGCAAAAACAGGGCTGAGGATCCAACTGCAGGACTGTTGAGAGGATTCCACGGCACGCAGTAGGTGGTCACTAACTGCAAATGGCCCTGTCTCCTGCTGTCTGGTCCGTCCCCTCCTCCAGCGCCTGGCACCAAGCCGAGCAGAGTGGGAAAGAGTAAATATTTAATAACAGATAGGCTGAGAGCTTCCTGATGGGAGGGACAAGTGGAGGAACCAGAGGACACCCACTCCCCCAGTAGGGTCTACACAGATAACCCCAGGCTCTAGAGGCACCCACATCCTGATCCGAGGGAACTCTTGCTTTCAGTGACTTCCTGGGGGAATCCCATCCAGCAGGGACACTCCCAGGGTACCTAGTCCCCCAAATGTCTCCTCTCCTATCCTCTCTTATTCTGTCACTCGAGGGGGCAGGTGGATGGGGCACTCATTCACTGAGCCCATCGCCTCTGTCCAACGCCGGCACCAGAGATTCAGAGATGAAGGAGCCGAGTCCTTCTCCTCCAGGCTTCTAGTCTAGCTGGGAGGGCAAGGGAAACATGTTTGCAATAACGTGGTGGTACGTGATATGGCCAGGGACTGACTTTTGAGAAAATCAGACCTTAAAGAAGGGACTTAAATTATCTGTGTCTCCATTTAACCATCTGCAAAATGGGGACAAGACTTTTTGTCTCTTTAGGGCTGTTGTAAAGATTAAGGGAGGCAGTTATATAATTGCGGCTTCCCTGGTGCCTTGGCAGTAAAGAATCTACCTGCAATGCGGGAGACATGGGTTCAATCCCTGGGTCGGGAATATCCCCTGGAGAAGGAAATGGTAACCCACTCTGGTATTCTTGCCTGGAGAATCCCATGGACTGAGGAGCCTGGTGGGCTACAGTCCAGGGGGTCGCAAAAGAATCGGACACGACTGAGCAACTAAACAACAACAGTTATATAATACACATAGGGCAGGCCCTGGAAGCTGGTCAGTCCATCAGCGGAGACGCCTTGATGGTGATGATTGTAAGTCACGGTGGCTGTCTGTGAGCACACTGTGGGGCAGGGTAGGGGGTGAAACAGAGGGCATTCTGCACAGAAGAGTCAGGGAAGACTCAACAAAAGGACCATTTGAGCTGCTCCTGAAGGACAAGTGCTTTACCAGAAGGGAAAATGGGGAGAGGCAGGTGAGGCCAGAGAGCGAAGGACTGTATGCGTCCAAGAGGCTGGGACTTATGCTGGAGTCAACAGGAAGGGATTTAAGCAGCAAGAGGGACAAGGTCCAGATATAGCCTTAGAAAAGGTCCCTTTGGGGCATGTGGAGAAGAGACTGGGAGGTTAGGAGACGGGGAAGCTGCCTGGTTCTCACCCGGGGTCAATGATTCAAAGGTTCCCGTCCCAGGACTATATCTGCCCCTTAACAGGAATTTACAGGGACAACGCCTTTAGCCAGAGGAACCACCCAAGGGACCCAGAGCAATCAGACAGAAAGCCTGTTGGGCCAGCCCCGAGGTGCCACCCCTCCCCCTGCCCTGGGCCTCCCCTTTGTGAATCTGTGTCTCTGTGGTTGTCTGTGGGCTGAGGCAGCAGAAACAGTATTTTGGAGTGAGCCAGAGCTAAATCCAAACCCTGATTCTGCTAACTGGCTCTATGACCTTGGTCACATTTCTTAGCCACTCTGAGTTGGTTTCCTGGAAAACGTTCAAACTTGTATTTTTATTACTTTTTCGACTTTCCAGTTTATGATCTCTCTCTCTGTCTGTCTCTCTCTCTTTTTTGTTTTGACCACAGGCAGGTGGGATCCTAGTTCCCCAACCAGAGAGTGAAGCCATGCCCCCTGCATTAGCACTAGACCACCTGGGAAGCCCCCTAAATTTGTAGTATTCTTAAATGCTTGTATGTAAATGCATAGAAAGATATATGCATACTGCCCACTAACATGAACAGTGGTATGGAGTGGGTGGGGAATGTGTGTGAAGAGGCATTTTCACATTTTACCCTATTTATTTCTGCATTGTTTGGGCCTTTTATAAGCACATATATCCTACATTTCGCATCTGTAAAAAGCAGGGATAACACTGCCAACTTCACAGATTGTCGGAAGGATTTTAAAAAGATCCTACAGATATAACTCCTTTCATGCTGCCTGTGCAGAATGGACCCTCACCAAGTATTAGCTCCTTTCTCTTCCTCTTGCCTGAATCTGTGTTGGGTTTTGTGTATCGATGTTGCTCCTTGTAACTGTTTGTTTATATTTATGTAACAAGAGCTTCTGTATACCTCTCTCTGATTTATGGGCCAGTGGGTAATCTGTGTGTGTTGTTTTTTTACAGTGGATGTCTGTATGAGTGTGCATCTGGGATTGTGAGCATTTGTATATCTATGTGTGTGTGTGTCAGCGTGTCTGTGTAATTTGGTACATTTCTGTATCTGTGTGTGTTTACATGTGTTTAGACATCAGGCTATCTTAGTGTACCTGGGTGTTTATGGGTACCCAGAATTGTCCGTGTGTATCTGGGCTTGTGTTTTGGTGTATCCATGTGTTTGGGCATGCCAGTGTGAACTGGTGTGCATGTGGGTCTGTCATCCTATCTTTGTGTCTTGGTGTGTTTGTGTAGGCCCCTGTGTGCATGGCGGGCTTCCCCAGTGGCTCAGATGGTGAAGACTCTGCCTGCAGTGCAGGAGACCCAGGTTCGATCCCTGGGTCAGGAGGATCCCCTGAAAAAGGAAATGGCAACTCACTCCAGTATTCTTGCCTGGAAAATCCCATGGATGGAGGAGTTTGGCAGGCTCCAGTCCATGGATCGCAGACTCGGACACGACTGAGCGACTTCACTTTCTTTCTTTCTGTGTGGATGCTGGGGGGTGGAGGGTGTTGCTGAGAATCCACACCCAGATGTTTCCTTCTGATCATGGGCAGGGAGCTCTGCCCACACATCTTGACCCCTCCCCCAGCTTCTGTAGGCCCTGAACGTGGGCACTTCCCTCCTAGCCCTGCCCTTGGGCACAGGGCCAGCCTCCCTGCCTAGGACTGGTGGAGTGGGTGTCTGCAAACACCTGGAGGCCCCACCCAGCAGCTCCCTATAGGAAGTCTTATCAGCTGGCAGGCCAGGCTGGTCATACCCCTGATTTGGGGGTGAGAACTGAGAACTGACGGCTCTCCTCGGAGAGCAGTGAGCCCTGTGGATCTTGGGGTCAGGAAATCCTGGTTCTCTCCGCCTAGGTCAGTGTCCATCTGGCTGGCTTTCTGCTTGTCAGATGCAATCAGACAGTTAGGAAACAAAGCATGTCTCCATGGCAACTTGCCTCTGCCTTTGAACTTGGGCAGTTCAGTGGTTTGTGGCCCCTTCTTTAGGCTCAGCACTGGATGGGCATGAGTGGTGAGGATGAGTAATGAAGCTTCCGTATATGCTCCATGCATCACCCCACATGCCCCAACCCACTCCAGTACCTCTACACACACTCCTTTTCTAGGTGAAATCAGATGTTCCGATGGGGAAACTGGTGCCCAGAGACGGCAAATGTCTTATCCAAAGACATCCAGCAAGTTAGTGGCAGGACTGAGAGGAGAAACAGGTAAGTTAGTAGCAGGATAGAGATGGGAAACAAACTAGGCTAACTTTTCCTTTTTTAAAACTTTTTGCCCATACCGTGTGGCATGTGGGATTTTAGTTCCTGGACCTGGGATTGAACTCATGCCCCTGCAGTGGAAGCACGGAGTCTTAATCAGTGGAGTGCCAGGGAAGTTCCTTTTTTTTTTAAAGTGACATGTAACTTTTAATGTTTTTGTTGTTCACTCAGTCGTGTCCGACTCTTTTCGACCCCATGGACTGCAGCACGCCAGGCTTCCCTGTCCTTCACCATCTCCTGGAGCTTGCTCAGACTCATGTCCATTGAGTTGGTGATGCCATCCAACCATCTTGTCCTCTGTCGTTCCCTTCTCCTCCTGCCTTCAATCTTTATGTCCTTATTTTTGGCTGTGCTGGGTCTTCACTGCTGCTCGGGTTTTTTTCCTCTAGCTATGGAGAGAGGGGCTACTCCCTAGTCGCAGTGCATGAGCTTCTCACTGCCCTGACTTCTCCTATTGTACAGCACAGGCTTTGGGGCATGAGGGCTTCCGTAGTGTGGCTCCTGAGCTCTAGACAACAGTAGTTGTGGCTCACGGGCCTGGTTGCTTCTCAGCATGTGGGAATCTTCCCAGATTAGGGACTGAACCCATATCTCCTGCACTGGCAAGCAGATTCTTTACCACTGAGCTATCAGGGAAGCCCAGGAAGCCCCTAACTTTTAACAAGCCATTGTAGCAATAATAAAATCACCATAGGCAGAAAACCAAAGCAAACAAACCAAAAACAAGCCATTAGGCTAAGCTGGTTGAATGACTTTTTTTTTTTTCCTTTGGCCGCAGCATGCAGAACATTTTTTTTTCTTCACATCATGCACAACTTTTTTCTTTTTCTTTTTCTCCGCAGCATGCAGAAGTTCCCCAACCAGGGATCAAACCTATGCCCTCTGCAGTGGAAGCATGGAATCTTAACCACTGGATTTCCAGGGAAGTCCTGCATAACTTATTTCTGTGCAGACCTCAGAATAAAGCTTCTCCTGACACTTCTACCAAGATGTTAAAACTCTTACCATTTGCCTCTGCATGTCTACGAAGTGCAGTAATTTCTAATTACTGACTAAAAGAAACTGCCGCAGAAATAAATTGAATGCTGGCTCTCAGTTAAAACCATAACCATCACCTGTAATTCAGGGTTTCAAATTTTTAGTCCATCAAAATGTCGGCATTGTTCCCGCTGATTTATTTTGTGGTAAGTAAAGGTTATACATTTTGATTGACAAAAATAAATTCATATGTAAAAGCACTGACTTTTATTTGTCAGGTAAAATTCTGGGGCCTTTTGTTTCAGAGGAAAAATAAAAACTGCTAAAAGAAAAAGATTGAAACCCACTTGTCTATACTGTGGACAGCTCAGAGTGACGATCTGATCATAGAATAATAATAACAGGTCAATCTGGAGGCCTGGAGCACAGAGCCGGTGCTTAGGAGATAGTGGCTGAAAGAATGTGAGGAATCAGAGTTCATTCCACAGTGGAGACTGGGCAGTGGCTACGTAGTCAACCTCTTCTTTCTCTCAGGCTCCCCCTCCTCTCTCTTCCCTTCCCTTCCCTAACCTCCCAGGAGCTGGCAGCAACTTGGAGCTGGGAGGGAACCCACAAGACTCCATTTCCTTCCACACACGCCACTAGCACCTTGGATCTCTCAACCCAGCAGGGAAAATGGGTGGAATTAGGCTTTGGGCCTGATTCTAAGAGATGCTGGGAGGATCAAAGAAGAACTCAGCAGGGAGGTTGTTGGAAATGTTGACATGCTGCCACAGATGCCAGGAGCCACAGGACAGGGGCACAGGAGTGCCTATGGCGGGGATGAGACCTGCAGGGTCCCCCAGCTCCTAGGTTAGGGAGGGAAGAGGTGGAGGGCATCAGACACAAGGAGCCTCTTTCTATCTTCTCCCACTGAAAAGGATCAAAGGTTAGAGAGTCTGCTAAAGCCATGGAGACTTTCCCCAGAAAAGATGCATACAGGTGCACCTGAAGTTAAGCAGAACATTTCTGGAAGTTCCTAGAGGCCCAGCTGTGGCCCCAGAATAAATACTTTCCTTTCCCAACCTTTGAAAGCAGCAGCAGTGAGGCAGGAGCACAAAGCTAGTGACCAATTAGAAAACACACACACACAGGAACATAAAGCAGTTTTAAATTTCACTGCTGCCCAGAGGGAGCTGTGTGTCTTTTGGCAAGTCACTCCACCTCTCTTTAGGCTTTCTTATCCATGGAATAGGACTGTTAATCTCTCAAAATCATCAACTTTGCTGAACTGCTCCACCCTCCAATTGGTCTAAGAACGGAGGGAAGCCACAGGTGCTCCCACCAGCGGCTGCTTGATTTACAGACCCTTCCTGGTGTTCCCTGTAAAATGAGGGTGGCTCAGCCACACCTTGGCCTGGCTGCCCAGTCTGAATAAAGTCCATGGGTCAGACCTAGCGGAGGACTGATGAATCCTATGAAAGCTGGATCCTATGAAAGGCAGGTCTCCCGAGGGTCGGAGGATCAGGGAATGTTGGATTGGTGTGAGGGCCACCTGGGGTGGTCCTGAGTTTTCCAGAAATAGAAGGAACAGAGAATTCCCTGTCGGCCCAGTGATTAGGACACTGAACTTTTATTGTTGAGAGTCTGGGTTGGATCCCTGGTAGGGGAGCTAAGATCCTGTAAGCCGTGGGGCACAGTCAGAGAGCAACAACAATAACAAACAATAACAGAGGGAGAAAAGCTGGATGACCTCAGGGGCTACAGCCCTAAGCTTGGTTATGGCTCGTTCCTCCTTGGGGACAGGCTGGCAGTTTCCTTCCTGGTCAGGTGACAGCCTGGCTCCAGGATGGACTTTGGGCCCTGCCGACAGGGGCTGCTGGGAAGTCAGTTTCCTTAGCTGCCCAGAGGGACAGCAAAGAAATGTAGCTGAGCTGAGTAATCGTGAATCCAGAGAGCAGTGTTGCAGGCTAGCCTGTTCCAGCTAGCCCTGAGGGGCTCAGAATCAGGCCTATCAGGGGACAAACAGGAAAGCTGGGCTGGAGATGGGAGGTGAGAGCGTCTGGGTGTTGGAGTTAGAAGCAGTGAGGGGAATACAGCCCTGACCTCTCCCTACTCCCTTTTCTCTCCCCACCTCCAAATCAGGGGACCTAATCTGTGAGTTGACTCCTGGGGATTGTGGTTCGAGGCGAAGGCTTCACTGAGGAATTATATGAGCCACTGGCAGGATCAACTTCATGGGCATAGTCCACTTGGCCCTGCTCTCTGAAAGGCCCCATGCTTGATCATGTTTTGCTGTTATTTCTTGAAATTTGTAATAAATGTTGAACAGAGGCCCTGCATTTTCATTTTGCACTGGGCTCTAAAACTGTGTAACCAGTCTGGCCACCAGGAAAAAAGGAGGTGCTGAAAGAGTGGGTAGGGGGCAAGGCTGCCCAACTAGTCCTCTCCTGATCACCCCTTCCAAAAGCCAGAGTATGTTTGCCTTCTCTCTCCTCCCTACCAGTCCATCCATATTATCTAACAGGCTGAAGTTCTGTGCATTGCTCTTAAAGCATCAGCCCTGCCGGTATCACTTTTCTTCTGATACGCACCTAGTGCTGAACGGGGCAGAGAGCACCATGAGGACAAGCCCAGTGTGATCCCTGTGGTGGCCCAGTGATGCACACTGATCCGGAATGGGTGCTCTGGGATTGTGGGCTGAAACCAAAGGAGTGACGATGGTTAGATGGGAAACGGGCCCAGTAAGTACAATGATCTGCCCCAGGGCCACCACGTGTATGTGTGTGGGGGGGGGCGGGGGTGTGTGTTGTCAGTGATGGCCCAGGTTTGCCATAGCTGAGCCCCTACCCAGGGAGCTAAGGCAAGTTCAAAAGGTCACACTGCTCACTCTAATCCTTCTACAATATCATAGTGAGTGTTGTTGACGCTACACCAGGGCTGACTAGGCTGAGTAAGGACAGGGAGAAGGCTGTTTTACCAAGGTCAGGCTGGATGATGAAGACAAATTTTAACCAGTGGGGTGATCATGATACCCTTCTGAGTCAAAAGGGAGTCCAGGATCTCCCAGCTGGTCCCTAGGGCAATTTCTAGCTCCTGGGGACCAGGCAGAGACAAGACTTACATTGTCAATCTTAATTCCTCTGCTGAGGACCCTCTCGGTGCTCCTGGGTAATTCCTGTCTTCTTCTGGCCTCAGTTTCTCTTCTGTACTATGGGGGTATCACTCCCTGGCCTGCCTCCCTCAGAGCCTCTTGTAGGATCAGATCATACAGAAGGGCTCCCTCAGCTACAATAAAGAGCCAGAGGCCTGGAGGAAACAAAGCAGAGCATTTTTGTGATTCTTAAAGGCTTTCTTTTTCTGCCGGCTTCCTCAGTCACACCTGTCACCTGCGGAGGATCTCAAAGCATCTTATAAAGCTGTGAGTTCAAGTCCAAGATCAGTTCTGATCAGTGCTGAGCAACTCAGTAGAAAATCCAGACCCAGACACTAGTGCTCTGGGGACTCACAACCTGGTCCAAGGGTAAACTGAGGCACGGCTCTCCTCATCCTGTCACCCGCCACCCAAGGTGAAGCAGGAGCCCAGGAAGCATGGGTCCCAGCTCCACAATGAGGATTGATGGGGGCTGGGGGAAGGTGTGGTGAGGAAGGGGAAAGAAGGGAAGGGAGACTCCGAGTTGCCAGACTGGAGAAGAAAGCTCAGGTCTCAGGTGGGTCTGAAGTCTGTCTCTAGAGCAAAACCTCCAATACCACCCAGATCCTGGCAAGGATTCTCAGAACCCCCTTACTCCAGAAGGAGGATTCCAGAATCCCCCCATCTTTTTCTGGACCGAACTCAGGACACCAAGTTCTCCTGGGATCCAACCCCAGCATTTTTCTCCCGGCTTTCTCTGAGCACCCCCACCCCAGCGCCAGTAGTTCTCTGCCCGAACCTTGCTCTCTTCAATGGCCCCGCCGGGACGGAACCTCGGTACCGCCCCTCCCACACCCACCCCGCGACCCCGCCCTCTCCGTCCGGGCCAGCCGCCGCGGCTCGTGGGCGCGGGGGACCGCCCTCCCCCGGGACCGGACCTCTCCCTCCGCTAGCCCCCGAGCTCCGGGACCCCGGCCGGCGGGCCGGAGGAGGCGGGAGGGGCCGCAGGCAGCGCCGCCCCCGCCCCGTGGCCGCTCCCTCCCGGCCCCGTCGCTCCCGGCCGGCCTCCGCGCCCCGCCCGCCGTCCCGCGGCCCCTCCCGCGCCGCTCCCGCCACCCGCCCGCTCCTCGCCCGCTCTGCCTCCGCCGCCCAAACTTTTCTCCGGGCGCGTCTCGGCGCGGCGGCCGCCTGCCCGCCCGCCCGCCCCCGGCCCATGGGCGCCCCGCCTCAGGGGGCCTGACCCCCGCCGCCAGGTCCGCCCGCCGCGCTATGGCGGCCCGCGCGTCCCCCGCCGCACCTGCGGCCGACGAGCCGGGGGCCCCCGGCGGACCCCCGCGCAGGAAGAAGTCTCGGTCCGGCCTCCGCCGCGCCTTCAGCTGGCTGCGGGGCAAGCGGCGCAAGAAGAAGGCGGCGGGGGCCGAGGGCGCCGAGCCGGCCGCCCCCCGGGCCAAGAAGGCGGACGACAAGGCCAGGAAGGCCAAGGGTAAGGGCCGAGGTAAGGCGGCCGGGCACCTGGGGAGTCGCGGGGCGGCGCCCGGGGTGCGGCCCGAGTGGCTCGGTTGGGGGTCCACGGCGTGTCGGGAGAGTGCTGACTTCCTAGGCGTTGGTGCTGGGGGAGCGAAGAGCCGGGACTCGGTCCGAGCACCCCGACTCTGAGGCACCCCGCCCCCAGATGTCCCAGACTCAACCCAGCCCCGCTCTAGGGGCAGGGGGACCCCCGACTGGGGCAGGGGTCCCCCGGCTTAGACAGGAAGTGCTGGCCGCCCGGCTCTTGGGACGGTGAGGCAGTCCCCCCCCCTCCCCCAGGCTCACCCAGGTTCTGCCCTCTGCTGCTGAGTCAGGGGGTCAGAGACTTGACTCTGGCTTGGGGCCAATGGGAGAGGCAAGTGGCCTTGCATGTCTGGTGGGGGTTCCTCTGGGTCTGGAAAGTCAACTGCACTCAGAAGGTGTGTCAGCTGTGGAGGTGGATCTGGGTTGCCAGCCCCATACTGGACCCAGCACGGAGCAGACATGCTTTACGTTATTAGCAGTATCAGCTTTTCCTACCTAGCTCCCCTTTACCACTCACCTGGGCCAAGCCGCAAACATCCACCTCCTGGGGTGGTGAGCTCCAGAATTTGAGCCAACAGCCCCTCCCACCACTCCTTCCCCCAGCCCAACGTTGTTCCTGTGTTGGAAGTATGCTTGCAGAGGGGGGAAACTGAGGCCCAAGTTAATGGAGAGGCTGTACCTGTGACAGCGGTGGGTACCTGAAATACTACAGCTAATTCTCTGCCTGTAGGCTCCCTCTGGCCTGGTGGTTGGGCAGCCTGAGGGCAGGCGTGGCTGACCTGGCCCATGCCTACCGGGTCACTTTCCTTTTGGCCACTTACTTGGTTCTCCCCTCATCTTCCCCTCTGTTTGTGTCTCCTGATTGAGGGGGAGGGCATGAATCTCTGCCAGAGGGTGGGGCTCCCTTGGGGCTGCCATCCTAGGAAGTCTACCTTTCCTGCTGGCAATGCTAGTGCCAGAGGTGAGGAAATGGCGGTGTGTGTAGGCCCATCCCATTCCGCCGTGTTTACCCTCCCAGTGTCCTTTAACCACCTCCTCTGGAGGAGAATTAGAAAGAACACTTCCTGGGGTCAGGAAGAGGGTGAAAAGCCTCTTGTGTGATTGCATCCGGCCTGATCTTCCTTTTGGAAATGGGCCCTGCATCCCTGCAACCCAGCCACAAATGGAGGTTGGGTGCTGGGGCTGAGGTCACTGGGCCAGGCCCTGAGGGAAGGTTTGCAAGGGGGATGTTTCCAAGGGCAGCTCCCACGATACATGAAACGTGTCCCAGGGCTGTTCCACCAGGATTCAGCCTGAAGTCATCCCGATCTCATTCACAGAGACCTGGGGCAGAACTGGACAAGATGGGTTGTGGTCCCAGTTTCAGGGTTAGAGAATGAAGGCTAATGGTGTGGCCCAGGCCAGTGGACCCTTCTCTCCTGGGAGACCAGCCTGGGGCGGGGGTGGGGTGGTGGTGGTGAAGGGGGAGACAGGAAAACTGACTCTGTAGGTCCCTGCTCTGACAGCCTGTTTAGAGGTCACTGGGTCAGTGGCAGACCTCCCCTGGCCTTATGTTTGGTATTGGGTAGCACTGGGCTTTCTGGGCAGCAGGTCGGCCTGATTTGGGCCCACGTGCATGGGCCAAACCTCCCTGCCCCTGGCTGTTGTTTCCCCAGGTCTGGGGGTGGCCCCAGGTATGTCTGGAGGAAGTCCTGTTCCCTTTTGCTCCAACCTCCTATTATTCCAATTGTTTCTTTGTCACCTGCCTGGCCAAACTTCTTTTCTGTTTATTAAGAGAAATAAATCCGATCTCTCTAATCTCCACTGGCACCGCTGGTCAGGAAGGGAAAGCCCAAAGAAGGCTTAACTCTTTCTGGGGAAAATGTTTAGAATGAAGATTTGGGGAGAGGGGCACACACACAAAATTCCTAGGAGGTCAGGGGCCTTTGCTATGGAGGTCATTCTCTCCCCACTCCCAGGTGCTGAACCAAAGACCCAAAGATAGATGCAGGTCTTGGCTTCCCTGATCTGAGTCCCCTACTATAAACGGGAAAACTGAGCTTGGTATAGTTTCTGAGCCTGTACCTTCCCTGCTCCCCTCACTGCCCTGCCACACACTTAGAAAGGAAAAAGAGGAAGTCTGACATTTATTTATTATTCTGAATGTGCCAGAAGCCCCGTATCCATAATCTCATTTATACCCATTTGCAGATGAAAAAACTGAGTCTCAGGAACAGTGAGTGATTGATTTACCCACCTGGGATTTTAACTCAAGTTCTGATTCCAGAACTGGTCCTGCTTTCTTAATTTACCCAAAGAGACCAGGGGGTAAGGTTTAAAGATCTCATCCAACCCATTCTACAGAGGGGAAGAGGCCCAGAGAAAAGTGAGGGAACTTGGTAGAGTAGGAAGAGTATCAGAGGCAAGCGAACTGAGGAGAGTTCACATTCTGGCCCAGCAGTTAGCAAGCTTGGTGACACCAGGCAGGCAGCTTCTCTGTGGTCTCATTACCATTACTCTCTTTGGAACAGAGGGGACCCTCTCACTGGGGTATCCGTCCAGGTAGACCCATATCCTTGATAGGTCTGTGAGCTTTCCAAGATTCTCACAAAAGAGGATGTGAAAATTACATGCAAGGGAAGTCACCATAGAAATGTAAGGGGTCGCTGTTACTGTGTTTGTGAGTTTATTCACCTGAGTTGTAAGGACCCAGTCTGGAAGGAATGAGCTCTGAGGTTGATAGGACAACTCTGGCCTGAGCCGTGATCTGCTGCTGTCTCAGGCCATGTAACACCATCAGGTTAGTAACCCCTCCAAGCCTCAGTTTCCTTATCTGTAAAATAGAGATGACAAATCCTGGCTTTACAGGGGTGTTTCAAAGATCGAATCAGATAACAGACATGTAAGTGCCTTGTGAACCGTGGAGCGTGGTGCAGATGGCAGGAAGTTGCTGTTGTGATGCTGAGGACTTGAGTATTGGCTGAGTTTATTCTTATTCGTATTTGGAAAACAATTCATTGCTTACACAGAAGGTGGAGTCTTACCTTCGTTCAATGGAGGATGCAGGCACAGAAAACATAAAAAAAACAAAACAAGCAGGAATCCATATTTTTCAGAAATATCACCTGGACTCTAGACAAGTATGTGGGGAGGAAGTGTTTCTGGGACAGAGGCCAGGACTGGAGCCCGGGAGATAATCGGGGGAGGCTTCCTGGAGGAGGTGAGCAGGGTGTGGAAGGAAGGCAGGGTGTTGGCTAATTTGAAGGGGAACATGAAGGCTGCTATGTGCTAGACCCTGGCCAAGCATTTTCATGAATGTTTTCCCTGTTGTCCTCAACAACCTGGGAAGTAGTTTATAGGTGAGAAAATAGGCTCAGAGGGTAAAAGTAAGTTGGTCAAGGTCATTCGGCTTCATTCATTTGAAAAAGACATGTGCTCAGTCACTCAGTCATGTCCAACTCATTGCACAACCCTATGGACTGTAGCCTGCTTGTCTTTCTGTCTATGGGACTCTCCAGGCAAGAATACTGGAGTGGGTTACCATTTCCTCCTCCAGGGTGAAAGAGACATATTCCTTACCATATAGTGTCAGAGACTGGTCTGCTGCTGCTGCTAAGTCGCTGGTCGTGTCCGACTCTGTGCAACCCCATAGACGGCAGCCCACCAGGCTCCCCTGTCCCTGGGATTCTCCAGGCAAGAACACTGGAGTGGGTTGCCATTTCCTTCTCCAATACATAAAAGTGAAAAGTGAAAAGTCAGGGTAAGGCAAATACTTGGGACAAGACAGGCATGGTTGTCACTTGCATGGAAGTGATGAACACAGCATGGCAATGACAGTTGGCCTCCCAAGGCCTCACTGCGCACACGAGATAATATGGTTGGCAGTGTTTCTGACTCTGGTGGGGAGTAACTGTAGAGCTTGGGACCACCTTTGGGGAAAGATGTATGCCAGCCCTCCTGAAGGTTTCTCTCAGGCAGGGGGCAGTGGCTAGGGGCGGGGGTACTGATAGTGAGAATTTAGGAGGTACTCTGCCAGAGACATTACTTTGCCAACAAAGGTCCGTCTAGTCAAGGCTATGGTTTTTCCAGTGGTCATGTATGGATGTGAGAGTTGGACTGTGAAGAAAGCTGAGCGCCGAAGAATTGATGCTTTTGTACTGTGGTGTTGGAGAAGACTCTTGAGAGTCCCTTGGCCTGCGAGGAGATGCAACCAGTCCATCCTAAAGGAGATCAGCCGTGGGTGTTCTTTGGAAGGAATGATGCTAAAGCTGAAACTCCAATACTTTGGCCACCTCATGCGAAGATTTGACTCATTGGAAAAGACTCTGATGCTGGGAGGGATTGGGGGCAGGAGGAGAAGGGGACGACAGAGGATGAGATGGCTGGATGGCATCACGGACTCGATGGACGTGAATCTGAGTGAACACCGGGAGATGGTGATAGACAGGGAGGCCTGGCGTGCTGCGGTTCATGGGGTCGGAAAGAGTCGGACACTACTGAGCCACTGAACTGAACTGAACTGCCAGGTTCAGCCGATTTGACCCCATGAACTTTGGCCCTCATTCATGGCAAACCATCCTTGGCATGGGGTTATAGATTCCTGAGTGTGAGTTCTGCTTTGCCAAGTCCTGCCCCACTCTTGGCAAAGACACTCTCTTAATAAAGATGGGGTTTAATGGCTTCCACTGTTAGTGGCCCTTTCTCATTCTAAAATTCTGTGGGTTTGAGAATGGGCTGGAGGAGCAAGCTGGAAGGGAGGCTGGGGGTGGGAGCTGTGTTAAGGGAAGGAGAGCCTACCTCTGGTCAGTCGGGTGGATGTGACATCAGGACCCAGTGGCCTGGATGTCATAGGAATGTGGGTGAGGAGAATGCAGGGTGAATGGTGCCGAGTCTTCCTGCTGAGGAAGGGGCCTGTGTGGCTCTAAAGCAAACTGAGGACCCAAAGCCACTTCGGTTAGTGGTCATTTGTCTCTCTGAGGTCTGCGTGATATCTGTTTGCCTGTCGATAAACACATTTCATGCAGTTCCACGTTTGGTGCCATTGCATGCACTGATCCTCACCGAGGATGTGTTCCCTCCCCTTTTCCATCCAGAACTCCTATTCATCCTCAAGACCTGGTCCAGTGTCATCTGCTCTGTGATACTCCCGGGGAAATCACTGCCCCAGACTCTACAGCAGGGTGCTCAAGTGATTTGGAATTGGACAGGATGTGCTTTTCTGGCACCTTCTTTGTGGGGAGGGGCATCTCAGCATCCTCAGCCTGGGGCCTGGACTAATGTCATATGGGCTGGGATGTGTCTGTGGGGGAGTGGCTTCCCCAGAGGAGTCTGAGTCTGCCTCCTCCAGAGCCCTCTGAAGGGATGAGCATTGTTTACCTTGGGTCCAGATGGGAGACGGTGCTCGCTAATTTATTTCACAAATACTTCTTAAGTTTTTAATACTAGGTACTAAGTACCTACTATGGGCTAGACTCTGTCCTGGGGGAAAGAAAGGCAAGGTCCCAGTCCTCATGAACTTCTCGATTTGAGGGGGTTGGTAGACTGAGCAAGTAATGAAGGGTCAAGAAGTGTAAGGAAGGGACAGAGAGATCCTAGGGGGGAATCAAAGATGGCTTCCCCAGGTAACATGAACTATAATGGAAGGGTGAGGGGAAGCTGGGGTTGAGGCATTTGCAGAGCTGGTATCAGGCAAGGCTCCTGCAAGGGGTTGGGGCCAGCTGGCTGTCCGGTTCCATGAGCACAGGCATCACCAGACATCACTGTTCTGAACACCCTGAGGGCAGCTGGGCTGACTTGTCTTTTCCCTCTGCCCTGCCCAGCACAGGGCCTGGCCCTAAAAAGTGGCTTCAGGTGATAAGTGGGTGGTCTGATACGGGCCCCCAGAGCATGGGCATCTCCAGATCTGAGGTGCTCAGAGCTGATGGCCTGAGATGTCATGGGGAGCCCTTATGGCACCTACAGATGGGCATCTGAGGCCCAGAGGAGGAAGTGGCTTGCTGAAGGTCATACCACCAGTCAGTGTTGGAGGCAGAACAGGAGCCCACACCTGCCAGGCTGACCTCAGCTTCCCCACTCCTTTGTTTTGACTTAAGATGGAAAATCCCGTCGCAGAGAGGGGCCTCTACCGGGGTGGGATGAGAGGAGCAGGAAGCGAAGCCAAGAAGGCCTCATTCATCCCCTCCCTTAGCTCTGACACCTTCAGGGGCTGTTTCAACTGCCTCTCCTCCCTCCTCACGGAGGCCCCAAATCCGCATCCCACCTCCCCTGCCTACCCCCGTGGCACAGGGCCCAGGTTCTCCTGGAAATCCCCCTCAGGCTGGGGGGCCCCCACCACCACTTTCTGCCCCTGAAGCAGGGCTGCCAGCAGAGATCTGCTGCTCTGGGGCGGCTACACCCTGTGGCCAGAAAAATCTCTTAATCTGTTGTCTGTGGAGGGCAGAGGGGGAGCCTCCCTCCACCCACCTGCCCCTTGGAAATTCCCCTTTCCCCAAACCTTCAAAGCTGTCTCAGCTGCTCCTGGTCTGTCACATGCTGAAGAGAACTAATGAGAGGAGGCATTGTGTATTGTTGGGGCTGCAGTGAATGTGCTGGAGTGGGGAAAGCAGGTACACCCCTCTGCCCCATCCGAAGACCCCACCTCCAGCCCCGTGGCTGACTTGGGGAAGGAAGTGGGTGGAAGCAGCTTCCTTGTCCACCTCCCCCCCTTACTACACTCCCCAGGGCTCTGGGCTTCATCCACTGTCCTGGGGGCCTACATTAATCAAGCAGGGTCACTCAGCAGGGTGCTCTGTGCTGGCATGAAGGGATAGACAGAGACAGCTCAGCCTGCCAAGGGCCCAAACCCTGAATCTTCTGGCAAAGTGCATGCTTCCCAGGAGGCTGCTGGTGGGGCCTCTTCTAAGTCGGATCTCCTGCCTGCCTACAGACACCCTCTCCTCCAAGTCCCTAGCCAGGCGAGGGTCAAGAGACACTCAAGCTCTGTCTTGTGGTTCCAGGAGTTCTGGTCCATTTGTCTTCCATATCACCTACTTCTTCCCACCAGTCATACCCTAGGCTCTCCCAGGCACTTGGCTCATTGGTAGTATTCTTCCTCCCTGTGCCCAGGAGCAAAGCACAGCCTTTGCAGTGGAAGGATATAAGACTGGGAGAATGCCTTAGCCTTTTCCGCCTGTGCCTCTTCACCTCCACCAGCACTTAAGGTGCCATCACCATCACCTCTGCCAGTTTCTGTTCAGCACGTGGGGCACACCTACTGTGTGCCAGACATGATCTGAGCCTGGGGCTACTAAGAGGAGTGAGAGGATCACTGTCCTTGAGAAACTTGTTTTCTGGTTGGACAGGCAGATGCCAAAGGAAACTGTTGCCTTGAAACAAGTGCTGGTATGGGTGTGATCAGTACTGTGTCAGTAGAGGGGAGCCCCGAGAACTGGGCTGCACAAGGAGGGGGGCAAGGAAGACATGGAGAAGGACACTGGCTAGCAGGGCCCTGGAGACAGGCAGAGGTGGAAGAGGAAGGAGCATGTGTGAGGCCTGGAGGTGTGCAGTGGGGAGCCACAAGCAGTTCTGTATCCTGGGGCCCTGAGAATGAGAGGGGTGTGGTCAGAGATGAGGCTGAACTGGTGGGCGGGACTAGCTCCTGCAGGGTCTGTGAAGGCCATGGCACCTTCTAAACTCTCTGTGTGCCTGTCCTCACTCCATTCATGCCACAGGGTTTGGATTTTACCCTTGTGTTTTCTCTCTGCCCTCTCCCATACCACCTTTCCCCTTCAAGGGCTTCAGGTTCCCCACCTGTGAATTAGGGAACTGGGCCAGCAGATCTCTGAGGTCTCATCTAGCTCTGACACTGGGACCCTCTTCTCTATGCAAAGCAAGGAGTCTGATGCACACAGCATAGTATACAGTGTGTTCTCAGTAAGTATCTTCTGGGTGGATGAATAAAATACCAGCCCCCAGGGATTGCACTGTTGTCAACCTCAGTCTCTTAGCAAGAGAGGGGCCTCAGGGAGGGTGTGGATCAGCTTTAATTCTCCCTTCTTGCAGGGCAGGAACAGGGTGTCTTAGAGCCACTGGGCATAAGAGGCAATGTGGTGTAGTGGAGGGGCTTGCCCAGGTGGCAGAAAGAGGAGCCATAAAAGGACGAGAACTGAGGACTGTGGACTCCCAGCCCAGGGGATGCTCTCTTTATACCAGGCCGCCCCTCGTTGGAGAGATGGTAGAGTGATCATAAAGGAGAGTCACCGCTCAGTATGCAGGGCCCTGGGCAGGTCCCTGGACACAGGGTACTTGTGAGAACATGAGAAGTGAATGCCTTAGGCAACCTGGAAGGCTTTCAGAAGAGGTAAAGCTTGGCCTGGACTTTGAAAAACAGACTTGTATAAGGGGAGGTGTGAGAGGCCGACAGATGCACAGACATGTATTGTTTCATGTATGTTTACCCATGTGCTCCATTACTTACATACCCCCCGCCATGTAGATATGGGTACGTGTGTGCATGCTAAGTCGCTTCAGTCATGTCCACCTCTTTGTGACCCTATGGACTGTACACCAGGCTCCTCTGTCCATGGGATTCTCCAGGCAAGAATACTGCATTGGATTGCCATGCCCTTCTCCAGGGGATCTTCCCGAGCCAGGGGTCAGACCTGCATCTCTTATGTCTCCTGAATTGGCAAGACGGTTCTTTACCTCTAGCACCATCTGGGAAGCCCAGATATGGGTGTATCAAATAGACAGTTGCACAATCATACTGATCCACAGAAGCACATGCAAATTTTAAAGTCTTAGAGACAAACCTTTTCACTTACATGCACAGAAGCAGACTGTTACACACTCAAGTACACAAGAATCAGTGATATTCCACCAGCTTGAGAGTCAGAATTACACAGGGAAATATGCAAAAGCACAAATCCAAACAAATGTAAACAGACTCAATTATATGGATACAGGCATGCAGTCACACTCAGATGACTACACAAAGAGGAACCCACATGTTCAGGGTTACAGATACACAGCTACACAGCCACATTCAAGCACACAAATACAAATATCCAAGTATATGTCCTTCAAGGTCATGCAGAGGCACAGATAAAGTGGAGGGGTAGGTAGCTTGAAGCAGTGGATCCTGGTCTCAGTCTGGGTTTGAGTACTGGCTCTGTAGCTTAATGCTGTTTGACTTTGGACTCATCAGTTAACTTCATGGAACCTCAGTTTTCCCATCTGTAAAATGGAGATGATAAGAAGTATACCTACCTTAACAGAATTGATTTGTGGATGAAATGAAGTAATGCATGAAAGCAGTTATCACAGTGCCTGGCACATAGTAAGTGCTATATAAAAGTGTTCTGTTATTATTTTGAACACAGTTACTACAGAAATATAGTCAGATAAATATATTTGCACGAACAAGCAGAGACAAGAGATACGCAGACACGTGACACTCACGGGGTAGTGGTTGATTGTCCCTAGCAGCGGCAAGGTTCCGAACCCCGCCTATCTGGAGCCCGGGCCCCTTGTTCTCTTGGTTCCACTGCAATCCTCAGAGGCAGTCCCTGGCTTGGGAGAGCGAGCGACCCGCCGGCCCCACCTGGACAGGCCTGGCGGTTCCCAGAGCAACTGGGCGGGGCGGCTCAGCAGGTCTCCCAGGTCCTCGGAGAGGTGGAGCCTGACGGAGCTGCGCCAGGCCCCGCCCCTCCCCGGTCATTGGCCGCAGAGCCTGGGGGCGTGGCCGAGCCGGGGCTGGGGGCGCCTGCGGTGGCCGCCCGCGCTTCTCTCTGCCTCCCTCCTGTGGCTGCGGGCCCGGCGGCCGGGCTGGTTGGGCTGCGCTAGGGTTCCCGCGCCGGCTCCCGCGCCCACCATGGGCAACTCACACCACAAGAGGAAGGCCCCCAGCGGCCCCCGGGCCCGCAGCTTCTGGCGGTTCGGGCGGTCGGCGAAGCGGCCGGCAGGTAGGGGCTGGGGGTGGGGGCGGGGCAGGCGGGGAGGAGGGTCTGCCTGCCGCAGTTGCCGCCGCCGCTGCTGCCCTCTCCCGGGGCTTGTCGGGTGTGAGTTTGGGGGGGCCGGGAATCCCCCGCACAGACCCCACCCCTCACATGCAGACAGACACATGTACGCACGAATACTCGCGGGCGGGCACACGTACATGTTCACAATCTACACGGTCACATACACAACACCCACTGAGACGTACGGACATGCAGACACAAAATCACATACAGGTTCACACCCACACCATCGTGGGACCCACAGATCTTGAGTGGGACACCTACCTATGTATATGGCTTATACAGCCACACAAACACCACCACACGCACAGATTCAGGCACAATCATTCATGGAGGTAGAGTTGCCCAACGTCTTCGGCACACATATGTACACACAGGTTCAAAACTGCACAACCATCCAGACCCTAAAGCACTTATACACACACAGACACATTCACGCACGCACATTTGGTCCCCAGGCTTTAGCCCCCACAGGCTGAAAGTTTGCAGGAGGGAGGGGGAGACAAAGGTGAAGGGGAGAAGCAGGAAACCAGGAGCTGGAGACTCGGGCCGCCTCCATCTGGCGTGATCGGGAGTCGGACTGGTTCTCTGGGTTCCCTCCCCACCCCCATCCGCACCGCCGCTGCCTTTATCTGTCCCCCATCCCCTCCCACCCGCGGTCCCCGTGGTCGCTGCCGCATCTCCCCCTTTCAGTGCAGCCACCGAGCTGGAACGCAGCCTTCCCAGCGTGCTGCGGGATCCCTCCGCGTGTCACATTCCATCCTCCAAGTCGGGGGGAGGGGGCAGAATTGGGAAGGCCTCCAGCTCTAGGGCTGGGAGCCGGAATTCCTGGTTTTCCCCAGCGGGTGTGGCGGTTCAGGGTATCCCCGCGTCCCAAGGGGTGTTGTGGAGGAGGGGCTGTCGAAAGTGCCTAGTTCCCTCACCTGGTGAATCCAGACATGGGGTAGGGGCAGGACAGTGAGCCACTCCCTACCCCACAAGATAAGGGGTCTCCAACAGAGTCTGTGTCTGCTGGTCTTTGGGAATGAGAGACTCCTAGAGAAGATGGCTTAGGGAGGCCTCCCTGTTGTGGTGGGGGAATACACTCATGTCTTCCCAGGTTCCACATTCCTAGAGGTTCTGAATTGAGCCTGATGATCTCATCCCTCCAGGCAGGGGGCGACAGAAAGGCCCAAGCCTGGGAATTAGGGGGTCTGGGTTCTCCAAGTGTCTCTGGTATGGGCTCAAAGACCTTGAGCAAATAGCTTTCACTTTTCCGGACGTCCCTGGCTCCTAGAGGAGGCCTGTCTGTCAAATTAGGGCGGCGTAGCTTAGGTGACTTCTTGGAATCCTTGCAGTTTCTGGCTGGTTATTTCATGGTGAAAGGTACTGAGGTCTAGAGAAGGTGGACTTATCCAAGCTCACTGCCTGCAGTGGTCTGAAGAATAATCATGGTTATTAGGAAGAAGGTTAGTTAAATTCTGGGGTTAAATCTCTGAGGTTCCTCAGAAGCTGGGTTGATGAGAGACTCCTGAACCTTCCAGGCTCCCTGTCCCAGTAATCCTGAAATCTGGCCTGTGCCCACCTGTCTCTCCTCTCGGAATCTGCTCTGAGTGGGTGGGGCTGGGACTGGGGATCTTCATCTGCCCTCAGATGGCCACTCTAATCTGATGGTTTCCTGAGAACCAACTGTGGGTCCAGACTTGTGACCATTTGTGGTGGGAGAGAGAGTTTAAGAGGGCTGTGTTTGCAGTCTTCTGCCTTCTGCCCTTAAGGAAGATGCCTGGGGCTTCTAGCAGCCCTTGTGTTCTTTCAGTTCCTGCTACAACTCAAGGGTCAACCAGGCTTTGAAGGTGTTCCTAAAAACCCAGAAAGCGATGTCAAAGCAACACAAAAGTAAGTGTGGGGGCTAGGGAATATTCTAGGCTATATTAAAAGGCTTTTGGGTTGGGGTCTGTTTTAGAAAACTGGGGAGCTGGTATTAAAGAAGTTAACTGTTGGGACTTCTCTGGCAGCCCAGTGGTTAAGACTCTGCGATTCCACTGCAGGGGCTTAGGTTCAACTCCTGGTCAGGGAACTAAGATCCCACATGCCCATATGAAATGGAAAAAAAAAAAAAGAAAAAAGTTAACTGTACTGTTAACTGTTGATTAGATGAGAGAACCTGGCCAAGGATGCATTCCAGCTGTGGGTATGGTCACGAACAAAGGCTTTGACATTGAGTATGGAGGTTGGAAAGAAACATAGTTGAGGCTTCTTCCTTGTGCCTGGGAGGGGAAAAAGTGAACGTAAACTTCAGTCTTTAATTTTACTTCTGCTGAGGATTCTGAGGCTTCCCTGGCCTCGGCCTCTGCTGACACAGGCCTAGGTATGGGACTGAGGCTTGAGTACTTACTCCTTGGATTGGTCTGTGAAAGGATGGGGGAAAGAATGCCAGGCAAACAGAGAGGGCTGCAGTCTACAGGCCGCAGGGAGCCAGTGAAGGTGTTTGAGCAAGGGAGGAGCCTATGAAAGTGGTGTGTTAGGAGGATGGCAGGTGCCGCAGGACAGGGAGCGGGGTGGGGTGGTGAGAGTAGAGACTCATAGAACAGTCTGGAGGCTGTTGCAGTAATCCAGGGGAGAGGTGGTGAAGTGAGGGCTGGGGCAGGGTGAGGACTGTGGGAGTGGAAAAGGAGTGGCCACTGCAGAGACACTGGGAGGAGATGGCAGAAGTGATGGGACCTGGGATTAATCAGATGTTGAGCTGTATGGGCCAGAGAGGGCTGTGAAGGCTCTGTGCCTGAGGCTGCGTGACTGGGGGATGGTAGCAGAGATAAAAAAGAAAAAAGTGAAGTCGCTTAGTCATGTCCAACTCTTTGGGACCCCATGGACTGTAGCCTACCAGGTTCCTCCATCCATGGGATTTTCCAGGCAAGAATACTGGAGTGGGTTGCCATTTCCTTCTCCAGGGGATCTTCCTGACCCAGGGATCAAACCTGGGTCCCCGTCATTGTAGGCAGAAGCTTTACTGTCTGAGCCACCAGGGAAGTCCTATGCAGAGATAAACCTTATGCTAAACCCTTTACATCAATTAATTCATGTGTCCTCCAGCTGTTTTACAAGCCAGAAGCTATTGTTCTCCCTATTTTACAGATGAGAAAGCTGGAGCTCAGAGAAGTTAGGTCACTTGTCCAAGGCTACTCAGCAAGGAGGTTGCTGAATGGGGATTCACACCCAAACCTGTCAGATTCCAAAGACTGCACTCTTAATTATTTTAGGTATAGATGGATTTCCTCCTAGGATGGAGGGGCCTGCAGGTCCTCTGATGAAGAAAGCCTGAGGCCCTGGGAGACTGGGACTCTGTGGGGAGCAAAGGTGGAGGAAACACTATGGAGGAAGGGCAGGGGTTGAGGACTAAGCATTGAACCCTCCAAGGGCTCGGC